>NC_088678.1:39247563-39868327 GCF_950023065.1 Planococcus citri
TCTCACTATCACACGATCCAATGAACGACTTGAGAACACTTTACGTCATGGGAAGAAGATTTGTACGATCAGTGGGTAACAAACTCGATCGTATAGCTACAAAATACTATCCTCCGAACCGGTAAAAATAATTAGTGAACATTTTCTACGTTTTTTTTTTTCAATTCTATTCTCATCACAACCCTTTACTCTGTGATTTCAGGGAGTTTCCAGTCTTCGATATAGTTACTCCTTGTCCTCTTGTATCGAATGTACGTGAGGTTCCATCACACATACCACGTCCTCCTTATGTAACCAAGTCTAAAAGAGGCGAAGAAAGAATTCCTGAACGAGTGTTGATCAAAACACCTCAAGAAATCGAAGGTATTAAAGCCAGTTGTTCGTTAGCCAGGTCCGTACTAAATGCTGTGGGAAAATTTGTTCGT
The DNA here is from genome assembly GCF_950023065.1 of Planococcus citri. Lineage (NCBI taxonomy): Eukaryota > Metazoa > Arthropoda > Insecta > Hemiptera > Pseudococcidae > Planococcus > Planococcus citri. Next base: position 39,247,989 of record NC_088678.1, read on the forward strand.
GTATGTATATAAAAATGTCACTGTTCTCTTCCTCTTTAGTTCCATTCTACGTATGAAACGATAATAATGCATACTGTTTGTCATTCTGTACAGGTTGGCAGAACCACTGACGATCTAGACTCCTTCGCTCATGATTTTATTATACAAAAAGGAGCGTATCCTTCTCCATTAGGTTTTAATGAATTTCCCAGGTCAATCTGTACATCTGTAAATAATATCGTCGTTCATGGTATTCCAGACGAAAGGAAGTTGAAAAATGGAGATATAGTGACTGTTGACGTAACTGTAAGAGTAATCATTAATATTATTAGCCTATCTAGTATCTATAACTTGATCATTTGTCTTGACATCGTAACGTTTGTCATCAGGTTTACTATAAGGGATTTCATGGGGACTGCGCCGAAACATATTTGGTCGGTGAGGTGGACTTTCGAGCTAAACAATTAATAAAAGCGGCTCAACATGCGTTACAATCTGGAATTGAATGTTGCGGTCCAGGAGTACCTTTCGAGACAATAGGTAATGTATCAGTTGCGTTCTGTTATAAAATAATTGCTACTTGAAACAAAAAAGTATACAATTATTGATAAACCTATTTTCATTAGGACGACGAACCGAGAGAGCAGCTCAAAAACATGGTCTTTCAATTGTTCCAGCTGTGACCGGTCACGGAATTGGTAGATTTTTTCACGAGAGACCTGAAATTATTCATTATTGTTCGTATATTTCATCACATTGCATTGCTGTAGAATTGTACTGCTAATTTAATCAAAACTTTCATTATAACAATTAAATAATTTTTCAAATACAGGTAACGACAGCGTTGATGGTGAAGATTACACGATGAAACCAGGCATGGTGTTTACAATTGAACCTGCTGTTAGCGAAGGTACCGAAGAAGTAGAAATTTATTCTGACGGCTGGACTGTAACGACGACTGATAACTCAAGGGCTGCTCAATTTGAGCATACAATTTTGATCACCGATACCAGTTATGAAATTTTAACAAATTAGTTGTTTTTTAGTTGATTTCACTGATTTGTTTTTATAAAATAAATCAGTAATTTGTTGATATTTCGTGTTGATAACATTGTTGTACCTAATTTAAAAAATTAGTTGAATATAATATTTTTTGTTCAGTGCTAGATTTGTAGGTTCTTTAATAAAATTGAAATAGAAAAAAATTTGGATTACCTAATTTTTTTGCAGATTAGATTAAATAAATCACGATAAACACTTATATTCAATACGATGAGTATCGCCGCTGAAATTTATTTTTACTAAAAACCCGTTCAGAATTGTATTCAGAATTTGTTTTTCATTTTCGATCCTGTGAATTTTTTTTAATCAATACGTTTTATTTTTTTAAATATGTCAAGTTGGTTATTCATATTCTTAACACTTTTCCCTTTCACTTTAAACGATTCGATGAAAAAGTGAGTAATGGATTTTGATACTTTCTAAATGGTATATTATAGTGCTTTTTTATGCCACTTTGTTGAATAAAATTCATGATAGTATTTTATATTTAAAAATTGTGTGATGGAAGTGATTTATCGTTTGATATAATTTCTGTATTTTTTGGTCCAATTTGAACTGACCACGTATAATGAAGTTCAACTCGGCCTCGGATTAGATTTATTCAGACTTGAGCACATCCAATCTTATTTCTTTGGGTTTTACAAAATAACTACTCACACATTTTTAACAAATCGAACACTTTTTCCAGAATTTATCGACCATATCACGTCGTTTTCCCAGGTTCAACATCGGCACCTCAAAATGTCCCATCACATATCGAGCGTCCAGCTTATGTCTTCAACAATGGTATAGAAATAGTTCCAAATTATACTTTGATAAAAAACGATACCGAAATAGAAGCCATTAAAAAAAGCTGCTCCATCGCAAGGTCTGTTCTAGATCAACTAAAAACTTTTGTTCGTGACGTATTCGTTCATTCTACAAAGCTACCTATCGTATTAAATATAATTATCTAATTTCACTTTGATCATTTTGTTGGTTTGTTTTGAAACCAGGTAGGCATTACAACTGACCAAATAGATCGCCGAGCTCAAGGTTTAATTACAGAAGTGGGAGCCTACCCTTCATCACTTCTTTACAATGGTTTTCCGAAATCCATAACAACATCAGTCAATAATATTGTAGCTCATGGTATACCAGATGATAGGCCCTTGTTAAATGGTGACATAATAACGGTGGATGTTGCAGTAAGAATACATACAGGGTCAGTGGCGAAGCCAAGGGGGCAATTGGGGCGATGCCCTCCCTTGCGGATGGAAATTTAAAATAAAACGTACAAAAATGGGCATCTTTTTCGTTTTCTAAACTAACTTTTTCAAGAACTTATCGCTCGAGTAATAATTTTGCCTTCATTTTTACAAAATAATTATACATTATGGAGATTTTTAGAAAAATTATCCCAAATTTTGATATTTCATGCCTAAAAATCTGGTTTTGCCTCCTTGGCAAAATCCTGACAACGCCACTGCACAGGGTCAAGCTGCATAGACTCTGTAGTTGTTGCATGATTAGAGAGTGGAAGGCCCAACTTCTGTCTATAAATATTCCATATGCAGAAAATTTCATTAATTTTTCAGCTTGCTATAATCTAGTGGCACAATTTTGTATTCAGGTATATTACAAAGGGTATCATGGAGATAGCTCTGAGACATTTCTAGTCGGCGAAGTAGATAATGGAGGGAAAAAACTAGTCACCGCAGCTCGAGAAATAATGCAGGCTGGAATCAATTGCTGTCGTCCAGGAATATCATTCAGCACGCTGGGTAAGCATTCCAATCTTTTTAGGTAGGTACCTACTTACATAGGTATTTTATAAATGCTAGACAGTCAATAGTGTATTTCAGATTTGTCAAACGATTCTCTTTTTTAGGTGGTGTAATAGACGGGGAAGCACGAAAACGAGGATTGTGTGTTCTACCTTGTGTGGGAGCTCACGGAGTGGGGCGATTTCTTCACGAATATCCGCATATTTTCCAATTCGGTTAGTGGTTTACAACATGTGACTTGAAAGTTGAAACTATTTGAACAATTTATTTTTTATTCATTGATTTACTGTTTGATCTCTTCAGCAAATAACTATGTGCGAGGTCAAGAAAAAATGGAAAAAGGAATGGTATTTACAGTGGAACCAGCTATTGGTCAGGGTAAACCAGACTGTGTTACCTTAAGTGAAGATAATTGGACTGTAACTACGTTTGATGGCTCTAGAGCTGCTTATTTCGAACACACAATTTTGATAACTGATACCGGGCATGAAATTTTGACCGAATAAGTACCTACCTCCTTAATATATTACATAAGATGGTACATAGCTTAAGTGCCCATGTGTTACACTATTTGATGGGTAAAATTCCAGCTTTCGAAGTTGAATTTGTAAAATTTTGAAATTTTTTCGTTTTTGATAGGTAAAAATTTGATTTTCAAAATTCACAAAAATCAAAAAATGTACTTCAACGTCTGAAATTTTGGCTTTTCTGCATTTTCTTTCAATTCAGTTTCGACCACCTCTAAATTTTTTTGCCGGTTTGCATACTTTCCTCTTAAGAAAATGTTTCAAAAGAATTCAGTTGAAAATTGTCAAAAATAAAATTCAGACGACAAAGATCAACTTCCTCCAGCTAATTCCACAATCCCAGCCGAAACCGATTCGCCATTCTTACAGCCAGCTGGAAACTATGCTGTTTTCAGATTAAATTAAAGCAATCATCTTGTGGAAAAGTCTCAGTACAATTAAACCGAAAATGAATTAAAAATATGAGCTTAAGTGAAGGCAATTACGAATAAGAAAATAATTACCTATTTTATTACTGTTGAGCTATAGCTATAACGAATACATATTCTAAGAAGTGTAGGCACTCAGTTGTAATTTCTGCGCGTACCTAGCCGTAAGCTGATAAGTGAAATCATTTGTACATATCGCGATACGAATAAAAAAGTAGATATGTTTCATTTTCAGTCTAATTTCATCGTTTACAAATGTGATTTCAATGAAAAAATGGATCTGGTAAGGATTCGTGTATTACCTACCTAAAATATGAGGCATTTTATATTCTATATTCTATCGAGTATCTTTTACCTACCTCATGATATTTACGTCACTTTAAATGCAGCTAAGAATCCGCATCCGCATCTTACGAAAAGTTCGCTATGTAGTGATAATTGCAGCGATTTGCATTCTTTGTGTGTGTTTCTTCCGCCACAAAAAACATAATTTACCACTCCAGTACATCTTATGTTCACCACAATACTGGGCCGAAGAACTAGACGAAGGATTCGAAGGTTTCGATAACACCACTGGAGCATATGGCGGTCAGTATATTATACCAAATTACGTACATTTTTTACGATACGGTCCTAAACTAAAAGAAGTAAGTTTCGTCGACGCGGTCAACATCCTGGCAGCATTTAAAAACCAGAAACCAGATAAAATCATATTCCACACGAATATAGATTCGTTTACAGGTAAATTCTGGAGATACTTAACCAGCCTACCAAAATTCAACGAAACCATCGTGTTCAAATACATCGAACCCATCGATTCGATATTTGGTCGTAAAATGTACAGCAAATACAGAGACTGGCATTCCAGCGATATTCTTCGTATTGAAATACTACAAAAATACGGAGGTATATTTATCGATAACGACGTGTACGTTGTCCAGAAATTGGATCGTTTCAGACGATACGAAATGGTATTGGAGACCATAGCTGATTTGGAAAATTTCGGCACGATGACTTTGATGGCTCATAAAGGTGCGAGATTTTTACGTCTTTGGTTGAACGAGTATAAAGAGTACTATCCTCATTTATGGTACTATAATGCTGGGAAAAGGGCTAAACTCAAGGTACTCGATGTTCGACCAGAATTGGTACATGATGCCAGAGGTAAATTCGGCGTGGAAGATTTACGAACGGAGTTGTATTTGCAGAAATGGAAACAGTGGAAAGACAAGTATACGATACATACTTTAATTAGACATTTACACGATCGCGATGATTTACGATATAATAATCTCAATCTTACGTATCCGGTGGTTTTCGATCAGTATAATATTTTGAAGTATAATGTGACTATAAAAGATATGATTTTAGACTGTTGCAAAGAATTGGTGTTTTTGGAATAGGTAATTTTTTTCTACATACCTATCCAATTGGATGCAAGCTTTTGTATGTACTTACTAGACAGGTAATCCTACTTAAATGCTTTTCTTTTGTATGATGTAATGCCTATTTGGATGAATGTATTCAAATATTTTAGTAAAGTAATAATAACATGAAGACTGAATTTAAATTTAAGACAGGTAACAATAAGTACTTCATCTGTTGGAAATTCAAGTTGACTTCTTGTATTATTATGTATTTTTATACATTTTTTTTTTTTTTTTTTTTTTTCTTACAATAAACTATAAACACCAACTACCTAGATCCTAGACACCCATTTTCGTGTTTCAATATTACAGAAATTGTGTTTTTCATTCGATTTTGAAATATAATACTTAGAGCTTTTCCAATTAACGCTCGCCAAAATTTATTTCTCACCAAATATTGACTCTGAAAATGAAATTCCATATCCATTTTTTGTTGATCTGCAGCTTTCAACAAAAATTCTATTTCATCTATAAATTTTCAAAATTCTGTCAAAGATCAGGAAATTGATCAATGTTACTACACATTTGATGAGCACTTACATTAAGATGCATATCGCGAAAAAATAAAAAATAAAAATAGGGAATTTTGGCTAATTTTAGTACAGACCTTCATTTTGAGTTGAATGCTATTCAGAAAAAATTTCAACTCCGGAGTGGCCCCCAGAAGGAAACAGATTATCTATGTACTTTGTAAAATAGTTTCATTATAGTCCCACCTGCGGTGAACCAGTTAGGATCTTAAGGTCATTAACCCGTCCGTCAGGTCTCTCAAGGTCATTTGTATTCCTGTTTGGCCTTTTAAGGTCATTGACTTGTCTGGCAGGACTCTCACGGTCATCTGTCTGCCCTCTTAAGGTCACATGACCTACACGTCTAGCTTCCCAAGGTCGTCTGCCTGCCTGTCTGGCCTCTTAAGGTCGTTGACTTGTCTGTCAGGACTCTCAAGGTCATCTATCTGCCTGTCTGGCTTCTCAAGACTGTCTGTATCTTAATCTCCCGAAAAACTGTTTTGAATTAACTGTCTCATATTGGAGAGATACTAAATTAAAATAAAATTATAATTTGTAAATTGACTGAAATTTTTAGATTTTTAGCAATTTTTGACAATCGACGAAAGTTTTCATTTCAGATAAATTGAAAATTTGTGTACCTACACAGCAATAAGGCAAAAATTTTGAAATTTTGTTCGAAATCCTGTTTCGGAATTTGAAGAGGAAGATGAAAAAAATTCTCAAAACATCAATGTAAAAATTGAGAAATTACCAACTCATTTTCGAATTCAATTTGTTTTCTGAGGGGTACCTAATAGCCTAAGAAAATTAGCTTAAAAAAGGGGGTCATAGGGAAACGCTAGAGGGCAAGCTGAATTTTGGTATACTGGCCTAATTTTTATACCCTAAACACGAATCCTTGGTGTCCTCACCTGTCCCTAGTGAGCTTTCCCCCAATTGTGGATTTTTGCCCCCCAAATGAGGTTTTTCGCCTCTACTTCGCGAAATTGGGGTCCTAGCCCAAAAATGGGGGTCTATAAAAGTTGTTCTAAATCATTTCTATCAGATGAGCTATGAACCAACTTCGTCCCCCTAAGGGGGGATGGAGCTGGACTCAATCAAATGTAGGAGGTTTTTGAATCTGAGCCATGATTTTGGGGGAAAAATCACTTGGGGCAGATGGGGACTCCACGGATTCGTGTTCAGGGTACAAAAATAGGCCAGTATACCAAAATTCAGATCCCCCCTACCGCATTTTCCTATTCGCTAATTTTTTGAAATTGACTGAAGGTCCACCTTCCTTAGGGGGACAAAGTTGGTTCATAGCTCATCTGATGGGAAAATTGATTTAGAACAACTTTTATAGACCCCCATTTTTGGGCTAGGACCACAATTTCGGGAGGTAGGGGTGAAAAACCTCTGAAAAATCTCATTGGGGGGGGGGGGTTAAAATCCACATTAGGGGGAAAATCACTTGGGACAGGTGCGGACTCCACGGATTCGTGTTCAGGGTTCAAAAATAGGCCAGTATACCAAAATTCAGCTTGCCCTCTAGCGTTTCCCTATTCAATGCTAATTTTCTTGGGCTATAATGGCATCCGTGAATATTTTTTTAAAAACTGGAAAAAAAAGAGCTCTCAAAAAGAGTTAAAAAGGAATAAAGCCCCTTGAAAAAAGTCATTGATTCAAAATTCAATTCTTCTCAAAAAAGGAGTTTTAAGAAGAGTTGAATTTGCCTACTTAACTCGTCCCTCCAAAATGAGTTGAATTGACATTGACAGAAGAGTTGATTACCTAATTTTGAAAAAGAGTTAGCTCAAACTTGGTTAAAATACTTTTTTTGAATGAATAATTTTTCGGCCAATGGCAGATTATCAGAAAATTCAGAATTGGCAATTCACGAATCAATTTTTCAGCTGAATTGTTTAATCCAAACACCTGAATTGAAGGGACTTTCAATTTTTTCACCTTCATTAACAAACTACGTAATTTTTTCAATTTGGATTTCAGCCATTAGGAAAAGTTTGGAAATATTGCTTTCAATTAGAAAGTCTTCAGGCTGATCAAAGTCGGAATACTACTCGTGAACGAGAAAAAATGTCTTTGATAACACTGATATCTAAATTTTTGATAAGCAGATTAATTACCTACTCGAAAAAACATACCTACTTTTTTCAATTTCCCATTCAAAAATTAAGAATTCGTCGAGTTTATAATCAATTCAGGTACCTATCTACATTGTGAGATCCCAAGGAGAATTTCAACCCATGAAGTTGGCAAAAAATAAATAAGTAGGTAACATTTCACACGTAAGTACGTATTTTCCAATACCTTATACGACTTTCAAATTTATTTCGGTCTCAAAATATACCTAGGTTGTTTCACATTTCTGGGGCAAAAGTAAGCTGACCTCAATTTTGCGCACACATACATTCCCGTTTTTTTCCCAAACAGATCTTCCAAATACCTAATAGAATTTTTCAAATTTTAGGTACCCACCCTTCTTTCTTCACAATGTTAAAAATAACAATTTTATTTTTGATGTTCACAATAACTTGGACAAACGCGAAGAGGACGATGAAACCTTTCCTGCTCCATAAGTTCATTCCAAAGATATGCAAAATTGACGACTGCCACAAACAATGTTCGGAAAAATTGGATAAAAATCTCCCAGACAAGGAAGTAATAGGCATATGTAATGGTAAATACAAATGTAAGTGTTACGAATACGATAATACGATACGTCGCATCTTCCCTTTAAAAGATAATGGAGAGCGTGATCATCTTTTTGCGATGCCTGGATAGCGCAAAGAGAGGTTTTCATCAAAGCAATTATACAAATGTAATTTCCATTCGCCTTTCATAGACGCAATTGTAAAAAGATATACGTTAGGTATCACCTAGGTATATAAATAATATATATTTTTCTGAATTTTCTGTATAGATGGAAGATCTTTAAAAATATGAAAAACTGATTTTTCTTACGATTTTTCTCACTCAAATTGATCAATTTTGATCGAAATTTTTTTAACCACACTGTAAAGTAAAAACCTCACGATCTTTTTCATTTTCAAGTCCATACATGTCTTAGAAAGGAATTTGGTGTAGTTATTTTTTGGACCAAGAAGGTTCACTGCCTTCCCTTTCGAGGAGATAATTTTTATTCGTATAGTACCTGATTAATGAAGATTTTAGTAAATTAATAGTTCATTAAAAATTGAACCCATGCAGATAAAAAACAGATATCAGAAACATTTCAAAAATTAAATAAGTACGTATTAAGAGATTTGTGATTAAACGGATACCTAGGTAAGTAAATTTTTGATTGAATAATAATTTTGAAAATACATCCCCACTTTTCAAAATTAATAGCTACTTACGCACAATCAATCAGTTCATTTGCATTGTAACATTCTGTGGAAAATTTCAATGAATGGCAATCATATCAAAAAATAAATGAAGATGTAAACTTTCACCCGTGAGTATTTCCCAATACTTTTCGAATTTATTATCTCGTTCACAAATAGTTCTTGGCTAAAAGTAATTTTTCGAATGATGGAATTTTGCATACCTATTTTAGATACCTGATTTCCCCCCCACTACCTACAATGTTGACAGTAGCTGTAATGCTTTTAATGATCAGCATAACTTGCATAAACGCAAACCTCGACGGAAAGGGATTATGCAAAGAGGACGTCTGCCAAAAAGAATGCGAGGATGTATATGATTTAAATTTCGCAGGCCACATAGCAGGCGTATGTGCTACTCCGTGGACTTGTAAATGTTTCGAATATAAGGACGAGGTACAAGGATACGAACCTATCAAAAAGTATCAACATGACATTACTGTTGCCGATAAAATTGATAAGGTAGTTAATTAAGAAACTTAAGTACATATTTATAATAGGTATAGAATCAAAAGCTGTGAGAATAAGTAATTCTACGAGTATTTTATAAAATGTTTGAGATGAATAAATTTTAAAAAAAAAATTACATAGGTAATTATAGTTAATCCTCTTAATGCTGAATGTCTCTTCAATAGAAAAAATTATCAAGTCGTGAAGAAGCAAGTTATCAATGATGAAAAATTGAAAAAAGTTAAATTCTCAAGCTATTGACAGTGATAAAATCAACACATGGGTTCAGAGTGATTAAAAGTCCCTCGAATATTCACCCTGACAACATAATTTCCACGTCTGGGGCAGAGTTACCTGCGATTTGAAATAATAAAATAGCCAAAAATAACCCCTGCAACTCAGTAAAACTTTTTCAAGGAGTCAATTGTTCTTAAACATAAATTTTAGGTAGGTACCTACTTTTTCCTCAAGAGAATTTGATACACTGACGAACGAAAAAAATATTGTTAAAAGCACCCTCATCCTTTCAGAAAACCAAGAATTACACGTACAAATAATGATTAGTCTGTGATAAGATATTGAATTATTGATACAGGAAACATTTCAGAAATTTGATATCAAAATACTCGTGATAAGTAACGCTGATATTTAAATTTTTGATACATTAAATATTCCGAAAATACACACGTACTTATTCGTTTCAATTTACCATTTCAATAAATTCAGAGTTCCCCATACAAATTATCAGTTCATTTACACTGCGCATTCTGCGGGAAGTTTGAATGGATCGAAATTGGCAAAAAATAAATAAAGTGAAATTTCACGAGTGAGTAGGTACACCTACCTATTTTCTAATACCTCACGAATTCATCATTTCGTTCTCAAGCACCACATTTCTGGGGCAAAAGTAAGTCAACTCCATCCTAAGGTTCTTTTCCAAGCAAATTTTCCAACTACATAATGTAACTTTGCCAATTTTAGATGCTTAGTTATTTTCTTCTAAACCAACATTGCGATGCTGAAAACAACTGTATTCTGTTTAATATTCACGATAACTTGGACTAACGCGAAGGTCTTTATAAAGAAACGATGCGATTATGAGAAATGCGACCAAGAATGCATGGATAAGTTCGACCACATCAACACCTCATGCAAGCAAGTATTAGGTGCATGCTCTGACTTTAAAAAATGTAAATGTTACGAATATGATTGTAAGACACGTAAGGTAATGCCTTTAAAAGATAGTGAAGATGTAGACGAAGGGCCTGCCATGCCTGTCCCACACTCACTTTTAGAACAAAGTGAAGAGTATTATGATGATAATGATGACGGTTACTGAGGATAACCAATAAGTTAAATTGTAAATTATAACACGTCGTAAGAACCTACTTATTTATACACAATATACAGAGACAGACAGATAGAATCAAAGGTTTTGGAATGAATTCGGACAATAGGTACCTATAAATTACCTGTACTTAGATTTAGCACAAAAGATTTTGTCGATCAAGAAGCTTCATTCCTTCGAGTGTAGAATTTTAATGGTACATATAGGTATAGATTTATAGGAAACATTCCAAAAATAAAATATCCACTTGCGTATCAAGAGATTCGTGATAAAATACTGATATCTAAATTTTTGATAAGTAAATAATTTCAAAAATACGCACCTATTTTTTTTCAATTTCTCATTTTCAAAATTGAAGAGTTCCTCTACAATTTATCAATTCATTTACAATCCAACGAGCTGAAGAATCGATCGGAATTAGCAAAAAAATTAACGAGAAGGTAAAATTTCATTCGTGAGTATTCTACAATAGGTACCTTTCGAATATAAGTATTATTTTCGTTCTCAAATAGGTACGTACCGCACCTTTCTTGGGAAAAAGTACCTAAAAGCTGATTCCTTTCCGCGCACATTGATTTTTTTTCTAAGCAAGTTTTTCGAGTGATGGAATTTCGATTATTTTAGATATTCGCTTATTTTTCCTTAAACAAACGTCGCAATGCTGAAAATAATTGTAATGCTTTTAATATTCACGATTACTTGGACAAACGCATGGTTCTTCGGAAAAAAAGAAAAGATGAAATGCGAAGTTGATGAATGCCACCAACGATGCACGTCTCATTTTTATGTAATTATCAAAGGAAAGGAAGTACGGGGAATATGTTTAGAAAACGGTTACTGCGAATGTTACGAATACGATGAAAAGGCACATCGTTACTATCCTAGGAAAAAAAAGTTGTGGTAAGATTATCATAATTTGAGTACCCACTACCTAGGACCTACCTACTGATTAGCCAAAAAGTTCAACTAATGTAAGAAGGTAACATCATAAGTACATTTCAAAGATAGGAACATTAGGTATTACATATAATCAAAATCTATAAAAATAATATTCTATTTTTATAAACGTTTGAGAAAAATGCACTTTTTCGTAAAATTACATTATCTAAGTACTCAATGCTTGTTGCTTCTTCTTCAAGGGAAAAAGTTTTTGATATTGATTTTCTTCATCTTTCTAATTTTAAGTTTGAATGTGTTTTATTCGAAATAAATATCTAAAGTCATTACAAAACATCTATATTAGGATGGGTCTCGAAGAAAAAAAGAATGTTACCCACAGAAAATTCCATCTCCGAAGGTGCGTCTGGAGAAAAGATATGGACTCAGTAATTTTTCTCAAAACAGGATGTGTAACGACAGGAGCTAAAAAACTACGATTTTTCCGAAAATGCCCTCTCTTTGGGGTCCTAAACCTCAAACTCTCAAAAATGACTTCCTGTTTTTTTGCCAGACTATTATTTTCATCAAAAATGAAGTCAACTCAAGCAAAAAAAATATCCATGATTTGAAACTTTCTTTAAAGATGAGTCTTCGCCCCCCCCCCTTTTTAACCTATTTTTGACCTCTCAAGTTGATTAGTGAAGGTTTATAACCTCTCTGGACCTTCTAGCATATCAGAGACTTTTCTGAAGAAGTGTAATGGATTGAAATGAAATTCAGCACCTACGAACTCGGATTTACCTTTGAATTTGAACTGATACATACAAAAAAATGTTGAAATCACATGCCTAAAGTGATCGAAATGTTCACAAAGATGATAAATCCGAGTTCATAAGTGCTGAATTTAATTTTCACCTTTCTTACGGCCTTTTTTCAATAAGTGGATAATCCAAAAATCCACTCGAGGCTCCAAAACAGTTCGAAACCATCACCAGTCGACTAGAAAAATATGAACAAATTAAATCTTAAACCACTTATGTCAGTTAAATCAAGTTGTTATCTTAAAAATGGTAATGATTGGCGGAATGAGGTAAAACTACGCGTTACTGTGTTAATGGTTTCTCTCATAAATATCACCTAAGGGGGGACATTTATTCGACTCCTAGCTATTTCAGATGGGAGTTCTCTTGAGTAATCAATATGATCTTCAAGTACCCACTTACCCAACACTGCTGACAGTTTCTCCACCTCTTTTCCTTAGCCTACCCCAATAGTAGTGGCTGTTGGTGGATGCTTTACTTCGAAGAGACACACGTATCGCACGCATCATTCAAGATACCTAGGAATATCTTGAAATGACCACAAAAGGTATAATCGTCGGATTATCACCTCGATGTACTAATTAATTAATACCAACAATTACGATTAAATCAAAATATCATCTTAAACACATGTGAAGTGGGTTAACCAAAAATAATATTACTTAAAAGGCATATGCCTGTTTTCATATACAAATTACTCCTTGACCACATAGGTACTTCAACGAGGATCTTGCCACAGCCAATTGTAAAAACCAAGTGAAGATATATTCCAATAGCCAGAAGCTTGTGCCTCCTTGACTATAGAAATGTCTCATTCACACCCTATTATTATAATATTTTCCCATGTTACTGGTACCCTCTTTACTAAATAGCAATAAAAATCACATCGCGTAAAGGGTTACCCTAAGGTCTATCACCTAGCAGATGGAGGCAGATTGCACCATAACCCTAACAGTTTTAATTTTTTTTTTTTTTAAATGGGCCAAAATTGAATTTTTAAAAATTTGCCAAAAATTATAAAATATATTATTCAGGTTCTGAAATTTTTACTAGTCATATATTTTGGGGTAATCTTTCATTTCCTCTCTGTTTGGTTCAAAATTTTTTGTGCCGGTAGGAATATTTCCACTGCAATATGAGGCAACTAAAAGGTGAGTTTGGATTCTGAAATTAAGTAAGTATGTGTTAATTTACTAGTAACTATAGATTTATGTGAAGTAGGTATTTTTTATTTCAAATGAGCAATTGACCCGATCCTTTGTAGTCAACTCCAGTCCAGGAAACAACTCCTTGGTTAAAAAAAAATCCAACTGATTTATTATTTTACATTTTTGTCAGAAGTGCGACTAACGATACAGAAAATGTTTTCCTGAGAAATTTTTCGATTTGAAAATTCAATTGTATCAATAATCTCACGAGTTTCAACATCATTAAGGGGATATTCTCAATACACCAAATTTTCTCATAGCATAACCAAAATGCCTTAATTTTACATTGGTCTTATGGGACGGAATGGGACAAACTTCAATGTTATAATTTAGAGCTGCGGATGCATGGAATGGGCTCAAATTTGAAATACATGTTTTTCAAGACATTTTGAACAATCCTGTGCATGCATTTGTCAATACGTTGAATAGTTTTTCAATAAATACAGTTTCAAGAAATGTTGGATTTTTCTCAAAAAGTCCAATATTCCATTAAATCGTATTTTTTCGAAAACTACTCAACGTATCGACAAATGCATGCACAGGATTGTTCTAGTGGTCTTGAAAAACATGTATTTCAAATTTGAGCCCATTCCATGCACAAATTGCTATGAATTATGTGTTTGAAGTTTGGCAGGCGGACAGATATACTACCATGTATTGAGAATATCCCCTTAATAAAATTCTATGAGAAACTGCCAAATACCTATTTTCATGAGACAGACAACATTTTTAGAATTTCTCAAGATATGATCGAAAAATGCCGCAAGAGTGCGCAAACAAAAGCATAAGTAAAATGTAATTTTTTGTAACTTTGATTTGATTATTGTTATGAACAAATACCTACCTACACAAGAAGTTTCGAGCTCCTTGCAGACATCTTTTGAACGAAGTATCCTGAAAAAAGTACCTGAAAAAAAATTTGATGCGCCACAGTTTTGATTCTGAACATTTTTTTAGGACCCATAGGATTCAATGAGCAATTTTTATTCCTCTAAATGTAGAATTTTCATTGGTACCTGATCAACGAACGTTTTAGTAAAATGACCCGTTAAAAAAATTGAAACCGCGTATAGATGAAATACTGATACTTATCGAAAACATTTCGGAAATATAAAATTAGATAAGAGACTTATGATTACATTGATACCTAAATTTTTGATAGATCAATTATTTAGAAAACATACATACCTATATCTATCTACTCGTACCTACCTACTTTTTGAGCTCCTCACACATTTGATCAATTGATTTGCATTGTAACATCCCGTGTAAAATTTCAGTAAAAAGCAAATGAATATTTCCCACGTGAGTATTTTCCAATACCTTTAGAATTTATTATATTTTGTTCTTAAGTGGGTACCACATTTTCTTGGGCAAAAGTCAACTTATTCCATTTGTGTGTACTGCGCTGAACATTCATATTTTTTTCAAGCAAATTTTTCGAAAGAAGGAATTTTGCATCTTTTACTGCTCACCTACTTTCTTTCAAATCATCATTACAATGCTGAAAATGATTAGGTACCTAAAGATAATGATTTTAATGTTCAGGATATCTTGTACAAAGAACCCAAATTGCTCTTCGGAAGGGATATACTCGTACTTACATGTATTGTATTCATAGATTATAAATGCCACAAACAATTTAATTAAGTTATAAATAAATTTGATATTGGCAAAAGAAACGTAGATTCCATTCAGCGCAGAGTACATCCACATTGTTTTCCAAGCAAACCTTTCGAGTGATGGAAGTGAAACAATGCTGAAAACGGCTGTAATCTTTTTAATGTTCATAATAACTCGGGCATACAATACTGACGAGGAATGTGAAAAAATATGCACAGATATATTCAAATATTTGGAATTGGCCGATGGACAAAATTTAGAAGGCATTTGTGAAGATGGTGTTTGTAAATGTTACGTAAGAGATGACTATGAAGGATACATTCCTTTGGATTTCGCCGAGAAAGACTATATGGGATAATAAAACTATATTCGTTAGGTATTGATTTTCTCAATATTTCTAGCTTCAAGTTGAAGACGTTACATTTTTTTTTTTTTTTTTGAATTTCCAATTTCAGAATTGAGAGTTCTTTGTGCGATTAATTAATTCATTCGCATTGTGACTTACGGCAAAAAATTTCAATGGGTCGAAATTGGCGAAAAATAAATAAAGAAGAAAAATTTCACAACTAAGAATTCTCCAACATCTCACAAAACAATTGTTTCGTTCTCAAGCATCACACGTATTGGGTAAAAGAACCGTGATTCCGTTTTTCATACATCCACATCATTTTCAAAACAAATTTTCCGGGTTATAAAATTTTGCAAATTCTAAATACCTACTTACTATCTTTTAAACCAACATTGCAATGCTGAAAATAACCATAATCTTTTTAATGCTCACTATAACTTGGGCGGAGCAGTACTGCAACCAGGTCCCGCAATCATTTAAAAAAAACTGGATCGTATGCCGAGTGGAGGACTGTGATAGAGTGTGCAAGGAAAGAAATGGCAATGATATAGAGGGTAATCAAGTAATAGGCATATGTCGTGGTGAGTATACTTGTAAATGTTACGAGCATAATGATGCTAAACGTTCTCTTAAGTCTTTAGAAATATTACAAGAAAAAATTAATTAATAACAATGTGACTCCAAACTATGGTATTAACAATTGTAGTTTATGTACCCACATATGTGACTGATTATTGATAACGTAGGTAGCAAAACCCAAGTTTAAATTGTTGATTAAAGAACGTCATTATAAGTACCTATTTATAATATGTAAAATAGAATTAAGATTTGTAAAAATGATTCTATTTTGTAGAATATTTGAGAAAAACCTGAATTTTTGTAAAATTACACAATCTGCCGATTGTATGTCGTTTCTTCAAGGAAAAAGAGCCTCTACGAAAAAATTCACGATGATAAAAAATCGTTCTTTTTCGCAGCCATTTCTTTAAAATCCGAGTAGATATTTTAAAAATTTATCGTCAAAAATCACAATGAGGACCGTTTTTACCCCAAGAATACGATTTTTACTTTTTAGGAATACTACTTGAAAATTCTGAACTGAAAGTTGGAACACTGCCTATAAATGAAAGAAAATTCTGATATTTTTCAACTTGGAATCTTAATATTAACCAATAACGTCCCGAGTTTCAAATGTTTCAATATCCGTTTTATGGTTTTGAATTTGAGAAATAATATGTAGCACTCCCAAATTTGGTTTTGTTTTCAGTTGTGACAAAATAACGTTCCTGATTTTGGTTTCGGTTTTGAGAAGTTTCTATCGGTTTCTGGAGGGTTTCGGTTTCGGTTTTGGTTCTGGTTTTATCCACTGCGATTTGATGCATGTAGGGAGGGATTTTATGGACTAAGGAGCTTCATTCCCCTGATACTGAGTGAAGAATTTCTATTGGTTAGTAGAACGATTCGTTAAAAATTGAACCCATGTACACACTGAATATTGATATTAGAAACGTTCTCGTAACGTTCTCGAAAATCTCGCATTGAGAAATTTACGATTACCTACACTGATATCTGAAGTTTTGAAACACTATCTATATCCAATTGAATTCAAAATAAATACACAACAATTTTTTTCAATTTCATATCATAAAGTTAAGAGTACCTCACGCAACTGGTTAATTCGTGTACATTGTAAACATCCTGAGGAAAGTTTCAATGGATCAAATTTGGCGAAAAATAAATACCGAGGTAAAATTTCAACTACAAGTACTTGTATTTTCCAATACCTTTCAAAATTACCTACTTGGTTTTGAAGCAGATATACCATACTCCATGAACGAAAGTAACTGCGCAGACATCTACGTATTTTCAAGTAAATTTTCGAAAATTATGAAATTCAACAAGTTTTAGATATTGTCTAGATACCTACTTTTTTTCTAAACCAACATTACGATGCTGAAAATGACCATAATCTTTTTAATGTTCACTACAACTTGGGCAAGTGAAGAGGAAACCTTCTTATGCACAGCTGATGAATGTACCAAAGAATGCGCGGATAAATATGATGAAAATATCTCATACAAGAAAGTAGTAGGCATATGTCTTCTCCAGGGGGATTGTAAATGTTTAGAATTTAATAAGAGAAAGCATTCTCTAAGGCCTTACAAAGAAAATGGAGAGTTGGACTCCATGCGATGGTATTAATTATATAAATTAAGAAACGTTATAACTATAAGTTCCTACCTAAGTTTTCAAAATAAGATCAAAATTAGTAAAGAAAAAAAAGATTCTATTTTATAGAATATTTTTTAAAAAATATAACATTATTTTTTTGACATATTTATAAGTAATTTATCCAATTCTGGTTGATTCTTTAAGGAAAAAAATATCAAGTCGTGAAGAATTTTTATTGGAATCAACTTGATTGAAATAAGCTTTGATAAAGTGGTTCACGAAAAATTGAACCCAATGTAGACTGAAAATCGATATCAGAAACATTTCGAAAATTTAATACTTAGCTATCAAGAAATTTGTAATTACACTGATTTTTGAATTGTTGATAAGTTAATGATTTTAAAAATACAGATCTTCCTGCTTTTTTCAATTAGTTATTTCAAAAATTACGCGAGCTCCTCACACATAATAAATCAACTCATTTGATAGCAGCATCCCTTGGAAAACTTCAATGAATCGAAATTGGTAAAAAAATAAATACGTCAAGGAGGTGAAATTTCATATATGGTAAGTGTTATCCAATACCTTACAAATTTATTACATTTCGTTCTCAACTGTCTTGCTCACACACTCGCGTTCTTTTCCAAGTCAATTTTCTGATAGTGAGTGATGAAATTTTGTCAATTTTAGATATCTATTTTCTCTAAACCAACACATCAGAATGCTGACAATTACCGTATTCTTTTTAATATTCACTGTAACTTGGACAAACGTAAAAGCTGAAGAAACAATGAACACATGCAAATTTGAGGACTGCTACAAAGAATGCACGGAAAAGTTTGGTGAATTTCGAGCGGGCAATCAAGTAATAGGCGTTTGTAATATAGCTGAACGGACTTGTGAATGTTTCGAATTTCAAAGACAGAATAACAATTCTCTGAAGCCTGAAAAAAACAGTTGAAAAAACGACTATTACATAGCTATGGAAAAAAGTAGGTATCAATCAGTCGTGAAGAATTTTTATTGGTATTATCTCGGTTGAAAAAAGTTTTGGTAAAGCGCTTCATGAAAAATTAAACCCATGTAGACTGAAAATCGATATCAGAAACATTTCGAAAATTTAATATCAAGAAATTTGTGATTATACTGATATTTAAATTGTTGATAAGTTAATGATTTTAAAAATACATACCTAAGTACCTACCTACTTTTTTCAATTCCTCACTTCAAAAATTACACGAGCTCCTCACACTACCTAAATCAACTCATTTGATAGCAGCATCCCTCGAAAAACTTCAATGAATCAAAATTGGTAAAAATAAACAAGTCAAGGTGGTGAAATTTCATATGATAAGTGTTATCCAATACCTCCAAATTTATTACATTTCGTTCTCAAGCATATTCCTTGAGGAAAAGTAAGTCTTGCACACACATCCACGTTCTTTTCCAAGTCAATTTTCTGATTGTGAGTGATGAAATTTTGCCCATTTTAGATATCTATTTTTCTCCAAACCAACACATTACAATGCTGACAATTGCTGTAATTTTTTTAATATTCACTGTAACTTGGACAAACGTAAAAGCTGAAGCAGCAAACGTATGCAAAATTGAGGACTGTTACAAAGAATGCACGGGAAAGTTTGGTCGCTTTCGGTCGGGTAATCAAATAATAGGCATTTGTAATATACCTGAACGGACTTGTGAATGTTTCGAATTTCAAAGAGACAATAACTATTCTCTTAAGCCTTGAAAAAACGACTACAAGCTATGAGATATGGAATAAATAATGTAGCTGTAAATTAAGAAAAACTGTCACGAGCATTTCAGTACAATACAGGTATACGAATACACTGAGAAAAATGTATAGTATAAATTACAATAAATTTATAGTAAACGTGCTCCAGTATTGGAATTATAGTCAAAATTACTATAACTATAGTAAATGAAATACTATAATTATAATAAAAAATACTATAATATAGTAAATATTACCATACGTATAGTATTTTATTTACTATAGTTATAGTAATTTTGACTATAATGCCCAAACTGGAGCACGTTTACTATATATTATGATTATTTATACTATTCAAATTTTTCTCAGTGTAGAATAGAAATAAAACTTGCACATGAGAATATACATACATACTATTTCTATTTTTTATGTATAGAATGTTCAGGCGAAATAAATCTGATTTTCTATAAAATATGTAATCTACATTTATGCATTGTTGCTTCTTTGGGAAATGAAATATTTTCAAAACATCAAGTCACATAAAAATAAGCGATTTATAAATTTTTAATCGTTCAAAAGAACTCCTAAGACTAAGGAACTAAATACCAGGTATGGAAATACGCCATCTTTGGATATAGAAAAAAAATTTTAAGGACTCAATTTATTAATAATACCGCCAATTTACATTATTTTTTTACTTCATATTCATTTTAATACACAAAATAAACATTTTCCCACCATTTTTTTGATTTCATTTCTTTATATGACTGAAATGAAAAAATCACATCACCGTCAAAACTACGAAATCTATATCCAAAGATGGCGTATTTCCATACCTGGTATTTAGTTCCTTACTAAGACAAGTCTTGGAGTTTTACGCCAATAGCCCAGATTGACTCAAAATTTCATGTTTCACCTTTTGAAGCTCCAATTTAATGAATAATTTTCTCGAACATATGATGGTTTAGTGAGGGGGAGGGGAAGCAAACTTTTTTTCTGACAATCAGACAAAAACATTTTGCACGAATTTTGGCGGAATGAACTATTGATACGATGATTTTTGGGTTCAGCATAAAAGATTTCATGTATAGATGCATTGTGGATTAAGAATATAAATTCCTGTGAATGACTTGTTGCCAATTGATGGAGCCACGTGCTTCACAAAACTCAAAATTTAATACTAATTCAAAAAAAAAAAAAAAATCATTAAAAATAAGAAAACGTTTGGACCATTTAAATGATGATGCCCATAAGCCTTATATGTAGTACTCGAATTACGACAAAATGCCCATCTTTAAAATTGAAGGAGCAAACTTGATAAAAAATGTCCAAATTCGTTGTGCCCCAGATTTTGAAAATTTTGAATTTTCAAATTGTGTTTTCCCCTTTAATTTTGAAGATAGGAAATTTGTCATAATCATTTTTTATGTTTGTCCACACTCAAATACTTTGAGTCAGTGAAGTCACTTAAATGATTCAAAATTTTTTTCATTTTTGGGGAATTTTTCAAGATTAGTAAATTTTTGCCCAAAAATGAATGGAAGAACAAAAAATGTTATGACAAATTTTCTATCTTCAAAATTGAAAGCGGAAACATAATTTGAAAATTTTGAATCAAGTTTTCCCCTTCAATTTTGATGATGTGCAATTTGCGTAACATTTTTTTCATAATACATGCAATGAAACGTCGGTATAACACACTCGATAAATGTTGAGAAACGCTAGAATTACGAACGAGTTCAAACCAGCATTGAAAGAAACATACCAATATGGTTGAACGTAGTTTTTCCCAACTTGTTTACGTTTTAACGCGCAACGATTGGTGAAAAAAAAACACCCAAGGGAAGGAAAAAAGCAACCGTACTTTTTTCTTCCCTGGTTGCTTTTCTCCTTCCCTAGGTAAGGAGAAAAGCAATCAAGTATTTTGTTAATTATTTGCGTAAATCGGTTTGTTTCATTGCATTAATTATGAAAAATATCTTACAAAGCAAGAATCGAACTGGAATTTTACGTATCTCGTGCATTTGCTTCACTCGCTTCGCTCGTTCAGCAATCAGATGCACTCAATACGTAATGATTCCAGTTCGACTCTTGTATAGTAATATACTATTGTTCGGCTACTCGAGTACTATGGCTAATGGTGTAATGGACATCATTTGAATGATTCTATTCTTTTCTTATTCTTGATGATTTTTTTCAAAATTAGTAAATTCCGAGTTTTACAAAGCACATCGCTCATTTAATTCACAAGATAGGCAACCAGTCATAATAACTTTTTTTGATCGTCTCCTCGAGTGCCATCTACAGTTGAATTTTGGCAAACGATTTCCGGAATACTCTGTATGTGATTATAGAGATTTTTATACCTACTGATATCGAAAACACATTACCTAAAGAGATTCGCGATAACATTTGTATCTAAATGGTTGATAGGTTAAAAATTTTGAAAACAGATATTTACTTTTTTCAATAACTCATTTCAAAAAATGAGAGCTTCTCACGCCATGAATCAATTCATTTGCATTGTAACATATCGTGAGAAATTCCAATGGATCGAAATTGGCAAAAAATGCATAAGTTGATGAGGGAATTTCATACGTAAGTATTTTACAATATCTCACAAATTTATTATTTCATTCTTAAGCACACTTCTTGATCGAAATTAAATTACCTACCTACTTCTACATTATTGTACAAACATCCGCATTTTTCTCCAAACAAAATTTTTGAGTGATGGAATTTTGCAAATTTTAGATACCTAGTAGCATCTTTTGTTCTACACCAACATTGCAATGCTGAAAGTGACAGTGATCTTTTTAATATTCACTATAACTTGGACAAATGCGACGGTCGATAAAAATAAGGTACCATCGATCGATGAAAATAAGGTACCATCGATCGATGAAAATAAAGTACCATTGATCGATGAAAATAAAGTACCATCGATCGATGAAAAAAAAGTACTATCATGCAGAATTGAAGAATGCGACAGAGAATGCACGGAAAAAAATGGCGAATATATTTTAGGCAATCAAGTAATAGGCATATGTAATGGAGATCGGAATTGTGAATGTTACGAATTTAGAGAAGATTGGCATACACTCAGTCGTCTCAGGCTTTTAACTGACGCCGGCAGGCACGTTCTCTGGCGTCGTCCAAAAAAAATAATTGATCAATAATGTAAATATTATAAGCGTTATTGTAAACTCAAAAACTACAATCAAAAGTTGTAAAAGTATTTCAATTTCGTTGAATATTTTTTTAAAAATCTATTTTTGTAAAATTACAGAATCTACTTACTTAATGCTTGTTGCTTCTTTAAAGATGAAAGTTTTAGTCATTGAGATAAAACGTCATTTGAGGATCGAATAGTTGTGTTTTATTTTCAGGATGTTGAATCAAGAAACTATTTCCTTATTGATTATACGGTCATAAGGCTTATATAATAGACCAACTCTTGGAATATTTTTTGAAAAGCAGGTGCCATTCGTGCATTAAATTATTTTATTAGCATGTTTCATGATCTGGCGCAGCAGAAACAAACACTAAATACACAATGGATGACATTTGTAAATGGTCCAAGTAGAGTACGTAGCTGATTAGGGTGGATCGCGAAAAAAAAGTCTTTGGATTTTAATCAAATTGAATGGGAACCTTCATTTTGAGTTGAAAGTTATCCAGAAAAATTGTTAGCACCTGAGGTGCCTCTGGAGGGGAGATATCAGTTCTCAAAGAGGGGGTATTTTCGAAAATATCGTAGTTTTTTCGCCCAGCCATCGTCATTCAAATCGATAAAGGCCTTTTTTAGCGTTCTACTGAAGGGTTGAAAATTTTAAAGTTGCTCATTTTAGAGCGAATTCATATTTTGAGAATTTTTTTCCAGCAAATATTTCGTATTAATTATGACAAAATATTGAAAGAAGTCATTTCTATAATATTGGAGAAATATTTTGTAATGCAGTGGTACCAATTTTTTGGTTATTATGACTAATTTCAAAATAAATTGTGAATACTTAATAGCCAAGCAAAAACTCACATTTTTTTTGCGTTTTTATTTTTGAATTGGCAACAATGATTAAAAAATTGGCACAACTGCGTCCCACATATTTCCCCAGTATTCCCTCATTTTCTCCAGAAATGACCTGGTGATGTGATTCGGGGAATCGTGAATTGTGTAAAATATGCCTGTATCTTGGTCTGTGGATGTGGAATGACGTGCCTACGTACATATTTTGAATATGGATATGACTTGCAATATTACAAACTCCATACTTGAAAATTGTGAGTAAATGATATCAGAAGCATTTCGAAAATGTAATGTTAAGAGATTCGTTGATAACACTGATATCCAAACGGTTGATAGATTAATAATTTTGAAAAAATATACCTACTTTTTTCTTACTCGTTTCAAAAATTAAAAGAGTTTCTCGCACAATTAATAAATTCATTTGCATTGTAACTCTCCGTGGAAAATTTCAATGGATCGAAATTGTCAAAAAATAAATAAAGTGAAGAGGCAAAATTCCACCTGTAAGTATTTTCCATTACGTCATAAATTTATTATTTTGTTTTCAAGCACAAATTTTCTCAGGTAAAAGTGTATTTCTTCCTCTTTCACACACCCACACATCTGGATAATGGAATATTGCAAATTATAGATCCCATTTTTCTCTAAGTCAACATTGCAATGCTGCAAATATTTGTTATTTTTTTAATTCTCGCCATAACACGGACAAACGCGTCGGGCATTACAGAAAAAAAATCCGTATGCACAGTTGAAGACTGCACCAAAGAATGCAAGGAAAAATTTGGTGAATTTGCAACGCAATCGTGGAGCAGTCAAGTAATGGGCGTATGTCTTGGTGAACGAAGAATAAGATGTAAATGTTACGCAATTAAGGAAGACAGTCTTACTGTCAAGCCTTTAAGAAGAAAGTGGGACTTTAAGCTATGAAATGAATACAATAATCATCCTCGTGCGATTACTGATTAGGAAATAAGTTAAAATTGTGAATTACGAGTATGAAACGCCATAATGAGTATTAATAAAACAAAATTCAAAAAAATAAAAGTACCTATGTCATGAAGATTTATTCCCCTTATTGGGTTTATGCTATGTACAATCTAGGTACTTACTTGAATAAATGAGGTCATAGTGAAATGGTTCATTGAAAATTGAATCCACGTAGACGAAATATCTGATATCAGAAAAATTTTAAAAATATCATAGATATTGAGAGATTTGTGATAACATTGATACCTATCTAAATTTTTGATGGGTTAGGTAGTAATAATTTTGAAAATAGGTACATTGAAAACACGTAGTTTTTTTTTCAATTACTTACTTATTTTGAAAATTGATCAATTCATTCACATTCCAACATTCAGTGTAAAAGTTTCAATGGATCGAAATTGGCAAAAAAAAATTAATGAAGTGATAGGTAAAATTTTCTTCTGTAAGTATTTCACCAAGTACTACATTTTTGGGATAAAAGTAAATTACATTCATCTTGCACATACACTCTTGTTCTTTTAGACGCCTAATTTTCTCTAAACCAGCATTGCAATGCTGAAAATACCTGTTATCTTTTTAATGTTCACCATAACTTGGACGAACGCGGAAGACGCTAAAGTTAGAACATATCATTTATGCGAAGTTGGAGCCTGTAACAGAAAATGCATGGACAAATTTGGTGTAAGTATCTTAGGCTGGCCAGTAATAGGCATATGTCATGGCGAACTCAAAAAATGTAAATGTTATGCATTCAATCATGATGAACTTGTGCTGGGACCTATAAGGAAAAGAGCACATGTTGTAGACTCGGGAGAAGATCGGTGATCTAACTGACGGAGGAGGGAGACGAATTTAAATATTGTAAAATGTTTGAGAAAAATTAAAATTCGGTAAAATTACATATTGACGATGAGCAAACCAACGAATAGATCCAAATTGATTTTAAAAAATCGCGAATATCAATCCTGATGACATTAATTTCTATGCCGAGAATAAAGTTAGATAGGTACCTAGTATACTTTCGAAAATACAAAATGGTCAAAAAAACGTCTTCAACTGCGCAAAAAAATTTCAAGAAGTGCTTTGACAAAATTGTTTTTGAATGTGAATTAACGCGAACACTCCTCATACAAGATGTAGTTTACAATGAAATTCGGTTGAAGGGGGAGGGGGAGGGGAGACGTAGGTATTTGAAATAAATTCCGGTGAAATCAATTATTCGTGTGACGCGACGATTCTCAATTAAAATAAACACCAACGATTTGAAGTACATACTTAGTAGCCCAGTCAAAATGCAATTTGACCCAAACATTATTGCGATCAAAGGTTTTTTGGTGAATATTGTCTAGGGTGGTATGCAGAACAACATACTAAAAGTCCCCGCCTCGACCCCGCGAGCTAACCCCCCACAGTGGATCAAAGCCCCCCCCAATCCGTTTTTCGTCAAGAACTCCTGAAATATTGAATTTTGAGTAAAATGAGCTCAGTGATCATTTCATCTCCTCTCCAATACCTATCAAATGAGCTATTGACCAACTCCCTAGCCTCAAGGGGGGTGGCGCTACGACCCTTCAAAGTGACGTGATTGTGATAATTTTACATTTTATGACTTGGGACTTGTAACCTTTTCTAATTGATAAAATGAAGTCAAACTTGGGAAATGGGATTCTTTTGGGAGCTAGAGTTGACCTCTGGAGTGGGGAGGGTCAAAGTTGAAAATTACAGAAAGGTCATTTTTTTGGAGGGGCATAACATGACCCCAAATGGATGAAAAATGTCCAAAATCATACCATCGGACAGTACCCCCATCTGTGATCAACATATCCAAATTTCAGCTTCCTAGGTCATCCCCACTCCTTTTAAGATGAAAAAAACGAAAATAGGGGCAAAATAAGGGGATTTTCACCTTAATTCCGCTTCAAATGGGGTGGGGATGACCTAGGGAGCTGAAACTTGGATATGTTGATCACAGATGGGGTACTGTCCGATGGTATGATTTTGGACCTTTTTTTTATCCATGTGGAGTCATGTTATGCCCCTCCAAAAAATGACCTTTCTGTAATTTTCAACTTTGACCCTCCCCATTCCAGAGGTCAACTCTAGCTCCCAAAAGAATCCCATTTCCCAAGTTTGACTTCATTTTATCAATTAGAAAAGGTTACAAGTCCCAAGTCATAAAATGTAAAATTATCACAATCACGTCACTTTGAAGGGTCGTAGCGCCACCCCCCTTGAGGCTAGGGAGTTGGTCAATAGCTCATTTGATAGGTATTGGAGAGGAGATGAAATGATCACTGAGCTCATTTTACTCAAAATTCAATATTTCAGGAGTTCTTGACGAAAAACTGATTTGGGGGGGGGCTTTAATCCACTGTGGGGGGTTATCTCGTGAAGTAGGGGCGGGGACTTTTAGTATGTTGTTCACTTGTTCAGCATACCACCCCAGACAATATTCACCAAAAAACCTTTGATTGCAATAATGTTTGGGTTCG
The DNA here is from genome assembly GCF_950023065.1 of Planococcus citri. Lineage (NCBI taxonomy): Eukaryota > Metazoa > Arthropoda > Insecta > Hemiptera > Pseudococcidae > Planococcus > Planococcus citri. The sequence goes on from NC_088678.1 coordinate 39,275,167, forward strand.
CCTATTTTTTTTCTGCTATTTGACTGGGCTATATGTAGTTAGGTATTTTGCTTTCATTCCTCCGAGCGTGGAATTTCTTTCGTATCTGATTAATTAACGTAAATACATATCTGATGGGTTAATCATTTCAAAAATACATGCGTACATTTTTCAATTTCCTATTTCAAAATTAATAGTTCCTCCCGTTACTAATCAATTCGTGTACACTGTAACATCCCGAGTTAAATTTCAACGTGTGGAAATTGGCAAAAACTAAAATGAAAAAGTAAAATTTCACACGTGAGTACTTATTTTGTTGATTTCATTCTACGCACGCATCCGTGTTTTTATCCGAGCAAATTTTTCGAATGATGGAGTTTTGCAAATCAGAGATACTCACTTTTCTCTAAACCAACATTACAATGCTGAAAATAACTGTAATTTTTTTAACCGTCACGATAATTTGGACAAACGCGAGCCTTTACGAAAGCAAAGAGGTATGCGAATTTGAGGCCTGCAGAAAAACATGCACGGATGTATTTGATCGGAAGGTACCAGGAAAGGAAATAACTGGTTTATGTTTGAATAAAGGGACATGTCATTGTTACGAATACGACGAGAACACACATTGTCTCATACATTTGCCGGATGGAAAAGTAATAGGGTCCGCAATTCACGATAAAAGGTGTGATAAAATTCCGGAAGATCTGCCTTACGAGTATCCTGAAAAATTGTATAATCATCCACTCGAAGAATGAAAATGCAGAGTATGATAAAATGATTAGCCAATAAGTTTTCCTACCTAATTGTAAATTACGAAACGCCATACTAAAGTATTTACTTAGGTATAATATAGAATCAAAAGTTGTAAATATAATTCCATTTTGTAGAATGTTTGAGAAAAATATACTCGTACATTTTTGTAAAATTTTGTACATATAATTTACCTACTTGATACTTATTGCTTATTTAAGGATAAAAGTATCGAGTCGTAAAGATAAACTTGAACCTTCACTTATCAATGACGAAAAATTCAACAGCTTCTTGAAGTAGGTAATAAAAATTCTCAAGTCATTGATAATAACTAATAAGGAAACCAACGAATGGATCCAGGAAGATAAAAAACCACGGATGGTTATTGATCCTGATAAATGATAACATATTTCTGGTATGTAAATTTTTGATAAGAACATTTTGAAAATACATTGCTACTTTTTCAATTCCTCATTTCAAACTTGAAGAGTGCCTCACTTGATTAATGAATTTTTTTAGCGTTGTAGTAGATATCCTGAGGAAAATTTCAATCGATCGAAATCGTCACAAATTAACATAGAGAAGTAAAATTGCACATGAACGTTTTGAACTTGTCATTTCGTCCACAAATGAGTATCATATTCCTTGAGCGTACCTAGGTAAGCTGATTCCATTCTGCGCCAATGTCAGCTTTTTTTCAGAGCTAATTCTCCTAGAGATGTAATTTTGCCAGATACCTACTTCTCTAAACCAACATAACTGCAATGGTGAAAATAACCGTGATCTTTTTAATGTTCACAATAACTTTAACAAACGCCTTCTTCTTCAGAAAGAAACTATGCGAAATGAGCGCCTGCAAAAAGGAATGCGTGGAAAAATGGGATAAAAATATTCCAGGCAAGATAGTCGTAGGCGAATGTGCTCCTAAGGGAAAGAGTGTATGTAATTGTTACGAATATGATGAGAAGACACATCGTTTCAGTCCTATAGATGAAAATGCGCCGTATTATAAGCCGGTTACTGTTTACATACCTACAGATCCAAATCTACCGAAGTATTTGCGTCATACTATGACAACTAATTACTTCCTGGATGAAAGTAATACGCTGATTTTTACGATAGATGAATAACTACGAGAATATTTTATAAATTATAATCGTAAATGTGACGAATGAAAAATAGTTCAATTGAAAATTATTAAACGTCATAAGTACATTGTTTTTATTTCAATACCTAATTACCTGGCTATAGAATTTAAAAGTTGTAAAAATAATTCTACCTACTCTTTAGGTTTGGAATACCTATCTTATCTTCCCTTATGTTGAATGAAAAAAAGAAGTCTTCTTAAAACATTTTCCAAATTGAAATACATATTTCAAGTTCGCCAATAAACTCGTCAAGAGTTTCAACATCATTAACAAAATTCAAAGCTGAATTGATGTTTACTAATTGCTACAATCAAAAAGAGAAAAATATTTTCCACGAAATTAGGTCCGAGGAAAATACGAGTACATGTAATTGGAATGAATTGCGAAGAAATCAATTGAAGAGCTCTATTCCAAAATGGGATTAAGTCATTTTTTTTAAAAAAACACGTTTTACGTAGATTTTTGCTTCAAAAGTGGGTCAAATCATCGATTTTTCAAAATAAATTTTTCTTCAAGCAATTCTTCTATGTTCAAAGAAAGGAAAGGTGCACCGACCTTTAGAAACAGAACAAACTTTAGCATCAAAAATTGTAAACGCTTTTTTAGGTGGAAAAAATGACTTAACCCATTTTGGAATAGAGCTCTTCAATTTATTCATAACATGATTCTTATGATCTGGAACAAACGATTTTATGTCAGTATTTTGAGGATTAAGGATAAGCTATACACTCATCCAAGTGAAGCATTTTTATTAGTACTTATGTAAGTAACTGATCAATGAAAGTCTTGGAAAAAAGTTTCATCAAAAATTGAACCATAAATAAGCAGACTAAATACTGATATCGAAAACATATCGAAAAATAGGTGATAATACTGATACCTTAACTTTTGATAGGATAATCATTTCAAAAATACATATATACTTTTTCCATTTCCCTTTTCATAATTTAGAGTTGCTCGCGTAGCTAATTAATCAATCCGTGTACCTACGTTATAAAATCCTGAGGAAAATTTCAACAGATCGAAATTGGCAACAGATAAATAATGAGGTAAAATTTTACACGTGAGTACTCGTACTTTTCCAGACTTTTAAAATTAATCACTTTATTCTGAAATAGGTATCCCATTTCATGGACAAAAGTGAGCTGATTTTATCCCGCGCACATTCTCAATTTTTTTCAAGCAAATTTTCTCAGTGATGGAAGTACACGAATTTAGGATATCTACTTTTCTCTAAACCAACGTTAGAATGCTGAAAATAATTATGATCATTTTAATATTCGCAATAACTTCGACAAACGCGTCGTTCTTCGATAAGAGATGTGATCAAGAGGCCTGCAGATTGAAATGCGAGGAAAAATTTGATAAGAATGTCTCGGGCAAGATAGCAGGAGGCGAATGTTTTCCCAAGGGGGTCTGTAATTGTTACGAATTTGATATGGAAACATATCGTTTCAAGTATTTCGATCTAGATGGTAATGCGATAACTATAACTAATAAACCTCAATAATTGTAAAGTATGAAACGCCACGTATGTATGTATTATTTACAGTATATGTAGTAGTATCGAAAGTTGCAAAAATAGTTCTTTTTTTTAGATTCTTTGAGAAAAATCTGGATTTTTATAAAATATAGGTAAGTATAATATATGTACATCTGATGTAGGATCATAATGTTTGATGCTTCTTCAAGGGAAAAAATATCAAGTGAGGATAAAACTTCATCACCGACGACAATAGAGTTGAAAGAAATTCTTGAAGGAAGTTTGATGTAGAAAAATCTACCTGCACTTTTGAAAATACCTAAAAAATGGCCAAAAAAACAAACGTGCAACTCTGCAACAATGATATCCAATATTTCAAGGAATTCGAAGACAAAATGGTTCCTGAACATGAAAAAAATCCAACACAATCACATGAGTCTGTAGTCTTGTAATTGTAAACCTCCAAATGTGCAGAAAACAATAGAAAACGAGGTTGAGGGAAAATTAAAATTGAAAATCTCACAAAGAATTGGTTTAACGAAAAGTGAATGGACTTATTTGGGACAAAATTTAATAATTACTTATTATTCGTTCGTGAATTTTTTGAAAAATAATTGAAATTTTTAGGATCAGTTTTAGGTTTTAGTAAAAAGTTTTTCAAATAGAAGTTTCAGTTTCGGTTTTGGTCAAATCATCAGGTTTTTTTTTAAATTTTCAGTTTGTTTACGTTCAAGCTTTTTGGCAATTTTATAATTTTAATTCAAGCAGACAAGTAGTTACACTGTTTACCACTTCTTTTTATATTGATTTCGAATGTCAAAAAAAAAACTACCCATATAAAATATCAGACACAAGAAAAATCGATGATCATGAACTTCAGGGACCCCAATTGTGTGAAAATTACGCCATTCTCCTCCTTAACTTTCTGAATGGTCAAGTCAGAAATTCTACCAGACCACCGAGAAGAGCTCATAAAAATATCTGAGCAAAATTGCAGGACCCAATTTCATTTCAACTTTCAAGTAGAATTAAATTATTTCAATTATTGAAAAATAATCTGATGGTGTTAATGAAATTGCATACTCAGTTTGCCGTAAATACAGCTCGCGTGCATTTTTTACGGCGAACTGAGTATGCAATTCGTTCGACATCAGCGATTTCTTATTAAACTGCCCAACTCTGAAGGCTCTTAACTCAAGACTGGTTGAACTTACTCTTAGTGCAAATCTGCTTGGGTGTTTTTAGAGAAAGTACATTAAAGATTTTTATTCAGTCACGAGACTCTGAAAATTCAGTATCAAACTTCCAGGATGAAAATTCAACGTTTCATACTTATTAAAGGATATAAAAATTCAAAGCTAATATTTGAGAAAAGAAAATCACGACAAAGACCTCTTCTTGCTCACTTGAATGGAATTTCAATACTAGAGGGAGAGTGAAAAGGGTTTGAACATCTATTCCTTTTTTTGGATTTAATTTCACGGTGTTCCCCAAATTCTTCAATTTTCAGATCGAATTCAAAACCCTCTAATCTTACTAAAATGCTCTTAAACATGTTTAAAAAATGAAAATATTCAGTAAAGCGCCGCTCGTAAGTTTTTTTTAGGGCACTGAGCTCAAACATAAATTTTTACACCAGATCAGCAACCAAAAAATACAATTTACCTACAAATTATTTTTAACGTATTTTTTTTTAAAAAAAACTCCTGAAGTTTCAACTGTTTGCAACTTCTTTGATTAAAGATGAAACATTTTGTAAAAGAATGATTTTGTGATCATTGTAAACTGAAAATAAAATTAATTATATTATTACATCATTTTCATTTTTTGAAATTTAATGAAAGATGACTGCGCAAAAATCAATACTTAGATACCTAATGAAAAACAAGCGGAACTTACTACGAGAAAATTACTCGTTCAAAAATTAATAAAAACTTCGATAACATTCTGATAAATCTGATAAAGAAACTATGTATCAGAACCATCGCTGAAAGCCCGAATTTATTCCACAAATCTGTGATTATGAGTTAAAAACTCATTTCAATGACATGATAGAGAATTTTAAAACCGATAAAAAAATACACAATAAAAGCGCACAATGAACTCATTCTATTCCAGTGTTTTATTCAAACCCACAATACGCTTAAAAAATTAACGAAGAGTTGCCTGATTTGCTGAATTACCTCGAAAGATATTTCGAACAAAGAAACCAAGTTCGTAGCTTTTAAAAACTAATTCTCAATCAAATGAAAAAAGTTCACTCAAAACAACTTCTATTCGTGATTATCAATAGGTATGTTTTTCTAATGAGTACTGTTCTCGAAAAAGTGCCCTCTTCTTTCCAGGATGTTGATATTGAAGTTGATATTCGTGATAATGGTATTGCTGTCAATTAAGACAACAAGAAAAGCTGTACTCGGAATACCACAAGCGACAGAAATAATGCCTACCCGTCCTGCAGTTTGCAAGTTTTACAAGTTTTTTCCTTGTAACAAGTATTGTCTAGCAAAATACACTCCGGACTTCAACATGTATATATGGGGACAATGCCATAAAGGAGAATGCAGATGTTTCAAGTATAAAAATTCGAAAATATTTACTACTTTAGAACGATGAAGGCAAGCGATCCAAGTTAAAAGTTTATTTACTTGAGTAGATTTAAATTTATAGTATTCCTAATAAATAAGTCATTGGACAAATAAAATTTTTGAGAACAACGATACCTATTTGAAATATATTTTTGATCACTTTTTCATACATTTATATCATATCAAATTGTACTGAAAGTTCATCATTTTGTGTAAAAATTAATGTTTTACCATTCTTGAAAAATAATTCGGGAATTTTTCAAAAAAGGGAGCAAAATATTAGGATTACACTGTTGCATGGCAACACATCCTTCACTTACGTGAAAGGGAATTTAACATCACTGGTGATGAACACTTTCATAACAACATTTTTCATAACGAGTAAAAGTATTGAGAATAAACAGAATCAAAAAACAAACTCAACTTAACGTGAAGTGTTATCTACGTTTTCATAAATACGACAAATGTAGTACACGAACAGTAAGTAAATTTCACATTTTCTCTGAATCAAATTAGTTTCATTAGGTTAAATACATATTCTCGTGTGCATTTTTTTCAGCACTATGCCAATTTGTAAATTATTTGTAGTCATCAGCGTGGTATACATTATCTACCTCATTGAATGCAATGGAAAAGAATCTCCTGGAAAAGCAGCTCCAGCGCCTGGAAAAGTAGCGCCAGCTCCCAGGAAAGCAGCTCCAGCCCCTAGGAAAGCAGCTCCTGGAAAAGCAAGAGCAGCTGCTCCTCGTTTATGCAACTTGCCCAAATGCTATACAAGATGCGAGAAAAAGTATAAGAATTTGGAAATACCAAAGGATTTTGATAATGTTGTGGGTATCTGTGCCGAACACCATAGGTGCGAATGTCATTTATATCGTGCCGAAGGACACATACTCAAGTTTTTAAGTTATATGTAATAAAACTTCGAGACACGAATGAGCTGAACTTTTCAATTACATATTTATTACCACAGGAAATAGAAAACTAAGTATCGATTTGAAGAAAAATTAGTCCAATGCTCACAACTGAGTTATTAACCTTACCTTTCGTCTTAACCTAATGATTATAAAAACGAATTGAATTTGTGAATAATCGATTAATGTGGGTATAATCCCCTAAATAGATACATTCAATATTGAAAAATCACTTTGTGGTATTTGAGAATGGTAGTTCAACTCTCGAATAGCAGGGTGGGAAAAAATTTTTCTAAAATACGTGAAAGGGAATTTAGTGCTCAGAAGAATTCAAATGTACGAGTACCTACTTATTGATTCAAATCATAAAATATCGCTGGTAGATATGTAATGATTAATTTCAGGCGAATAACTTACAGATAAAGCGAAATGTTGAGTATGTTTTCATCGACTACCTAATAAAATATTGAAAACGAGCAGACATGTAAGTAAATTTTATACCTACTCCATATTTATCAGAAAATTTAAAAGAAGCTAAAAATAAAATAAAAAAACTGATGAGTAGCAATATAATAGATTTACGTACGAGTCAATGACATAATTTTGCATATATTTTTCTTTCAGAATGTTAGGCAGTGAATCGACTTACAAGGCATTTATAGTCATTTGCGTAATATTCATTTCGTGTCTTACTCAAGATATTGTGAAAGCGAATAGCGATGGTAATAAATGTAGCATAGTCGACTGTCATTTAAGATGCAAGAGTGAATTTGGAATTTGTCCATTAGAAAAAGGAGTCAAAATTGTGGGTTTATGTACTAAACAACAAACCTGCGAATGTCATTTATACAAACACGGCGATGGTTATAAGTTTTTGAAAATCCCGAAATAAAATGTTGAGATAGTAAATATGTGATTTAATATTTCGTACCTTGAACAATTATGAAGAGAAAAACTAGCTTAATTTGAATTATTCAATAAAACAAGTTTTCTTTTTCTCGAACTTGATTTTTTAAGAAATGATTCTACAAGATATTCTCCTTCAAATTCTGAAATGAAATTTCAACAAATATTCAATATTTTTGCCTTTTTACTCCTAAAACAAATTTTTCTCATTTCAGAAATATGAAAGTTTAATTTTTTGTCAAAATTCTAAAAATTCTACGTTTTTATCAAAATGTTTCCGAATTTTGAAATTTTAAATTGAAAATTTTCTGAAACGAAAAACCCAACAATAAGTAGGTATCTGATCCATTTTCATTTTAATTCTGTTGTGACGTGGAAATTATTTCTTGTGAACTGTGAAAGTTCGAAGTTTTTATTTTGTAAGTTCTAAAAAATTGAGGGAAAATCGGAAAATTTTTCAGGTTATAAAATTTTATGGCCCATAAATTTGATCTTTCGGCTCCGTCTGCATCTTCGAATTTCGCTTTAGAAATCAACAGGTAATCGTTTTGAGAAAAGTGAGGGGTGATTTTAAATTCAATTTTTTTTTCAAATATCACAACCTGTGTAATTTTTCTTACAAGGAAGGTGCCCCAGGTGACATGCACCGATTTCAATGATTCAGGCACCATTGGATAGAGGACATCGAACATGGTCTACCACGAAATTTTCAGCTGCTGAAGTTGATATTTCAGCCTTCCAGGGTGATTTTTCAATTTTCACATGGGAATTTTGAAAAATTGGCCAAAAATAGTCGGCGCAGGTCGCATACCGAAACCTTCCATATTATTTGGGAATTTCAATACATTATGATAAGACTAGCCCACGGTGAAATTTTCAGCTGCTGAAGTTGATATTTTAGCATTCCAGGGCGAGTTTTTGATTTTTTTCAAAATTGCAATGTGAAAATCGAAAAATCGCCCTGGAAGGCTGAAATATCAACTTCAGCAGCTGAAAATTTGAGGTTAAACTATGTTCGATGTCCTCTATCCAATGATGCAAGAATCGTTGAAATCGTTGAATGTCACCTGGGGCACCTCCCTTGTTAGTCCAACATCCAATTTCAAAATTTTTGAAATCTGTTCGCTGAATCTGAATTATGCCCACAATTTTGAGTGATAAAATGACTCAACTCAGAAACATAAACATTTTCCCACTTTCAGAGCTTATAGATCCCCCCTACCCCGTTTTACACAAGATCATAGACGAATCACTTCCACATACATCCATTAGGTAGGAACATTTTTAATTCTTAATACCTAAAGATAAAGCTGGCCGATAATTCTAAGACCAGAATCAATATTTTGCAACATCTAGCCCACTAAGTTTCTCTATGATGCTTAGAATAATATTAACACAACTCTTCGTACTCTTGTTGTTTTTCACATCTTCTCGCAGTGATGAAAATTCAACAACTAAACAGATGACTAGAATCACCCAAACCAGGATTACAGTAACAAGAAAGACGACATTTGCCAAAGTAACGATGTGAGTTGTTTTTCTTTTTGCTTAAATAATATATTAATACTTTCACCTACTCTTATGTACTCTACAAACATTACAATTTGAAAAATTCATGAGTAAAGGTGATAAGAGCAGTCTAACGATTTAATCGACTAATGATAAAGTTTGATGAACCAATCAATAAATGAGGGGGGTGGGGGAACGTTTCTTAAGAAAGAACCTACAGTTCGTAATAATTATTATTGAATTTTCCAAATTAAAATTTAATCTGAAATTCATATTTTTGAAAAATATAACCTATTAATAATGGTATGTAGATACGTATCATCCCAGCTAAAAATGATAAACATTTTCTAGACCATATCGATGCCACCGAACGCTTCAAACCGGTTCGGTAGGACCTGCTGAAATAGTCCCATCTCATATTCCACGTCCAGCTTATGTTCTCAACAATGGCACAGAACTGGCTCCCAAATTCCCATTGATAAAAAACGATTCCTTAGTTGAAGCCATAAATCAAAGTTGTTCCATAAGTAAATCAGTTCTAGAAAAATTGGAAAGCTACGTTCGCGTACGTGTTGTGAATCATATTTCAATTTTTTTGTTCGCTTTGGAAATTAATTTTATTACGTATTTTCCATCGAAATGCAGGAAGGTATAACCACAGAGCAGATAGACACTTATGCCCACGAATTGATCACACGAAGAGGCGCGTATCCGTCATATTTGCAATTCCACCGGTATCCAAAATCAATAACAACTTCGATAAATAATATCGTCGCTTTTGGCAAGCCAGATAATACAAAACTACGAAGTGGAGATATAATAACGGTGGATATACCTGTACGAAATTTCTGTTTTTATAAGTGCCATCCTTATACGTTAAGTACCTATTTTCAATTGAAACTATCTCTAAAAATGACATTTTTGCATCTAGGTTTATTACAATGGCTATCATGGAGCTTGTGTAGAGACCTTTCTAGTAGAAAAGGTGGACTTTGCAGGTCAAAAACTTGTTAACGCAGCTCGTGAAATAACTTATGCCGCAATCAATTGTAGTCGACCAGGTGAATCATTCCTAACACTGGGTAGGTACCTACTTGAATCTAATTCGAGGAATAAGGAAAGGACTGCAGTAATTTTCAAAAAAAAAAAACAATAAAAATTGCTATCTCATTACAGGTCGTGTGATTGAACGAGAAACAAAACTCAGAGGATACCAAGTGATACCTTCGGTTCAAGGTTATGGAATTGGTGAATTTCTTCGCGAATATCCGCGCATTATACACTTTGGTTAGTTTCCGAGTTTTTCAATTAAAATATCACTACGTAGCTTAATCTCATTGAAAAATTACTCAAGTTATTTGCGTTATTTAGGTATACCCAACAGGGAGAACATTAAAGTCAAAAATGAAGCAATAAATGGAATAATGCAACCTGGTATGGTATTTACAGTTCGGCCTGCCATTACTGATGGTAAACCTGATTGTGTTTCTTTACCTGAAGAATCCTACGAGTATCAAGACAAATGGACTGTGGTTACCATGGATGGTTCCAGATCTGCTCAATTTGGGCGTACAGTTTTAATAACAAATGATGGATATAAGATTTTAAGTTAGGTTTTAGATAAATGAAAGTAGAACTTTATTGATAAAAAATTGCAATAAAATTAAACAAGATTTATCACACTCCTTTTTGAAACAAAAATATCTCACTAATTCTATTAATACCACCAAATTTTCAGACAAAAATATCCGATCAAAAAAAAATTATCCTCCTTAAGTAGTATACGCATTTTAAAATATTCAATGTAAGTATACTTCAAAGGGGGTAATCAGAAGGTAGGATCTTCCCCGAGCATTTTCCAAATCCAACACGATATCCTTGTCCTTGACAATATCCAGATAATATCACCTCATCGCCATCTTCTAAGAATGTCCTGTGCTTACCATCAGTAAGAGTGACAGGATCTCTAGCGTTGAATGTCAACTCCATTAAACATCCAACTGAATCTTTCGTCTGAAGGGGGAGATTAGGTATAGATTAGCAATCTTGATAGTATTTTAGTTAAGTTTATTACTTTTCAACACTTACAGGTCCACTTATAGTTCCAGAACCCAATAAATCTCCTGGTCTCATGTTACAGCCGGTTATGGCATGATGGCACAATTGTTGTTTAGCAGTCCAATACAAGTATTTGTAATTCGATTGGCTTAATTTGGTTAGAGAAGTATCAGCTAAAGGCAAGAATGCGGAATTAGAAATGAATATTAATGTAATATATGAAATCATTAAAGCAGTCCATTCTAAAACTCCACTAGCAAACAATTTGAAATTATTTTCATTTAGCGAGAAAATGTCCCCATTTTCATTTCGTATGATTCCAAAACAATTAATTGAAAAAATGACCAGTTTTATGGAATTAATTTTGAATTAATACGCTCCCAACCTCCATTACCACCTTACCATTTCCCATTCAATGAATGTTTTCTCATATTAGAGGGTCTGAAAAGTAAACTTTTTTTTTGTTGCAAAAAATTGAAGTAAAATCGTATTTAGGTAGGTACATCAGAAAATTCGCATCTTTCTTATGCTTAAAGAAGAAATTCCAACGACAGAAAACTGTTTGAACTAAGCAAAGAAAATCAAATTTCAAGAGCCTGTCAATTTTTCGACTTTTGATAAATTTTAGAAAATCAAATATACTTAAGCCAGGAATGGATGGAAAAAAATCGAAATGTCATCAAATTGACCCAAAAATCTAATATTTTGATTTGAACTATTTTGAGCAATTGTGGAGCATTCAGCAGAGTTTTGGAAATTGAAATTTCCACAAAGATTTTACCAAAATGAAGTTGGTTGCTATATCTGGAATCCTGGATGTTCCAGATATTCGAAAATTTTCATAAAACCAAACAAAGGTACATTTTTCCAGCGATTCCACAATTGAAAATTTGAAAAATTCCGTGATTCAGTGTACCGAAGTAGTTGACGAAAAAAAATCTAAAATTCAGTTTATCCTCTATTTTCAACATGCCAAATCGACTAGAGATGGTTTCAAGTCTGTTTGGAGATTCCAGCAACTTTTTAAAGATTCCAGTTTTCAAAAAAAAAAAAAATCGCTCTAAAATCTCATTAATTCAACTTCAGTGTCGATTCTGAAAAAATGGCGTGTGATCGTTCAAGTGAGTCATTAATAAGTACTAATCACGATTTTGTACGCGTTCAAGTTGAATAAATTAAATGATTCTTAAGAAAATTTTTGAAACCTGTAATTTCCCAAAAATGAGCCTCGAGGATCCTGAACGACTTCAAACCAATCCAATCGACTCAGCATGTAGAAATTTGGATATACAGTAAATTTTAGTAATTTTTAAAAAAAATGTGTGGAAAGTCCAACTTGAAAAAAATCTGCAGAAGATTCCAAAACTTCTCAAAACGGTTTGCAGTCGTATTTGAGAATTATTGTGACGTGAAGTTGGTGGGTCGAAAATGGAGTGGGTACCTACGTATAAAATTTCAGATTCCTGAAATCCTCTTAATGGTAAACTTCTGATTTTCATCCATTTTTAACCCGAATTTTATTTTCAAAAATTCACCAAAAATCCAAAAATGCACTTCAGTACCCGAAATTTGGACCAATAATGTATTTTTACACGACTCTTCCAAATTTAGCTTTATCAAATTCGTAAAATTTTATGCTAGTCGCTCTGCTTCAGTCAATTTCCCGTTATTTTAAGAGAATATAATGCTGCTCACTCTTTAGATGCGCTTCTAGCACGATATCAAAATTATAATTATCTTCATGACGCAGGTAAGGCAAAGGAACAGGATCCTGCTTCATATTTTCAGTCAAAAAAGGTTGCAAAGCTTCCATAGTGACAATCCAGGGCGATATAGTGGAAGCAAAATTTTTCGCCAAGAAAGGTCCCAATGGTACCATCTCCCATAGTTGGACATCTCTAGCTGAAAAATTTCCATCGGATAAATATACAGCATAATACCTATGCATCGTGTACAATGATTATGAGCTGAATTAATTCTTTTACCACTCCAATCGTTTAAAATAACGACTCCAAAAATATTATCTTGGACGGTATCAATATCCATCGTAGTTCCCAGTTTGTTCAACGGTCCACCGAGAAAAACACCTACTTCGAGCTCGAAATCCAGTCTCTTTGTTGGCTGTAGAGTTGGTTCAGGTTGAGCAGGGTTTTCGATAATCTGACCTACTGGCCGTTTGACCGGCGTACCAGATATGCAAATGGAAGAAGACCGACCGTGGTAAGCAATTGGAATATGTCTCCTGAAAACTGAATATTATACGAGGTCTGCTTTTAACGTATAGGTATAAGATCTCATTGTATCTGCAAACGTACCAATTTGACTTCAATATGGCCATGTTGAACATCAGACTGCAATTATAAGCGTGGTAGTAAGAGGAGAAGAAATCCGAATAATCTCCTATTTGAGCTGGTAAATGCATTTTCGCTTCACTTTGAGGTACAAAGACGCTGAAAATTGGATAAAATTACACTAGATTCAATATGGTTCAGGTGAAACTTCTAAGGGTGTCGTTTTCGAAAGGGTTGTTTTCAATTCACAGATTATAGTCAACATTTTTTTCTCATCGTCATGACTGAATCAAGTGATCTTCAAAGGAAGCAAAATACCCATAGATTTTAGAGAAGTTCGAGAATGTCAATTTTTTAGCTGAAAATTCTGCATTTATTACATTAAAATGCCCCTTCAATTCCTAGAGCCGGCAAACCAATTAACTCCAGTGTAGTTAGGGTTGCTTGCTGAATTATCAGGCAAATCACTAAGCTCCTAATCAGTCTTTTAGTTTGAGATTAGTTCATGTCACGAACGAGGAACGAAGTTTCCTTCCAAACCCTTCAATACGTACAATGAGGTTGCTCACCCTTTATTACGATTGGAGCTGTTTTCTTTGGCTAGATACGATTGCAAACTTTGCCTGGCTTCGATCCAGTACGGCTTCCCCAAGGCCATAAAATCATTAAGAGTGGTCTATTCGAGAAACCCAAAAAGAAAACAAACATCAGCTGATCAAACATCACAACAAACATCTTCCTTATTACAAACAGATAAAACTGAATATCTACCTGTTTAAAAACATCAGTTTTTCCTTTGAGTAGAGGTCCCTGAAAGACGCCATTACTCTTCTTCAAATCCAGTATCAAATCTCCAATGGCCACTCCAATACGAGGGGTTCCCTAAGAATACATTGACTATTACTGATATATTTAGATGAGTATAGATAAGGGCATGGAGATCACTCTATCTATCTAGTTAATATAAAAACATAATGTAAGCCTTACGTCGTCTTTAGTCGAGAACACTCCATACGGTAAATTTTCAATAGGAAAATCGCAATCCGGCGAATAATCCACGAAACTGGTCTTACTCATGTTGAAGAGCTCGCAAAATTTAGTCCAAAAGTATGGCAAGTAAGTAATCGCGGTACCGATATAACGCACACACGGTGTGACCTCGAGAGCAACTTCACACTAACACTGTTTCCGTTTTCTTCGGATACCGACGAATGTCTAACTAAACGAATTTCTTCACCTTTCACCTCGCTCCCTGTAAGCGCCGCCGTCGATTAATTATAAACACTGGCGCGTTCTAACAAGCCAGTGCCACAGTATTATCAGTTTGATAACACGACCAGGCCGAAACAACATAGTTTATTCGAGCAATAAATCTCATCTCGCGTGTTTTTCTTCGATTTTCTTTTACATTTTCTGACACATAAAAATGTAGATATCTCCTATGCAATGATACTAAATCACACGATAAATACGAAAGTTTTTTTCTTTTTCAATCGTCATCACGAATATCAAAACGTACAGAGCATACTGATCGAAGAAATGAGTAAAAGTGAGAAAGTTTTTGTACCCTTGGGATGTGCAGTGTGCACTTTACTCTCTACGAATAGGTACCTATACTGTATTAAATACATAGGTACGAAAAGAAAGAATATTGTGTATAAAGATGCGTGAAAATGGCCACATAACTACTATGCTGAGAACCAAGAACCAGCTATGTAAATAAAACACCGCTACGATACGTTCGGATAATCGATCAAGCGTATCAAAAACTGGACGAGAAAATCTCATTTACCTACGTTTTAGGTTTATTTTGTTTCTACGCGAGTTGCGTTTCCAATCGCGTTGCCCAAGTTCGCTGGTTATTAACGCAACTAGCACTGGCAATGCATACCGATCATGTCCTTTAAGCATTCCATACCTCTGTATAAACTCTTGGTATAGGTAGGTTTGGATATTGAGTACCTAGGAAGTGGTCAATGGTCAAACGCCTTGAAAATGACCCATACACCGTGAACTTCCATACGTGCATTGGTTACTGTCTGCTGGAAATTCGAATCCCGAAAAGCAAAAATTTATATTTTTTTTCTTATGGAGGTCTCCGCTGAATTTGGTGGAAACTAAATCATCTGACATTTGGGTTTTCGCAATTAACCTTATACGTACAATAGGTACATCGGTGAAGTTTTCTACAAGAAATGGATTTTGTAATCTTGAAAAAAAATCATTCTATGCCCCCCCCCCGGCCAAAAAATCACCGAAAACTTGACAAATATTCTGATTTTTCATTAAGAAAATTCTTTTAGAAATGGAACGAAAAAACATCGTACGATAACATAACTTTTTTTTTTAAATCGAAAACAAGAAGAAATTCGACCTGCTCGATGGTTTTCTCACATCACCAGTGTAACCATCAAAAAATCCATATCCTATAATTACGAATGTCCGCATGTATACAAAGGAACAACTACCCAACAAAGAAAAATGATTTTCCATATCCTTCTGCATAGACTCTCTCC
This sequence comes from Planococcus citri, assembly GCF_950023065.1. Classification (NCBI taxonomy): domain Eukaryota; kingdom Metazoa; phylum Arthropoda; class Insecta; order Hemiptera; family Pseudococcidae; genus Planococcus; species Planococcus citri. The sequence continues at coordinate 39,291,312 of NC_088678.1, forward strand.
CTCCTCTTTTGCCTCCTTCATCTCACACCTTGGCGCAAAATTAAAAACGAAACCATTCAAATTTTCAAATAAGTAAAATTTCGTTACACCGATTAAACACATTACCGCATCCATTCAAATAGTAATGTCCTTGTTTACACGGTTGTGATTTCGCATAACCTTAAACGTTCGCCTTAAGAATGGCTAAAAGAAAGATTTTACGTGTTTTTAACACGGTGCCGGTGTCGGCGGTGCTGCGTCGTTAAACGACGAATCCGTTTAAAGTGTACATCCTATCGAATACTTATTGAGAAATTACTCGTCCTCTTTGTAATCAATTGTATTATGTAAGGCCGATTGCACCGCTTTAGGCCTAAAGGTGGCAAGGGGAATGTGATCGTGGTGGTATCGTCCATAGGGTCGCCCCACACGAGACATTTGACGACCTCGATCTGTCACCAGCTACAAGACAATTTACCACCGGGTTCGACATATGGCACCATGTACATAGTTTTATACACACTATACCTACTACGCATGTAATAATATGGTGAAAAAAAAACAAAACAAAACAACACAAAATAGAACGTTTTGTCATAATCGTTTATGTATTAAGTTCGTGATCTGGACATGGTAATTTATACGGTCGAACGCATGCGCGATGGAGGAATTTCAGATCGCCTCTTTGATCAGTGTCGATTTTTCCCCGAACCCAGTACTAAATTTTAGATTATAATGGAAATTGTTTCGCTATGTGTAATTTCGATGTATTTCGGTGCAGTGCAGTTTGCCATTATGATGATGATCGCGTTACATCCTGCATCATCTTACATCTACAATGTCGGCGTCAACGGTGAGTTTTCTTCATTCAAAATTCAAAGCTAATTAGTCGCTTTTCGAGTGTTGTGAAGTTGATTTCCGAGATTTTTTTCGTCATCTGTATGGATGTTTGTTTTTTTTCGAAATCGACGTTATTTTCGTTTTTGATTTATGTGCTTTCTTATCGCGAGTGAAATTCATGTTTATTTGGTAACTTTTATCCTTTTTTCGTCAAAAAATAATATCTTTATCGGATGGATTTTTTCCTATTTTTTTTTTTCAGTTGTGGTAAACAAGTTGATATCAAACTGCCAAGTAATATATTTCGAAAATTATCAGTTGTTAAAAAAAGTTCAACGCCTTAAGAGATTTGGACGAATTTTTCAGCAAAAAAAAATCCACTATTACTGCTTGATATTTTTCTGAAATTTTTCCAAAAAAAACAAAAATATTTCATCGAAAATTACCAACAGAACTTGAAAACTTAAGTAATCAATAAAGAATCCTAAAATGTGAGCTTAAAATTAGGTAGGTAGCTAGGTACCTACATAATAAATCAAGTAGGCAATTTTAAAATACATACTTACCTATCTAATGTCTATTTATAAAATAATTATAATTAAATCCTACAGCCACCAATTTCAACTCAAACTTCATCAACTTAATCAATATTAGAATTCAACGACATTTTCTTATTCCTTTCTATATTCATTATTACCTTTTTAAATCAACTAAAAAGATCATTCCACGAAATTTTTTTAATCATTTTCACTTTCATTGACAAGAACGATTCACGAATAAAAGTCTAGTAAGTAGTAGGCAAGTTTAAAATTCCATCCCTATTGGTTACGTTAACCAGGAGCGGGCTCCATAGACTTGAATTTTAGCAAGTTTTTGCCCTCGCTTCGCTTAAGCAGGTTTGTATTTCTTTTCTTTCAAAATTGAAATTTTTAGTTAGCTATTTAATATTCAAATTCTAAACTGGGAAGTCAAAAAAAATATACCCAGCATTTAAAAAAACATGACTTATCATCTCTAAAAATACGAATTTTTGAAAGCATTCGCCCTCGTTTCGTTTGGGCTTCTATGTTTTTTTTAAATTGAACTTTCAAAATAATATATCATTAAAATTTTAAGAAAATGTCTCGAAACAAGGTTTTGCCGTCATTTCACTCGGGTCTGTTTGCTTTTCATTTTCAAAATTAACATTTTTAAAACTCATTCGAATTCTAAAATTTTGGATCAATACAAATAAACAAATTTTTAAAACATTGTTTTTACCTTTTCGAAACCCAAATTTTTGAAAGCTTTTGCCCTTGCTTCGCTCGGGCCAATTCCTATCTTCAAACTAGAAAAAAAAATCCTTATTGAAACTTCCATAAATTCAAAAGAGAAAATAACAATTTTTCAATGAACCTTACTTGATTGGCAAAATTGTCATTTCATCTTAAAAACTCCTCATTTTATTCGGCAAAATTGGTATTTTTTTCATACCAGTCTGAAAATTGTCAGTCACCCCCCCCCCTCCCCTCCCACAAAAAACCACTCCAGTTTTTTCTTGTAAGTATGACAGTACAATTTTCGCGAAATCGAATAAAAAAGCAAAAAAAAATCAGTTGTACAACTCACATGATTCAAGTATCCAAACTTGATAAAAAAAGAGGAGGAGTTTTGAGGAGGAGGGTGAACTTTTGAGAGCCCCATTCGGTGCATTCACCAGGTGCCCAAATCGACCAAGTCCGTGTCTGCACTAAACCAAGCCCAAGTACCAAATCCCAGAATTGTGATAGACCATTGATGCCAAGTTTTTTCTTTGTTCAAAGGAAGATCAAGCTAAAAAATCAAAATTCGAAATCAACGCATTTAAAAATCAAACAAACCATAAGACACTCAAATTTCTCATTTTTAAAATTTTTATTTTGAAATCTAAAGCTTTTAGGGTAACTTGAATGGCTTTTATCAAAAAAGTAAATTGAAATTCGAAATCAAATTTTAGTGGAACAATACTTGAGGCTTTTAATTTTTTTTTTTTTTTTGATTCAACCAAAATTAAAACAGATGTAGGTACCCGTTTTGAGTGGACCAAGATTTCCAGATGCGTATTATGCATATATTCAGATTTATTTAATACACTATGAAAAATTTGTCCACTATTTTTTTTCGTATTTTCAAGAAGTATTTTGCAAATACATATGACTCACATTTCAAAAATTAGGTTCCCTCAAAAAAGTTCAACTATGAGCGTTGAAATTTTTTAAAAAACAAAATTCCTTTTCAACTCATTTTATAGCTGTATAAACAGATTTATTTGAACTTCAATCGCCCACTTGACAAGGCTCCGAAATTGGGACCTGACACGAAAAATTGGAACAATACAAAAATATTGAGACATCATTCAAAATTGGAAAACCTGGGACCTGAAATGGATCATTCTGGTGTGAAATGACCTATCAACTTTCAAAGTTTCCAGCCTAAAAAAATTCTTTTCAGAGAAACATGTACAGCTAGAGCATCAAATAAAATGTTTAGATGAATTTTGAAAATAATCAGACTACAACTCGACTGCTCTATTTTCAAATAGTCAAAGAATCACACTTCAAGTATCATATTTTTAGGTGTTACAGATTTTTGGGTTCGGTACCTTGAAAGGAAAAGAAAATTACCTAACAAGGGAACCTCTTGAGGTGTCCGCCTTCGATTTGAACGGGACCGTGATTTTTAGAAAGAGCATGGTCAAAAACCCCCAAAACCAAATTTTCAGCTGCCCAACTTCATATCTCGGTATTTGGCGAACGTTTGAAAATTCAAAATTGACTGTTTTTGGTGATTTATACTTTTTTCAAAAAAGTACGTATATGATCAGTGAAAATGATCAAAATAAATCCTAAAACTGATATTAATTCTCCAAATCCAAATTTCGCCATTTCCAGCCATTCTGGAACCTCCAGCGCAATTTTTCAATTTCTCCAGAATTTTCAATATGCTTCAGAAGGCGTGAATATGAAGTTGGGCAGCTAAAAATCGAGTTGTGTGTTATAATCGACCTGTTTAACGAATTTATCCACATTTGAGCCGATTCTGAAGGAGACACCTCAAGAGTGGCTTTTTGACCAGCTTTTTTTACAATAAAAATATCCAAAAATTAAAAGGAAAGCTCCAAAAAGGCTGGAAATGTCGAGATTCACTCTCTTGGGGTTAGTTCATGACGAAATACTGCGATTCGCGATAATTTCGAAAACATTCTCGCAAACGGGAAATTTCTTATTTTTGGATATTTTTTTATTTTGAAATTTTTTTTTTCAAAAAACCACTCTTGAGGTGTCCCCTCCAGAATCGGCTCAAATGTGGATAAACTCGGTAAACAGGTCGAGCATAACACACAACTCGATTTTTATTTGCCCAGGTTCATATCGACGCCTTCTGGAGCAATTTAAAAATTCTGGAGAAATTGAAAAATCGCGCTGGAGGCTCTAGAATGGCTGGAAATGGCGAAATTTGCCCTCGTGGGGTTAGTTCATGACAAAATACTGCAATTCGCGCAAATTTCAATAATTTCCTCAAAAATGGGAAATTTTTGATTTTTGAATATTTTTATTTTGGAAAAAAAGCTGGTCAAAAAACCGTTCTTGAGGTGTCTCCTCTAGAATCGGCTCAAATGTGGACAAATTCGTTAAAGAGGTCGAGTATAACACACAACTCGATTTTCAGCTGCCCAACTTCATATTAACGTCTTCTGGAGCAAATTGAAAATTCTGGAGAAATTGAAAAATCGCGCTGAAGGCTCCAGAATGGCTGGAAATGACGAAATTGGCCCTCGTGGGGTTAGTTCATGGCAAAATACTGCGATTCGCGCAAATTTCAAAAATTTTCTCGCAAACGGGAAAATTTTTGATTTTTGAATATTTTTATTTTGAAAAAAAGCTGCTCAAAAAACCACTTTTGATTGTTACCTCAAAACCCGAGCACGAAGGAATTTCATCAGCTTAAAATCGATTTGATTACCTTCATCAAACGGTATGAAAACCATATTAATTTTCAACAATTTTTTAATACTCCTAAAATATTTTTTCTCACCTCAGCTCGCACTATTTTTTTCACAATAGGCTCATGAATCGTTCTTGAAATTATACATATACATTCCAAAATAAATACCTACTCTCTATTTCTATTCTGGCATAAGCCGAGATGAAGCCTTACAATAGTAAATCAAACCTATCACATCCTTCAGTGAATCGTACCATCAGCCACATAAACCCGGAAGATATTACTCCATGTATCTTTGAAGTAAGTACTCAACTGATCGAAATATGTAGGTATGGTATACTTATACCTACCTCAAGTTATTACTGTTGCAAAACGGATTGCTTCATTTAATCAAGTCTAATGTGAATATTCTTAACGAGAATGGGATGTCACGGATAAGAAAGCACAGTACAGTAAACTATATTATCTACAAGTTTTAATTACTGTTTTCTAAGATTAATTCAGATAGCGCCCATGACCCTCTCTCTCTCCTCATGCATCTACCCAAACAACCGGTAAAATATACCTACGCATACGTTTGCAGGATTGTTTTTCATTCTACGTACAAGTGTAATTGATTTCTCCATAGAGTAATTTTTTCGATATTTGACCGCCATATGGCGTGGAAATTTATTTACTGCAATGAACCATAGCATTGCGGAAAATTAAACGTACCTGGACCTACCTCTAAAAAAATTAAACATATTTGTATCCACATAAACAATATTATAAAGAGTAGATATAGATATACGTAGATTACAATAATTCAACAATTCTCAGAAGTCAGAGCTGGTGAACTACATAGTCTATATTTATACATAAGCGTAATATACCTACAATACTCGTACAATTCCATATACTTTGTAAATTGTAACTGATAATACCTATTTAATTACGTGTGTTTAGAATGCTTCGAACGCGTGTCCATCGGTAAAAGATTTAACAGCAGCGATGTGTCACGGTCTTTTATGAACACTACGCTTAAATTATGCGACATCGAATGTGAACGGGAAATGTGTTACGCCTATGCATTTGGGTAAGTTTGTCTTGCAACTGAGATACCTACCTACCTAGATACGTATATAAGAAAATCCTACAAGATTGATCGCGAGAGTGATCTTTTAAACAAAATCGAAACTGAGTGATTAAGCAGGAGGCGACACTAAAATAGATAAACAAAAAGAAACTAATCCACCTTAAACCTAAACATTGCAATATTCGTGAGTATCTGCGTAATGATGGACATTATACGGTGTGTTAATGAGCCTATAGCACTCGTATTTCATTTTGCAACGCGTTAACGCCAACTTAAAACTGCCTGTTTGAATTATATGGCTAGTTTTACGCGTCTGCGAAAACAATACCGAACCATACGTCCGTCCAACTATAAACCATGTAATTTGTTGATGTCTAAAACGTGTGAGAATGCGTTTGCACGTAAGTTAAATGGAAATTTAAATTCAGGTTCGAAGAAAACAAGGTGCAAAATGCTGAAAAAATTCTGGGGTGAGGGATTTCTAGAGCTTTGCTCAAAACTGCTGGTAATTTTTTGAATTCAGCCACAGAAAAATTAATGGGTACCTAAAAATACTTCACCAGCCAAAATTTCAAAAACTAAATTTCATTCATTAATTTTTTACGAATTAATTTTAAAAAATTATAGTTTGACTCCTTTTCCACAAAATAATTAGTCCAAATACGTATTTAGCTTAACTACCTGCAAATATCTATATCCCATTTTTTCCATTTTCTTTTTCAAAATTTACTTTTTTTGATTTAATCAACTTTTTAAAAATATTTACTTCGTTGCACTTTTTCAAACTTTTCTCGAACAGAAAGACCAGCTCAAAAACATATCCACTATAAAATATTCTCCACCTCCCCCCCCCCCCATCTTCCGCTTTATTCAATTTATTTAATTCGTTTGTATTAAACCAAACCAAATATTTCCAAATTTTAGCGATTTTTCTCAACATTATAAAAAAATTGAGCACGCTCAAAAATTGTGAAACCGAAGCTTTTACATATGAACAATGAAACGGACATAAACTTAACGCCCTCTCTCACACCTACTCCGCTTCTCATATAGGTTGATAAACTATAATTGCTTCAGTTTTCCGTCAAAAATTAGGCTAAAAATTCAAACGTTTCATGACGAGAAGGAGTTGTACGAGCTTGTAAATTATTTCACAGACGCGAAACGCCGTTAAATAGCGTTTAGTTTGCAAGCACATGCAAAAAAAGAAGAGAAAAAAGGTGTAATATATCAAAGTAAATGCTTCATCTATGACACTGCTAATTTATTACGATAAACAATAGTACATCACGCTTATATAATTACATATCGCGTGCCTAAGTACCTAACTACCTAACTACCTACAAACGTCACTTTTTCCAGACAAGTTTTCCAAATTGAATCACTAATACTTATCAAATCATCGCAACGTCATAAAAATGAAGCATAACTTGAAATTTATATTTCCTTATTGCGACCCTGAAACGTTTCCGGAACTAGGGCGGCTCTTCTTTGTTATCTATAAGACGATAGTTTAGGTATATTTTTTTTTGCCAAATTATTGTTTCAAGTTTTCATCCTCTTCTTTCATTGTACATACTATACAAGTATTACGAAGGAATATGTAAAATATTTTAAATCCGGATTTGATTACCATCTCGAAGCTAAGCTAACCTTGTCTGCGATTAAATTATAAGCTGCGTAAAATACCGCAAAGTTTAGGTTAATGAACCACGTAGTTAGGTACCTACCTATGATGTAATTAATAATATTTCATTTCGGGATTATTATTTATATGTATTTCATATTGATAGGGGCGATTTTTCAGGATTGATCCGAGAGGTAATGGAACTTGCGAGATTAGTATCGAGGCGCCCAAAGGAGCTCCTGTCGAGAACCCAGATTTCGATTTGTTCGTCAGATTGTTCCAGTGCAGGAATATGACGAGTAAGTAGACGATTTAAAGAGGGATGAGAGGAGGGGAAGGGATGGGAAATTTTTAAATATTTTGATGCGTATTTCGCACGACTAACAAGATTTATTGAAGTTTTAGAACTGAGTGAAAACAGTTCGTTTTTATATTCAATGATTCTTGTCTGATTATTCAGAATTGTAGGGAATTTTAAGCAACGGTATTTTTTGGATCCGGTTGGAGTTAGTAGTTTGCAATGAAATTATGTAGGTACTAAGGAAACTACTAGCAGAGAAATAAAAATTTATAATTTTTCGATGTAGTTATTCCTACCTACTTTTTGGATATTTTATGGTGGAAAATAACAATTGTTTGGGGAAGCAAGGTCAACATCATTCTTTACTCTTCAAGTAATGTAAAATGTCGAATACTGCACCTTTTATTCAATAGGTATCCTGGACATAAGATTGAGTTGTGATTGTCCAATCGTACACTTCGAAATTTTGAGATCTTTTTTTTTGAAAAACATACCTTAGATTGGGCCCATGCACTCAACATTTCAATTCCCCAGTCCCCAGAGTAATTCAGTGGATGGAATCCAAAAATTTCCATTCGAGAAGTTGGACTGAAAAATCATGTTTCGAACAAACAAATGAATTCAAGTCATCCCTATTTTGGAAATTGAGGATTCTCTCAATTTCAGGTATGTTCATTTTCATCTGAATGATGTAGATGAAAATAAAAAGCCAAGTTGCTGAAAATTCGCTATACAATTTCATCACCTGAACATTTTTCAATTTCTTCATCCTAAATGTTTTTGGTACTCACAAAGAAAAAATTTACACGTAACATTTCATTCTATTTTTTATAGTACTTCAACAGCTAAAAAATTAATTTCAGAATTTTTAAATGGGTATGGTACCTAATGAGAAAAAAAACTGGTATACTGCAGTTGACATTTTTTGAAATTTAAAAAAAATAAACTTCTCATCTTTCTGAATTAAGGATAAAATGAAAATTTTTGCACCTAAAGAGCAGAATAGCAAAATTATTATGAAGAAAATTTGTTGGAATTTAATTTTGGAATTTTAAGGGGGAAATGCAATGTAAGCATCTTGTTTCGGGATAAAAATACGTAGGTGTAGAAATCAGAAAATTTCAGAATTGAATTTCAAAAATGATTATAATAAAAAAGACCAAAAATTCAAAAAGTACCACTGTATGTATTTTCCATAATAAGTAGCCCTATGCCCAATAGTCTTCCCTCTTCCAAAATAAAAAATTTTCAAAATTAAAAACCCCCAAAACATTTTTTTTTGGGAGTGGGGTTGTCGTAATACTTACGTAAGAGTTGAAAAAGAAGCAAATTCCTTGAAAAGAGTCATCGATTCAGCGTTTGATTCTTTTTTAAAAAGAGTTTTAAATGATTTGTTATGGAACTCCCTTCAAAATGAGTTGAATTTACTGAAGAAGTGATTCATTTTTTAAAAGAGTTTGTCCAACCCTGATTGTACATTTTTTAAATGTGAACAGAAGTATGGATTTTCGAGAAAATAATCAACTGTTCAATATTTTTCCCAATTAACGCAATTTTCAATTATTTTACAAAAAGTTCAGAAACTCTATAAGTGCTTCCAATCTTCCTTTAATAAGCTGGAAGTTTCTTGGGAGTTACTTTATGAGTTTCCATACTCAAAAAGAAGTCACTCGAGTTGCCTAGGTTTGATTTGAACACGAATTTGATTTTTGGAAAGAGCAGGGTCTGAAACCTTCAAGATAAAATTTCAGTCATTAAGCAATCCAAATTAATTTTTCGATTTTTGGGTAATTTTGGAAAATGATGATTTCGTGAACTTGGTATATTTTTTTAATGCGAGCACTTTTTCGATAAAAATGATCAATTCTGAAGCCAATATTTGCTTCTTCAAACTCAATCAATTGCATCATTTTCATCCATTTTGGAGCCTCCATTGGGATTTTCGATTTTTCCAATAAAATTGTCCAGAAGGGATAAAAATTAGTTTGGTCTCCTGAAAATACAGTTCTCGGGTACTCTCCACTTGTTCAACGAGTTACGTAATTCACAATTGAACCGATTTCCGAGCGAGCACCTTTAGTGTATTTTTTTTTCTTTTAGAAAAATAAAACAGTTTCTATTTGTAGAGGAACTTTCGAAACTTATGCAAATCAGCGTGTTTCTACTAAAACCGAACCCCTGGATCTGAATTTCACTATTTTCCGGCATTCTGAAACCTCAAGCACAATTTTAGATTTTTCCGAAATTTTTGAATATTTCCAAAATATTTGTAAATTAATTTGGACGTTTAAAAATCGAGTGCTGGCTTATTTTCTAGTTGTTCAACAAGTTTATTCGCAATTATTGGGGCGATTTCCAGACAAACACCTCGAGTGTGTCTTTTTAACCAGTTTTCGATTACCTATTTGTGTTTTTATGACTGGAAATGGAGGGATTCAGTTTGAAGGAGCAAAATATCACCTTTAAAACTAATATTCATAATTTTTGCTGAAAAAGTAAAAAATTAAAAAAAAAACATGCACCTACCCTTCTCAGATTATGACCATTGTTGAATTCCCAAAAATTCGTCAAAAATCAAAAAATAAATTTGGCCAGCTGAAAATTCAGATATGGGAGTTGAACTACAATGTCACAAATTCTTCTCGTAATATAGTCGAGTGACCCATCAAATTATATTAAAATTTCGCGCTGATATCGAATATCAAGTCGTATTTGCATTTGATTCATTTTATTATCAGACTTACACTCCAATAATCCCTAAACTACGATTTTTGCGCAATATTCTTTCTAAAATAAGGTCAAAATTAGCCGCCACCTTGATTTCTCAAATCTTTCCTGGAATCCTTGAGTATTACGACGACGAATGTATGTAGAAAAAACCACAAAATTGACGAAAATCTGTCACGATATCTTATAGGTATCGCTGTACCTACTATTGTTATCCATATCAAACGTGTCGATTTTATGTACTACGACATCACATGACGTAGTTTACTCCGGTGGAACGAAATTTGCCATTTTAACCCTCACGCTTATCATTAGCTCATATCAAATGCTCGCTCGCGTACTGGCACTACGCTAATTTGCATTCGTCGCTGCGGAGTTTATTTTCTTTGGTCGCATTGCCCAATTTTGTTTAGAGACGTATTGGCTAAACTGAAATCTATCCTAAATTCTCCCTCCTCCTTTCCTCTTCCTCCTCTTAGCAGCATAACAGCATTTAATCAGATCTCCATTCTAAACGAGTGTTTAATTACGCATCCAGTTAGAAACATTAAGACTGGTAGAATGAGCGGAAAATCTGCAAGAGCAGCAGCCACACGGTACCATTAGGTATACATGTAGGTATAGAAATCGATCGCGATACATGTACAATATACATAAGATGTGCTCCCTCTCTTTCGTTTTCTCGTAATTTATAGGCTATATACGACGTATCTGTATCTACATAACGCGCGGTATATTTAAATCGTGTGTATAATTGTAATTTCTTTCCTCAGTTACGAAACGATGCCACGCTTCCTGGAGATAGTATTTGCAATAATCAAATGCAGCTACGAATACGTTACAAGGTTACTCTGTCATATCAAACATTTTGAACATTTTAAGCACACGTTCGCGTTTATCGGTATACCATCATCATCAACGGCAACATCAACCATCAACCAGCACAATATGTACACTAGCACACCCTTGCACACAAAAGATAAAACAAATTTGCGTGCGCCGTAATTATTTTCGCGCTAATTATGGGAACGGAATGCGACTCGGTGTTGTTTTTCCATTCTTCTTTACTCGAATCACCTTCTTCTTCTCGCCGCCGCCGCCACTAAAAACTCACTCGTAGTGTACGAAAAGTTACCACCTGACATTGAGAATTTTCATTGGTCTTCTTCACCATAGTTTTTTCTTACCATCGTGTCAGTAGGTAGTTTTTTTTTTGTTCTCTTTTTCGTACTTACATTCTGTGTCCTGCACTGCTTCCGCGAAATATGGTCGTGTTATGCGCCACCGTCGGGCTTCTATGGTCGTCGATGCGAATAACGTGCGAATTTTCATTCATTTCATAAGCATATTTCATTCGATCTCACTCGGTCTATTTCGATATACTTAATTGAAACATGTGATTCGATTTACATAACGTTTTTCGCGTTCGCCGTTTTCCATTTCGCGAGCCTAAAATATGAGTGTCAGTGCTTTGGCTGTGTTTGTTATTCTGAATGGCATGCATAAATATGTGCCCGATGACAGTAGCGTCTCCAATGGTACCGTGGGCCAGCCCACTTACACGATTAGTGAGTAAAATCTCATTCATACACATACACATAAATGTCACTCTTTTGCAACGTCGTTGTCTTCGTCTGCACTGCAAATAGACACCATTTATACGGCTGATTTGCTTGCACGTCAAATGTAGTTTCCTGTATGAGACGATAATTTCAGTACTTATCACTCGAAATTACCTATGCTAACTCTTTAGGAACGAATGCTGCATTTTCCACATGAACATCTCCAATTACCCGTAAATCTGCTTGGCTAATTTTTTCGATATGCTGCGTGAATTTCCATTCGTCCATTTATTATGCTTCTGAATTACATATACCGAATTCATCACCCACTCAATCAACCTACCAATGCTTATGAGTTATGCTGAAGTATCGTCGCGCGTCGTTTGTAGTCCATTTAAACAGATTTTACTGATCAAAATACCTACAGACAGTTTCTTTCATCTAAATATGCTTACATGAGGAAGATAAAAGTGTGAAACTCCACAATGTTGAATGGCCTTTTAGGCCAAAGCTCAGTTTTAAGTTCATTAATAAAAAGTTGAAATCAGAATCCGATACAATACTCACTTTGGGAAACTCCTCAACAATTTTTGAACCCAATTCTGTATCGTGGTTGCTCAAAGTTGAATCATTTCTTGACAGTTTTATCATTTTTGTTTTTTGTTTTTCGGGGGGAGGGGGGATTTTAAAACTTGGAAATTTTGAATCCCACTTTAAATGGTATGGAACTGAAAGGAGCTGATTCTTCCAATGTCAACCATTTTCAATAACTCTAATCAAAGGCCCGTAAGTTTTTTAAAAATGTGACCACGAAATTCAATTTTTTTCTCGAAATTATGTACCTACCTACCCCTATTATTCCAACACAAATCATGTCACCAAATTTGGTTCTTCGGGGGGGGGGGGGAGACAAAATTTGAAATTGGCTCAAGTATGACCTCGATTATCGAATATGTTTTAGGGCCATCTAAGCAGTTGAAAATTATTTCTGTAAAACCTAGTTTAAACATCCAGAAGCTATGGTGGTTCTTATTTTTATACCTAGGTACGAGTACTTGTGATCTTTTTCTTTTTTTGTTTACGATTTTCTTCACTCTCAGCTCCTAAAGTTGTTGAATTTTGTGAAATAAAATTCACTGAAAATTTTAGCAATCAATGTGAAATTGAGTGGTACCAAGACCCAGGAGCCATCCTCCCTTTCCATCTGAAAAATCAAAAAATGAAATATGAAACAAATATTTGTTAAAAATTATCAATTTAAGCATACATCAGAATTTTTCTAAATTATATATTTTTCAAAAAAAAAATCTTCCTCTATCCCCCAGAAAATTTAGGGCTTTGGTTGACTAAGGGAAGTAGCTCTTGTTTATACCCAAGTTACTTGTGAAAAATTATTTGCGATTTTTTTGCTCTTATACATCCCTTAACTTAAAAAGTTCTTAGAAATAAAATTTCTCTTAAAATGTTAATAAAAATAAACCTTGCGGGGAAGCCGCCTCCCACCCGTCCTCAAAATACATAAAAAATTTTAAAAGTTGAAATTTTACGTTTTTACAGTTGGTCTATTTTAATTTGGAAAGCCTTGGGCACCTATTTAATCATTTTGACCTATTGCTTGAGAGACCAGAAGGGATGTTTTTTTTTTGAAAAAAGATTATTTTAAAAAATTCTCACACAGAAATTGAAATCTTGAAAACGTTTATCGATTTTATTTTATTCATTTTTTTAAAGTTTGGGACCTCTCCGTATACATAAGGAGCTCAACATTGCTTGGAGGGTTCTAGAGAGAGGTTTTCCCAGTTTGAAATATCACTTTTCTACCGGGGGGTTTTAAATTTTAAAATTTACACTGGGAAAAAAATGAATAAGTTTATTGCTTAAATTGACTCATTATTTAGAATTTCAAGTCTGACAAAATATCAGAAAGCCATTTTTGAAAGTTTGATTAGGTGTAATTTTAGTACCTAATTCATTGATTTTTTGTTTTATTTTTCAAGTCAAACATATTGACAGAAAATTGAAATGAATAATTTTTTTCGTTTTTAAAAGTCTGACAAAATGTCAGAAAATCAAAGTTTTTTTTCAAGTTTTAAGAAGTCCGGCCGACATAATGTCAGAAATTGAACATGCCCCCCCCCCGAAAAGTTTTCAAAAGTCAACCTCACATCGATTGATTGATTATTTTCGTTTTCTCAAGTCTGGTGTAACGTCAGAAAGTCAACAATATTTTCCCCTGAGTTTTCAAAATTCAATGTCTCTGAAAGTCGATCGATTTTTTTTCAAAATTTTAAAAATCTGGCATAATGTCCGAAACTAAAATGTCAGCATGACGCAAATTTCAGAAAGACCCCTGGCTGGCACCAAAAACATATCCATGTCAAAATTTTAAGTAAAAAACCTACTTTTGAATTTTGGTCAATTTTCAAGGGATTTTGCTTGACTAACAAATATTATACGATTTTGGGCCTATTCAAAAGTTGGATAAAATAGCCTGAAAAAAGTGGAAAAGTTTCAAAAACAGGGTTCTCACATCTACATGGTTAGATATAATAGGCATAAAAATTACAAAAGAAAAAAATTCGAAAAAACTTCCTTTGTTTAGGTATTGTAAATTTTAAAATTTGAAACCCTGTAGTGTATAATGGTTCAAGTCAGAGATCCAAAATTTTTTCTGCAGTCTGTTGAGGTTTCCCTACAACTTAATCGCCGAATCCTCCCTTCAATTCTAAAAAAAAGATCAAAAATGACTCACTCTAGTTTAGACCACAAAAAGAAAATTTTAAATAATTTGAACTTTGCTAATTTTTCCCAATTTTTTTCAACTTTGAAAACTTTTGAACAAGGGACGAACCAGTACTGTTTGGGTGTCTGGGGAAAGATCTTCTTGAAAAGGGGATCAATTGAAAGAATTCTACCTATAAATGATTTTTTTTTTAATTTTCACACATTTAAAATTTTTATTCTCAATTTTTTTTGTATTTTTCCAACTTTAGGGTGCCCTAAACAGGATTACCAAAATTATTTAGAAGTTCAAGTAAGGTTTTTTCTTGGATGGAAAGGGGAAGGGGGTTAGGTATGAGAATTCTGATGCAGAAATGAGGAATTAAAAAAAATAATCGACTTCGATTTACTTCATCACGAGTACCTACTTATTTACCTACCTATTTCATTCATCTCGACTTTTTTCAACTTTGAGGTTCCCCTACTAGGAGCTCAACATAGCACGTAGGACATGGACAAAGAGATTTTTTTTTTTGAAGAAACTACATATTTAGAAAATGTTGATGCAGAAATGGGGAATTTTCGGACACCTAAATAAATTTTTTCAGCTTTTTCAATCTGGGAGAGAAGGCTCCTGACACCACTTTCTTCAAATACAGGAAAAAAAAGAAAAATATGAGTTTATCAAAAAAAAAAGCATTTTGTAAAGTAGCTTTTTTTACATTTTTGAAAAATGTCGAAAAATTTTTATTTTTATGGAAATGTTAAACTAGGTCAGAGAGGAGAGAAAGAGCACAAAAATCTACTTATTTCAACTTATAAAAGTACAAGAAACGATTTTTCATTATTGCTTTGCATTTTCTGTTAGGTGTCAAAAACTTAAGAAAAAAACAAAACCAATTTCAAACTACTGAAGAAGGTAAAAATCGCTTCAGGTGATTTTGTTCATTTACAATAATTAAATTTCGTACTTCTCGTAATTAGAAATTTTTTCAAAAACATGTTTATTTGCACTGTTCAAAAAATTTGAAAAAATCAACACTATTTGGGAATCATTCAAAGGGGCAAAAAATTCAAAAAGTCGTTTTAAACGATAAATTTGCCTTGGGTAAAAATATCGATTAAAATAAATTTTATCAATTTTTTGTAGTAAAATTACTTATTTAAGTTGAGAAAAATTTGGAAAATTAAAAACAGATTGTCGCACATAATTTCAGGATTACTGAAAGCAATTCTCAACGAAATTACATTGAAAAATCGAATGTATGGATATGGAATAAAAATCCAATGTACGTGCTTCATGACTAAAAAAAATTGCCACCCACTCCCTCTTCACTCCCTTTCCTCTTATTACACTAGATTATTTCGTGACGATGGGGAGAGTGGAAAGGTAAAAAAAATAAACGTAATAGTAATCCAACATAAAACGCCCTCGTTTCCGCATCATCCACGTCTTGGTTGACAAACGCATACATGTATGTTAACACGCGTAAGAGATGCGTATTTACGGCAAACCGGATATGCAAAACATCCTACACCACCGACTGCGGATGGTGTTTGGAAAATACAACGACTGGTATAACATCACCCTTGTTTATCTCTTTCGCAGTGTGTTTCAAACGACTGGTGACCGGTAGACGTTTAATAGATCGCTACATCAGACGAACATTTCCATGCGATTCATTGGCCAGATGTCAGTTAGCGTGCACAATTGAGCGAGAATTCATTTGCGAAGGCTTCAATTACAGGTACGTTGTGTTGGTCGAAATTGAAAGAAAAATCGACCATTTACACGATCGATAGTTAGTTGCATGCAAATCTGGTACACTTACATCACTTCGGTCGCGTTAATTTATTACACTTAGCCAACTCGTGCCGTTAATCAGACACGTATTGGTAAATAAATCTCTCTATTCGAATAGTCTATAAGAATAAATTTCGTAATTTTAAACTCAGATTCGCAACGAGCCCCGAAATAGGCAGCAGTTGTCAATTAACAGCGATGCCCGGTATGAACCTCGATCTCACTCTGGACTTTATCTCAGATCGTGATTACGATTTTTACTCGAGAGACAGAAACGCGCCGGCTACTTGCGGACAGTTAACCTACGCTACGTGGAATTACGGAGCAGGAGGTGGAGGCGGCGGTTACGGAGGAGGATACGGAGGAGGTGGCGGTGGCGCTGGAGTTGGAGCTGGTGGTGGTGGTGGTTACGACAGAAGACCGAATGTTGGAGCTGATGGTTGGTGGTATAAGCCACGAGATCCTTGGTTACCCGATGGCGTTTACGGAGTCAGGGTCCAACCACGAGTTGATCCTTTGCCTCCGCCGCCGGATACTTATACACCTAGATGGAACACCGGTCACGGTAATTTCCAAGCGTAGATTTGGTGGTTGGGTCATCATGTTGGATGTGTAGTGTGGTGAAGGTAGCACACACAGGATTTACATTGAAAAATGTAATAAACGCTCGCTGGCACCTCGCTGCGACACTAATAATTTATCATTTTTAAGATCTTGATAATATCTTTGGCCAATCCTTAACAATTTTTTTTTATACGTAAAAATTAAACTCTATATACTTCAGCGTGTTGTATATTATTATACGTAAATTGACAACGTAGATACGTACTCGTGAAAGCTCTAATCTTTGGAGCTTTTGCGGTATAGAACAACAACGACGACGACAAAAGCACATCTGTCCGAGACTAATAGGTTTAATGGTGTGTAACTTAATGTATTACTGGTGCTTATGGTACTTAAACAAATTTTCCTCCACGTATCTTTAGAATGTTTTGTACGAGCTAGAACTGGTTTTCGACTCCATAGGCAAGCCATTGTAATGACTTTGAACGCTGCAACGTTGTACGATTGCGAAGTCGTATGCGCCAACGAAAAAAAATTCATGTGCAATATAATAAGCTACAGGTAAGTGTACGATTTGTCATTCTCGAGTGACGAAATTGCATTCGTGTTTATTTAGAAAAAAGCAAAATAGGAAAAAAAATAACAATTTATCTATAATGATTTCATTTTAAACGATAATTATACAAGCACGAATATACTTCGATGTTACGCATCGGAGAACTTTCAGGAAAAAATTTTTTCACGTTTGAATAATTACGTAATATTGAATACACCTTACATATGGTAAAATTAAAATTTCATTGTCATCTCGACACCACCACTACCTCCATCGCTGCTAAGACACGAGAATTTACGAAATGTAAATTATTAAATGTTCTATTAACTCAGCGATGGAGGTGAGGTGTATAGCACTTTTCATCCTAGTACATGGGAATTTTTCTATAACGGTGAATTTTTTTTCCTATTTCTGGGTGTTGCACTTTGAAATTCCTACAAAACGATAAATTATGCGGTACGTCTTCGGTACAGTTATGTACTCAGACTACTTACATACTTACGTCTGTTTATGCTAAAATTGTGCTGGGTTTTCTCACTCGGCTGACGAGGTCATTGGGGCGAATTTTTAAAAAAATTGTTTTCTCGGTGTGTAGGTACAGTTCTGTTCCGTCCACCGATAATTGCCAATTGGGCGAAAAATCATATCGACAATTGGATATTTATTTCGATTTAGTACCGGACAGAGATTACGATGTTTATGTACGAAATGAATACAGTCGTCCGAATTGCCAACCTACCAGGACTTGGGATAGTGGTAAGGAAACCGATTATATTTATGAAATTTGCACAAACATAGGTAGTAAAGGATTTTATTCACAACGACCTTATTTTGAAATACGGTGTTATAAAGGTTCATTTTGAATAGCCAGGTAAAGAAAGCGTCAAGTTAAATTTAAAATTTTTTAAGAAGCAATAATTTTTTCAAAAAAGAAATACATATTATTTTCAAGCAAATATACGTTACGAATCGATGAATTTGAAAAAAAAACACATGGTTCGGTTAATCGGTTTTGTTGATGGCAAAGGAACAACGTAGGTGGACAAAATTATTCAAAATTTAACAAAAATTATAAGTATTATTGAAAAAATTGAATTCAAAACCTGTCTTAGCAAATTTAAATTTCAACTGACAAAATCAACTTCTTGATTTTTAGCAAATGATTTAAAATTTTCGAACCATTATTTTTCTGAAAAAATAAGAATTATTTTGAAATTAAATTTTCACACTAAAAATAATACTAGGCAACAATTTTTGACATTTTTTTTGTGTTCGGGTTGAAAATGGGCTTAATCGATAGTTTAGACCCTAAAACAAAAAACAGAGTGGAGTTTTTCAATTTGAGTTGTTTTTGTATAGTCAGGAGAGATGATCAAAGTTGCAAAAATGACCGTTTTTGCCCTATTTCATGAGTTTGTGGAGACATCAGTTATATGTTTCAAAAAAAACCAAGGTCATATTCGGATTCTACGCACTTTTTTAAGTAAACAATTCACCGGATTTTTGATTTTCGAAGTTTCAAGCGCATACGGAAGATTTTTGTTTGTAACATATTTTAAAACTCGGAGCGCGCGACGCTGGCGTTACTCCACCACGTAATCGTGGCTCGGAACCGTGTTCGCGCGGACGAGGCTCTCGCTCCAAGTTTTAAAATATGTTACAAACGAAAATCTTCCGTATGCGCTTGAAACTTCGAAAATCAAAAATCCGGTGAAATTGTTTACTTAAAAAAGTGCGTAGAATCCGAATATGACCTTGGTTTTTTTTTTTAAACATAATACTGATGTCTCCACAAACTCGTGAAATGGGGCAAAAACAGCCATTTTTGCAACTTTGATCATCTCTCCTGACTACAAAAACAACTCAAATTGAAAATCCCCACTCTTTTTTTTGTTTTAAGGTCTAAACTATCGATTAAGCCCATTTTCAACCCGAACACAAACATGCCGTTGCCTAGTGTAATATTATAGTACCTATCGAGGCCCATTCGTACCTGTTTACCATTCACCTTCAAAACGGAAATTTCACCACAATATTAAAATTCTATTGGGTCAATTTTATCGTGTTTTTCGTGAGCTAATTTCAAATTTTGAAAAAGGGCTCACTTCGGGCATCAATACTTACTCCTCGTTTAAATCTCAGAAAAGCGAATAGTTTAAAAATCATAATTATAAGGTCAATTGGAAACGCACCACGTAGAAGAATTTTCACCAAATACATAGATACCTCTCCGCCCCATGAATATACCGTATCCTTTCTGACTGTTTTGAAACCTTCAATGATATTATGAATTTTTTCATAATTTTCAAATGTCTCAAAACACGTAGAAAATAAGGACATTTCAGCTTAGAAAATCAATTCTAGTTGAAAAGTAATTTTTCCAGTGGTTTTATACATGAGGGAACCTTGAAATTCGTGTTTTTTTCTAAACGAATTTTCCAATTGAAGTAACTACCTACTCAAAAAGTAGATAAGTCGGGGATACTTTACCCTCCCTTCGCCGCCCATTTCTGATCTCTAAATTCATTTTCTCGCGTTTTGGAACAGTCCAAAAATTCTGAAAAATATTGAAATTTTGCTGGAAACACCAGTATAAAGAACCTATACATGGAAATCGTGGAACTCTTGAGCAGGTGAACATCAGGTAAGGTTTTATGGATTTTTAAGCTTTCAAAACTAAAACAAAAATGTATGATTAATTTAACAAATCAACTCACATCGCTGAGATTTTGATTACCCACGAGGATTTTTCTTTCAACGAGCTTCTTCCAAAACAATCCAATTTTCGTTCAATTTTGAGCTGATCAGATCGTGCTTTTTTTTGATCAGTATAAGGTTCATTACAGCTCTATCGAATCTCAAACAAAGAAAAACATTGAAAGAGAAACTAAATAATTAGAAGCCAAGCCAAAATTACACTGTTAAGGAAGAAAAGAAGAGATATTTTCAAGTTTAAAAATGACTGCAATAATTTATATTGACAAAATAAACATGAAAAATCATTAGGAAGTCACGTATTTTCAATTCGCCTTCAAGAAGACTTTTTCGATTTTTGGTTCAGAAATTTTGAGTTCAGCTCTTTCATTATACGTCTTTCTCAGGTTTCTAATCGAGCTCTGTAAAATTAAATTCATCACTTCTTGAAGACCCTATCAAACATTATTTTGAAGATTTTCGAGTTTTGTCTCATCTCACCCTTTCGTATCCCTCACCTTTATTATGTTAAAATTTGACTTACAAGAAAACCTTCCCATGTGCTTACCTCTCATTTGAACGAGACTACGATTTTTGGAAAGAGGAATGTCTGAAACCCATAAAACCAAAATTTCAGCTGCTCAAAGTGAATTTTTGATTTTTTGAAAATTTTTGAAAATCCAAAATTGATTATTTTTGGCGATTTAAGTATCTATTTATGCTTTGAAAAAAAATTTAAATACATATAAAAATGAAAAAGTATTTTCCTATACTATGTATTTTATAAAAATGATATCTAAAATTAACATCACAATTAAAATCAATTCCTCCGAACCGCAGAAAATAATTTGGGCAGCTAAATATTTGAATTGTGGCTCATTTTCGACTCGGTTAGCGAATTTATCCACATTTGGGCCAATTTCCAAGCGGAAACAATTTTTGATTAGGTATTCTAATTTTCCATCATAGTATGGTCAAAAAACCACACTCGAGATGTCCACTTGGAAATCGACCCATGTCCCAGCCCAAATGTAAATAAACTCTTTAAATGGTCCAAAAATGAGCCACAACTCGATTTTTAGCTGCACAAATCAATTTCCATGCTTTCTCAGAGAATTCAAATTTTCTGAAAAAATCGAAAAAGACTCAAAAATGACCACAAATGGTGAAATTCGGATTTTGGTGGTTGGTTTCAAACAAAATACAAGCGATTCATTGAAAACCTGCATTTTGTAAACCAATAGTTCCAATATCATTCATTTGAAAATTTTGAGTTTTGCTCCATCTCTTCCCTCCCTTTTTTTCATCACAGATCAATCCAGCACATTCGAAAACTCACATTCTCATAATAGGTACCTCTCTATACGATTATCTGTAAATGTTTACTTTTTTCCTCCTCTCGTGGCATTTCAAATTTAATTTTTTCTGGTTTTTTTCACTCTTCATTTTCAGTATCTCTATCTATCTATCGAAAATTACTTGTAAAAACTATAATTTCAAAATTATTATGCCAATTTTTTGCATAGTTCAAATAAGTAACTAAGTACGTATTTTGAAGAAAATTCAAAACAAGCCAAGGATCAATCAACACTTAATTTTGAATTTTTCAAACTCCAAATGTGAATCTTAAAAAAAAAAACAACCAAACAACGAAGAAAATGAAAATGAATTTTTGAAAACATTTTGCAAAATATTTCATACAGTTTTTAAAAATAATTTCTAGATTGTTTCGAAAGAATAAGAACTGGTTTGCGTTTGGATACTTCAATGGTGCGATTTGCTGTAAACACCGACTCACTAGTGGATTGTGAACTCATCTGCCTTCATATTCGTCACTTCACTTGTCGAGCATTCAGTTACAGGTAATAAAATCAATTTTAGTACCCAATTTTCGATTCTCGAAAATCAGTATAGGTACTCAAGTATCATAAAGTTCAACAGATACTTCATAAACACAAATGACACAATTCAAAAGTCTCTCCTTAAAATCAAAAATATTCTTTCGTATTAATTTCCAGATATGGCGTACCTAAAGGCAGCAGCGAATACAATTGCCTACTAACCGACATCCCTGTGCCAGAAATGGACCCACGACGCCACTTCATCGAAGACAGAGACTGCGAAGTGTATCATCGTGGAAGCTACGGTCACGGCTGCGAAATAGATCGTTGGCCTTACAGCGGCTACCCTACATCCAGCTACATCCCAACCAACAAGAAGGATTGGTTACCCGAGGTGCCATTAATGCCTCCTGTACGTCCGACAATCGTTACAATCACCACGACCTCATTGCGACCACCTTACGATCAACCCTCGACACCTCGTCCAGGATCGGATGTGCCTGGACATTCGTTCTTCACGCCAACTGGTAAACCATACTTGCCACCAGATTACGGATACCCTGGGCATAATAATAAGGGTACTTACAAGCCACCTACATATTTGCCACCGCCTAAAGATAAGCCTCAGCCTGTATGGCCTGTCACTGGTTATGATGTACAGTCTAGTTCTAGAAAAATGGATAAGTGTAAGTGTGATAACTAGAAAATTCATTAACAGATTTCAAAAAAAAAAAATCAGAAAATTTTGACATCAGTGTATTTGATTTTGGCTTTTAGTATGCTACATTCCTTATGGATCTCCGGCTCGTTTATCAGCTGCTTCAGTGGGTAATTCTGTACTGGTCGTTAATGAACTTGAATGCAAAGCTGAATGCAGTCGATCTAGGGATCAAACCCATTTCAAATGTGCCACAATTAGTTACTGGTGAGTAAAGATTTGCGAATTTTTAAACATTTTCATTTTTCAATGAAATTCACATACTTTCGAAATGTTTTACAGGTCTGGACATTGCGAACTGAGCGATATCGAGTTACGTGATTTACGACCAGGCCAAGATTTCACGCAACACGACTCGTACTGGTTGTTTTCGTGGGATTTCACGAATCCTCGTTGTTTCGTTCCTACTTATAAGCCTCCATCGGGTAGTCCTACTAAGCCTTCTTCAGGAGGTGGTATCTGGCCTTCATCGGGAGGCGGTGTTTGGCCCACATCAGGAGGTGGTGTCTGGAGCAGTTACACAGTGACAGGGCGTCCCTGCAAATGGGGCACTAAATGCGCTCATCGAGCTGACGCAGGAATTTGGTCTTGCCCTGTCGAAGATGGTGATTGGGATTACTGCTGCAGACCTGATCATCATTGCGGATATTCGGAAGGATACAGTTATCCTTGGTAAGATTTCATTCTCATTTCACGTACCACTCAGAACGAATTGTTTTTCAAAATGTTTCAATAACGTTCAAAATTTCTCTTAGGTGTTACGTTGGCAGCGTTTCCAGAGAGCAATGGCGACCCTGCAGCGAATCCTACAGACCGTATCAAGAGCATAAAAGAAAAGCTCCTCATTGGCCAATTAGCTACGTGCATAAGCAAGGCCCACCAAATAACACTGCCCGCCATCAACCTTCGCTGGTTGACAATTTCTTAGAATCACTGCATTTTGAAAAAGATCGTATCCTGTTGAACAGTTCCGGTTCATCGGCCCCTTACTCTACGGTAACTCCTCTCAGTAAAGATACCAATACTTCGAGTTTGCTGGAATTCCAGGTACTTTACGCGCTTCCGGGTAAATCAAACAATATAAAGGACTAATTTCATAATCGCGTATGGTAAATTGTTTCAAGATCGTCGATGTGAGCGAAACGCCGAAGAACGATTCGGATTCTTCAGTAATTAGCGAAAAAACCAACAATATTACTGCCCTAAGCAACCAATTCAGTTCAGTCAAACGGATGCACAGTCAAACGACAGAACACACCAAAGAGAAAAAAAACGTAAAACGATCTACGAGTATAACTTGAAAGACGATTAAAACAAACGAAAATTATCGAATCGATAATTAAATATGATCTGCTAATAATTTATAAAAATTGTACAGAACAATATTTATTTATTTTTTTTTTAAAATTGCAGCATCGGTAAGGATTTTTTTGTACGGATACTAGTTTATTTTTTTTAAGTGATATTCGCTGCCAGGTAATCAAAAAATGCCAATATTTTGTTTTTATGGTTATCTATTTCCATAAAATGAGTATCTTGCAGGATAATTTATCAAGTGATATTATCGATATAAGGTTGAAGTACTGAAGAAAAATCCGTCCATTTTTACGTCGTGAAAACTTGAAGGTAACTACGAACCTATCGTACATGAATGTTAACGTACGATTATTATTTATTACGATATAAGAGTAGGTGTATAGTTTTAGTTCCTCTGTAAATATGTACCTATTATTTTTATAAATTATTTCCAACGTGAGATCGCAAACATGAAAGAAAAGTGACGCGATATGAATATTTTAAATTATTATCACACTTTATTTTTTTGTGCCTGTTTTTAATTGTGAAAGTTACCACTATAGAAATGATACGTTTTTAATACAAATACTTTTCTTTTAAACATGTTCGTTTTCATTTTCAACGGAATCTCTAACAGTATATCCATAACTACATGACAATCGCATTCTTATACAGACTAAAAACAACAGTAATAAAGATTTCATCATCGTTGTCGAACTTTACACGAAATTTTAACGAACCCATGTTGATAGGTATGTCAGAAAGCTGATGAAGTTGTTGAATGGAAAATACGTGTGTGCAAACCGTTGGAAAATAATTTCACTTCAAGTACTTACTTATAGCGAAAGATGGTAATTACGTTTGAAAATTCCCAATTTCTATTAAAAGAAAACATACATTCCTGGTTTTCAAATATTCTCAAAACAAAAACACGCCATGTGCAATTTCAATATAGCGAGAAGTTTATCAAAATGGAAAAATCCTCATTCTTGATTAAATTTTCCTAAGATATGCAGAAAAAAAAATTAATCTATACCTAAGATTATTCAGAAACGCACTTGAATTATTCTAGAAAAAAAATCAATCAAAATAGGAATGCTAAATATTTGAAAAAATCTTCAAAAATCTGTTTAAAATTTAAAAAACACTCAAAATTGTTTCAAAAATTCATAATTTTCTCTTCTAATCTCTTTCGAGGCAGATTGTCGACAATCCGAAGAAATATTTAGGTAGGAGGGAGGAGGGAGATGGAGTACAAATAATAAAAACTCTCCAACTATACCTAACTGTAATGATTTTACTTTTTATTCAACTCACAGAACACTTTTTCTAGCAGTTTCTTTTGAAGAAACAAAAATTGATTATAGCCAATTTTTCCAAATAAAATTGGAATTTTTTAGGTTCTTCTTTTCTAAATAAATACAAGTAGGTATACACTTTGGTGAGCTAAAAATGCTGACGTGTTTAGAAATTTCAAAATTATGTCAAAACATGTTATCTCCCCTCATTGTTTTTCCGCCACCACCAACCAAATCACTCACCGCTTCCAAAGTCCAAAACCAATCAGAATCAAAAATATCATATCTAAAATGAATTTCTATGAAGATTTTTAAAATTTTAAAATTTGAATTTAGCATGTTTTTTCATCATTTTTATGATGAGTTTTCAATATTTGTAAATTTAGTATCCAAGTTTTCATGGGTGTCCGACAAAATTTCAAAATGAAAAAGCAGGACTTTTGAAGGGCATTGGCAGAACTTTTGGGAGCCATTTTTTCAAATATGTACTTTTGGAATTTTTTAGAAGGAGACAGAAGGACGCCAAAATTTTACATTCAAATTTTTTGTATTTCAAGCATTGTAGGATTTTTTCGAGGAAAGTAATGGGCGTCAAAAATAAATTCATCACATTAACTTTTCATTTAATTTTCACCTTTAAAGTTCTTACTTATGAAGTTGGACGAATGAGCAACTTTTGCCCATCAAAACAAACTTCTAAAAATATGAAAAATTTGATGAGGATTTTTAAAAATTATTTAAGGACAAAACTAACACAATTTTCTGTGAGAAAATGAAAATTCAGTCTGATTTTTAAAAAACAAGACAAAAGTACATATGATGAGTCATTTTCAACTGGAAAGGTCCAAAATCCGCTAAATCTCCAGATGTACTTGAAAAATCCACTAATTGATTCAAAATGTCATCAGGTCAACAAACTGCATTGGACAAAGACAGGACTCTAACAGGACATTATTTAATGGGTTTGGGTACCTATTCAATTTTATTTAATTCAACATAAGCTGGTCATTTTTTTGTTGTTATTGAAGAAAGCGACTAATAATCACCAAAATTTTAAAAGAAGGGCTCTGTTGAAAAATTTATTGATTCAAATTGTTATATTTTCAAAAATAAAGTCTACACACATTATTTTAAAAATAAATTAAAAATTCTGAAACGAGTTATTAAAGAAAAATCTTAGTGTTTTACTTAAAAAAATTGAAAAAATGTAGGACTTGAAAATGGGCAAAAATTAGGATTTTAATAAAATCAATTCAAAAATATTCAACATGTACTCGTAGGCTGGGAGGGGGATTTTTACTTGTTTGGATACTCTTTCAATTTTTTTTGTCAAACACAAAATTTCGTCTGCTCATTGGGACTTGAGATACTACCGCCCCCCCCCCGAAGTTGTTTTTGTGATCTATAGCCCCTGTGATGACCTCTAACCCCTTCATAAATATGTATTTCGCCTGAATACTCAACATTTATATTTTTTCTGAATTTTTTTACATAAATCGAAGACCTTCAAAAATGCAAAAACTGCATTTTTTCGCGATTTTTCTCCCATAAATTGATCAATTCTGACTGAAAACGCTATTTTTTCACAATACATTACAATATACGTCCAACTACATCATTAACCCGAATTTGAACCAAAATAAATTTTTTCCAGGTTTTATAATTTTTACTAAATACGAGTAAATTGAATCCCACCATTTCAGGTACTTCTAAACCCCTTCCAGGTTACTCATCTGGCCAAAAATGTCTAGATTCATATCAACTCGAAACACATCCAAAGTATATTGCAATTTGAGAGAAATTCAAAATATTCGATTTTTTTAAAACTCATTTTCGTCTAACAAAAAGTCACGTCTTTTTAATTTGAAAAAATTTGCTCATAACCGTTGGAAAAATTGAATGTTTTGAGTTTCTCTGACCCGGAAGGAGGTTCAAGGGTTTCTAAACAGGCAAAATTCAAAGTAGTGAAGTTATCTCTCGAATTGAAAACTTGGTACTTGACGCAAAATTACTTTGGTCAACAACCAATAACACATATATTTCAAAGCCGTAAAAATTTCAACGTTCCCAAAAAATATTTAATTCAACAGATACAGATACAACTAGATCACTTCTAAACCACGCATCTCCTTCCAAATCAAAACGTGTTTTCCGCAAAGAAGCCCAATATGTTGCCTATCCACCTCCTACATAGTTTCATACCCTACATATTTTCCTACAAATCTCGTTCGTTTCAAACTACGTTGGTATGTATGGCTCAGTCATATAATATGCAACTGGTGCGATAAATCACGTAATGAATCAATCATCGTGAATCAGTTCATGTAAACAAAACGACAAAGGTCCCAATTAGAGTCAATTAGCGTAGTAAAATACGTAGCCAAACAATACTTAAGCAGCATTTTGACGAACCATCGAGGAAAAAATAACCATCAAAATGCAACATTTACGACCCATTATAAACTCCTCGCCAAGTACGAGTATCTACTCGAAGATGATATATCACAAGGTACCTACAAAAATCATACAGATATGGTTTTTGAAACATTCCAAGTAGGTACCTACAAAAATAATGGATCATCCATCCGCGCTGAGATCAATCCTTCAATATCCACGTGCCTCAATACGCCGGTCATGATACTGCAAACGAAAAACCATACGCATATTTTACTTCATTGTTGAAGGAAAAATTTCCCATTTTATATTAGTAAATCACCATGATGGATCATAGGTATTCAAATACTCGCGGATATCTTTTAATGCGTATTCTATGTTAAATTTTCATCTGTACAATTACTGTCGGTAATGCTTTCACTTCTATTTTTTTTCACACTTTCGTTTTAATTATAGAATTAACTGTATACTTCGTATTTCGTTTTTACTAAAGCAATAATATAGCGACGCGCGTTTATGTATATGGAAAATATAATGCTACTATTTTTTTTTTCCTTCAGTATGTATATCTACTTATAACTCTATCGTATGAGTAGGTATCTCCGCTGCTGTACCAATGTGAGAGCAATATACCCGTTAGATATGCGGAGTATACTTCGTATATATGCAATGAGTGTATCTCAATACACGGTACTGTACTGTATGAAACCGAGCAGTCATTATGCGATAACAAAGAATACTAAATCATGCGTATGAGTTGTCATTTAACGCTCATAGAACGTTTACTTACATACATACGTACTTAGTTTTACATATGTTCGGTAGGTAAAAGCAAAAGTGATACGGATTAGCTCTCCTTAATGCAGCTGTTATAAGGTGAATATGATCAGTATTAATGTTAAACCTATGCCAGTATTTGATAGACTGATATCCGCGCATTAACTTATATGTAGGTAGGTAGGTAGAGGTACCTACATTACTATACGATATGTGTATGTACTTTCCCAATGTATTGTACCATCTATGGTATGGTAAGCTGGTAATTTCCAAAGGAAATTGGAACCTCCTTTAAATTTCTTTAGGCAGGTACCCATAATCTTCATATGTACGAGTAGATATGTCTGTCTGTAACATTGTATGCTAAGAAAGAAACGTCAGATATTTTCAAGTCAAGCACAAAATCCATTAAGAGAAAACAATATGCGTTGTACATACGTATACTTCTATCATGTGGATCATTTCGTGGATGAAAGGTACCTACTAAATAGAATTTCAAGCAAAAGAAAGACAAAATGGAAAGCTTTGAATAATGCTTGAAGAAAACCGAAAGAGAGATGGGTCAGAAAAATCAATGCCTTCGATTTCGTTCAAATTCGATAAGTAACTCAATTTGAAACCTTTCTTATAAAAAGATGACATTATCAAGCACAGGGACATGGAATCGAAAAATTAATCTACTTTTGGAGAAAAAAACACGGTTAATTGGGATTGATCCTTTAAAAATTGCTTCTGAAACTCGTGAGCAGTAAAAATAGCAACAAAAACAGTAACTGTTGATTTTTTATTTTTCAAAAATAGTAAGTGGATCATTCCACGTCAATTCGACCAAGAGGAGGTAGGGGGGGGGGGTCGGCGATTTTTTTTGAAATTTTTCCTGTGGAAAGACCTTTCGAAGAGATGATAAAATGGCTCAAATCGCAGCCGTCTAGCCCTTTTTTAAAGACTGCTAGGGGGTGTCAAAGTTTTCAGTGAACTTAAAATATCATCAATTTCAGCAGTGGATTACTGGATAACCGCGATAGGTACTAGCCAAAATGGAACTTTGAAACTTTTTCCAATAATTAGGGGGTTTGAAAGGCTTTTTGGTGATATCATAAAAATCAGTGTTGACAAAAAATGAGCTCAAAAAGTTTCGAAACGTAGTTTTCATATCGTTCCGACTCTAAAAATTCTGAAAAAAATATATTATGGACAACTTTTCAAGCTGAACAACATATTGAAAAATTGGGATTGTAACATGTTACAAAGTTGATTTAAAAAAATTCAAAGTTTGGGAAAAAATTCGATTTTTTTATTTAAAACATGAAAAAAAGTTTTGATTGGTGAAGTTGATCCATTTTACCCCTATTTTTACGAATCCTTTGAAAGAGTTGAGAAAACCCTTTCACTCGATGAAATGAGCTCATCTTAGAATTTTGATTTTTCAGACGGAAAAATCAAATCACTAGCAATATAAATAGAGGCAGGAAATAGTTCTTTTCTCTCTACCCCTCCCCTTTGTGCCAAAAAGTTTGATTTTTGTTGGAAAATTTTGACATTTGCTTGAAACAAAGAAGCAAGGGGAAGTGTGCTTGGAGCCGGAACGAATTTCGAAGATTTTTTACCCCTTCTCTTTATTTAGGTAATTTCTTTCCGAATTATCAACAATCTGCCAAAAATCATTGAAGTGATGAGATGGGGTAGAATTTGTAACCCTTAAATTTGAGAAATTCATTGTAGGCTTGTACTTACAATATGATGAAAAGTAACTTTAGAAAAAACAAAATATCTAATTCTTTTTTTAAACTGAACTGGAATTTGAAGAATATTTAGGGAGCTATCCACAAAATTACCCATACAAGTAATACTCAGAAAATTTCTTCAAATGTCATGAAAACACTCGAAAACGACAAAACATTGATGCAACATAACAAAATCTGAACAAAATCTCGCAAAACATGCCTGAAATGAAAAATGAAAAAAAATTGTTAAAAAAACAGAAAATTGGAATTTTAAAAAATCTAGTAAAATATTTGCAGAAAGGAATTTAAGATTAATAAATCATTTTTCTAAAAAGGAACATGAATTTATTTAAATTTTATTTCTATAGACTACATTTTTTATGAAAAATTCTGATTTCAGGATGAAAATAGAAACGTTTATTTACAACTTGGTTTATTCATTACAAAAAGAGAGTAAATGGAAGTAATTTCACTCAATGAATCAATAGTATGGCAAGAAAATTTGACTGAATGTGGGCGGAGGGGTCGTCCTTCAGGCAATTCTGTCAAAACACGTAGGATTTTTTTTGACATGCTCGTCTACCTACATATTGGTAAAATATCAGAAAAATGCAAAAAATTTATTTTTTAGGTTTCTGATGGCATTTTTGCAATAAATGCCAAACTTGTAATTTTTTTCCTCGAAAATGAACAAAATGCTAGTCCAATTTTTTGATATGTTATTCTACATAAAAAGGACTAAAACTGAGAATTTTTCAGAATTTTTACTCACGGACATCGTGGTTATATTTAAATTATAAGTTTTTAAATCATTTTTGTTAGGTTTTTGAAAGAGACAACATTGATTTTGACATCATTCGTCGATTACTTTCTCAAAGTACTACAATTTGAAAAAAAGTTCAAAGTTCTATACCACGTAAATAAAACCAACGCTATTTGCAACTGAAATTTTCCCTTTTCGGCCATTTTGGAAAACTTTGAATCCGCATAACATCCCCAAAAAAAATCGAAAAAATACATGGTTTGCGTCATTCGTTATCGTTTGGTGACCTCTACACATGATCTAATTTTCAAAGAAATTGAAGATCCCTCGTGCAAAAATCCGCCGATTTGGCATGAAATGGCCCTCTATCTATTGGTCCAAATTTTATGCTTAAAAATTCTTCAAAAAATCAACTCTTAAGACCTGAAAGGGCCTTCCTCTATAAGATGGGTGAAATGGCTCCTGATCCAGATGGGATCGAAAGTGGTCCAAAATGTCACCCTTGATGTAAAAACTCTTCATGAAAATTTTTGACCCCCTCCCCTCTACCCCCTTCCTTTTCGGAGAAACTGACCCCTAAACATCAAAACTTCAAAACTTCAAAGGTTTGTCTCTCGAAGGAGGATTGATGAAAATTTTTGAAATTTTCACAGATTGTGTACATCATGTAGGGGTACACACAGTAATTTTTTGAAATTTTCCCCCCTCCATTTTCTTAGTTTTCAGGGGGTTTAAAACTTTGAAGGGGGCAGAAAAAATGGGGGGGGGGTGACATGGCTGAATTTTTTTCAAAACTTGCTCATACCCTAAGGTATAACATATAATTTTCCCGAGGTCCCAAAGTGGGGTGCAACATGGTCAAAAAAAAACAAAGTTTGAAAAAAAAACAACACGTATCTCCTGTACTACCGCGCGTTTTGTCAACACTTTTCCACGGCACCACCGTGAGAAAACTTCATCGATCGCGCGCTCTCAAACTTAGATATTTTTTTGAGAACTCTATTGAAATACCATAATTGCATTCAACATTTTTTGGATGAATATTCTCTAGGATGGTGTGGCGAACAACAGAGATATACCTATGAGAATTTTCAACCCCCTCCCTTCATATTTACCCCTCAAAATTGCGTTTTTTAACTTATTTTATGCTATTTACTAACAATGAAAATTGCAAGGTACAATTTTCGGATGTATTTTTGACCCCTAAGTATCATATATTTTTTATGAAATTTTTGTTTTTGTGCGTTGCGGTGAAAAATAGAAAAAGGTATCGTAGAGGGGGTAAAATGAGAATTTTGGGAGAATTAAATAAGAATGAATGGGGTGTCGTTTCCGCATGATTCGATATTGCTGAGCACGAATATGACATCAGATTTTCTGCTACACTAATCTAATTCTTCCAGAGCCTTCGCCCTCACAAATAAATTTTTACCAGATATTTTTGAAATAAAGTTAATTTGATGATATTCGTGTCCTTTGCATTTTACAAATGATCTAAACGCAAATACAGACGTCGGATTTTGTTTTACGCTTACCGGTGCCCTTCAGAGCATCAGCTCTCCTGCATCCGTGTATTCGTCGCAATTTTTCTCTCGTGAAAAATTGAATAAATTTTCGTCGCAATTTTTCGTGTTGGAAAAATTGAATTTAACTACTTCATCGCAATTTTTCGTTTTATCGTAAGTGAAAAGTTGAATTATTCGTGGCAATTTTCGAGTGAAAATTGAATAGAATTTCGTTGCAGTTTCGTAAGTAGAAATTGAGTACTATTTCGTAACAAATTTTTTGTGAGTGAAAATTGAGCAAACAAAGTGTCGTTTACGTAATTCGTAATATCGTTTGTTGGCTATCAAATAGCAATATTTCCGAGTCGTTTTTTGTGAATGACAATTATTCATTTTCCCACAATGTCGCCGGAAGAAGAAGCAGCAGCTAGAGAGGCTGCTCTTGAAAAAGCAAAAGAAGATTTGAAGAGAGATAGACGTCTCCTTGTTCGAAACCTCATTGCTAACCATGAAATGGTTAGTATTCAGATCTCCGATGCCACTGAGGAGGCAACCGAAGCCTTACTCAACGAAATTTCAACAAATATCGAGCAATGGCGAGCAGACTTGGATATGCTTGCCAAAATAAACACTGAATTGTGTGATTTCATTGATCCAGAATGGACAGTGGAGCAGATTGCAGCCAATGATGATGAGATCTGCTCAGAATATCGAACTTCAAGGTTTGAAATGAATAATTTGATCGGAAAGTTCCAAACTATTGAATCAAAATTTCGTCTCGAACAAGAGAAAAACGATCGACAAAGTGGCAGAGCTACCCATAGCAAAAGGTCCTTCGGTGGTGGCCACACTTCGCTCTATTTCGATGCTCCTGTACTCAACCCTATGTTGAAAATTCAAGATATTCCTGTTCCAAAGTTTGATGGAATTTATAAAAATTATCCTGACTGGCACGAAGAGTTTATAAATATCGTTCATCGTAATGAAAATTTGGACGATTATCAACGAATGTTCCTGCTGAAAAGGGCCTTAGTTGGCAAGGCAGAACATTTTTTAAAGGATTTCGGCACCAAAGGCGAATTGTACAAGTCAGCCTTAGATGCAATCGAATTTTCCTATGATAATCGTCGCAGAATTATTGCGGAGCACCTCGCAGCGTTATTCGATTCTCCAGCAATAAAAGTTCCAACCTTGAGGGACTCGTTGGACGAATTAAATCGAACTATTCGTGGGCTCAAGGTTTGTGGCATAAATACTGATGCCCTTTCTCCAGTGATTACGTTCATGGTTTCTCGTAAGCTCCCAGAGAAAATTCGCCTCCATTGGGAAAATTCCATCCAAGAAAAGTCCAAGTATCCTGAACATACTAAATTATTCGAATTTCTACAAAATCGCTGCTTCGCTTATGAGACAGCAACCGCCTCAGCATCGTCGTTGTCGTCGTCGTCATCGCCGTCTGTTCCAGTCAACGAATCGTCAAAAACAAAAGTCCAATCGAAGTTGGTCAAATCGAGTGGCAGTGTTCCAGCCAAAAAATCGTTCGCAGCTGATTCTAGTTCGTCAAAATCAGTAGGTAGATTACCACCTAAGTGTTTATGTTGTGGGGATTTACATTATTTAAATCAATGTGCTATTTTTTGTTGTAAATCTGTAAATGATAAATTCGAATTCGTGAAGGCACATAGTTTGTGCTTAAAATGCTTCAATCCTAATCACAAGGTTGGGGATTGTAAAAGATACGACTGTGCCAAGTGTAAGGGACGACATAATATTTTATTACATAGAGAACCGAATAATGGTTCAAGTGGTCCTAATACTCAAACTTCGAGTAATAATCTTGGTCACAACACCAATCAGAGTTCAGAAAGTGGTAATTCCACTGGAAGTGGTAGTGCTTCGACTACAAACACTTCAGCTTGTGCCTTTGCATCCTCTCGTTCAGTTATTCTATCCACTGCGATAGTGAAAGTTCAGGGTAAGAATGGAGTGACCTTGGGAAGAGTATTATTTGACCAAGGCTCTGAAGCTTCCTTGATTTCGAAGGAATTTTGCGAAAAAGCAAACTTAAAGGTTGTCAAAAGCCAAGTTACAACGAATCTGGTTGGTATTAACGATAATTCAAAAGAATTGACTCACTCGTCTAGATTTGTGTTGAAATCTAGATATAATTCGTTTTCGATCGTAATTGATGCTGATGTCATCAATAAAATTCCTTGTTTGGTTTCTCAACATGATATCTCGAAGATTGTTGAGGATTTCAATTCGTTATCGTTCGGTGAGAGTAAGGACTTATTGCCTCACTCTAATGTTGATATTTTGCTAGGAAATGAATATGTAGAATTCATTTTCAAAGAAAAGCGTCGTTTCGTTGAAAGTCTTTGCTTGAGAGACTCAAAATTCGGAGTTATTGTCTCCGGAGCAATAAAGAAGGCCTCATTTTTGGCTGAACGAAAACCCTTTTGTGGTTTATCCAATACTGAACTTTCAGTTCAATTTGATCATTTTGTCAATTCGGACAAATTTACAGAAAACAATTCAAAAAATGATGAATTAATCACTGAGTATGCTCTCATTGATAAGCATTTCGAAGAAACCTACTCTATTGATCCAGAGTCTGGTAAATTTGTTATTTTGTTGCCACTGAAATAATCAGTGGAAAATTTAAAAGGTTCGTTTCACAGAGTTCGAAACATTTATTTGAAATCTGAAAAACGTCGTTCTGAAATTGCCAAAAAAGGATACGTTGATATTCTCAACGAATACATAAAATTGGGTCATTTGTGCACCCTTGAGGGAAATCCCAAAGAAAATGCATACTTCATTCCACACCACTTGGTTTCTAAAACCACAACAAGTGGAGTAAGTTTTCGGTTGGTTTTCAACGCGTCATTTTTGGATGAGCTTGGAACCTCATTGAATGACCATTTTTTGAATGGTCCGCCTATTCAACGCGATCTTTTTGCGATCATTCTCAGTTTTAGATTGTATATTATTGCAATCTGTGCTGATATTTTTCGAATGTATCGATCCATATGGATAGCCAAAAAAGATTGGCATTTACAAACTATTTTTTATCGTTTTGAACCCAATGAGGTTCTAAAATTGGCTGAATTAACCACCTTAGTAAATGGTATCGGACCTGCTATGTTTTTAGCAACAAAATGCTTGAATGAAGTTGGTGAATTGATTAAAAAATCGTCACCTAAAGCAGCTCAGTCTATTCAAGATGAGTTTTATGTTGATAATTGGATGTCTGGAGCTATGGACGAAAATTCAGCCATTGAATTACAAAAAATTGTACATTCGTCATTGAAAAAATTTGGGTTTAATTTAACCAAATATCAGAGTAATTCTAATGAATTTCTCAAATCATTAGACCCATCACTAATCGAACCTCTCAAGCAAAGAGTGATTGGTGGTGATGATTGTTCGTTTGTAGGCTTATTAGGCCTGATTTGGTCGCCTGAGAGTGATAAATTATCAATAAATATCAAACTGGATCAATTACCAGAAATAATAACAAAAAGAGTCATGTTGAGTGACATTTCGAAAATTTTCGATATTTTGGGAATTTTAACTCCTGTTTTAATTACTGGAAAAATTCTCCTACAAACATTATGGAAAGAAGGTAGAGAATGGGATGAGCCCATTTCTGCTGATTTATCAAAAGATTATTTGGAATATCGTGAGGAATTGCCTCTCTTAGTAGGGTATAATATACCTAGGTGCTATGCACTAACAAAATGTGTCAAAATTAGACAATTAATTGGATTTTGCGATGCATCAACGAGTGCATATTGTGCTGTAATTTACGTTCGTACAATAGATGAAAATGGCAATATTTTTGTCTCATTTGCATGCTCGAAAACTAGAGTTGCACCTATAAAAACAATTCAGCCTATACATAGGCTCGAATTAATGGCAGCTGAATTGCTGGCTAATTTGATAAACAGGTTACGTGATATCCTGAAAATAAACGAATTTTATTGCTTTTCGGATTCTCAAGTTACATTAGCTTGGTTAAAAATGGATCCCCTCAAATTGAAATTATTCGTTTCGAACAGAGTAATAAAAATTTTGGCACTGACCAAAACTGAAAATTGGTCCTATATTTTGGGAACAAATAACCCAGCCGATCTAGGAACTCGCGGAGTTTCAGCAAGATCATTTATTCAAAATTCGTTATGGCTATCTGGGCCAAAATTTCTCTCAGATGAAAATTCATTCCGAGAGAATATCTCGTTGAAAGGTGAAAATATACCTATTCGAAAATTACCAGAATTGAAACATGAGAAGTCAAGTCTGAGTATTACAAAGGATTCGTCGATAATTTTGACCTTGGTTGAAAATATATCATCATGGTATAAAATCGTTTCTATCGTTGGCTATATTCGCCGATTTATTCTCTGCTTGAAAAAACGAGTAAGAGATAAAATAGGAAAGAAAAAAGCTGTGGCTACTTTGCCTGTTAAAGCTTGCATACAAAGCTATCCAAGGTTATCCGTTTCCGAACGAAGAGAAACGTTCTATTGCATTATTGCATTCGTTCAACGTGAACATTTCGATGAAGAATATTGGAGATTACATGCCAAAACAGGCATACAGAGAACTAGTAAATTGTTCTCTCTCGATGTATTTTTAGATACAAATAATGTAATGAGAGTTGGTGGTAGGTTATCTGCTTCAAACTTCTCATATGATAAGAAGCATCCCATGGCGGTGCATGCTACATCTACCTTTATTCGTTCGTATGTACGTATGGTACATGAAAGATATTATCACGCATCTAGATCGTTTGTACTGAATTATGTACGAGGTCAATTTTGGGTAGTAGGAAACCTGATTTTGATTATTAAAAATGTATTCAGAAATTGTGTAATTTGCACACGTCACAACGCTCGTTTAATGGAGCAAATTATGGGAGATTTACCTCCTGAAAGAACAAAAATTCAAAGACCATTTTCGTGTGTAGGTGTTGACCTATCAGGTGCAGTTTCTATGAAATGTACCAATCACAGGTCTTACAAAATTTACAAGGCTTACATTGTCTTTTTTGTATGTTTCAGTACTAGAGCAGTACATATTGATCTCGTTGAAGATCTGACTTCCGAGGCATTTTTAAATTGTCCTGAAAGATTCGTGAGTAGAAGAGGGTTACCTCGCATTATCTATTCAGATAACGGAACAAATTTTATCCGACTTCGTAATTTTCTACAAAGTAGTAAGGTAAACCCGGGTGAGATGACGCACCATTCTTAGAATCGTCATAAATTCGGCAAAAATGACTCAAAAAATTTGATACTTCATGAAAAGTACTACGTACAGGTTCTGTACCTGTGGCCCTGAACAATTTTTTTTTTGGTCAATAATTTTTCGATTTTTTTGAAAAATAAAAAAAAAATTTTTTTGGCCATCTCTCCCATGTGTATGGGTGAGATGGCTTATGGGATTTTGCATGTAAATAATTGAAAATGTATTGAAAATTTTTTTTTGAAATTTGAGATGAGCAGAAGTCACAGAAGTAGTCTTCTGTGTTGGATGTATCTTGTGAGCTTAAATTTAAAAAATTCCATTA
Source organism: Planococcus citri (assembly GCF_950023065.1). NCBI lineage: Eukaryota > Metazoa > Arthropoda > Insecta > Hemiptera > Pseudococcidae > Planococcus > Planococcus citri. Next base: position 39,329,616 of record NC_088678.1, read on the forward strand.
AAAAAATGAAAAGCATTATTATAACTATGAAATTTTCATTGGCCATCTCTCCCTGCACACATGTGCGGCATCTCTCCCATTTTGAGACTTTTTCTTTTTTCGTAAATTGATCTCACAAATCATTTGATATTGAAAAAGTTGTATAGCTCAAATTAATCTATATTAAATGTACTTTCCATTGGACTATTTGAAAACCAATTTCAGAATGTATTTTGAACGAAAATTTTTGTTTTAAAAATCATGAAAATTGATTCTTCAAAAAATTTCATCACTTTTCAACTTCAAGGATTTCCACAGACCAAAATATGTTAGGTCGGCGAAATATTTTTGTTGCATGTAAGGTTGTTGGGTATAAGGTATGTTTCTACACGGTTGGATTTTTGAATCAGTGTTGCCAACATACCAAAATTGAAGGTGCGGCATCTCTCCCGGTGCGGCATCTCACCCGGGTTTACCTTAGATATAATCAATTCGTTGATGAGAACTTGATAGAATGGAAAACTATCGCTCCTCGCAGCCCACATCAAGGTGGATTGTGGGAATCGGCAGTAAAGGCCGGAAAATCATTACTAGCCAAAGCTATTGGCAATCAAACATTGAATGTGTTTGAATTGAACACAGTTCTATCCAAGGTCGAATGTATCCTTAATTCGAGACCAATTGCATATAAAAAATGCAATCAATTTGTTGAACCCCTAACTCCGGGGCATTTTTTAATCGGATCTTCATTCCATGAAATTCCTACATTGGATGAAGAAAATTTAAATATCAAATCACGATATCGTTTATGGACCAGAATTGTGGAATCATTCTGGACAATCTGGAAAAGAGATTATTTGAACCAATTACAAGTTCGTTCCAAATGGAAAAAGAATGAGAAAATTCTCAAGATTGATGATGTAGTACTACTTCGTACTCAAGGAGAAAAATCCTTCAGCTGGCCAATGGGTATAGTTGTAGGTACCTACCCAGATAAAAAGGGTGTCGTGCGAAATGCTGATATTCGTTTAGCAAATGGCACAGTTCGTAAAACGAGTATTCAAAATCTCGCCTTGTTGCCAATTAATGGCTAAATTTTGTTAATTTCGTAATATCGATTGATGTATTTTAGTATTTTACTAATTTTACTATTTTGTGCCATTTTATGTAAATGAACATGTTGATTTTCGAATTTTAATTATGTATTTCGAATGTATTTTGTATGAAAATTTGTAAACTTGCATTTTTCCCCTGTTGATATTTTGATACTGTTTTTGTATTCATTGTTGTTTTTATTATTTTGTTGATTGTTAATTTTCTTCTTTAATTAGAAGGAGGTTTGACCTCCTTCGGGGGGAATATGTTGGGGTATTAATTACCATTAGTATTCGTTTATACTCGGCGATGTTCGTGCCGAATCGTTTATCTCTAGTTTAGCAAATGTTCTCGCGTCATATTCTCGTACTTCGAGTAACTTGTATAATTTTATCCGACCAAATGGTCTGTTTTATCGTGTGTACTTTTGTGCAATTATGTTGTTTCGTTAATTAAACTATTTCGTTCGTCGTTCAAATTTATTTCGAGTTTTATTTTTCGTATTTTTTACTATGAAAGAAACACCTCCCCCGGTGAGGCTGTATGTGAGTAAAACGAAATCAAAGTGATGTTTAGGGGGCAGTTTCTCCGAAAGGGAAGGGGTGGGGGGTCAACAATTTTTATGGAGAGTTTTTACATCAAGGGTGACTTTTTGGACCACTTTCGATCCCATATGGATCAGGGGCTATTTCACCCATCTTATAGGGGACCCTTTGACTGGTAGGATGTTTTTAAATATGTATGTACTTACCTAGTTTTTGAGTCTAGTTTTATTTTGACCAGAAATTGTTTTTATATTTTGCTGAAGAAAGTACAAAGGGCTTTTTATGGTGATCAAATGAGCTCAAATTCACATGTAAAAAATTTCAGACCTCTAACCCTTTTAGTAGATATAGAATCGGGATATGCGGATTCAAAATTTTTAAAAATACGCCATTTTGAGGCTTTTTGATTTTTAAAATCATATTTTGGTTTAATATGAAGAAAAATCACCTTCCGGTGTTCAGAACAAAAAAAATGTTGCAAAAATTCCAAAGAACCATATCATATAAAAAATTACTAAAAATGAGGTTTCATCACAATTGAACAAAATTTAGCAATAATGACGTATAAAAAGAAGAATCATTCATTAGATACCTTTCAATCTTTCATATTATAATAAAGAAATGGAAGGTGGAAATCTATAAATACCTACTTATTGCATGAGATTTTATAATCGATTTTTGAATCGAACATTCCATCAACAATCCACTACTCTTTTTTCTGCATTTTACGGAAAAGAAATCCCCCATTTGCATGCACGTACCTATACATAAAGTCGCAGACGCGTCAGAATTCCGGGAAAATTTCCATCACTGCATTCGATGTAATATTATTCATTTCCTATAAGTAACAGTTTCTCTGCGTGGAAAAACAAAACGTTGAAAGAAAGAAAAAAATACGAAAAAAGAAAAGAAAAACTACGAATACCTGTAAATTAATTTACTGTACGCGGGAATAGGCTAAATCAGACGAATTGACGAATTTCGCTGGAGTACCTTTCTAATAGGTGTGCTATGACGTGAATAATCGTCTGTAAAACAATATATCGTAATTTTTTCTCGCCATTTAGACGTGGTCTGAAGTCTGAACCATCGATCCGATCGATATTCGTAAGTCTCTGTGTGATTCGTTTTGTCACACGAGCGATGCCTCGATCTTCTATTCGTTATAGCGTATCGTTTTGGCAGTCGACGATGTCTCCGATGTAACAAGACGATCAACACACGCCAAACAACAAGGCGAGCAGCACAAAAAAAGCTACTATAATGGGATTAATGAGGCGTTTACTAGATTAATGTAGTCGGAGTCGCTGGTTAGGCAGAAATTGTGACATATTAGAGATTAACTTTTCCATCGTTGTGCGGTCGTCGCGTCGGGTCGTTTCGGTGCAGTTTTTGAATTCAAAAATTGTACATTTTTATAGTAGTAGACAGTAGTTGTTTTTTTTTCGACCTGTGTACCTTCCTATATGTATTATGGTTTTGATTATTCGTACAACTTGGAATATATGGTTTTATTTTGCAACAAGTGAGCGTGAAATAAGGCCATCGTACTGTTTTAATATACATCAAGAATAATTACCAAGTGTATTACTATATACCTAACAATAAGGTCGTAAAAATAGGTACTTAGGAGTGTAGGTATACTATGTGTACAAAGAAAGCAATTCGTTGGATTTTGTTTCCTTGTTGTTGTTGTTTTTTTTTTGACTTGACTAATGCATGTAGAATCTACTACCGGTATGGGCAATGTCATATTTCCGGACTGATTGCGTTCGTCGAGCATCGAATAAGTATACAAATTTCAATGTGCCAGTCCGAATGGCAAGTTACATATATTATGGAAAATTAACTCGAGTTAATGTGTCGAAAAAAGGTTGCCGGGCTTATCGGGCTGGCACTATCTGCGAATTTCAATTTCACGTGCGATGATCATCGCTGTGATTTGGGAGACCTGCGTATAGGCTGTAGTGTGTGTACAATGAAGCCGAGGCCGACCATTTTTGATTCCGTATAGATGACCGAGAGCTCAGATGAAAACAAGTAGCGCGTACCATATGCGAATTTTCCTCATGCCTTTTCGGTTTCGTGCGAAGGCCAAAGCTGTAGCAGAAAGGTAGACGAAGAATCGGTGACCTACGACAATGAACCTAGCTTGTAAATTGTCGTCATTACTTAGCGCTTATCTTGTAGGTATGTACATAGCCTATGTAGCTGCGCCAAGATTTTTCTCTTATTTTTAATACCTATACAGGCCCGAAAGAGAATGGCGCGAAAGTATAAAATAATTCCCATAGTGCACATGACGTGTATGTGTACTATAAGTACACACGACATGGAACGGATTAAATGTAAATTAAATACTCGACATATTGTAAACTACACGTACATATTTTACACACATATTTACTTTCTCTGGTCCAAGAGATGACGATTTTAACGGCAGGATGACGAATACCGTTCGGCCATATAATATTATCAAATCATAATGTCAAATATACCACAGTACGTCGTCTTCGGCCGTACAAAGATTTCAGCGACGCCAAAGCCAATGAAAGTAAAACCAGTTTATGTATATTATAAAGCCTATATACAAAGTTTCAAAAAGAAATAAAACGCACCACTTTAAAACGAACAAGTAAATCTCTTCCTCCTCCTGCTGCTCCTCCTACACTTGCGAGGGAAAAGGAGAGTGAAAGTTTCGTATAGTTGTAGACATTGAAAGCATTTTTATGTCATGTTCATTGTTCAAGTACAAGGACTAAAAATGATGTCTTCGAAGACGTTGGCTGTAAGTATAGATGTACGTAGAAATGTAAGAAATGGACTCGGTTTTAAAATTCCACGTGTTTTTCTTTTTCTTTTTTTTTCGCTTATTCCATCGTCACTTATCACTAATCTATAATGTGCACTAGTTGTACTTACAACACGGCGACGGCCTACTTAGGGATATTTTTATTTGCATAATATCATATTCATAGGTCAGGACTATACCGAGGAGGCATTTTCTCAGCAGCGGAGCGGCGGAAACCGGATGCTTTGTATGTGAAAGTGGAAATATTATTGTACAAAACGCGTCCACCTTTTTAAATGAAAAATTTTGTACATGCATGAGTACTCTTCGTGTCAATAGGGTTTATGTTCGAGATGTGTCATTCGAGAAGAGTGCTATTTGGAATTGAACATGAGGTTCGGATGTGAATGATGTATGAGGTGAGAGATAGTCGATTTTTATCTACGTGGTGGAAGTTATCTCTTCAAATAGATGAAAACTCTCCCTCTCCATTCCTGACAGCCCCACCGAAATAGAAAAATGTATTACCTACTCTTGTTAAAAAACACAACCTGACAAATTCAATATAATCTGACGCAGGGTGTAATAATCTAGTAATTAGAAACACCCCCCCCCCCAGTTTTTCCATCACTTGGGCATGTTTTCTTTTTGAAAATCATCTTAGAAAAAAAAACATTCAAATTCTAAAATTTTAAAAGCCAAAAAATGATTTCCTTGGATAAAAAACATCGTTTTTCGTTCTCTCAGAATACAAATTTCAAAAAGTTTTCACCCTCACTTCACTCAGGGCTGCTGTCCTCTTTTTTTCAAAAATCAAATTCCCCCCCCCCCCCCAAAAAAAAACTATAGTTCTTATGCCTCTCGAAACCAAATTCTCGAAAACTTTCGCCATTATTGCTTCACTGGGGCCATTTTGTATCTTGTTTTGAAATAAAAAAATCACATAAGTCAAATGAATAGGTATGATATCAATCGGCAAAATTCGTAATTTTCCCCTATATCAGTTGACAAATTTTTAGTCACCCCCTCTTGCGATTTTCGTAAAATTTTGCTCAACTCCATGTTAGGTAAATTTTATGGATAACCCACTCATAATTTTTTGTTTCAGTTGATTTTAAAAAGGCAACAATTTGTTCGTCTGAAATTAAGTAGGTACATAGGTACTCAAGTTCTCTTCATCGTATACTGAACATGTCTAGAGGCAATAAATATCTCAGTTTTCAGGATTTTAATAATAAATTTTAAAATATTTTATTATATAAATTATTCTTTTAAAAAAAACAATTTTTCCTCATTTGATCTGCTGATTTTCAATCAATTTCGAGGAGAGACAATTTCAGAAAATACATTGTACTATTTGTTTGTTTCAAAGAGTTACAGGCAATTCACCTTCAGGCAACAAATGCCAATTTTCAGAAATTTTGAGGAACTTGGAAGGGCAAATTCACTATTTTTTTTTTTACAAGAATTCAATTATGTACTTATAGCCTCTCTCAATTTTAAAGATAGACTAAATTTGGGAGCCTTTTTTTGTTTGTCTCAATAAATTGAACCAGAAACTGTGATCAGAAATTTCAAATTTTGTAAAATTCAGGTACCCTACCTGCCTCTTCAATTCACTGAATAGTCACGTTTCATGGAAATCGAATGGGTGTTCGAATTAGCGTGTGACACCTCTGAACCTTCCATTGTAAAGTATTCTCTTTAATTTTTCATTTGAAAATTCTTGAATTTTGAGTCACACAACCATTTTTCTGGGGCTCTTTGAGGTCAAAATCATTTTCCAAGGTTGACCTCACACGAATTTTCCAGTTTTAAGCTAAAAAACAACACGAATGTACAACAATTAGGAATGAATTTTTGTCTATTTTGATTTTAATGAGGAGGGGGGTGGAGCGCTCTCTCTGAAACAGTGACTTTGGAATTATTCATCAGAAAAATGCAGTAATTTTACCAAAATTCTCTCTGTTATTTTTACTTAATTATAGAGAGAAAGACTGAAATTGAAACGTATCTATTTTTGAACAAAAATGTTCAATTTTTAGGCATAACTACCCGATCTACACTATTTGGAAGCTGAAGAGCTCATGGAGGATCAAATCACCAATTTAATGCGTTTTTCTTTTTTACGACAGGAGTATCATCAAGAGTGATGGTCACTGAAAAAAGTGCAGTATTATTCGGGAGGAATCTCCAAGATCACCAAAAATTTTGAATTTTCTATGTTGGTGAAAAAAATATGAAATCAAAGTCAATTTCTGAAATTTTTCCACACTTTAATCAAGCTAAAAATGTTGAAAAACGCTGTACCTACTTCTAAACCAAAAAGCATTGCAGGAATTTTTTAGGCCAAAATGTACTCGTAGATTCACAATCACCTTTTTTTCAGTAATTTTTTCCTATTTTGAGTAGTGGATGAGTCGAGGTCTAAATTCCCCCCCCCCCCCAACTAGAACTTCTCCATGCCAAGTTCCAAAAGATAACAAATATCGAATATGTAGTTTATTTAAATTCAGTCTGATTGAATTGCAAGGAAAGTTCTTTTCCAAATTGGTTTGGGACCTGATTTCATGGGGGAGGGGGGTCTGAAAACTGAAAGTTAATCGTAACTACAGCAATTAAACTTCAAAAAATTAATTGAAAAATTCCAAGTCGTTTTTGAATGAAAAATTTACCAAAAATAATTTGTCCCTGCAGGGTTGGGTTCTTTTAGGGAGGGCACCAAAGTAGCAGTGGCTTTATGCTTGTTTTGACTCTTGACAGCCCTAATTCAATAGAAACATTTTTTTTTCAATAGGTAATTGGTTATGAGAAGGGGAGATCATTGCGTCCAGAAAATAATATTGAAAAAAAGAAAAAAAATACGTATACAACTGTGTAGATACCTATTCAAAACTTCCTCTTTCCGCGAATTATTTTTGGGAATTTTGGCTTCTTTTATCCGAAACCCCTGCACTAATGCATAATATTGATAAGGATCTTTTCTGCTGATTCAAAAATCAAATTATGCATAGGCTGCATGGGGAAAGTGAGGTTGAGAGAGGAAAGGAGAGGAGAAGGGAGGAGAGAACTATCAGGTAACACCTCGATCGTCTATTGAATATTTTTCATATGTAAATCCTTTTCAAAAAGCCAGTTTCTTTAATTTTTACCTTGAACAACTGTTCAACAAATTTTTTTCAAGTGATAAAAACGTTATGGCTCAAGAGCAAAATTTTAGCAAAAAATTGAGGCAATAACAATTTTAGTCTCAGAATTACCCTGATAGAAATTTTCTTCCAAGTTATTTGGCTAGAATGCAGCGTAAATTTTTTTTTTTTAATCCAATTATCGGTACCTTTTTTGCTCAAAATAAGTACCATAAAAATTTAAAATTTTTCCAGAGCCATGAATTGAGTTATGCTACCGAACTAAAAAAGGAAGATAAGGGTAAAGTACGAGAAATTTCTCAATCATCTTATCTGCAGCATCTCATACCGGAATTTTCCAAAACTTTCCTTTGATCAGTCACCCAACTCAATGTTCACGAACCTATTGAAACTTTAAACCTTGGCCCTCACCTAGACGTACTCGTATCCCAAACATCGCCATGAACTTGAGACGCGGATTGCTCGCTACCATCGCGCCTATGCTGTGTACACCGAATAGTCCAAGGTAAGGTATTTGATAAGCACTCAATGGAATCCCGTTATGAAGAAATGAATGAATTGTCTAATAGGTCTGGGATACACTACACACAACACACGTACAGTACCCAGTACCTCTACCTGTACCTCTATAGCTCCGTAGGTATGATACTCATCTTGATACACTCACACATCGACACCGTCTTCCATCGGCACAGGCACACAGGCACAAGGTACGTACGTCGAGGTAAGCGATGGATTTCATATGCCCCTACCTTGGCATTACCAATTACCACTTCTGTCAATGATTCTGTTTGAATTCGAGACTGAGTCAGTAGGGCACGAGCACGTTCACTAATGAACAAGTCTCGTTCTGGAGCTTTCGCTCAGTTCACGTACATCGTGTATCATCCTCATCTCAGTAATTTCTTCGGCGTCGTTATTGCTTCGCGCGTTCGTCTTCATCGCGTGCATAAATAGCTAATATTTCGCGACTATATTATTGTTTGTAATTTTCGAATTTTTCCATTCGGTTTGTTTGTAATTATTATTTGTTTTTATCTGGTTTAAAATATCGCGAACCGCATTAGTGATGTGATCTTTTACGAATATGTGGTGATTGTACGATTGGAATTATATTAAAATATAAGTTTTTTCCATTTATTTTTTACAAAGAATTTAGTGTATGTGAAGAATGATACTTGTGTAAGTGCGCAGCTGGATTCTTTTCCGCGGATTACACGTTCAAGTTTGGAAAATTGCCACAGGAATTCGAGTTAGTTTTTTGGTAAGTGTTTCATTTCCTGATTTACTCGATAAATCGGTAGTAAATATAGGTTTATCAGGTATGGGATCGAGTATGTGGATTTCCTCATACTTTCTGAAGGCCTTGACCGAAATCTAGGTGCATTTCGAAGCTTATCAATTCGATCAAATTACGCCAAATGTTTGGTTTTGGAATCCAACAAGTTTTATATCTGATCAAGTTTGCAAATCTTTATCTAATCGGAAAATCGGTTTGTTTAGTTGCCTATCTACAAAGTTCGAAGACTTCACAAACATAACAAATGATAAGAAAACTTTTTTCAACCCTTGTTTATAATGAATCCTTCGATCTGATTGGTTGATTCGGTATTATTGTTACGATAATACCGAATAGGCATTTCTCACATTAAGGATAGGTAGTCTCGACGAATCTGATTTACGACCCATCCACTTATACCTACTTGGTTTTTTGAAATAATAAACCATGAGAATAAAATTTTGTATACCATGTGCAGTGAAAGTTACTGTGATTATTAACACGATATAAAAATTTTTATTTGGCATGAAGTCTCGCCAATTCAATGACATTACCTAGAATACAAATCTATAAATTATCTACCATATCAATCTGATGTTTTTGGTTCAATTTTCACTGGCTCCACTCAAAGAGTGCCACATTCGTAGTGGATTTCACTCTGAAATACGTACAGACTGGTCAACCTTTAATGAAATATTCAAAGTAAAATCATATCTACAGAGAGTATAAATAGCGACACGGCGACCGGATTCAAGAAACGTGTTTGAATTACACGTTCATCAAGCTCGTTCTATTTCTGTTCAATTAGATCAATATCGACTCAAAAAAGGGTAGAGAGATAGACTGCAGTTGAAAGATATCTTTAGATATTTACCATCCATCGAACCAGTTAATCATCGTCTCGTTTGCTCTCGTATCATTTCTTCGACCATTTCAATAATTTACCCTTCTAGATCCTAATTCGTAGTCAGATTATCATAATAGAGAACCACTCCTAGGGTAATTTTTCAAAATTCAAAGTACCTATCTGAATCGTGTTATCACATACCCCTTTTTAATGAGCCATTAGCATAGGTCTCGTCTACACCTCTGACCTTGAAAAATCCTCACGATTAGGGTAACAAAATAAACCGGATCTTTGGTCCGAAATTACTATACGAGCATAAGTGTACCTAGACCTAGGTATATTGTACCATCAACAATTTGATGATGAAAAAAAAATCGAATAGTTTGCCGAAGCGAGAAATCCTTGAACTTGTATGGATATCGTACGGTGCCCTCGAAGAAGACGATACAACGCTACGAGTCAAGGTCACCGTCGTAATGTCCTCTTATTGGTCAGAGATAGGCACAGAAGCTATTCGTGACCCATCAAAAATAAATTTTTTATCCTTAAATTAAGATAAGTTCGACGAGACGAATTTTAAAAGGGGTAGAGATACCTACTTATTTATATCTCTCAAGGCCATTATATTATCATCACTTCTACCTAAAACTTTCAACGTTATTTACCACTGGCACTTTTCAATGGAAAAATGTCTCGTGTGTAAAGCACAAGTCCTTGAGATAGGTGAGTGGAATTCTGAAAGCGATGTAGGTACTTTCCTTTTATTGCCCAGTGTCCATTGAAGAAAAATAAGTTACATTTTTAAACACCTCGAGGAATTCTTTTTTCACCTCTGGTCGTCGGTTTCGCTTTTCGATCTAAATGAAGAGAAAATATTTGCATCGAGATACGACAATTCTTCGCTATATTGTTGCCAAATGACCGCAAGACCACATTTTTTTCCTTTCCAAATACTCGTCGTATTTTACCATAATGGAATTATTCATCTCCACTCTCCGGTGTAGATAAAAGTTGTTTGGGTCGATATACTCGGATGGAGATAGATGATACACGCGAATTATAAGTTGCATGGCGAACAGCTATACACATGGCAAATTATACATTTTTACTTGAGATACTCGTATCAAAGTATACATGTATGTACTTTGGAGGAACATAACACCTTGGTAAATGGCAAGGTCATAGATATTATGAAGCCATCGACTCGACTTAAGGGGTATTAAAGGATGTTAATGCTCGGGTACCTACTAATTCGTGATGATAAAGTACCTATCTCGTTTTTTTTCCTTTCATTTTGAGAATTTTAAAAGATAGAGAATCCAAGAAATTTTCTTCTAATAGTTCTGGATTCATTTCTTCTTTTTTTAAACCAGTAAGTAGATAAAAAATTGAAATAAATTCAACTGCCAAATTATAAGTTCATAATTCGAACTCTTTTTTAGAAAATAAAACCATTAAATATTTGGATTTGGAAACATCCTACTATAAAAATGTACATATTTTTTTCAAAAATTTCGCTTTTCAGAGTTCTAAAACCTGTGTCATTCGGGAATTTATTTCGATTAGGTGAATTTGTTTTTAATCAAATTAAAATTGGTACCTATTGAAATTGAAATAGATTCGTAAAATTTAACCGGTGATTCAGTTTTAAATGGGAGATGAATCTTCTTCAAAAATTGGCTCACTGAGTGGAAATGAGTCTTTGGCATATTCATTTTTACAGAAAGAGTAGTTTTTGAGATTCAACTTCTGCACTAAAATCTACCTCTGTGAATGGACTGGGACCACTTTCGAATAAATTTAGAGCTTTCGCAAAAGCTGAACTTTCTTCAGCAATTTGGGATTCTTCTTAAAAAAACTACACTTTTTTCATGAACTTTAATTTTTTTTAAATGAGTTTTTTCAATAATTGTGATGTTTTGATAAAAGTCAATTCAAAAGGGAAGCCGGTCAGATTTCATTATTTTACTTATTTTTTTTTTTTTTGCAACGACGTGACGATTTGGGCAAAAAATCCATTCATTACTGGAAAAATAATATGAATATTCGCTGGGGACTTCAAAACAGCTGGAATGTTTTTTGAAATCATTCAGCAGGAAAACAACATTTTTAATGAATCAATTTTAAAATCTTCAAAAATCTGTCAAAAAACAAAAAATCTACTTCAGCACCACAAACTTGGAAAAATCGATGATTTCATTTTTTTTTTTTGCTTACCTTAAGTATAAAAAATTAATGTTTTTAACGTAGAAACTGAACAAAAAGAAGCACATTGCACAAAATTCAGTTTTTGAATTTTTTGTTCGACGTTTCCAGATTCATAATTACAGGGTGCGGCATCTTCAAGTTATCATTTTGGTAACACTGCTGTGGTCTCTTCCGCGTGTCCGAGAGAAAAAATGAATACATGGTTGGAAAGAGGATAAAATGCCATTTTAAAAAAGTTCATTTGATTTTAAAAATTACATCTGCACAATGTTTACCAGTACCTTTTACAAAAGTTGTCGTTTTCAACACTTTCAAACATTCTCCAAAATTGGTTTGTCAATTGCAGCACATTCAGCACAAATTCTTTCCTTCAAATCTTCCAAATCATGAACTTTGATTAAATATACTTTTTTTCTTAAGATGTCACCATAGAAAAAAGCCACAGGCATTGCGAGATCCGGTGACCTCAGTGGCCAAGGAATGGAGCCGTTTTTTGAGATGATTCTGTTCCCAAACATCTTCTCCAAAAGTTGAATTGTCCTTGATCTTTGAACAGGGGTGTGCGGTGGCCACATCTGGTTGAAAATAAGAAGTAGACAATATTCGTTTTCTATGAAGAACAGATGGGGCCACCGCGCACTCGTTCAAGGATCAAGGACAATTCAACTTTTGGAGAAGATGTTTGGGAACCGAATCATCTCAAAAAACGGCTCCATTCCTTGGCCACTGAGGTCACCGGATCTCGCAATGCCTGTGGCTTTTTTCTATGGTGACATCTTAAGAAAAAAGTATATTTAACCAAAGTTCATGATTTGGAAGATTTGAAGGAAAGAATTTGTGCTGAATGTGCCGCAATAGACAAACCAATTTTGGAGAATGTTTGAAAGTGTTGAAAAACCACAACTTTTGTAAAAGGTACTGGTATACATTGTGCAGATGTAATTTTTAAAATCAAATGAACTTTTTTAAAATGGCATTTTATCCTCTTTCCAACCATGTATTCATTTTTTTTCTCGGACACATGAAAGAGACCACAGCAGTGTTACCAAAATGATAACTTGAAGATGCCGCACCCTGTATTATTTGAAAAAAAATCAAACCACAAGTATAAGTTTCTCTAATTTTTCTTTCCTTCCATACGCCTTCCCTACCACTTACTATCGAACAATTCATCACCACCTGAAGCCCCTAAAATTCGTAAACATTTTTTGTTCTTTTATGGTGCATCAAACTGAGACACCATTATCAGCCTTTGAAGTTGATTACAGAGCATTCTAGAGCAATTTGAAATTGCTAGAGAAAATTCATCTTTTGCTGGAGACTCCAGATCAATTGAAAAGGGGTTGTAATTAATTTTACAGTTCAACTTCAGTAAGTACTCTATGTACCTACAGAAATCAATTTTCGGATTTTCATCTCAAGCTTTACTTTTTTTTGTTGTAAAAAATGTATCTTCCTGCACGACTTACCATTTAGAAATTCACCAAAAATCGAGAAAATAACTTCAGCAGTTCAAAATTTGGTTTTCAGATGGGAAAGATGCTCTTTCAGTGAGCCAAATTTCAGCACACGTGGAGTAGATGCGACACAAAGGTTTCCTTATTGGTGAAAAATTTGCATCATCATCTCATTTACTTGCCAAATTTTGACAAATAGATTGAAATGCAACAATCATTCAATTTTCATTTCAATATTTTCAAGAACCTACTTATACATAAAAAATTTCAATTTTACATTTCTTTTTTTTTCAACGATATTAAAATGAGTTACCTATTCAATTTTTTCATTTCTTCGTTAATTTCAAAAAAAGATCAGAAATCAAACTTTCCCCCCTCCCAAATTTTCTCGAAAGAAAATAATAAAAAATGAAAACTGGTTTAAAAATACGAATAAATGGAATTCCCTCCAAGACTTTGGTTCAAAAAACTATAGAAAAACGTAAAAAAAATGAGATAGCGAAATTGAAAAATCCTCAGGTAAAACAAGAATTAATACAAGTACCATAAAGCACAGTTTTAAATAGAAAATGAACAACATTTTTCAAACAGTAGATAATGTCCCACCCCTCCCCCTCCACGAGCTTAACACGGGTTTTCAATAGTCATTGCCAAAAAAAAGTCTTCACATTCTAGAGTTTATTTGCATTAAAACCCCCTCCCCCTCCCCTCCCAAAAAACCTAAATCGAATAAAAAACCTGTATTTTTTTAATGAATAAAAAAGCAAAGCAGAAATGCAGTTGGAATGGGAGAATTTCAAACGAAACTTTAACAATGGTACCTAACCAAAAATTAAAATTTCAGGCACGAAACCTGATATCATTTTTGAAGACGAGAAAAAAAGATCCTCTATTAGAAAAGCTCACCTCTGTAATTGAAGGAGCTTCAGACAGTGGAAAGTTACAGAAATGAAAAGGTACCTAATTCAAAAAGCTCCAAATTTTCAACAAAAAAAAGACCAACTGTAATTTTTTAACATTAATTTCGGTTCAATTTTTGAAGGGAAACAATAACTTTAGTAAAGAAATTTTCTAGTTCATCTTCAAAAGTTGAATCGGAATTCATTTACCCAAGAAGAATGCAATTATTCGTTGCGTAGGTTTGATGATTGGAATTTTTTGGTAACACAAAAATGAGGTACCTATACTCGAATGAGCTTATAAATGGTTTATCTTCTTTCTTCGACATCTGAATTTTATTTCGAGCAGGACGAGAGATGTATGACAGATAAATGCCCCAATTTTTGGTTCCATGATAAAAAAAATTGCATTACTTCAATACATCTTGAAATAAACCTAGTCCTTCTTCCACGACAATTACATTTTTTAGGTACCTACTCATTTTGACTTACATTAGAAAAATTCTGCTAAAAAAAAAATGGTTACGAGTCGGACAAACTCGACGAGACGAGACGAGACACGACGTTCCGAACCATTTACATGGATCATACCCAAACGAACGATCGCATAATTTTAAAGACTAGGTACAGGTAGTAGAAGTATACATACTAGGTAGGGCAGCAGACAGGAAATTTCCTTCCCAATGACACATACAATGGACTCTTGTGACATCAGAAGAGTCACGGTTTTCCGATACGTGTTGACGAAGCGCAAACGAGCGAGCGAGAAAAATATATGGAAAATATGCGCAAAAGAAGCAGATGGCTATACGAGTATATACCTACCTGTACCAGTGTACCTGTAATGCGTTAAATAATTTCACGTCTTATAAGAATTGTACTATCTGTTGTTAACTGTAAACTGCTATGAAATTGCGATGAAACAAGTATGAATTAATTTTTATCGAGTACCGTTTACAATATAGGTACTTACTATAAGTATATGAGCGTACCTATGATGGGAGGCTGCAAAGAGCATGTTTGAGACGCGCGACCACAATATACACTATACAGTGTGATGAGATGAATGAAAAGAGACCAGCGAGGTTTGCAAGAGTATAGCAAAATGCATATGTATTGATGTGGTCAACTAGAATGTACATGCTTGCAAAATGTAGCAAAATAAGTAATTTTTTATGCGGTAAAAAGTAACGAATCGTCAATTGTTATCGATGATCGAATAGCTTCTACCAAGTAGGTAGTAGGTACTCATCTTGAAATAGATTTTTTTTTCGAGGTATCGTTTGGCATTACATACCACTATGAGGAAAAATACATAGGTAGAGGACAGAGATGCATACAGTGTTAATAAATAATATAATCACGTCTCGTTAGTAATTTCACATGTGGTCAGTAGTAAAAATTTAACTTGTTTTACTGGTCCTTCGAGTTATGTACCTCGTACCTAGATTTACAGATTAACGGATGCGTCAATGGGTTACCGAGCTAAGTATAATATTTTCAACATGATGCACGGTTTTTAACTTTAGGAAGTGTTCTTAGTTACAAACAGAGATGAATGTTGAAGATGAACTAATGGATTACCTACCTATGTATATTAGTCTATGGAAAAGATTAAAGTCAACGTCTTTTATATTTCTTGGACATGCTGGAAATGTTGAATATGGTTTTTAGGCTTTTAAATGATTTAATTCTGAAAATTGTCCTCCAAGTGTAACATTTACCTAATACCTCAGTAATTTATGTATTATTGAATTTTTTCCATCCATATTCTTATCTATCTACTGGTACTCTTTGGATTGTAACTTCAGAAAAGATGACTTTCCAACAAGAAAAATTGAAAATTGAAAGTTTGATCAAAATGTCAAGAATTTGCAAATCAAGTCAAAACAAAAAAAAATTAAATCAATCATCAATCATCACTCACTATCAATTCTGGTTTTTTCGCACGGTTATTACGTAATTTTCAATTTCTATGAACTTCTTCCAAAGTGAAATAGAAAAATTCTCGCAAAACAAAATTCCTCAAAAAATGCATTGAACAACCAAACAGCAGAAAATGAAATTTGTTTCCGTCGATCAGTCTAAAAGAAGAAAGAGAATGATGAATTGTGCCATTTGTGACAGCTTTACAAATTTTTTAAATTCTATTATTCACCTGGGGGATTATATTTTTAAAATATCATGAAAATTGACAAAGCAATATAATTTTTTCTTCAATATTTTGAAACTGAAAATTCCATTGGGTCATTCCATGCCAAATCGGCGGATTTTTGCACGAGGGGTCTTCGATTTTTTTCAAAATCAGATCATTTGTAGAGGTCATCAAACGATGACGAATGACGCAAACCGGACATTTTTTCGATTTTTTTTGACGGAGCCGTGGCGCTTCAAAGTTTTCCAAAATGGCCGAAAATGGAAAATTTCAGTTGCAAATTGCTCCGGTTGTACGTGGTATAGAATTTTGAACTTTTTTTCAAATTGTAGTACTTTGAGAGGGTAATCGACGAGTGATGTCAAAATCAGTGTTGCCACTTTCAAAAACCTAAAAAAATCGATTTTAAAACTTATAATTTAAATATAACCACGATCTCGGCGAGTAAAAATTCTGAAAAAATTCTCAGTTTTAGTCCCTTTTATGTAGAATAACATATCAAAAAATTAGACTGGCATCTTTTTTCATTTTCGAGAAAAAAAAATTACAAGTTTTACAATTGCTGCAAAAGTACCATCCGAAACCTAAAAAATGAAAATTTTTGCATTTTTGAAATATTTTACCAATGTGTAGACGATAATGTGAAAAAAATCCCCCTCCCCCCAATTTGTCGACAAATTGACGAAAAATGCATTAATTTCACTCTTGAAATAAAAATTTATAGCACGAAAAATGTCAATTCGTTGACAAATGGGGGGAGGGGGATTTTTTTCACATTATCGTCTACACATTGGTAAAATATTTCAAAAATGCAAAAATTTTCATTTTTTAGGTTTCGGATGGTACTTTTGCAGCAATTGTAAAACTTGTAATTTTTTTTTCTCGAAAATGAAAAAAGATGCCAGTCTAATTTTTTGATATGTTATTCTACATAAAAGGGACTAAAACTGAGAATTTTTTCAGAATTTTTACTCGCCGAGATCGTGGTTATATTTAAATTATAAGTTTTAAAATCGATTTTTTTAGGTTTTTGAAAGTGGCAACACTGATTTTGACATCACTCGTCGATTACCCTCTCAAAGTACTACAATTTGAAAAAAAGTTCAAAATTCTATACCACGTACAACCGGAGCAATTTGCAACTGAAATTTTCCATTTTCGGCCATTTTGGAGAACTTTGAAGCGCCACAGCTCCGTCAAAAAAAATCGAAAAAATGTCCGGTTTGCGTCATTCGTCATCGTTTGATGACCTCTACAAATGATCTGATTTTGAAAAAATTCGAAGACCCCTCGTGCAAAAATCCGCCGATTTGGCATGGAATGACCCATTCTGATTTGATTTTTTTTTTTACCTTTTTTGAACCATTCAACGGCATACGAATTTTTAGCATATTTTTTCATTCTTTTCAGAAAGTCCATTGAGAAGAAATAAGTATTTCAAAAGAATTCAAAAATATAACGTGGTTTATCGTTCACAATTTTTTCGGAGGCAGTTGACTCCAATGCAAATTTTAGTTTAATTTCTGTGTTTTATTTATTCTGGGTTCCTCACAACATCAGATTCAAGTCAAAATTTGAAACTATAGTCCACTTATTCATCTACGAAAATCTTGCTTAGCTGCAGTGTAAGCTTTGGATCTCGTTTTTTAGCAGTGCGGATGATTTTTAAAAACTGTTGAACAGTAAAAGCATTTCAAATTATGTAAGTACCAAAAAACTGATGAAATTCCAACAAAATTTGCAAAACTTGGCAACAATTGCATAAATAATGAAGTTACAAGCAACTATTGAAATGATAAAAATTAAAAAAAATATTAAGATCGTTAAAAATCACAAAAAAACTCATGAAATTTGAAATTTCATCAAAATTTGACAAAATGTACAAAAATTTTATAAAACGTCGTTAAAACATGTTAAAATCGCATAAACATACTCAGAAATCATTTTTTTCAAAATTACTCAAAGATGAAATTTCAGGGAAATTTCAACTTACAAAATTTTAAGAAAATTGCATGAAACGTCAATCAATTAAAAATGTCAGGAAAACACTAAAAATGTACTTACGTGTTCAGATTTCATTTTTCTGTTTTCAAAAAAAAAAGTTGCAAAAAAGAAGTCAAGTACAAAATTTCAAGTAAAATCATCACTCAATGAGTCAACATTGGAGTGATTCGCTATTCGAAATAATAGCTCGAATTTTTAATTTTAAAAACCATTTTTTTTTTGCATTTTTCACACCAGAAGAACTTTGATTTTCAATGTAAAAAACTGAGTTTCTTTTTAATCGTCCTTTGCTTTAAAGACCCACACAGTTCTCATCTTCTACGAGACGAAAGGGTCTGGATTTTTTAATGGATCAGTACTTACTCAAAGTTGACTTCTTCCTTAAAATTGGTCAAAATCTTGATTCTTGGAAAAATTTTGAAAATTAAAAATTAGCCATTTTTGACGATTATGCTTTTAGAAAAAATCTACATATTTACTCAGTAAAAATGATCTAAGTTAGTCCTTAAACTGAATCAACTCTCCCGAACCAAATATCATCACTTTGAGCCATTCTGAAACCTCCACCGCGATTTCCAATTTCTCCAGAATTTTTGAATTTCTCTAAAACGAGCGAAAATTGATTTAGGCAGGTAAGAATTGAGTATGGCTTATTCTCAACCCGTTTTACGAGTTTGCCTACATTTGAGGCGATTTGCAGGAGGACACTTTGAGTTTTTTTTCCATAAGCATTAAATTGTTTATCAGGAAAAGATTTTTAAAAATCAAACATATTCTATTGGCTAGAATACTTTGAGATGTCCACATATGGTTGTATTTTGTATAAAACTACCCCCCCCCACCCGAACTTCACCATTCTAAACGACTATGAAGCCTCCAGAGCAATTTTCGATTTTTCAACATTTTTTAAATTTCTCCAGAAAGCGTGAAAATTGATTTGAGCAGCTCAATATCGAATAATTATAGTTCATTTTTGACCTCTCTTAAGAGTTTATCCACCTTTATTTGATTGGTACATTCAAGTACTGATCTAAGTATATAAAAAAAATCAAACGATCAAAAGAATTCTCAAAACAGTGAAATTCAGATTTGAAATTCGCCAAAAATTGAAAAATCAATTTGAGCAGCTGAAATGATAGTTATAGGAGAGGGGGGAAATGTTCAGACTACGTTCTTCCCAAATATTGCGGTTCCTTTCGTATCGGAGAGGAAAACCTCGAGATGATCACTAATAAGTTTTGGAATTTCTTCACCTAAAAAATTATTTTGAAAAAGCAAAAAACAAGGCAAACACACAAACTTATTTAAAATTAAAAATAATGTTACGTTCAAGAAATCCAGCCATTACACCATAATTACTGTATTGACATTATCGAACTAGTTCGCTGTCTGATGTTAATAAGCAAACATCACACGGATAATTTTGTCCAACTTGAGCCTCGACCTTCTTCCCGTTACTCATCGCGTAGATGTTAATTTATAGGTAAAATGATTTCGGTCAGCGTTCACCAGTTCACCGCTTGCCACGACACCCGGGTCAAGAATGGGCTAAATCTCAAGTAAAAGAACAATACGATGAACACTTGTCGATATGGTAATCAGTTCAAGTATCTTGGACAACCCTTCTCCATCTGCAACATACTCGTATACCTAGGTAGAGGTACAGAGAAGAGAGTAGAGGTTATAAAGTGAAGAAAAAAAATCAATCGATATAAATCTCTAATATGATTCCTGAAAGTCATCCGATATTAATGGACATATTTGAAATTCCAATAGAACTTCCATAAAAGAACACCTTGCGCGATGGCTGGTGTATTTTCAAGCAAACTTTTCACTACATGTTTTCTTCCGCGTCAGGGTGAGGAAGAGGAAGAGGAAGAGGAAGAGGAGAGGATTAAAAAGTAACAACGTATAGCAACAATGTCAGTAAAATTATAAGCAATCGGCATGATGTAAAAACGAGAACATCGAGACGAGTGCAATATACTTTATGGTAGCGGTATCGGTGTCGTATACCAGTTTGTATACAAATATTACTCGGCACAAAACTGGGCCATCGTGTACCTTCACTTGTTCCCACACATGTTAAGTACCTGTTTTGTTAACAATTATACTGCGCGCGGAACCGATCGCGATACAGCTCGCGCATCATTCCTTCTCTCCAATTGGTTTTATTAACGAAAAAAAAAAAAAAAAAAAAAAAAAAATACGATTAAAAATACCTTCGGATTTACCTATCATTTCCATATACATACGAGAATAGGAAATCTACGTCTATGGGATTCATCTTGCGTAATATTATCATCGAGTCCCCCTCTAGATAATATTGATGCATATGATCAATATTATAAAAATCAATACACTTGTACACCAAACTACACAACACGTTACGATGGCAAATGATTTTCACTCGTTAAACATTAATTATCTGTGGAAAGCAGACGAAGAAGAGACGTTAATTGGCGTATCTTATTTGAATAGGTTGTGGCGCGCCGCCATGCCATACCAATGTTGAGGAAGTTTTCACAGGTATGCGATATTTTTCACCATTCCAAGCCGAACCCACCAATACGATTTTTTCATCATACTCGTATCTTCGACGAATTATCAAAACTCTATCGCGACAAGCGAAGTAATCAGATGACAGTCTCGCGACGTCAAATCGAAAACCTCAGGGGGTCTTGAAGACTTCATAAGTGAAACCTTTTTTTTTTTAATCACCCCTCCTAAAGGAGAAAAATTGCATATACGTGATAGGGAATTTATCTCGATCGTGATTTTTTCACGTTGAATATTTCCTGGTACCTACTCGAAGAGTTCGACGTGCGAATGTGCCGGAATTAGTATATGGTAATTTTTCTTCCGATAGCCACGCTAAAACGGAATAATTGCCGTGAAGTCATCGAGTAAAGTACCAATATATAGGTAGAGGTACACACTACACAGGTACATGCCTCGCAGCTGCGGCCCACGGTGCAGCGTTTAGTATCTCATTAATAATACCATCATGTCCTACATTACGAGTTCTCTAATTTTATATATTTTTTATCTCGCGAAGAAAGGTGTAAAATTTTCGAAACATACTACGAGTACCGATAAAATAACAAATTGAAATTTATTGTTCACGAAGATCGGCCATGGAATGATTGTATGTACTTCATTATTAGGATTGAAAAAAATTTGGACATAGGAGATGCAGAATTTCAAACAATACGATGCTCGCATCTGTTCATCTATAGAAATCAGGTAGAAGTTTTGAGGTCAATTTGCATTTTCCCACCAAATTTGGGGGTGGGGGTGACTTCAATAATGGTCAAATTGGCTCAAATGAATGTGAATAAATTTCAAACTAACAGCCCTTGCCTATTCTTCATGGCTAGTACATACATAGGTAGGTATCCGCAAATTTGAAATTACCAAAAAAAAAGAAATTTTATCTTTTTTTAATTTAAAAAAAAAATCAGATAATAAAACCACCGTACAGCTTTAGAAAAATAAAATAAGTTTTTTAGCTAGATGCACGAGTTTTTTTTAAGCATAACAAGTCAAAAAATTCACATTTCTAGAGAAAAAATGGAATGAAATTCCCACTGGAAAATTATTTTCAAGGTCATTCAAAATTTCAGTAAGTAAAAGAGTTTGAAAAATGCTGATTTCTGAGTTAAGATTAAAAAAGAAAAAAGTTTTAAAAAGTAATCAAAAAAGTTGTAAGATGTGAGCATAATATTTTAATGTAGAAAACAATCGTCACTAGAAAAACCAGAACATTTTGAGTGAAAATGTAAAAAAAAAAAAAAAAATTACGAAAAAATAAAAACCTAATAATGAAACTCAGCTGAGACTTTGACACTTTTAGAAAAAAATCAGAAAATTTTGGCAATTGCTCATCAAACAAATGGTATTTTCCCAAATTTTTGTCAGGAAAGTAAGACTATTTCGCAAATTTTTGACAGCTTTTGACATAAAAGTGAGAATTTCTAGAAATTTTTGGAAAAATGCGATTTGAAAATAACTATCAGCAGAAAGAAAAGCTTTTTTGGAAATTATTGGCAGGAAAATAATAACTTTGTAGCAATTTTAGGCAAACTTTTTTTTAATTTTTAGACAAAAATCTGAATTTTTTAGCAAAATATAAAGCAAGAATTTTCGTAAATTTTTCATTTGGAATATACCTACTTACTTACTAGCATAAAATAGGTACTTTTTTGCAGTTTTTGTCGAAAAACATTTTTTTTGCAACTTTCTCGTAAAACAATGACTTTTTGAAAAAGTAAGCAAAAAATAAGGCTTCGACAATTTTATGAAAAATGGAGGGCTTTTTGGCAATTTTTGGTTTCAAATAGAGACTTTGAGCAATTTTTGGAAAAAAAACTGGGATAGGAATTTTCTGCAAATAAACAACAATTTTTAGCAATTTTTGGCTAGAAACAACACTATTTTAAAATTTTGACAAAAGCCGAACTTTTTTGGAATTTTGGCGGGAAGCATAACGTTGAAAAGGCAGTGTAACCAGCTAGAAAATGATAAAAAAGCGAATACTTAGACCATCGACCACTTTTAAAGCAAAGTCAAGATTTGGAAAAATTAAATTTTTGAAATTTTTCAAGTAACTCGAGTGAACAACATTTTGAAAAAGTAACCGAATACAAGTCCTGCAAAAAAGTTGAAAAAAAGGACTGAAAAATTAAAAGTTCAATTTTCCAGCTAGGAATTTCAATTCATTCAACTTTTACATCATGTTTCATCTTTCCTTCATTTTTTGGGAAAAATATACCACGAGAACACGAGCTAAGGAAAGCAAAAATCATCACTCTTCCTTCTTCACTCCGGTGTTTGACTGAAACTTTGCTGAATTTATCTTTTTTTATGTAGATAACTGTGCCAAATGTAATGATGAGGTGTCCCTAGCCATAGTAGCTGTATATGGCACCCAATAAAATAAATAAATAAATAAATAAAATCATATCCAACTTCTCCAAATTTGAGACGTTCAATATTTAAAAATTTATTTTTATAATTCAACATCTTATTCTCCTAAAAAAAAAAAATGTAGGTAGGTATATTATTTTTATGGTTCTTATTTTTATGCAATACTCTTAAAAAACATGGACAAAGCTTTTGAAAAAATGAGAAATTTTATTGAAAATCGTGCCTCATACTCGTATTTTAATCCTTCTTTTGTCTGAAAAATAATACGAAATCAACGAGATTCAATTATTTTTTTCATTTTACAAAAACTGACACTGAAAGTTGCACCACGAAAGAGTAAAACAAAGTTACTGTTTTCATCAATCCAGGTTTTTCCACAAAACCAAGTTTTGGTTGAAAATTTTCTCGCATTTTTCATCGTTTTGTAAAAGTTGATTTTCTGGGGGAACTAAGCATCCTAGAAAAAACTGAAGACGATAGATATAGGTACATTTGGATCTCTGTGATCCAATCCAACCAACGACTCGAGAGTAAAGTTTCTCATCGCGAGAAACACCGCAGAGACTACGAAGACTCCGAGAGTTATCCGCTTCGTATACGGTGGTTGGATCTCGATCGGGACCCATTGCGTACTAAAACAGTTTTTTTATTTTCATCTATGCATTATGGCGGATTGGATTTTCATTATTTGCCGACAAATGCCCGGGGTCAGGTCGTCGAGGAGTCAGAGGAGAATATCCTGTGCGGGAAATTATTTCCATTTTAACTAATTCAACGATATCAAATCGATTTGTTCCGACGAATTACATTCAATTCCTCTATTCCATATTGCAACTCTATGCAAAAATTTTCACTTACTTTCTCTTTCAAATGCGCGCCAATACAGTAGAAATGTGTAGAGTACTGTAACTCTTGTGGTGTGGTGTTTTTTTTTTCGTGTATATATATACGGGCACGTATTTGTATTTATTGTTCAATCAAAATATTATCATATTTTATTATATCATTAATCAAACAAAAAAACAAACACACCGACGAATTTTCCTAAAAATGACTTTCTTTTCGATTTCATCTTTATATTTGGTTGTGCACCGCATCGTCGTCGACGAAGATGCACATGACGAGAGGCAGCCACAACAACATTGGTATATATCATCTTTCGATCAACAGATGACAATATTATACTAATTTTTATTATATCGTCGCAACGTTTCGCGCGTTTAGAAACCGCAATATTGAGCTGAGAGTAATTAACGTGACAACTGTCGCGAAAATTCGACGATGCGGATTGTCTCTGCGACGAGGTTCAAATCGTTTTGAAGTCGAAGTCGGATCTGTATTAATACCGACGGAATGGTATCGAGAGGTAGGCGCACGCTTCTGGTATGGTCTTTCAGAAAGACACAAGAGTCATCAACACTCAACAGCAACAGTGGCTCGACAAATATTTAGGTCTAACATATTGTTCTTGGGATAAATGTGCGGTAAGGCGCCTATGGTCGTCACCCAGAGGAGAAACTTTTGCTTTCTTTAATAATGATTTTTTTTTAAACCGCTCTCATTACGGTCACCTGAAGCATTGCATAGGGAATGACAAAAATATTTAATCACTTTTAATTGTCAACGTTGTCGCTTGACGAAAGAATGCAAACGTTCGTTCGACGGACTCGCAAATCGCATTACAGTAGGGTATAGGTAACCTGGTCCCAGCTGGTCGTAAAGGCGATCGCCAAAACCCATATTCGGTGGCAATACAGCAATAGCCATGGCCGGCCGGCACATACTTGAGCATAGTAGAAAATTCAATCCATGTCTCGCGTCTACTTTCATTCGACAATGGGTCAATGCGATTAATACGTGAACGTCGAATAACTATACGAGTACCTACGTCTGTGTCTCTCTATCTCTTTCTTCGGCGTGAAAAGAATCTTCTAATAAAATTCTTCGACGAAAAAATAATATAATAACGTTTAAAACGTACGAGAAATTAAAATCTTTCAACGGGTTAAAAAAAAACGTGCTAGTTATGGCGTGACGAGTTAGCTCCCTTCGGATTACTACATACACATAGACACAGGAGTACTGCGAGAGATGCAGAGATGGTGAAAAAAACCTAGAATTATAATTATTATTTCGATATCCACGTTTGAATTCAGGTCGTCCGCGTCAAATAAGAGGATTACAGTGGCCAGCTTCCATTAGACGGATAATTACTACCGTTTTATGGTCCCGTAGTACAAAATAGTCTTACAAAGTTTCTAGGAAAAGGTCATATAGCTACTGCAGAATACCTATGAACAATTCGTACCAGTCGTAAATCAAAAATGTTATTGATACGAGTTTTCTGGTGTGTAAGAAGTTCACTTTCGTATCCATTTCAATAGGTAGGTACATTGATGGGTCATGGTTTCGAGAGATGCTGCCAGTGATTATCTGCATGAATTGGATATCGAGTATCGGTTTCATTTTTTTGGTCAAGATACTGAGGAAATTTTCAAACGAGCACTCGCATTTTTTAAATAATGATTTTTTGTCTGATTTGGATAGTTGAAGTTTCATCTATGGACTGGAATACGATTTTAGCAATTGATGGGTTTTCAGATTCATGTCCTAACGCACTGTACAAAATACCGGCAATATTGAAAAAAGGTCTTTCAAAAAAAAAAAAAAAAAAAAAAAAAAAAAACACTGAAATAATTCTGATAGAATTCAAGTAGGTACTTAATGACTTGAGTCAAGACTCAAGATTGGTCAGACACAGAAATCGCCAAAATTTCACTCACGGTGGTGACCATAGCCAAAATGGACCCGAAGCAGATGTCGTTTTTGGCTTCTCCATACTTACATATAAAAAAATCAACTTGTGGGAAAATATGTCATTAAAAGTTGATATAGTGTAATTTAGCATAACTACAAATATGGTAGGAGACGATGATGACTTCGCTGGGGGTGAAGATTAGAATTATTCCATAGGCGGGAATAATTGCCTAATACCTAGATAGCTCAGAAGGGGTGTAGTTCAACTAACTCACTATACACATTAATTTACATGATAGGTACATAATACATAAAACTCAAATTTACTTATTATGTATATTTACACTATTTACAAAACGTCATTAACATACATTGTTATACATATTTTTCAATATAGTATGCAAATGAATAAACTAACCATTCCATGATAGGTAGATCAGCAGAAAGATGGCAATAAACTAGTATTGATACTTCATCCTCCTACTCTAAGGTAGGTAGGATAAGAAAATTAGGTACAAGTAAATATACCCTTACAACAAATGTCGACGTTGACATTTGCATAAACAACGTTTTTTTTCAACATAATGATGGAAAAGTGAACAATTAGTTATTTAGGTAGTAGGAATCTTCTGCCCATAAAGAAGTCGGGTTAATGAAAATTTCGGAAATTTTTTCATTATTTCTGATACCTCGACATACCATCTTGACATATTATAGATGTTAATTTTGATGCTTGAAATTTGCATCTACAACTATGTCAACCAATTTTTCAGAATTGAAATTTCTGTTCTAGTGTTTAAAAGTTTGGTAAACATTTGAAAATATTATCTTGTTTAAAGAGGAAAACAAATTTTTAATAGCATTGATAAAAATATTCACTTTTCCCTAATTTGGAGTTGTCGATGTCATGTTGATGTGAAAGTTAATTGTCCAAAAATACTTACATCAACACCAACATTGACCAAATTTTCAAAGATTTCTCAAATTTTGGAAAATTATGTTAATATTGTGGATGTAATTGTTGATGTCAAATTTCACATCAACATTAACATCGACACAGCGGTGGCAGCCTAGATTTCGCCTGGGTGTAGCGAAACAGGGGTTGGTTGAAAGAAAAAAGTGTAGATTTTTTCTGGGTGTAGCAACAATTTTTGAGGTTCTTAAACTGATTGAAAAAGAACAAAAAAGAGAGATTTTTCACTGTTTATTAACTTTTACCACAAAAATTGAGTCTGTGTACCCAGATAGCCAACTAGCGAAAAACGAACAAAACGAATACCTAGTTATTGCTGAAAACTTGAGTTATAACAATGTAAAATTTGAGAATAATTTTTTTATGGGTGTAACGATTTTTTTCTGAGTGTAGCAAACTGTTTTTCTGGGTGTAGCGAACTGCTTTCTGGGTGTAGCAGCTCGCTGCACTCGCTATACAAAGGCTGCCACCGCTGCATCGACATGTTGTCAACATGAAAATGTATTATAGTGGAGTCTCAATAACTCAAACTCCATTAACTCAAAAACTCCGGTAACTCAAAGCAAAGTCTGTTTCCCTTCAACTCCCCATAAGACTCAATGTAAGATTCACTTCTTCACCTCAAAGTAAAAAGTCCAAAACCTCCAATAACTCGAAGTGAAATTTTTGAAAAATATAGAAAAAACCTCTGTAAGTCAAACGTTGTCAACGTTTTGCCTCCATAATTCAAATTTCTTGTTGAAAAAACTTGTAAATTCAAATCTCATAGATGCAAACTTCTTTTACAAACATATATCGGAGTTACTTAAAGTACATTCCTGTCCATAAACATGTAGGGGAGAGGGACGATGTTTTGGACAGTTGCTGGTTTGATGAGTTGGTTTGATTTTTTTGACGGGGTTTTCACTATTATGTGGCAATGTCGTACCACAGCTGATATTTGACAACATTTACTGGATACTAACTCATGTGATAAAAATATTTCAGCTTTTGTTTTGAAGTGCTGTTTTTGGAAAAAAATTTTGTCTCACATTTTGAGCTCCAGAAAAATAACTGTGAGGAATTTCGTCAAGAGTCCAAGTAAAATGAAATCTCTGATTCCTTCTCGTCAATACTTAATCACTAATCACCTTTTCATGAAAAGCTGATACTTTTTTCCCACAGCCAGTTTAAGTAGAAATGGCATAGTGGGGATGTTTTGGACACTGCGATAAATTTGTGTTAATTTGTTATGTTTGGGTGTAAGAATGCCTCAGATTTATCCGACAAATCCAGGAAAGACTTTTAATGAGTCTGGAATGATAAAAATGCTACTCAAGAACGATTTGAAGTTGCCTCCTGAAAATATGTCGATTCGAGCAGGCCAGCACTGGCTGAAAAATATGGCATAAAAAAGTCGACTCTTTAACTTGCCTCACTGATTATTAAAAACAATCCGAGTCAACTGAAATTGTGTGAAATTGTGGACAGATACAATTGGTTTTTAATGGATTAAAATTTGGGATTTCCAAAAATAAACATTCAAAAAAAAATCATTTTTCAGCCTGTCCGAAACATCCACCTATGGTGTCCAAAACATCACCCATTTGTCCAACACATCCACCCAAAACGTGTTTTCTTAAAAGTCCAGTGGTTTGTTCAATTTGGAACTTGAAAATTTTTTGAGTAGGTAAAAATGTGCGCGTTGAGATCCTCTTTCAAATAAGACCAACCCCACCTTTATAGGTGTTTCCTATCGCTCGCAATTTCAAATCAAAGAAAAGTGTCCAGAACACCCTCCCTCTCCCCTACGTTTCACTTAAATACACAGGTACAATACGTGTTTCAACTTCATTCCATGGTAAAAAAAAAAAAACTGCATCTAATTCAAACTTCGCTAACTTGAAATATATCAAAAACGAACTTCCATGCCTCGAACTCTGATAACTCGAAGTCAACTCTTTCTCCCTTCAGCTTTGAGTTATCATTGGCGCGAAAATCGCTTTGTAATATAGACACGAGATCTTCTTCTGTATAAGGTCCTATAGTGCTTTGGTGTGTGCCATGGTTTAGCAGGACTGCCCAAATGACGTGATACTATTTATAGATTCACAAGTTACCAATATTTTCAACATAGGGGTTTGTAATTATAAGCACCACCATAAGCGGTGGAGGCATGCTGCACTATGTCAAAGTCATTTTTTTCAAAAAGAACGTGAAAAGTTGAATTTTTCAATGAATTTTGAAAGTTGTACTACGATTGATAAATCATTATTTGTCTAATGTCATCCGTTTTGAAGGGCCTTGAGAAAATTGTGGTTCAGAGCAAAAAGTTCCCAATCCCCCCTCCCATTCAACATTCCTGACCAATAATTTCCTACATTTATTCTAATAAGATACCTATTGTTAATTTTCAATTTCCAATTTCCAACTTCATTTGATGAAATTTTATGGAAATTTCAAGTCTCAAAAATCTACTAGAGGCTCCAAACCCGCTCAAAATGGCTTGAAACCGTTTTCAATCGATTTGGCAGGTCGAAAATAGGGTAAATCCTAAATTTCAGCTTTACAGGTCAATTTGGTGAAATTTGGATTTTTTTCTCATTTTTGGCCTAAAAGGGTACCCCCGGATAAGATAGGCAAAATGCCCTTAACCTCGGATTTTGATGAAACTCACAGGATATGTTTAGTACCCCCAAAAAATAATTTTGGGCCCATAACCCGCTCCCCACCCCACCCCCCTCAGGCAGGGGGGCCAAAAAACGCGTTTTTCAGGGGGAAAATTCTGCATCAGCGAGTAATTGAGGTAAATTTATTCTGTAAACGAATATAGTTAGAGGATACATGGGGGTACCTCCCTGAATTTTTTCAGAATTTTTCATCGCATGGGGGGAGAAGGAGGGACAAAAGAAAACTTTAAATCGACATTACTCCGGAACGAAAAAACATACCAAAACGATTTTTTCGTCAAATATGTATTTTTAGGTCTACTTTCTATATAAATCATCACCCGGCCATTTGGAGTGGTGGGTCAAGCTCAAAAGCTCAAAAAACTCTCAAAAAACCACGTTTTTTACGTTTTTCTTCAAAAATATGGACAAATGGCCGAAATCGAAGAGAACCAAGTTGTTCAGCGTGAAATTTTACCTCAGAATGGGTAATTGAAAATTCATTTATACCGCGCGATGGTATGGTAAAACTACACGCGCAGAAGTATTTTTGCTTATATGTATATGTATCAAGATAGCTAAAAGGGTATTCCTGAGTAAAATAGGTAAAATGCCCCTGTCCTCAGATTTCTGAAACGTTGATGAAACATCGTTGGGTACCTTTAAAAAAAATATTGGAGCCAAAAAAAATTCCCCCACCCCACCTCCCTTGCTCACAATAGCGAAAAAACGTTTTTTGGGGGGAGGGATCCTTTAACGAGTTTTGGAAAAAAAATATATATTCTGAATTCACTTAAAATATATGGGGGAGACAGTATAATGAAAGTACCTACAAACCTACATACATATTTGAGATTCTCTGTCGATCTATGCTATTGCGGATGCCGTCAAAATCCAAGTGCACTTTTAGAGTTCTACTGAGCGATTGAAAATTTGCAAATCGTTTTTTTTGGGGGGGGGGGTATTAGTAGTTGGTGTTTTGAAAATATTTTCTTCGCAAATGTTTCGCTATAATGAAGAAGAAACATTGAAAGATTTATTTCTGAAACTGAGGAAATATTTTGGAACGCAGTGACGCCAATATTTTAAGTTTCAAAAAATCGAGAAAAATTGCAAAAAATTCCTAAATTGTGGGTAGTTACTTTTTCGAAATCAGCAATAACAATTAAAAATAATAGCATAGAATGGACGCAAAATCCCAAATAATTTTATTTGGGACTGGGTCTTCATTTTTCTCAAAAGAAATTGGGTACAGGGGCTACAATGAAAAAACACGATTTTTTTGAAAATACCCCCAACTTTGAGGTCTCATGTTTTCCTTTTTTTAGGGGCACTTCTAGAGCTAGAATTTTTCTGTACTACTTTCAACTCAAAATGAGTCAAAATTACGGTTATTGCTGTAATTGATAAAAATTCACAGTTTTTACCCCAATATTTAGCGATCCACCAAATCTACTACTTAGGTAGAGGTATACTTATTGTGTTTCTAATGTACTTGGTAGGTAACTCACATAAAAATTTAATGGTCGACACCAAAAAGAAACCTTTCTGATAGTTTTGAGTTAAGATACTATGTACTTGAAAAATACTTTGTAATTCAAGAAAATCTTGATTAAGAAGTTGCATGGTGTTAATTGCGCTATAATGAAGCATTTTTCACAAAAAATCTAATTTTTGGACAAACCCTCTCCTCAATGTGACCGTTAGGAGGATCCAACTTCAAATCAAACTTCATATTCGTGTTCAGCGAGTTCGATTCATATGATAACGATACCCACATTGTCAATCTACTTTCGCCCCAAAATTTGTGAAAGGGGGTGCCTATGGCCCCAAAATTGGAGTTTCAAGAAGTTAGTTGGTTTTCTATTGTTTTTGGAGGTCAGAATGCAAAATTACAAATCGCTTTTTTTTGGTGGTGCCGTGACTCAAAAAACACATTTTTGAGTGTTTTTTGAGTTTTTGAAGATGGCCCACCTAGAGGGAAAATTTGAAAAAAAAATACCAATTATAGTACTCATGCTTATATATTTTTGAAAAAAAAATCATGTGCTTGAATTAGGTTTGAAGATACGGCAGTTTCAAATTTTCTTTTGTCAATATCTTCCCCCTGGGAAGCCAACAATTTTTGAAAAAAATTACGTTGCTAGATTCATATCTTCTTTAAGTACATATTTTGAGTGAATACTGATTTTTTTTTTTTTCAAAACTCGTTGAAGCATGATCCCTCCCACAAAAAAAAAACGTTTTTTCGCTATTGTGAGCGAGGGAGGTGGGGTGGGGGAATTTTTTTTGGCTCCAATATTTTTTTTAAAGGTGCCCAACGATGTTTCATCAACGTTTCAGAAATCTGAGGACAGGGGCATTTTACCTATTTTACTCAGGAATACCCTTTTAGCTATCTTGATACATATACCTACATATAAGCAAAAATACTTCTGCGCGTGTAGTTTTACCATACCATCGCGCGGTATAAATGAATTTTCAATTACCCATTCTGAGGTAAAATTTCACGCTGAACAACTTGGTTCTCTTCGATTTCGGCCATTTGTCCATATTTTTGAAGAAAAACGTAAAAAACGTGGTTTTTTGAGAGTTTTTTGAGCTTTTGAGCTTGACCCACCACTCCAAATGGCCGGGTGATGATTTATATAGAAAGTAGACCTAAAAATACATATTTGACGAAAAAATCGTTTTGGTATGTTTTTTCGTTCCGGAGTAATGTCGATTTAAAGTTTTCTTTTGTCCCTCCTTCTCCCCCCATGCGATGAAAAATTCTGAAAAAATTCAGGGAGGTACCCCCATGTATCCTCTAACTATATTCGTTTACAGAATAAATTTACCTCAATTACTCGCTGATGCAGAATTTTCCCCCTGAAAAACGCGTTTTTTGGCCCCCCTGCCTGAGGGGGGTGGGGTGGGGAGCGGGTTATGGGCCCAAAATTATTTTTTGGGGGTACTAAACATATCCTGTGAGTTTCATCAAAATCCGAGGTTAAGGGCATTTTGCCTATCTTATCCGGGGGTACCCTTTGATTTTCAAAAATTCACCAAAAATCGAAAAAGGTACTTAAGCACTTGAAATTTTGGCTGGTGATAACTTTTTACATGCTCTTTCGATCTAGCTTTGTCCAGTTCAAAAAATTTCGTGCGAGTCCTATGCTGGAAAGCAAAATCTAGTACTCATATTTTGGCTGGCCTGTCAATCAAAATGGCAGCCATTTTGTTAGCTAAGTCAATTTTTTTGACAAGTTGGCTTTAAAATGTTCGTTAGGATGTTTCCTTTGAAAAAAAAAAGTTCTCAGAGGATCGGGGGAAGGGGTACAATTATTCATATGCCGGACTAACATTATTCTAATAAAGAAGCCCTGCAAGCTCGTCACTTCTGAATCGACTGAGATTTGGCTCACTGAAAGTTCATGTCATCCAAACCTTAGAAAAAAATTTTCAGCTACTGAATTTCTGAAAATGGACGAAATACCTATCAGGAGACGTGGTAGAGTTGCCCCCTCCTCCTCCTCCTCCTCCTCCTCCTCCTCCTCCTCCTCCTCCTCCTCCTCCTCCTCCTCCTCCTCCTCCTCACTCCTCACGGTTCTAAAGTTCCAAACACATGAAATGTGTAGAAACCATTGAGGCGGCCGCAACAGTGCTGATTAGTACATTCATTGATAACGTTTTCATGAAAATGGTAAACCACGAGATGATAATCTGAAATTTTGACTTCCCCAATCGATTGCGACCATTTTAGAGTCGATCTGAAGACTACAGCAAAATTTGGATTTTTTTCAAGCGCACTGGAATTACTTCAGGAGGTGCTGTAATCAACTTCATCAGCTGAACATATAATCCTACTAAGTAATCTGGCTGATGGCTGATATAATTATTTAGAATGCAGAGAAAATTATTAGTCTCTTGAAAAATAGTCTGATAATTTCATTTCGCCTGTTTCAAAGTTCATTTTCAACATTGCGAATCAAGATGCACCGGGTTTTGCATGATTAATGAAACATGCGCTAAATCGTCACCACCTTATAGCCCATTGTTGTTATCAAATACTTGTACACACTCTCGAGAGCTGTAACATCTTCTTCGTCGATGACAGTGTGGTAATTAAGCGCGACGGAACTAATTATTCGGGCAATTAATTAGTTTACGTTGGCTTTAAACGCGCTAAGATACTTGACAAAATTCGAAAACTGGAACGTCGTCGAATCGCAAAAATCAATATTCGTTGGCGACACGACACGATACGATCGATCCGATCTTATGGCACGTACGATGAATTGGTTCGCTAACGTCCTTGTCATTTGTTATGCGGAAGTTGACGCTTGCCGGTGAAATTTCACCATTATGTGGCGTCTTTTTTTGGTCGTAGAATTCGCAGCATCTGCATGAGTAATTCACCGCGTGCGACGGTAGATCTATAACGATTGATTAAGTCAAATTCAAAAGGTATCTATTGGTGACTGCCGATTCATTGGGATCGGGTTTGTTTTCGAATGTTGACTTGGACTTGAGCTGCGTGTGCTCACACCATGATTTTACAAAAAAAATTAGTATTTTTCTGATTTTGTATTTTCATGATATGAAAAGTAAAATTTCAATTTTTTCAGTGAGTTAAAGTGTGTACCTATTTTTATATTTTAAATATTACTATTTCGTTTTTTCTAGTCAGATGACTACAAAAAAGTTTTCATCAAAAATTACTTACTTTGAGTACTCCGGGTTCAGCCCTCTGTACAGCTAAAGAGCTCAAAATTTTTCTGCCTCGTATTCTCCTCAAAGTTAACTTTTTTACCAATTTTTGTCGAAACGCAAACATATATTTTTGTTCAATCCATCCCAAAAGAAATCCACAGACCACAGGGTGGCTCGCAAAAAACAAGTTGAATTTTGAAAAAAATGATTGGACAGCTGCTACTCTAAAAAGAGATCCTTAATAACCAGTCTACTTCGATTGGGTTGACATTTGCATCACTGAAGTAGCAGGTCGCCCAGACCTCAGAACCCAATTTTTAGCTATTGAAATTGATTTTTCGATTTTTGGCGAATTTTTGAAAATGGCCGAAATGGGGTTAATGCTGCCTTGATTTTCTACCAAAATAGTAAGTACATAAAAAGACAAAAATCTTAAAAACTGGTTTGAATACCAAAGTTGACACTCTGAATCGACTGCCACAATTTTTGAGTTAATCTGGAGCCTTCAGAAAAAGTTGATTTTTCTCAGCAAATTGAAATCGCTCCAGAAGGCGTTGTAATGCACTTGAGCAGCTAAAAATTTAAATCTTATCATAAGATCGATATCTCAAAATGGATTAGGGCTAGTGGGTGGCAAATTCGATGTGACGAGTTAGAAAGTTATTTTTTACAAGGCATGAAAACCTCAAATTTTTTTAAAATTCCAAGACAGTTAATTTTTCAACTTACTCAAGACTTCTTCCATCGCCTAAAGTTGATCTCTCGAATCGATTAATACCATTTTCAAGCCGATTTGGAGCCTCTAGAATTTTTTTTTTTTTCAGTACCATTAAAATTGCTCTATGACATTGTACTCGATTTCGGCAGCTGCAAAATTAATCCAGTCATGAGTTGAACAGGCAAATTGCAAATCCGACCTAACAGATTTGAAAAGTGTACACGTATCTTTTTTGAAGTTGAAAATTAGAAATTTTGAAAAAAGTTCCAAAACGTCAAATTCTACCAAAAATTACTCAAAATTTCTTCTACTCCCTGAAGTCGTCTTCTTCCCCATCGATTTCCACCCTTTTCAAGACGATCCGGAGTCTCCAAAAAAAAAGTTGAATTTTTAAAAATAATTTCAAAATTACTTAAGAAAGCGTTTAAATTAACTTGGGCAAGTCAAAATTTGATCTTATTACAAAATTGACATTTCAAATTTCAAATTAAAAGAATTCCAGCCATGAACTTATGCACCTTCTTATGCAATTTCTAATTGCTGACGAAAAATCAATTGTAATTGGAGGAGGCTTCAGATTGGCTCAAAAATGATGAGAATCGATTCAGAGACTCAGAGTGTCGACTTCATTATAGGCAGAATAAGTTATATATTCCGAAATAATTCTCCAATTTCAGAAATAATATCAATGATAATAATCGAGAACAAAACGTTTTCAAAATACAATTTACCCAAAAAATAGGGGATTTGTAAACTTTTAATAGATTTGGACGGAAATGATCTAGATTTCTAGACCTAAGCAGAATCTCAAACAGTACTTAGTACCTACTTATCTCACTGTGCCATTTTTCCCAAAATAGGTTGGGTAACTGTAGGGAAAAAAACGACTTTTTCGAATAAATGACCTTTAATTAACTATAAAATTTTCGCGATCCACCCTAATAATGTACAACTTTTGACATTGTTAATCACTAGTCGCTGAATGTTTCAAGAAATGGTGATATGAGAAGACTTATAGGTTAAATCTAGAAAATAAATGGGAATTTGAAATCAGTGACTTCAAATAAGGGACACTGACATGTCCCACAACAGCACTTCAATCACAAGCATTTTTTCGAAATTGATGAGTAGAGCTGCATTTGCAGGGTCACTGAGGAGCTATGTCCAAAAAATGAACCGAAAATTCGAACTCAGAGCTTTTGAAAATCTAACAAACGGTCACTAATAATTTTCAATTTTTTGGTACATATTTTGGACGTGTCTGAGGGCACTGATGTAGGGGAAGTGGATTCAGAGTAGACAGACCAAAAACATCAGCCGATGTAATGCAAACTCGAAGTCGATTCCTACCAAATTAAAATCGATATGCTACTTTACTGAAAAAATTATTTTTTGAATTTTAATCAAAATTGGGAACACCTCTGAGCCTCTCAAGAGACGTAGGGATCCAATTTTGAGATTTAGGTTGTTGAAAAGAAAATAATTAAAGAGTCTCCATGGCAACTTTTTCAAGATTTTTAAATTATAGCTTTCGAGTTTCGTATTCATCGTGAAAAGTTTGTTCTTCCGTGGTCTTCTTGTAGGTTGATAGACAGTAAAAGCCCGAGTTCTCCTATAAAAACAAGGTTTTAAAAAAATAACACGAAATGAAACCAGACATTCGCAACTTGAACTTTAAATCACATCCGATTACTTGACATGACCTGGTGAAGTCAAAGTCAGAAAAGAAAATAAGGATCGTTATGTACAGCGTACAATTTAAAATGTACATACATATAATATGTACGTGCTACGTACATTGTACAGCTGTCTTTGCACTGTTCTCTAGAGCTCTTCTTACGTTAGATAAAAATGAAATAAAACAAACCGAGTCAAAAAGTGAAAGCAACGTGTAAAAATCTTTTTGCACGATGTCTGAAAAGATTTAGCATTATTTGAAGTAATTCTCACGAGGCGAACGAGGCGTTGCATCGGTGTGAATAAGGTACCTTGTTTTTGACTTTGATCATGAAAACTGAAGGTGAACTAAATAACACTACTGACATTATTTCTATTCACACCGCCGACGCCGGCCGTCGGCCGTCGACCGACGTCCGACGTCCGACCGGAAATGTAAATCGAGTTCCATTATGCAACAATGAAAAGCGATAACTTGCGAGGAAATTACCTACTGGTTTTTTTGGCGAAAGTACACCAAAAATGGTGCAGTGTTTAGTTGTACAAGTAAAAGAGAGACTGTTTCGATAAACGGTCTATGGGCATCTTTTCACCTCAGTTGTCATTTCCTCTCGTTCTAGAATCCAGATCATATTATAGCTTTAGTCTCTATCTATATCGTTCAGATGGTCTCTGCAGGATATTGCTATACTATAATAGGTGTACCTATATCTCTATAGATGCACG
This sequence comes from Planococcus citri, assembly GCF_950023065.1. Classification (NCBI taxonomy): domain Eukaryota; kingdom Metazoa; phylum Arthropoda; class Insecta; order Hemiptera; family Pseudococcidae; genus Planococcus; species Planococcus citri. The sequence continues at coordinate 39,367,147 of NC_088678.1, forward strand.
AAGAAGACCAGAGCACATTCAACACTCCCAGGTACCATATCTAAAAGAAAAGCAGCCGATTAATCAGTTCGTTCCTAACACGTACGCGTTGATATATCAATAAATTCTTCACCATTGTGCAAAACTAATCGTTTGCATTGGTCGATAAATTTCACCTATTCAGCTACAGGCCGGATGACATGGCCACTTGGCCAGCCTTCACCTACGCAAGAATGTACGTACGCGATTCCGGAACTGACCGATCGTTGGAGGAAAGTCGATCACAAACACGGCAGGGGTTTTAAGGGCTGATGCATTAAAACAATGTCACATCACCCACGCTTTCTTAAACCACCAAATCAGATAATACTAAATTAGCCGAATGTACGTTTATAGAAATTATCACGTCTGGTTATCATCTCGTCGTTGTTTTCGGCTCGTTTAATTTCCGTCTTTGACTCTTGGAGTATATACGAGTAAGTATAATTTCGTGCTTCACGTTCCATCATCACCATCATCGTCGCGTTGTTACAGCTAATCGTTGAATTAAGGTCGTGATTTGTTGTGCAGTGGTTTCTTCTACCGCATGAAGAGCATATGTACCTATAGCATGGCATGCTATGCCATGGCATGGCATAAGGCATGCATATAGCACGCCACAAATGCATACTATTCCGCAGAAAGGGAAAGGTGATTGTTTAGAATACTCCCAAGCAACACGCGCCTCTTGTAATACAATGCTCTTGAAAAAAAAGAAAGAAAAATTATCACGCCGGTGGCAGTTATTAAAACGTGGATCCGATATAAATCACTATGTACATTGTACAATTTATGAATATACTTGAGAACATACCTATTACCTACCTACCTATGCGAAATACGACTGGATGAGAGTGAAAAAAAGAGCCAGTAAGCGCATCTATGTGTACATATACTAGGTGGAGGTATACGTCCGTCGGTCGTGTGGATGGACGAAATTGCATACCTTGACAATGCATTGCGGTATCCGTTCATCCGTGTTCTTGTTTGTGCATGTACATTATGCTTTGTTTTATCGCCCGTACCGCCCGCATTCTAAGTAGGTCAGTGGCCATGGTTACGGCCGGAACCTCTTCATCGTCGAGCCTAGGTCAAGGGCATGTCTTGTAATGTTTGTGGAAAGAAAAACACCTTCAATTCTAACACCTCACAGGCTCACACACACACAAATCGCGCAGCTTCCAACATTTTACATATTTAAATGATTCGTATTCGTACCTACCTTCGTGTCGCCGCCCTTCTTTGCTTTAGAATCGTATGTACGTATTCTCGACGATGCACATGATATTTAGGTATAGTATTGTAGCGTCGTCGTCGTCGTTGAATTAGGTCGAAGAGCGCGAGAGTGATGGTAGCTTCGCGAGCAGATTTCCATATGTGGATATAAATTCAGTTTGTGTCGAGAGTATGCGGACGTCTTTTTGTTCCCTTGTCTGACCAATGCGTGAAAATTTTGATTTATGGGTACCTACTTTTTTTTGGGGAATTTCGCAAGGCTGGTTTAATTCTTTAACAGGATCACATCGAATTGTGTGTTTTCGTAGATTTAAGACAATTTTTATGCCAGATGTGGGTTGAAAATTTGGAGCATGTTGACATTGGTATTGTCATAAGTTACTGAGCTATTTACTCGTCATTTCTGCGAAGAATCATTGCGAACTGAATATGCTGCACTTTTTCCAATTCAAAATTGATCAGCTAACGTAGTTTTGTGTATCAACTATACCTGTGTCACCGAAAGCTAAAGTGGGCTCGAGGAAAAAAGGAAGGCCTCGTGAAAATTTTTCACCACTCTCCCCTCCCCCCTTCCTCCTATGAAGCAAATATGATTTTTTCAATAGTTGATGTCGAAAATGAGTTTTTTACAAAACAGAATTTTTGCACAACTTTTCCCTAATAAAGAAATTAACCTCCCCCCACCCTACAAAAATTAATCCTTGAAAAAAATGATGGAGACGTTTTTGAAAAAGAAGTTTTCTCTGAAGTTAACATTTTTGAAAGTTGAAGTCAAGAATAAATTTTGCTTCGAAACAAACGATTTTTGGAGATCGGTGTTTTTTGAGAAATTTTCCAGAAGAGTATTTGTTTCAAAAGCGAAGTTCAATAGCTTCTGTTCCATGAAGTTTCCGTTTGACCTTTAAAAATTAAGTTTTTGTTTTTCCTCACAAAAAAAAAAAAAAAAACGAAGTCGTGTTTTCACTTTGAATTTTTTTACATCTCCAACTCAAAGTTAATTCAGAGTCAGCTATCAGTCAGCTCTGAAAGTTCAAACAAGTCGACTTTATGACTGGTTTTTTGTGTATTATTCGACTTTTAGAACTAACCGTATAGTCCTATAGCCTTTCAATTTCACATATGGAGACCAAAGTGAAAATTACCTATTTTTTTGAGTGAAAATTACTAAATTTTTTTTTTGAAAATTTGCTAATTTTTTTAGTGAAAATTACTAGAAAAATTTTAGTGAAAATTGCTTATTTTTTCAGTGAAAGTTACCTAGGTACTTACTCATTTTTTTTAAAGTGAAAATTACTCCTTTTTTCGTGAAAAATACTCATTTCTTAGTGAAATTACCATATTTTTTTTTAGTGAAAATCACTCATTTTTTTCAGTGAAAATTACCTATTTTTTTAAGTGAAAATTACTAACTTTTTTAAGTGACAATAACTAATTTTTTTAGTGAAAATTACTAGTTTTTTTTTTTTAGTGAAAATTACGTAGGTACTTACAATTTTTTTAGAGAAATAGTATGTAGGCATATCATCATACAAGAGCCAAACAGAATTCTTATCATTTTTTGCAAATTTACCACCCCTGCACCCCTTTCCCTTTTTTGCCTATTCATAATTTCACAGGGTGTAACTGTCTAAAATTTTGTCATGTGAAAGAGTTTCCATTTGATGGTTTGTTTGTACTGTTATTGTATTATTCCAGGGACCATACAGAGCTGTAAAATGTAATCATGTTTAGGTGGGGATGAGTAAAGGTGGAAGAGAGAGAGGGGGAAAGAAGATGAAAAGTGATAAAAAGTCAACTTGTACGTCGATTTCATGGTTTTGAGAGGTGCTGATGACGAATCCGCAAGTATTTATTAGATTAGTGTTCGCATTACCCCCCCCCCCTTCTCCACCGCTCATTTCCCCAAGATAGGTATTGGTGGAATTGATCAAATTTTGGTTTATGCAAAAAATTACGTCTCGCATTACACAAGCAGATTAAGTATTGACAGAGCAGTTCATTGACAAACAAACAATGAATGAAAAAAGTCAAATTGGAAAAATGAGTGCTGAGAAAAACAGGCCTCCTAGGATTTTAAAATTAGTCCGGAAGGGCTAACAATGAACTAAGTATAGCTCTTGAAATTCTGTTTGATGCTTATTAAGGATCTCTCGGCTGTTGTATGTAGTTCATTCAAGAAAAATTCCAACTCCAAAGTGAGTTTTTTGATCAATGTTTTGGAATGATTAGTGATCACACATGGGGCAAAAAATTCAGGTTTGAACTCATACACTTGAGATCTTGTGAAGACGGTGTAAAATGGTGGAGACACCCCCCCCCTCATCAGCACCAATTAAAACGTTATAGACGTTGAAGTCGATTTTTTATTCACTTTTCTAGAGCAATTTGAAATTCCAGCAGAACGTTGAAAACTCATTGAAGCAGAACTAGTTTAAACAATTTTTGAAGGAAGGACAAGGAGTGAGCCACAAAATGAAATAATGCCGAATAAAAATTTTAAAAATTTCGAATGATTTTAATATGAGAAAAAGTGCAAAATTAATTTGGTTGCATTTCTGGAATTTTTTTGTTATTTCCATCTGATCTTCAAAATTTTTTAAGAATTCAAATAAGTTCAGATGAAGCAAAGGTAAAAGTTACAGGTGCTTTAAAAAATTATAAACTTACTGGAGGCCTTGGAATATATTTTTGTTTTCGATTTTATTCGAAAGATGTGAACTTTTGAACCATCAGGTCGTCGATTGTAGGAATGGTGGAGGTCTTGTGAGGTTTCAGGTTTTGTCGAAATACTATGTACATAAGTTTAGCCGTTTTCAAGGAATTAATTTCTAAAATAAATTTTGTCACTCGATAAACTTGGAAGCTTTGAGCTTTTGGAACATGATTATTGATGATGATGGCGAAATGTATAAGATAGGAGCCTGGTTGTGAAATTTTATATTTTATCGAAATCGGTTAAGACTTTCTTGAGAAATTCAGTTTTTAATGAATTTGTGGGCCAATACACCCCATGCGGATTTTCACGCACCTAATTTTGTCTGCGATAACACTCGAAGGCGTAAAATGAGTTGTAAAGAGGGGAATGAGAAAGATCAGAGATGGTAAAAATTATTGTATGCACTGGGTAAAATCATTCTAAGAATTATTCCTTAGGAAAGGAATATTTCTTCGTACCTGGCTAGCTCTGAGAGTAGGTAATTTTGATCTAAATCAGTCTCCACTACATCAAAATAATTAATAAGGTGAAAAATAAGAACACCTTAACAGAACCATTTATACTCATTTAATGATGTTTCGTATTAAAATTAAACAGTTCGGTGTAATTATATCAAAATACATATAAATATAATATATCTACATTGAAGAGCTACAAGAAGGAATTGTCTTGCCATAATGGTCAAAAGCCAATTTGACCAGATAAATTAAAACGTTCACAGGAAATCCTGGCATCTTGGGCAACTATAGGCAGGGCAGATCAATTCAAAATATTACGTAATGGATAATACCTAATGAGGCTAAACACTCACCGTTGAATATTCGTGAATTGATAAAGGTTGGCAGGGTAGCTTGTGTATAAAGGCATTTCAGCCAGTCCCTCAGACTGTACACGTTGCCTACCTCTCCTTGGCATCCCCCAATAATAGGTGCATCGGTAGGTAATAGGCTCTAAGGCGGCATGTATGACTTGGGTACCTCTCTCCTAGTCCGGATAAAGGAGAGATGATCCACAAATACCATAAATCGAAACAACTAATTTACGTTAAGAAAACACATTTTAACCTCTAAAAGGTTACTTCAAAACTAGGGGACGAGGGGGGTGGCCCTCGCCTGCCTTTAAAGTTACACCGTTGACAAAAAGCTTAGCTTACTCGAGTCGCTAATCTAGAAGTGGTTAAGGTAGATTTCACAGCCTCGGATCGGACCTGAGCTGTGTAGGGGAACCTATACACGTATACCAGTTTCTGTCCTACTCTTAAGGGGAATTACACTAATGTTTCCCAAACTGGGAATTACGTTATGCACTACCTATGGCAGTGGAGGCAATACTGCTCATCACAGAGTCATTCATACGAATTAATCCGTTCGCGAATGATTCATCAAAAGTTGATCGATTCGTTCGCGAATAATTCACCAAAAATAAATCAATTCGTTCGCGAATGATTCACCAAAAATAAATCAATTCGTTCGTGAATGATTCGCCAAAAATAAATCAATTCGTTCGTGAATGATTCGCCAAAAATAAATCAATTCGTTCGCGAATGATTCACCAAAAATAAATCAATTCGTTCGCGAATGATTCACCAAAAATTGATCAATTCCTTCGCGAACGAGTCACCTATAATATGATCAATTCGTTCGCGAACGAGTCACTTATATGAATCAATTCGTTCGCGGATGGTTCACTAAGAACTACTCAATTGGTTCAAGATTGATTCGCTAAAAATCAATTAATCCGTTTGCGATTGATTCCTCGAAAAATCAATCATTTGTTGAATCATCAATCGTTCGTGAATGATTCGAGTCGTTTCGCTTGAAAATAGATCAAGTCCTTTACAAAAGTTTCACAAAAAGCGAATCAATTTGTTTGTAAAAGAACATAGATTTACAAAAACCGAATCAATTCGTTCACGAATGAGTCACTTGAAAATTGTATTAATTCGTTGTCAATGATAGAAAAAATATCAAAAAGTTGGTCTTCTTATGCTAGCTGCGCGAGTTTTTCTTTAGTTTGCGTGGAGGAGGAGGGAATGAAAAAATTGTTTGAATTGTCAAAATTTTTTCCAAAGCTCGTAAATAAAGTTTTCATGTATTGGGATTAAGGGCATCGTAGGAGGTACTCGTATAACATGTAAATATTATGGAACATTAACACCGTATTACACTTACAAGTTACAATCGATATAATGTATAGCGATCATATAATTAAAAGGGTGTCCATCCATTTCGAACACTTGCAAGTTGCAGGAACCGGAGCAGCACAAATCCCTTTTAAGTAATCATTCAGAGCGTATCTCTGATTAACTTATGTAGTGGTTGAGGTATCTATACGAGTATTTTCAAACTTATTACAAGCACTTCCTTACCTCATACGCAATGTACCTGCACATAACTACATACATAAGGTACCTATCTCTCTCTTCCAAAAAAAAAAATAAAATCAACCATCCAAGCTTGAAACGACCTAAACAATTAAGCTTGTTTTCTTACCTGTTGGTAACTCTTACGATATATGGCATCTTCGCCGTGCTCCACATATTTACACAACGTACCATATATGTACCTACGTACGAGTACATTAATGATGCCGGCGAAACGCGCGTTAATCTCTCGCATTTCTGGGTGTTTATTCGGCAAAACACCGCCGCCGGGTATAATTTAATGGTCAAGGTCACCGATGCTATTTGGTAACCATCGGAAAGATAAAAAGAAAGAAAAGGTTGAGTTAGTGGGCGTTATAAAAAGTCATTAAATACGCTGCACCAGGAATATAGTGTGCCAAAGTAACTATCAGCTTGGTCTTCGGCTCGACTCAAATGCATTAAAATATTGAATTTACATCGACCATACGTACTTATTTTTAGAGGTGTTATTCAAGTTCATAAATACAATTTGCAAAAGAAAAAAAAATGGATTTTCAACGACTCTGTATCAGTCACATACTAGCAAAGGTTAACGACTTATCCACCTGATTCGGACTGTTGCCCTTATGTAGCGATCTGACGTATTTTATACATACAAGAATGTTCTGCCGGTGTTTCTATTTGTCTTGCCATAAAATTACCAACGAGTATCGTCGATTCGTTGCATTGAGTCGTCGACGTAGCATTTGTCATTCGTGCCATCGTGTGACTAGCTGCAGTGAAATTACACCACAATAAGAGGTTGTTGTATCTACTCTCGTACCTGCTAATGACCACTAAATTATCGAATTTTGGTAATGCAGATTGGTCATTTTTAACATTGCTTATTCGGTACCGTTATAATATGTATGTAGGTTTAGTATAAGAGGAATTGAATACCAAAGGTAGAATACCAGAAGCGTGGCGTAAACGATTCGTCCATTTTAATAGATGCGAATATCTTCCTGTATAAGTGATATGGATATTCAGAAGTTCACAATTTCAAATAAACTATGGTGTTTGTTTAAAAAAAATAAAGACTTTTTTGAATACCTACGTGCCGAAACATTCAACTTCATCTTTTATAGACAGTAGGTACCTATTTCTTCATGAATTTCGCATAAATAAACACCCAAAATCGATTTTTCAGCTGCCAGATGTTGAATTTTTTGAATTTTAGAGGATTTATGAAAATTTATGAATAGGTAAGAAAATTATTAGGCTGGATAAAGAGTCTTTGAAATTTTTGGAATCTACGACAAATTTTAATTGATTTTGATGGAATAAAAAAAATTGAGAAACATGTTTTGCAATTTTGAAAGTTGTGAAAAAAAATGTACATTTTTTCGGATCTTTTCTTTCTTGAATAATTTTTATAGATATGTATTTTAACAATTCTGACTTGGAAAACTCAAACATTTTTGAATATTTTTAATAAATCCAGTTCCGCCAGAAACATTTTAAGTTTTATTTCTCATTTTTTGGACTCTATTATACACATTTTTTCAATTAATAACCTACCTAAATTTTTTTCAAAAAAATGAATAAAAAAATAATTTTACATATAACAAGTAGATTTCTTGAGGGTTTTCTGTTACAAATATTTTGTAGTTCCTTGTTTTGTTTTTATTTTCTCGCGTTTGCCCGTTCTTTCTATTTCATTTATTTACTACTTTTGAAGACTAGTCGCCTATTTTGCCAGTTTTTACATTTTACCAGAGCATGAAGATCCATTAGGTAGGTAACTCCCAAAAAATGTGTAGTTACATCCAGTCAATTTGGCCCAAACTTTTCGAAAAACTTTATAAGATACTTTTGACAAATCAAAAAAAAAAATGAACCTAAGAATACATTTTTTCTCACTTTTTTTAAAATTGACCCTGAAAGCAGGTTAATGGGAGCTGAAATATGAAGCAAAAGGGAGATTCCCAGGGTTACAACTACGCAGTTGCATACTTCGAGACTTTGACGAATTTCTCTGAAGGGAAATATTTACCCAAAAAATACACTTTTTTCACTCATGTCAAAAGTGACCATCAAAAAACGCATTAAAGTGTGACCCACACAAAAAATTTCCAAGAATGTAGCTGCCTTATACGCATTTTGCATTTTGAGATTTTGGAGAATATATTTTTGAAAAAAAATGAGCCTATAAAAAGTAAACGTTCTTCATTCATGTGGATTGTGGAAAGTGGTCCTCAAAATGCTTTAAAAGCTGGAATATACTCTAGACAGATCTCCAGAGTTGTATTCGTAACTTCCTGATTGCACGTTTCAATTTTTTTTTCTTCTCCAATTTTTTCATAATAATTATTAATTTACACGATTTTTCGGGCATTTTTTTTTGTATTGAAGCTGTGCTGTAGTTTTTAAATTATGGTTGAAAAAAATGATCAAAATTGGCGACTGAATCATTGAGAAATTCCCTGTTGTGAGATCGTTGGATCTTTAATTCTTATAAATTCTTCAGTACCAGTACTAGAGCACCAATGTTTGCTAGAACCGCATTTTTTTTATCAGGGTTGTCCAACAGAGTTGATTTAAAATTGCCTAATTTTTAAAATGATTATGCAATCTTTCTCTTTGTACGACTCCTCTATCTCCTATGGCGTCTTCCTTAAAAAATTTTCAAGTCATGAATTTATAAAAACTGAATTCGACGCTTAACTCCACGATTCTGCATTTAAGATATACCTACTAAAAATTGAAGTTATCAGAAAAGGGAATCTTATTTATAGAGATATCTGCTTCCGATTTGAACTGGAGCACGAAACCTCGTAAACAAAGTTTCAGCATCTCAAATTGATTTATCGATTTTTAGCCAATTTTTGAAAATGCAAAAAGTTGACTATGATATTTTAGGGGATTTCGGTATACTTATGTGATTTTTTTTTCAATACATAATACTACATTTATATTAAGTAAAAATGAAGGAAGTCAAATCGTCTAGCACAATTTCCGGCAATTCTGAAGCCTCTAGCTCGATTTTCAATTATACTTTAGAATTTTTAACTTTCTCCAGAAAACGTGAAGATGAATTTAATCAACTAGGTAGGTACCCAATCCAGTTGTGACTTATATTCTCGACCTGTTATTTTCATGTGAACACCTCAAATGTTTTTTTTTTTTCGATTTTTCGATTTTTTCCCCCTATAAAAATACGTTAGGTAGTCAAAAAAAAAAAAAACACTGTCTAGGTGTCCACCTGGAAATTGAATCAAATATGGATAAATTCCTGAAACAGGTCGAGAATAATCGACGACTCTAATATTTTCAATTGCTCGAATTAATTTCTACGTTTTTTGGTGAAATTCAAAAATTTTGGAGAAATTGAAAATTGTCCTGGTGGCTCTACAATGGTCTGAAACAAAGAAATTCAGTTCGGGAAATTTTATAATATGTATCACTTTGAGGACTAATTTTTTATAATTTTTACAGTGTTACGACAAAAATTGCCTAAAAATTGTCAATTTTTGAATTTTCAAAAATTCGCCAAAAATCGAAGAATTAATTTGGCAGAAGGGCAGGGGGTTCAGATAAACATTCAAAATAACCCAATATTCTGTGGCATCTTCATTAGTCAATTTTGATGTCAACAATCAACTGTCATTTAAACGTAGATATTTGCTTTACTTCTGCCATTCAACCATCCAGATTTGTTTTACTCGACAACTTCATCGGTATTCATCGACCTATCAAACAATAGTCTGGCTGCGTCTGGAAATCATTAAGAATAATGGTACATTATCACCAGGACGTTAATTACGACATTAAACCCGGCACATGGAACTGTTACAACAACCTATACTGTAACTCGATTTATCAACACATCACATCGCAGCTATCTTCAATACCATACGATACGGTAGTAAACCCTAATACGAGTAGTACACACTCCAGTAGGAGAGAAAAAAAAAGCACTAGGAGAAGATGTGAAAATCCATCTTGCAGGATGACTTTCATTTTCATGGTAATTTCACATGGGCTGTGTGCGAGTTCGGGATGCATCGAGAAGACGACATGACACGCTATAGACTCATAGATGAAAAAACAAACGTTGCAAATTAACTATTTAAATGTACAAATATATGGCGGAATTTGGCCATGGTCTATGTTCACAGAATGAGAATGCTGAGAACCACTTCCTTATGTCTGCCAACTCATACAGTATAGACTTTCGTTCGCGACACATTAAACTTTAATCTAGTATAACACAACCGAAGTCGAAGGAAAGGTAGGTAGTAGTTACCTAGGTATAGTTATGAGTTGCGTAGGTGAAAGCTATACACATTGGTATTTGTCCTATGCATGTCCCATCACATTTAGTATATGTGATAATGTATCTACTCGTAGTGTACCTGTACACGTACAATACGCTTGTCTAGGCATCGTGGTCATTATACCAGCGACACTTTTACCTATAGCATCTTCATCTTTGTTTTTCTCTTTCTGTCTGTTCATTACGAGTAAGAAGACCTGATCACTTTGTCTTTGTTTTGTCTCTTGTCATAACTAACGATGTAATGTGTATGTAATTGTTAAATTAGACATTACATTTACATGCACTGGTCCATGTACTCGTATATCGACAAGGTAACTCGCCAAATGCGTCAGTTCTTTTCACTCGTGCCGTCTCACTAACGGGTGCCATTTTTTAATAGTTTAAAAAACAATGTCGCACGGTACCTATCCACTAATTGCGCTCGGGAGTAACTATTTCTTTCTTTGGTGATGACCGTTTTCACTTTCCACAAATCGATGACACACTGCACCATACTGGTACTTTCCATCACTATTTGGCTGCAAAGAGCAATCTTCCAACACTGGCCAATGTCGATGTCGCATCTTCCAAGTTAATGATTCGTGTAAATAGAATTTAAACGGAAGTTAAACGCGATGGCAGCGACGGCGGCGGCGCCATCGTCGTTCCAATATTCTGTTAATTTTTTACCGTGGAAAAAAAATCTCGTTGGGAAACTCTGTACTGTGTGTCGTTAATAGGTTTATATCAATTATAAATTGACGATGACAACGTGTCTATAATATAATGTATGGCATTCCGAGCGTACAGATTTTCATCATCGCGTCGGTTGTAGTGAAGATGAAGCGGGAAGCGAGGGGGGGAGAACCTCATCTCTTGACAACTTGGCGTACTTATAGTGTAGGTACTCGTACCTATATAGTAAGCTATAACATTCGACCAATGTATTCTTTAGTATCGATACATAACCGATATTCGTGAAAGTTAATTTATCCTCGACGATCGTTATTTGATTATGATCCTCTCGACAGTTTATATTGGTCATTGGGTCAAATACACGACGACTATATGGTGTAAATGTATACGAATACACTCATAGATATACGAGGTATAGGTAAGGTACCCACCGATGAAGTTTAATATAATATGTATGATGTTCGAGGTACTCGTATGTAATAGTGGGAGTGAAATTAATGGTCGACCATTTAATCAGGACTATACAACCGACCCATTCTATACCTATAGGTATAGATTTAATGATAAAAATAGATAGGCTATTGCATTACATTATATTAGCTTATTTATTATACTCAGGTATCTTGACTCGTAGTTGTAATTAATTTTCCACTCGCGAAAGTGATTTCTAATGGATTTTTTTTCTTTTTACAGGATGTTTGGATTAAGATGCCAGATCGGGTGGTAGCCTTACAGCTACTGTCATCGTATTGGTTAGCTGTGATTCTACCGCCCTTACCGGGAATACTTTGTTTCAGTGCAATATACAATAATGAACGCATTTCCGCTTTTTCTAATCTTTCGCCATATTTTCACCAAGGTAAATATCTACACATTTGATGCGTATTTTATTGTATGTAGTAAATAGTAAGATGTACGATACATTCTATTTCTTTACTCAAGTAGTAAGTAATTCTGAAAAACTAAGCATGATGTTGCACCACCATAAAAAAAATACGGTAAGGATTTTCACGTGGGAAATTCAACAACAAAATTCGATCAAGAAAATATGATTATCGACTTCAAAATGTCTTTTGATTTCGCTTGAATTGTTTTTACAAAGTCTAACCAACTCTATAGTTTAAAAAAAAAAAATACAGTTTGAAAACTCAATGAACAGAAATTTCAAAAATTTCAATAAATAATTTTGAAAAGCCGAAATTTGCAATTTTTAATAAAAAAGGCCATCTGAGAAAATTGAACTCAAAGTAAAAACGACGACTTCAAAATTCTGATAAATTGATATCATTTTTTAAAAAGAAGGCTTTTTTCAGGTACCTACATAGAACGATTCGAATCAAAAATACATACCTAAATACCATTATTTTTTCGGATGTGATCCATATCAATTTTTTAGACGTGATTTTTGTAATTCGCATTTTGGGCTTCTCGTGTTCTTCATTAGACGACATCACTAGAGCTGGGATTTTTATGCTTTGCATATTTTTTTATGGACTAGAAAAAGTGCATATTTGATAAGATCTCCACGAATCACGAAATTTCCTGACGAATGAGCCCAATATCATTTTGCATATTTTGCATATTTTATCATATTTTAGCGTAAACCCTGCAAATTTGAGCATTTTCTGGTATTTTTTTTGCTCTATTTTATGGAAATTTTTCAAAAACTGACATAAACAACACAACATTAAAAACATTTTTTATAGTGAATTTATCATTACAAAATGGCTCGTTTTCCTACTTTTTAAAAATAAGAAGTGTATTTTTATTGATTACTGCGTTCATTTTGTTTTAAATTGACAGTTTTCATGTTTTTCAACTTGAAGGATCCTTCTCAGGCCTCTCAGAGGCACGTCATCACTAAAACTGAAATTTCTGCATATTTTTTGCATATTTTGGGTGATTTTTGCATATTTTTTTATATTTATTTCGGATGAGAAAATTGCATAAAATATCGCATATTTTCATCATATTTCTGCATAAGAATCCCAGCTCTAGACATCACTTTCGATTTTTTCAACATTTCACTTGAATTCTGAGATGCTTTATTATTTATCAACTTTAAATTATGATGTTTCAAGCACTAATTGTCACCAAATTCACCTCAATTTTACAAGAATTTCTTCAATTTTGATAAATTTTCGTTGATTTTCATAATTTTTTTACAGGTTACATGATGCGAGTAATTTTTGGCAAATTTTATTCTATTTTGATGATATTTGATTAATTTTTATTGGATTACAATCGACATAATTTTTACAAAATTTTGCTCGAATTCTGAGATTTTTATCAATTTTTTATCATTTTTACTTACTTGCTTTTGGGTCATTTAAGCAAACTTTAATGTTTCTTTATGCAAATTTTGCCTAACTAGTGCAAAATTTCATCAATTTTTTGTCAATTTTCATGACAATTTTACAGATTTTCTGCGCTATTTTTACTGATTTTCAAATAAATTTTGATAATATTCAACCTACTTTTTGTAATTTTTTACAATTTATTATAAATTTGGGATTTTTGAGATTTTTTACTTTCAGAATACTTTATTAAATTTCTGCTAATTTCTAACTATTTTCACAAATTCTTGATAAAATTTTTTTGAAGAAATATTCGCAAAGTTTGCTCAATTGTGATGATTTTTTTCACTCAATTGATAATTTGAAATTTTGACAAATTTTCATGCAATTTAGAGAACATTTAAATTATTTTTTATAACTCAATCTGGCCAACTTTTGCAAGATTTTACTCAATTTCCAAGACCTTCAGCTTCTTTAAGTAACTTTTTCACAATTTTATTCCAATTTGATAATATTTGACCAACTTTTCGTAATTTTGAAAAATTTCTCCATGTTTTAGTAAGTATTCGAATTTTTGGTTAATTTTAGGATTGTACCGTAATTTTGAGATATTTTCTAAACTTTTGGTCGTTTTCTAATACCCCATCAATTTTGGTAACTATTGAGTGATTTTTTAAACCAACTTTATCATTGTAGGTACACATAGGTTTGGTAGCCGTTAAAAGTATTCCTGGGTAAAATAGGTGAATGCTCCTGTCCTCGGATTTTTGAAATTTTGATGAAACATTGTTGGGCCTCTCCTCCAATGTGACCCTTAGGAGAGTCCAACTGAAAATCTAACTTCATATTCGTGTTCAGCGAGTTCGATTCGTAGGTATGATAACGATACCCATATTGTCGATCTTCTTTCGCCCCAAAATTGGGGTTTCAAGAAGTTGGTTAGTTTTCTATTATTTTTATAGAGACCCGCATGCAAAATTTCAGAATTATATCACTGGCAGTATCGCTTTTTTTTTGGTGGTGCCGTGATACAAAAAACACATTTTTGAGTTTTTTAAGATGACCCACCTGCAGAAAAAATTTGAAAAAATACCAATAATCATTATAGTAGGTACTCGGGCAAATTTATTTTTGAAAGAAAAAAAATTTTGTGTACCCGAATTAGATTTGAAGACAGGGCGGTTTCAAATTTTCTTCTGTCAATATCTCCCGCCCTCCTGGGGGGGGGGGCTAAAAACTGTGAAAAAATTCACGTTGATCCATTATATTTTGGATGGATTCAAAACTCGTTGAAGTATGATTTTTTTTTCTCCGAAAAACGTGTTTTTCGGCCATTGTGGACAAAGGGGTAGGGTGGGAGAAATTTTTTTGGCTCCAACATTTATTTAAAAGGCACTCAACAATGTTTCATCAACATTTCAAAAATCCGAGGACAGGGACATTTCACCTGTTTTACCCGGGGATACCCTTTCGTGCTCGTTATAAGCGTCGAGTTTTGAATTAAGTAGTACATACAAGATATACATACAGTATGACACAAAAGTAGTGTTCGGTGGCTTTTATTTCTAAGTGGAAAGAGCTAGCGAGAAGAATGAAGTGGCGTTGAGTAGGGAAAAATAAGGTCTTTCAAAAGCGGCCTTGAAAATTTCAGGCCCATGCACAGGGTGTCCAAAAACATGATATGAATTTTTTTGAAACCGGTTCATTAATTTACAACCAGTTGACAAAAAATACCCATAAAATTGTAGATAGAGAAAAAAGCTTGAGACAAAAGTTGTAGAGCGTGAAAAATTACACAATTCTGTCTAATCACATTTTGAAACCGGTTCACTGGTTCGCATTTAGCAACCAGTTTTTGACAATCAACTAAAAATTGGAGATAGAGAAAAAAGCTTGAAACAAAAGTTGTAGAGCGCAAAAAATTGAACCATTTTCGCCGATTGGATTTTGAAACCGGTTCATTAATTAGCAACCAGTTATCAAAAATTACCTAAGAATTGGAGATCGAGAAAAAAGCTTGAAACAAAAGTTGTAGAGTGTGAAAAATGACGCAATTCTGTTCAATCACATTTTGAAACCGGTTCACTGGTTCGCATTTGGCAAGCATGTTTTTAACAAACGCCTAAAAATTGGAGATAGAGAAAAAAAATTGGAACAAAAGTTGTAGAGTGTGAAAAATTGAACCATTTTTGCAGATCAGATTTTGAAAATGGCTAGTTAATTTGCAACCAGGTAACTTTTGATGGCTTGCTGCGAATTAATGAACTGGTTTCAAAATCTGATTGGCGGAAATATGTATGTAGTTCAATATTTCACACTCTACAACTTATGCTTCATGTTTTTTTTTTTCTATTCATATCACGTTTTTGTCGTCTTAGTGTGTAGAACACGTTGCGTCAATAAAAATCAGTTTGAATTTTTTGATCAAACCGGTTTTACAATTTGTGGACTGCTCTACACAGAAATGAAAGGATGGAAAATTCATCATCTTTGAATCAAACCCCTAGGAACACCCTCTAGACTAAAATTTTCTCCGAATGATTTTCAATAATTCAAAATGAAAATTCTCGTATTTAATCAGAATTATACCTTTTGTTCTGTGATCTGCTCCATGGTGACAGATTGGTCACAATAATTGTTCAAAACAAAGTTGAGCGTTCCAATTTTTGCTCAAAATCTTTCCAAAACAAAGCAAAGAAAATCTCACCTTTCTAATAGGATATTTTAGGCTCGACGAGCCCTATTTTTTCCTGTAGGATTCTCAAAAAATTTATTTCTTGTGGAGAGGTGAGAAATTTGAAATTCTTTTCATCACACCAGATGAAGCCCAGTTTGAAAAAAAAATTAAGGGTTCTGTGGAAAAATAAAGAGAAACGAAATCGTAAAATATCCGTGAAAGTTTCTATCGATAAGATGGGTTATTGCTTTTCTGAAAGTCTTCTTTTCGAGATATTTTGAAACCAACTTTGAAAAATTCAATTTGAGAAATTTTAAAGTATCAAATTATTGGAGAATCTGTCAGAAAACTTGCATAATTGTCTGAAAATTCACTGAAAATTGAAGGAGATAATATCTCAAAATCTGGCAAATATCAAATATAATTTCCAAAACTTTTCCACAAATGTAAAAAATACGATGTTTAATTAGTTATTCTCTGAAGGTTTTTTTTTTGAGATTTTCGAACGAAGATTAAAAAGTTAAACTTTATTGAACAATTTTTTGATGATTCCTAAAATAGGACGCCGCGCCGTTTAAATATGTACATAATATGAATATCTTTATCAATTCACCTGTCAAAATTTTAATTTTACTCACTTCCTAATACCTGTATTTTGTATTTTTTGATTACAGGACGCAAATTCGGTGGTTACAAAATCCTTCCAAAACCTTGTAAAGATACGTCGT
Source organism: Planococcus citri (assembly GCF_950023065.1). NCBI lineage: Eukaryota > Metazoa > Arthropoda > Insecta > Hemiptera > Pseudococcidae > Planococcus > Planococcus citri. The sequence goes on from NC_088678.1 coordinate 39,384,180, forward strand.
CGCCGCAAAAAGAGAACACCGGTGTTTGCATGTTCAATTATGAATGTACGCAAAGAGCGGGAACGGTGGTCGGCTCCTGTATGGATGGCTTCCTGTACGGCACATGTTGCAAATTACCAGTCGGCGTATCCGTGTCGACCGTCGAGGACACATCTCCGGCAGCCGATACGACGTCTTCGAAACCAGCGTCGTTCCTCTCATCTTCGGCGGTCAACGACCATCGTTCAACCACCATCTCTCACCATCACGCCAATAAACCACCTCACATAGAGCATTCGCCGGAAGAAACCTTTCTTCTATATAAAAACGGCACCGTTGTACAAAATGTATATAGTCCGGATGATTTTTTATTCTTTACTAAACAACAAACGCCATTATACATGCACACTAGTCCATTACCCGAAACCGATATCTACGATAATACCAAAGTGCACCACCAGCAGACTGTCTCAGATTCCAACGATTTGAATAAACGCGCTACGTATCATTATCAAAAGCTCACGACGTTATCGAACGGCGATAACGCTGCTCATAATACTAATAGTAATAGTAATAATAATATCAGTCCTAGTCAGATATTCGATTTAGCCATGTCTTCGTATAGCAAACCACCATCGACGTCTACTCCAAAGTCGGAAAATCGTCACACCAGTACGACTCCTAAGCCATATTACACTACTTCCAGTAGCCGAGAACCATTCAGTCCGAATTTCCCATCTAAATACGGTTCTTCGATGGCTCACACTACGAAAATCTCGCCTCCGACGACTGTCCGTACCAATGACGGATACAGCAGTAGTTCAACATCTAAATATCTGTTCAGTACAACTCCTCAACTAACTTCCGTCTACGGATCGGAAATTACCAATAAAAACGACGTATTTGACGAAGACGAGAACCTAGTCAGAGTACCAACTTTGACTGCGGAAAACGTTCATAATAAATATGGTTCGAACCAGAACAACAATTCGTCCATCAATCATATTCTGTGGCTTTTGAACGACACCAGATACGAGTCGGAAATCGAGACTGAGACAGCTACTCAACCTACCCAGTCATTCTACACTTGGTTATCGGTACAGAATAACGCTGAGAAAAGCAGTAGCCAATCTTATCACACTAAACCCGTCACCCATAGCATATATCACGATAAAACCAGCAGCACACCGATGAGCAGCACGACAGTTCATCATATTCCAGGACCAGCGTTCCACGTCACACCCGAAGTGAAAATCACGCCTAAACCACCGAATAACGCCGAGTCGGTGCCCACAGTGATTGTGCTGACTTCGGCTCAAGACACAAACCCCAATCCGTCACCGTCTATTGGCCAAAAGAAGCCTGTATTTAGTTACGCGACTACGGCCAGTTACAACGTTAGTTACCATTTCCCTCAAGCTGGTTCGAGCTCCAGCAATAAGCCTTACGTCAAACCCAGTTATTCGTCGAAGCCGTACCAAGATAAACCTAAACCAACTTACAGTCTTCTGATTACTGCCAAACCATCTCAAGCATCTATCAGCAGTAGTAGCACGATTCGTCCAGTTACTGCTGGATATATCTCGAAGCCAATCTACAGCGATCTGGGCACGTCTTCGAAGCCGGCTCTGTTTTCAACCACTCCATTCACTACATCCCAAAAACCCCCTCTAAAGGCGCAAATAACCCAGTCAACGTCGATCTATACGCCTAAACCAGAGACACCTTCGACTTCAACGATGCCTTCGTTGATGCAAACCACCATCGTTACAACAGCGAAGCCAATATTTGGCTCGAATCTGCACGCGTCAGATAGTGTTCTGAAACCAGTCTACAGTCCATCGCCAATCCCATCGTTGACCAATTCAGTACCTCTGTATTCCACATCGAGCTACGTCTCCATCAAACCATCTGGTAGCAATTTATACAGTACAACTCCTCCTTTGTATTTCGAGGATAATCCAACACGTCCTGTATACCCATTCGGCAACTACCTCATCAACTCGACCGAAGACCTGATAGCATTTCCACCAGTTCGAGACCCGAATGTGAATTTAACAGCTACTCAACAAGAGAACCCCTTGATAACATCGACTACAACATTCGGCGACGACGAAACCGAAGTAACACCTCAATTCGTAGTCGACAAAACATTGGAAGACAAAGTGCACGTATTCGTTGAGAAAATCGTGCAATCTTTACAAGGTAATTTCGAAGACCTCGAGAAGGTCTTGATTACCGGAGAGTCGACCAATAACGTCACCGTCAGCAATGGCAGTCCGAACAAAAAGCCGACGACGGTGACCAAAAAACCGACTAAGAAGCCCACAGGTACGACGAAACCTTCGTCAGCCCGACCACCTTCGGCCAAACCAGCCATTACCACGTTACCAGTTACTCCTACTCTTATTACCAAAAAGCCAACGAAGAAGCCGTCTTTAGCTACCACCGTGCAGCTATTCCAGCCGTCGTCAACGGCTCAAAATACCATTGTCACATTACCCAATAAGAAGCCAATCAAAATTACTACTACGGTTTCCATATTACCGGCGTCGTCGTTGTCGTCGTCCACTGAGCAGACGCCCAGTTCGGTGTCTTTTTACGAAGAGGAACAATTTGTGACTACGACTAAAATTGGGACTGGAAGTGGGACTGGTAGCGAGGAGCAAGGTGATTTTAGAAGAGGTTTGTATGAAACATGTAATTATGTATTTATGTCAGGAATGGATTGAAAGGGGATAAGATGGCGTTTTTGATTCACATTCAATTTTTTTTAAAATTAGTATCTCAGAGGCCAGAAACAATAAAGGTTTCCAACGCCAGTAATTTCTGTTTCTTCAACAATGTATGGAATTAGCAGGGTCTGCGAGAGAGACGCAAATCATGCACTTGCACCAGATTTTCATTTTCTTTGTGGGGTCCCAAACCCAATGAACTGATGCATCTCCAAAACGCCTTCACATGGTCCATTGTAAACGTGTTGAACAAAACTCCAGTCGACATTTATTGAAAACTCGAGTTTTGTTTAATAAGGAGCCTCTCTGAAATAGTAACTGGATGCTGAGTTCAATTTCTACCGGTTTGGAAACAGCGGAACACTGGAGGGGAAGGGGCAAGGGCAGGACTCTCTTTCTTACCAGCCCTGAGGATTTGAAGCTTCATATCAAAACCAGGCTAAAAAAATATAAATAAAGAGCAAAAAAGCAAGGTTGAGGAATTAAAAAAATTTGATTTCGATTCTGGTTCAACTTCAATTTTTTAATTTTAGTCTCAGCCACTCTTGATTCCAATTTCTCTGCTCTGGTTGCAGTTCCAGTTCAATCATTTTAGTTTTGATTCTCATTGGTAAGATTTCATTCGGTTCAGAATAATCTTGGAAAATGTTACGTCGTATACAACAGATTTTATATTATAACGAGGGCTCGTAGATACTCAAAAAAACACTCACACAAAAAAGAACATCACAAATTGAAATAAAAAGTTGGGCTATTTTGCAACTTATTGATTTAAAAGAATCAGATTTCTTGCTTGACAATTTTTGGCAACGAAGTGAGAAGAATTTTTGCAATTTCTGGCAAAAAAATGCAAAACAGTCAGACTTTGACAATTTTAGCAAAAAAAAGCGAGTCTTTCGGACTATTTTGCAACTTCAGATTTCTTGTTTGACAACTTTTGGCAACGAAGTGAGAAGAATTTTTGCAGTTTCTGATAAAAAAAAAAAAAAATACAAAAAAGTCAAACTTTGACAATTTTAGGAAAAGGAAGAGTTTTTGGCAATTTCTGGCAAAAAAGCGAGTCTTCCGGACTATTTATGGAACAAAGTAAAATTGTTTGGAATTTTTTGCAAAAATTAACAATTTTGCTAAAAAGCAAGAATTTCAGTTTTCTGAAAAAAAATGAGAATTTTTTACAATTTTTTGCAAAAAGCAAGACTTTGAGAATTTTAGAGAAAAACTCGACTTCATGAAAATTATTAACAAAAAAGTTGGATTTCTGTCAAAAAAGGGAGACTCGAGTGCTTAATTTTTTTTAAGGTCAAAATCTTTAGCAGTTTTGCTAAAAAGCAAAAGTTTAACAATTTTAGCAAAAAGTACAGATTCTTGGAAATCAGTCAGTGACCCAAAAAAAAATAATTTAAAAAAAACGAATTTTTTTCGCAATTTTATGGTACGAAAACAAGAATTTTTGGTAATTTTTGGCAACATCTGCTGAAAAAAAAGCAAAACTTCGCAATTTTTCTAAAAAGCGAAAATTTTATTATTGTCCAATTTTTGGAAAAAAGCAAGACTATATCGACAATTTTATTGAAAAGCAGGAATATGAGCATTGGCAATTTCTGGCAAAAAGTGAGACTTTTGAGTATTTACTTTTTGGTAAGAAATGCTATTTTCAATTTTTAGGTAAAAAAGCGAAATTTTTGGGTAAATCTTGGGTGAAAAATAAGGACTTTTTGGAATTTTATGTGAAAAAAGCAACAATTTTCAACAAGAAACAAGACTATTCGTATACGGCAATTTTGAAAAAAGTGAGATTTTTTGACATTTTTGGTAGAAAGCGAAACTTTGACAATTTTTAGAAAAAAATTTGCTTTTGTAACTGAAATGCTGTAAAGGAAGTTAGCCAGTTGAAAAAGAAATGAGGAAAGAAGAATTTTTGAGTCGAAATTTTCTCAAAGCTGCAATTCTCTAAATTCTCTGTCTATGTCATGAAATTCTGAAAAATCCTCTTTTTGGGTCATAATTCAACTACCAAATTTTTCAATCCTAAATTTTCTCCAAAAAATGCCTTAAAAATATCAAAATCTGTGATTTGGCAGCTACAATTCCGAAAAATCTGTTTTCCCAGTCATACATATTTCAACTACAAATGCATTTTGTGGGCTACTTTCGACTTGAGTGAGAAAAATTCAATTTTTGAGCTCAAATAATTCTGGAAAAATGCGCTAAAAAGCTCAGTCTCTGACTGCTACAATTCTGAAACAACGTCCTTCTAGGCTGTATCTCAACTTCCAACGTTTTTTGGAAACCACTTCTTTCATTAGTGAGAAAATATGAGTTTTCGAACGCAGGTTTCCTAAAAAAAAAAATACCTATTCTAAAACCTTCAAAATCTGCAATGGAGCGCCCAAAATTCTGAAAAATCCTCATTATACATAGTTCATGTTTCAACTACATACCAATAAGCTTTGGCGAACACTTTCCCCAATAGTGAGAAAAAGTAATGAAAATAAGAGAAAGTGCACTTGTAACTTACATTTCTTACCAAATTTATGCTCCTAAAATCTCAAAATCTGCGATTGAGCAGCTACAATTCTGTAAATCCTCTTTTAGGTCATATTTCAGCTACTATCGAATTTTTGAGACCATTTTTTACATGATTGAAAAAAAGAGCATTTCTGGTCTCAAATTTTTTTTCAAAAAAACATCTCAAAATCTTGAAATGTGCGATTGGGAAACTACAATTCTATAAATCCTTTTTCTGGGTTATATTTTGAATTATCGCCACGTTTTGGGGACCACTTTTCACTTGAGTGAGAAAAAGTGAATTTTTGGTCCAAATTTCCTCAAAAAAAAAAAAAAAAATGGAAAAATACCCTAAGGGTCTACAAATCTGCGATTGAGCAGCTCAACGCAACGGAATAATCTGTCTTGGGTGTATTATTTTTAGCATGGTGTTTTGAAGAAGGCCTCCTAGAAATGAGGATTTGGAGACAATGATTGGCTATTGGATTTTAATACCTGAGTTTATGTAATTTCTGAACAATGTTAACCAACTTATTCTCTCAATCCAACTCCGGCTCAACACTTGATCGAGTCCCAAAATTCTAACTTAATCGAAATATATATTTTCAGAATGTGGAATTCGACCATTAGCTCGTAAAAATGGTAGGATTGTCGGAGGTAAAGGATCAACGTTCGGTGAATGGCCATGGCAAGTATTGGTCCGAGAAACCACGTGGCTGGGTTTATTCAAGAAAAACAAATGCGGAGGGGTGTTAATTACGAATAGACACGTCATTACCGCAGCCCATTGTCAACCAGGGTGAGTATCATATTATTTCAGTGATTCTAGACACTTTTTCATGAAACGTGAAAATTTTGTCTAAAATGACGGAGCTACGAGTACATTCTCGAGCACAATAATATCCTTTCACAATGAAAGAAAGTTTATCATATTATGTATTCGACCACAGATTCTGGGCTCATTTAGAAGCAGTATTTGGCGAATACGATATCAGCGGTGAAGTGGAGTCGAAACGAAGTGTCAGCAGAAACGTACGAAGGGTTATTTTGCACAGGCAATACGACGCAGCAACATTCGAGAACGATATAGCTTTATTAGAATTGGAATCGCCGATTGAATTTGACTCTCATATTGTGCCTATCTGTTTGCCTGACGATGACGAAGATTTCACTGGTCGCATGGCCACTGTTACCGGTTGGGGAAGATTAAAATATGGTAAATATTTGTTTACGTCTTGATTCGCCTATGTATAGCTTCGTATTATTTAGGTCAAAAAAAAAAACATCTGTGTATAGGTTAACACAGTAGGTAAACAAAACTTTCATACTTGAAACGGAGAAAAAAATGACAAAAAAATTCAACGCGTTATTAAAACTGAAAAAAATCATATTAAAAAATAATTTATTATATCGATTTTCTCGATCACAATGCAGACATCTGCAGTGAAATTATACCATCTAAGAATCAACAACCAGATAAGTACGTCTTGGATCGATTCGTTTTTCTGGTTGATTACATGTTTAAATGTGTTTAACCGGTTCGATAAACTTGTTAAACTGTTTTAAACTACTGACGTATTTTTATTCTCATCGAACTCGATACGTCTTTTTTTTTAATCATTATTTCTATTCGTGGTGTAAAACTATGCAATTTTTTTTTAGGTGGTGGAGTGCCCAGTGTTTTACAGGAAGTTCAAGTTCCTGTTATAGAAAATCGGGTTTGTCAAGAAATGTTCCAGACTGCCGGTCATTCCAAAGTTATTTTATCCAGTTTCCTTTGTGCGGGATATGCCAACGGCCAGAGGGATTCTTGTGAAGTAAGTTGACGTTTGATTTATCAACACAAAGTGTAGAAATGACTTTTAGGGATGGGATGTGTCTTTGCCCATTCGATGAGCCCTCCTTTCTCATTACCTAATACCTTTGGATATCTAACAAGAGAACTTTTCGAACTGGCCACTCTCTGATTTGAATGAAACTAAACTAGATTGAAATTTTTGGTTTTTTGGTGAAAATTTGAAAAATTCAAAAAAGCTGATTTACGAGCATTTTTGAACTTTTTCACAAAATATAAAAATTTCTATTTAGCTTTTGCACATCAACAGCTGCTAGTTCTGGATCATTCTGGAGCTTCCAGCAATTTTTAAATTTTTTCCAAAAACTTCAAATCACTCTGAAAAAGTCAAAAATGAACTTGAGGACCTTTAAATTTGGTCATGTGCTTATTGAGCATCCTCTTGACCATTTCAGATGATTATAGCGAAATTCCAGGAGTGCCAGTTCAAAAGTGAATTTTCAACCAATAATTTACAAATTCCAGAAAAAGAGAAAAAATTAAGAAGGTACCTACTTTGGTATATAAAAAACGATTTTTTTGGGCAAGAAATCGTCTGGTGTATCTACACAATCACCCAACTCGATAGTAATTCCAATTCGACCTTTGTGGATCCTCCAGCGAATTTTTCAAATTTCCCCAGAAATTCTAAATTGCTTTAGACCTAAAAAATTAAGTTTAGGACCTATAAGAACATACCTTTGGTAGGAGTTCATTGGACACCTCCTCAACCGCTGAATGTTTTCACATCAACTTTTTATTGGTTTAAGGGTTCATTTCATTCAGAAGCCTCAGGTTAGGGTAGATTTGAGTTTGGAAGGAAGAAGATCGATGGACGATAGACCCTCCAATTTAGTTATACCTAAATGGAAAAAAAATCGTTTTTTGCATGAAGTTCCGAAAGTTCATCATTAAAAATCCATCATGATCGAATATCGATTAATCGAACATCAAAAATCGATTCATGTGCGATTTTTGATTCCACATGAGTCACATGACTGATAAGGTTAGGTCCGAAATGAAAAATCAATTTTATCCTCAAAAATAAGACTTCCTATTCGAAAATGAATCATGAACAAAATTCGATTGATTGAACCCTAAAAATTTATATTCTTCATTTCATATGACCGAAATCGAACTCCAAAAATCGATTTTTTTTTAATATGTCCGAAACGAAAAATCAATAATTGTGGTCTCGAAAATAGACTCCCCATCAAAAATCAATCATTTTCAAAAATCGATTAATCGAATCATGAAAATCGATTAATCGAATCATGAAAATCGATTAATCGAATCATGAAAATCGATTAATCGAATCATAAAAATCGATTTCTTTGCGCTTTCAGATCCCATATGATCGATTGTGTCCGAAACAAAAAATCAATTTTGGCCTCAAAAATATACTTCCCATCAAAAATCAATCATGCCCAAGAATCGATTAATCGAATCATGAAAATCGATTAATCGAATCATAAAAATCGATTTCTTTGCGCTTTCAGATCCCATATGATCGATTGTGTCCGAAATAAAAAATCAATTTTGGCCTCAAAAATATACTTCCCATCAAAAATCAATCATGCCCAAGAATCGATTAATCGAATCATGAAAATCGATTTTTTGCGATTTTCGATTCCATATAATGTACTTACTTAATCGACCATGTTCAAAGTGAAAAATCAATTTTAAGCCTCAAAAATAGACTTCCCGATCAAAAGCTGAGTATCGTCAAAAATCGATCAATCGAACTACAAAAATCGATTTTTTTCGATTTTTTGATTTCATACCTACGATTGATGATTCTTAGAATGAAATATCAATTTCTCAAAAATAAACTAGTTGGTCAAAAATATATCACGATCGAAAATCAATTAATCGATTTATTAGCGATCTTTAATTCCATATAATCGATTATGTTGGAAATCGAAAATCAATTTTCTTGAAAGACATCCCCAATAAAAAAATTGACCACGATCAAAATTTGATTAATTGAACCCCAAAAAATTCAGTCATTTTCGATTTTCGATTCCATTTGATCGACATTTTGGAAATGAAAAATCAGTTTTTTCCTAAAAATATACTTCTCAATAAAAAATTGATCTTGATCGAAATTAAATTAGTTGAATTCCAAAAAAATCATTGTGATCGATCATGTTCGAAGTGAGAAATTAATATTGTAGGCCCAGACCTAGAACCCCTGAACAAAAATCGACCATGATTGAAAACCCTTCAAAAATTAATGATTCACTTTCAAGATTGAAATCAAAAATTCCTGCAAAAGAGCAGGTATGCAACTCTAAACACAGAAAAAGCATGGAACATTTTCACAGAAATATCCCCAATTTTGAAAAAAAAATATAATTTTTTCAAGGCGAATCTTGCACTATTTTGAAGTTTCTTCGTTTTTTCAATGATTATAAATTGGACACCATTACCATTCATAACTTTTTTGAACCAGAAACAAAACTGAAACAAAAAGACTGGACATTTCATTTTAAGTAAATTCCAAACCATTAGAGCTGCTTTTCAAAGCGAGCTGCCGTCAACTATTAATGGAATATTCCATCATATTTTCACTTTTACGGATATTATCGTTTTAATACTGCGGCTTATCAGTGAATTTAATAATGGTGGGAATTAGGAATCAAGATTTGTGAATGGAACTTGAGAAGTGCCAACCTCAAAATGATTTTAATCAATAAATAATTATTCGCTGACCCGAATGCATTCAAAGATGAATCTTGACCGAGAGAAAATCGCTATTGAGTTTTCGAATGAAATATTATCTTGTAGAAAGAAATTTCAATGTACAATGTACCACAAAAGTGAATCCATAATCCTAAATCCATAAATCAATGTTATCGTAAGATCGCTCTATTCTTTTTTCTCCATACTAATACTCGGGTACCCAGATGCCTAATACGACTTCGTATACTTATCTTGCTTATGAAAATGCGTACTTGTACTAATATTATAATTTGAATTTTTGCAGGGCGATAGTGGCGGACCATTAATGGTAGAACGAAACGATGGTCGCTGGGTACTGGTAGCGACTGTATCTCACGGTATCAAATGCGCCGCCCCTTACTTACCTGGTGTATATATGCGAACCACATATTATAAACCATGGTTACAAACGGTAACTAAACTTCAAGGAGTTGCATAAAACCAGTCTACCATTCATCTGTATATTTTATATGTTTATTTATTGGATCATTTATTTATTTTTTTATTTATTTGTAATTTATATGAACATTTGCCATATACTATGTACGATATTGTTATGTTTCTCTTTCTTTTTTTTTTCTTTCATTTTTTTGTAATTTTTTTTTTTCTTTTTCTTTTTATACGAAACCCATTTTTATTTTTATTATTTATTCGCTGAACATATTTGTGTAAGATCATATAAAAGAGAAATGCCGCAGTGATCGAAGCTGCTGTATTGCGTTTGAAAATCAAAATATTGAAAAAACGAGAAAATATGTTCCTAAATTCACAATTATTCGAAGGCATCTCTAAAGTTCTCAAAAAGTATTATTAATATTTTTCCTTGTTATTTATGTATAAGTACTATAAAAGACCGATAACTTTCTAGAAAACTTTCTTCGTGTACATTGTACGTACTTTTGTACACTTCGATAATATCGTATTGTTACTAATTTATTTTCTTGAAAAATGATGAAAATAAAAAAAAATTATTTCTCGAATTCCGGTAACCACAAGATACTTTCTCTCAGGCGGCGACCGCGTATGTACGATTCTTTTGTAGGTATCTTTTCTCAGTATCTACATATCGAATTACTCTATATATTACTTTCCAAAGTTTGATATTTTGATACATTTTACAAGATATCAAACTATTTAAAATGCCATTACAAAGGGTAATTATATGTTTCATCACGCTTTAATTATTTGTATAGTTTATTGTTTTTTTTATTTATTTAAAAATTTTTTGTTAACATTTATTTTAAAGTTACTGTGTGTTTTTTTTCTTTCTTTTTTAATACCAATGTGTCTTAGGTTTTAAGATTTAATTTAATTTTTATATTAACAAAAAAATACACCCCCACACACACACAGGACTAATGATGATTTTGGATTTAACATTTATTTACAATTAGTTACGTAATAGGTACATCGTAAAATGGTTTAATAGTATGGATAAAGAAAAATATTGATTGATTTAGTAATCTGCCTGTATGTTTTTTGCTAACAATATTTCTTGTTTTGTTTGTTATACAACTGCAATACAATTTTTTTTTCTAAAATGGCTCACTTATTCATCAATTCAGAGAGATAAAATTAGGATAAGTTAGTTCAAGGAAGTGTCAATATGCCAGCGACTTGATGTAAATTGGTAATTTGAACGGTGAAAATACCCCTAGATATAAGATGAATAGGCAACTTATGCAACTCAATGTCCTAATTTCGGAAAACTGTACATGATCAAAGATTCTGAAAAATGAAACAATTTTAAGGGGAATTTTTGATCATTTTATTTCTAATCCTATTCAACCACAAAAAAAATGAAAAAATTGTTCATCAGCATTTTCCATGAAGGAAAATAATGAGAAAAAACTTCAAATTTTAGCTGATGAATGAGCCTCAAACGGACCAAAAAAACATGATTTACTCGACTTTCTGAAAATAATCCATACAAATGCAATTTACAAAACAGAAGCCTATTCAAGAATGCAAAATTCATCCTCAAAAAAATCTCAGCAAAACACTCGGTATGAAATTTAAAAAATCAGATGAAATCAAAATACCAGTACGACAATTTTTCATTGAAAATGTAGTGCCCATGAGAAGTCTTCGGTTAAAAAAATCCAATTCACCTCAAATGTTTTGATTTCTGTCCAGAATTTTTCTAAAATAATCTCCCTTTCGAGGACAATTTTTTCAGTTCTCAACACCGTTGGTCCCCTCGTTTGAAAATTCCGGAAAATTGAAAAAAAATCAAGAAAAATGAATACTCAGCGATTTTTTTTTCAAATTGAGAAACTAAGAAAAATATGAAAAAAGTAGTCGATAAAAATATCTTGAAAATCTTCACTAAGCCTCTTTCGAACGCTTCATCTCCTAAACAATGTTACTTTCCTTTGTATAGAAGATTCTGAGGTGGAAATTTTTTTTAAATAAAAAACTCAAGTTTGTCAATTTTTTTGAAAATTTACCATTTCTGGACAAAATCTTTCTAAACGAATCTGCTTTACAAAAAAAAACTTCAAAGTTGAATAAACTAAAAAAATTATCAAACAAATTAAACCATTTCTCGAAAAAATCTCAGTTTGTCCCCAAGCAAGGTGATTGGCCAAACTCATCAAGTTGTAATGAGTTAGGTTTCATATCTTGGAAATATCCAGAAATGTAGAGAGCTACAAGTTTAGCTTTTCATCAACCAGGGAAGGGGGAGAGGGGAGGTCAAAACTAGGTATACATTTTCAGAATATTTTTTTCATAGAAATGAATCCAAAACGACGGTGGGGGACAGTATTCGAAAGACGTACCTATCAAGATTTAAGAACGACCCTTTCATCCATACATTGATAAAATTAAAGTTGAAGATGAGGGGGGGGGTTCCCAAAATTAAAACGTAAATTGTTTTTACCCAATTCGGGAATAAATAGGGATGTTGAAACAAGAAAGTTTTAGACTTCTAAAAAATTTTCCAATAATTCTATTTTTTCTCAATTTTGACTAGAAAGGGAGAAAGAGAGAAAAACTGAAAAAAATGTTCAAGTATAATTTTCTTTCTTTTTTTATAAAATCGACGCTATTTTTCAAGATAAATGGAAAAAATGTGAGACTTGAAAAATTCTCATAGTTATTAAAGAGTTCAAATTTTGAATTAAAATTATCAGTTCAAAATTTTAATTGTTTTGAGAAAATAAATTTGAAAAAAAAAATTCAAAAAATCTCGAATTTTTCGGCAACAGATCAGCTTTTATTTCTGAATTTCTACGAATGACCTCTGTTGATCGTTCAGAATTTGAGATGGGCCAGCAAAATCCAAATCTTGGTCTCTGGAACTAAGAGTATACATAAGCGAAAATTCTCATAATTTTGAGACGATGGAGCTCATTCGAATTCAGAATTTTGGCACAAAATTGAAAATACAACTTGGATACTTTTTTTTTCTTTCCCTCATCCATACAGGTACGCACAAGTTGCTTAATGAAATCAATCAAATTATTTTAAAATTACATTATTGATGAAAAATTCATCACAATGAGTCATTCGAACAACAATAAACTACTACATCCGCAGTTCTCTCGATACTTATCAGAAAATCGTTGAGAATCATTACTCATGAAATGAATCAGAAATGAAATTTATAAATAATTTGATGACTGAGGAACTTTTTTTTTCGATTTTAAAATCTGTAACGTGCAATTTGCTACCCTTCCCAAACACAATAAAATAAAAAGACAAATTCAAGTTTATCACTTCATAATTAAAATAATAAGATCACAATAACGGTAACGAACACAATTTCATTCTTGTTACAGTCACAGCTGATTGATATAATAATACAAAAAATTTAAAACCAACAAAATGCGCGAAATTTACATAACTCGATATTAAAATAAATAATAAATTAAATATAAAAATTGCGAGGAAGAAATAAAATATCAGTCCTTCCAAAACAGATCAATACTAATGTATAATTTATTACACAATATACCCACGATCACATATTAAAAATCTCTACTGAGCTTTAGATATCTATTTTTAAATCACATTTTTCAATTTGTAACATTTTTTTTTTTTTTGGAAAATAAATACTTAAATCAATGAAAAGATACGAAATCACGTTACAAATTAGATATGTCTCTGATCTCATAAATAAGTCAATTTTGACATCAATAGGTACATAACGAAGTAAAAAAAATTAAAAATTGCACGAATAAAAATGCAATAATTTTTTAAAACAAAAATTCATAAATATAGGTACAAATACTGTACAAAATATACAAAATGAACAAAAAAATCAATATATAAGACATAAATACGTATTTTATAAAAATTCAAAATAAGATGAAACATGCATAAAAAAAACTTTCTGATCAACTGAATTTAAAATTTACTAGCACGTGTAGTTTTTTTAATTGAAAAAAAAAATACAAGCGTACATATGAAATAGAAAACAATTTCACACTGGGCAGACATAGATACTGGGTAATGGCACATAATCCTCGTACACTAACAGTTAACACGACGAATGTTGATCGTTGATAAATCTAATTGCATACGTACGATTCATATCTGAAGTACGAGTATTTTAACGTGCAATCTTTCAAGTTAATTACATTCATAAAAAATGCGAGAGTAAATTCATAAATAGCGCCTTTCGCAACGAAATATTTCTAAAAAAAAAAAAAAAAAAAAAAAAAAAAATACGCGTACATATGAACATATATCCCACTTGAAGATTAAAACACAAATAATAACAACCTTAATTAAAAATTAGAAAGCTTTTGCGATTTCAGCTTCGCTATCCGAATCACGTAGATTTAAAATTGAAAGTATAGTAAAGGACTACTTTCCATCGAATATCGTACTCGTATCACACCGTCGTTGTAGTACAATACAACTGCAAAAAAACCAATACCGGTAATGATGAAGAGCTTTTATTGCAGCTGCATTTCAATTGATTGCATTCGTACGAGAGATTTCAAGGCATATCTATAACCACTTCATCCAAGTATACTACATATATTTAACGACCTATAAACACAAATTACATAATTATATTATTGACATTGAAGAACAAAATTCAGCTTTATCATATCGCGAGCTAAACAAAGATGTGTGCCACTAATGGTATTTAGAGAGATATGATTCTTTATAAGGTAGGCACCTAAATTAATAAATAGCACGTGAGCTGTACTGTAGTCGATTGTACGTATTTTAGAATATGATTCTTGATAAGTTTGCAAGTTTTAAGTATAATATCGATACGAGAGAATAGCCAGGTTTCTTTAATAAACAGAAATAGGTGCATAATCTTGTTTGGTTTAATTTTCCGGTGTTCAGTGTTCGTATATTTATAAATAATGAAGGAAAATGTTATCGTGGTATAAGGTAACGTTGTTTATTTATTTTTCCCCTCAAAAACAACGTACAATCTTACATGGTATACACTTAGTTAGGTACGCAGTCGTTCGCGGAATCCTTTAAGAGGAAATTACGATTAAAAAAATCCCAAGAAACGTATTTTTTAGAAAAAAAAAATAGCAAAAATGGTGTATTTTCAACTTGAATAATAATAAACTGGTGACCATTTTGAACCGTTCTACATGGGAACTGAAAAAAATTATTTCCACTAGCAAAATAATATAATGTAGAAATTCAAATTTTCATTTGTACTCGTGGTTTTTTAATCTTTCTAGCTTTGAAAATTCACAAATCCGCTGGAAGCTCCAAAATAGCTGGAAACTATCACTAATCGATTTGGATTTTGAAGTTGAAAGTGGAATACAATCCAAACTCCAGTTACCTACTTCATTTCAAATTCATTTTTTTTTCCATAAACAAATAATTACTAAGCCTAAATTCTCAAAAGTTCTTCAAAAACCGAAAAAATTTGAAAATCAAAATTCATTTTTTTTCAAAAGACGAACATTTCTCTTAAAGGCAGTCAAAGTATATTTCAAAATTAGTGAAACTTTTGAAATTACGAAGAGGCAACAGAAAAAAAATAATGCAAAATCTTGAAAACATAACACACTCGTCCTCAGAGGTATGACGAAAAATCAAAAAAACATCCAAAAATACACCACTCAGCAAATTTCAAGTGTTGAACTTCAGTTTTTGTTTTTTGGTGAATTTTAGAATATTCAAATCAGGTAGGCTCATTTTCCAAGAAAAATTCGAGATTTGATAAAAATTAAAATAGAAAGTTAAAATTTGTTTCATGCATCATTTTCAACTTTTCAAATCAATGAGCAGTGCAGGGCCACGTTGAAGTCTCCAGAACATTTTTGGGGACAACAGGTTTGAAAAAATGAAA
Source organism: Planococcus citri (assembly GCF_950023065.1). Lineage (NCBI taxonomy): Eukaryota > Metazoa > Arthropoda > Insecta > Hemiptera > Pseudococcidae > Planococcus > Planococcus citri. Next base: position 39,400,249 of record NC_088678.1, read on the forward strand.
TTCTAAACTTAAGTAAGTATCTATAAAATTGAAAGTGTTTTTGCGACTGTTTTGATCCATTTTGGAAGAAATTTTTAAAATTTAAAATTCAAAAATGTTCCTAGGGATTATTTTTGAAAGAATACATTACATTTTTGGCTTCAAGAATCGATTGGTGGTAGTTTTGAGCTATTCTGGAGCTTCCAGCGATTTTTTAAACTTTTACAATTTTGAACAAAATTTCAAAAAAAAAAACAAAACAGGCAAATAATTAAAATTTAGCATCTATAAACATGAATTAGGTACCGTCTTCATGGCCAACATTTTTATCAATTCAAACAAAAACTAATTCTAGTCCAAAATTATCAACAAAGATTGCTTTCGAAAAAAGTTGATAATTTCTTGTTCACGAACTTATCAACATAAAAGCTTATATAATTGGAGTTCATGCCCCATTTTTGATCACCAAAATCGATTTGTGGTCCTTTTGAACGATTTTAAACCTCTGGCGAATTTTTGAATACTGCAGTCGTCCAAAAAAAGTGGTCAAAATATGAATTGGAACCGGCAAAAAACGGATTATGACAATTTGTGCCTAAATACGAGTAAAATGAAAAACTCACAAAAACGGTTTATCCGTCAATAAGAAGAAGCAGGACATTTTTCAGATATTTTAAGACTCTGCGTTATCTGGGAGGGAAAGAGGAGGGGTCAAAATTTCACACTTCAATTTTTCGCTTTTTCAATGTTTTTGAATATTTCAAGATTATTTTCGGGGAGTGGGTTTTTGTAGGCAAGACATTATGCAAACACTTTAGGTATTATTTCTTCTTCTTGGGGGGGGGGGGGGGGGGGTGAGGTGACAAAACCTTCAACATTTTTAAATTTCTTTTGAACGTTTTTAATTTAAATGTTTTTTATACTTACTACTTCTTCAACGTATTAAATCAAAAAAAAAAAAAAAAAACGAAACAGATTCTTTGAAAATTACGTATGAAAAAAGGGAAGGGAGAACATTTTTGAAAAAGGTTTCAGTTCTTTTATCACACTTTTTCAACAGATTTATAATTTAAAAAAAAATGCAATCTTATTATTTGAAAATTATTCAAAATAGAAGAAAGGAACGAGTTTCAATACGGGAGAAGCGAGAACAGAAAATTTTGCCAATTTTCCAATTTTTGAGAAATGGAGAGATTTGAGAAGTTGGAAAATTTTTACTTTAAAGTGACTAGTTGGCGAATGGAGAATTTTACAATGAATTTTTTCAAAATTCTTCAAAGAGAGTAGGTACATATGTTGATTAAAAAATTCAACTTGAGAAAAAAATAAAAAAAGAGGACTTTTCGATAAAAAAAAAAAGACTTGCAGGATTTGGAGGACTGTCACACATCCTGTACAGAGGCTGAATATGATTTTGACTGTTTTCATGGAAATCTTATTCAAAAACTGGACACCCCAAAAATTCATCAAAGGTTCCAGAACTGCTCGAAACCCATCGCAAAAAGATTCAAGAGGAAAATCAATTTTCAACAAAAAAGGTCATTTTCAATTTTGGCCTATCTTTAATCGTGTGAGCTCTACTTGAAGAATTCAAAAAATTCCGAGAAAAAAGTACAATTTCTTTCCATTTCCTTTTTATGCCAGTATTTCTCCTTCAATTTCACAACATTAAGAAAACGAAGTACGTAACCATTGTGTAGGAAATTCAATTTCCTATTTTAAGAAAGTCTTTTGCAAATTTTCGATACCTTCAAAATAAAAAAAAATCGATTTGAAAAAAAAATTCTAAAAAATATTTTCTCCATATATCTTGTTCGTTTTGAAATTTGAATTGATGTAGGTATCTGTTATCTGTATCTCTTTCAGCTTTGGAGATGTACTAAAAATATTGACTGGGCTCTTTTTATAGATAAGATTGAATTTCCTATACAATGGTTACCTCAATTTTACGATTTTTTTGAAATTGAAGGAGATATATGCAAGCTTGACTACAAGAGGAGAAAAAAGAAATACAATTTCCTCTAGATTTTTCGAATTCTTCAAATAGCGTTCACACGATTAAAGATAGGCAAAATAATAATGACAATAAGCTTTTTATTTTCGTTGGAAATGAATTTTTCTACGAGATGGTAGCAGCACAATTTTTTCAATTATCAAAAAAAAAAAAACAACATTCAAAACATTCTAATTTTACAAAAAATAAAGTCAATTGAATTGTTTCTAGTTTCGAACATTAATTCCGGTGTTGTTGAATTTTAAAAATGACCAGAACAGGTTCCATAAAAACATAATCGATGCTTAAAAAAATCGAATTTCCAACAACTTAAAGATAGGCTACCTATGTATTATTTGAAAGTACATACTTTTTTTCAATTTTTCGTCTTCAGTGACTATATCGGAATCAATGTGGGAAATTTTTAATTCATTGTCTCTTTGATAGAGTTACAAGGCAAGTTTCAGAAAACCCAAACACGATGTGACATTTATGCCTTCTAGCACAAGCGTTGAGCAAAGCTACATTTTAATCGACAATGATGATTTTTAATCATTCCTTCCTTAATGCTAAAGCTAATACATATGTAGTTGAAATAACACAAAAAAAAAATCAAACTGGTTAATTTTCCAGCTCACCTGAGTATATGACGACAACCATCAGAGGAGGCTTCAAATATAGCACTCCTTGCCTTCGTAATCGATCTTCTCCGGTAGGATTTTAGAGGACGACGACGATATCGCGTACATAGGTATAGACATAACGACTAGGGCCGCACCGCAGGCGAATAAATAATTAACACTATAATGGAACAGGATAACGGAAACGAATCCGGACACGATGATGGCGGTAGCCGAGGCATACCCTTTGGAAACGTTATCAGCCAGTTTCACTGATAACGCAACGGTCAATCCGCTGCTGGTCTGCAACACCACAATCAGCCACACGATGTTGGTATATTCGTGAAAAAATCCTTTCTCTCTGACCGGCGAATAATCTTTGGTGAAAGTTTGCAGGAAGGCCAACGGTACCGATATCAAGCTGAGCTGCAGATTCCTGGCCCATACCGAGAGAGTGGTGGTTTTGAGTATCCTTTCGAAATAAACTCCGGCGAAGCCGGATAACAACGCGGCTATGATACCGGTAACATATCCTAGGACTTTATCGTTGGCGCTGAGATCGTCTCGCGACTTGGATCTATCGACTTCGGTGAATTGTACGACGATCATGACGCCAATGGTGAGTATGATCAACGACAGGTACTGCAGTCGGCGATACGTCGAGCGTAAAAATATCATCGAGAATATTACCGTCATCGGTATCTTGACTTGGCCAATTACCTGGAACGTGATTACGTCCAGGTTTTGATTAGAGATGTACATCAGATTATTCATCACAACGTACGCTACAGCCGGAATAACCACGTTTAACGTGTCCATCGGCGTTTTCATCACAGAATTGTAAAACAGCGAACCGATTTTTTTTCGCGATTCTCCGAATATGAATAACAGCAACACGCTGCATACTACTTTTAGTATTTCCGACAGGCAGACTGCTGTCGATGTGATGAATGTGTCTTTCTTCATGAAGCTGTATTTCAGTAACAAGGCGTAAGCTGCGTTTTGAATTACTAACGAAATCAGGCAAAGGTATTTCAGGAAAGTTTGATTGCATCTTGGACTGTCTTCTTCTTTCAGTTCTTTTAGTGGTTTTTCCCTGTAAAAAAAAAAAAACGAAACAGGTTGAGATTAGAAATAGTAGCTCAACAACAGATTAATAAATTGGATATTTAATTATTATCGCGAGTTTATACACATTAGTATACACGTGAATGAAAACGGAATTAGGCTAAAAGACTAATGAATGAAAGCCAATTACATCTCAATAAGGTGAATAGCACCCTATGAAGCAATTTTTCAAAGGTATGATCGATAAAGGACTACAGATACTTAGTCTTACTTTTTATTTACGTTCGATTAGATTTTAATGAAATTTCCAATTCCGTATAAGATTATCGATGCAGATACGACTTGAAATGAAAAAACGAGCAGAAATTGTGATAGGTGATTGATCATTTTCGCCATTTACTTCCTGATTTCATCTTCGAATAAAATCAGAATTCATTTCGAAGAAAATGTTCATAATTTACAGATCATCGTTCATCGTTTGCATCATTACTTTGAAATTTTTATGATTGTTTATCAAAAATCAGGTTGCTACATAACTTCATAAACCCTACTTTCATTCAGAAAAAAACAAGTCTCAATTTCAAAAATGAGGATTACATGGGTACGAATACTCGTAAACCAACAGAATAAGATGTACCTATTCAAATCTTTCGCCCAGATTGTCTAATCAGTGAAAGAAATGATTTTCCTGAGCTGCTCTCAGATTTTTAGACCATTTTTTCCTTTTTTTTTTTAGATTTAGAGCTAAAATTGTCAACGCAGCACGCAGAGTAAAAATTTCAGAAAATGGAGGGAATACAACTTTTCAAAATATGTATTAAGACAATCAACATCATTTCACGCCCCTTTTTTTGACAATTTCAACAATCACAAAAAAATTTCCACGTGATGAAAAAACAGGAATGAAACGGAGAGAATTGTTAAAATTTTAATGTTTGTGAATTTGAGAACGTTTTCAAATTTCATTCTGAATAAGAAATAAATAGAATTTTAAAAACTATGAAAATTAGTTGAAATTTTGTGTAGGAATTTGAAAATGAAAATAAAACGTTTGATTTTTATAAGCATTCAAAAATTCATATTCAAGGAGGTATAAAAATGTTCGATACATTTGTCTAATAGTTTTCCAAAATGAAATTTTTTCCAGTTGGGGAGTTCTGATGCTGCAATTTTTTACATTTGATGAAAATAAAACGAACTTTTATCCCTACGTAAGCAGATTTCTAAAACATGAGCAATTTTACAAAATTGTGAACTTTTTTCAGCATTTGAGCACAATTGTCATCCAAAAAAAAAGTGTTATCGTTTTTCCAACGCTTGCATAGTTGCATAAATTGACCTAATGTATTTTCATAGGCCCTCTGTGATCTCATTTTTGACATTTTAAACATAATGAAATCTACTAATACATCCTCACGACAACTTATCATGTTTCATTCCAAATTACCTAATCACGATGTGAAAATAAGTATGTTCTAGTGAATTGTGGAAATCAGCAACTCTTATAAATTTTGAAAATGAATATTCAGAAAAAAAATAGCTTCCTAAAGCGATTGGAAATTGCTGGTAGTAGATCCAGATCGGTCCTAAAATGGTCGAAATCGATTCGAGGAGACGACTTTATAGGAGATAGCAAAAGTTTTGAATAATTTGTCGCAAAATTGACGATTTTGAATTTTTTTCTACAAAATTTGAAATTTTTAATTTGACCGTTTTCAACCAGTCATCTCGGATTTACGATTCATCTACCCTAATCAATTCGAAAAGTCGAACTTATTTCAGGATTGAATTTTCAGCTTCCGAAGTAGATTACCTACAACACTTTCTGGAGCGATTTGAAGTTGTTGAAGAAAGATCAACTTTCGTTGGAGGGTTCGGATCGGCTCAAAAATGGTAGCAATCGATTCACGGGGTCGACTTTATTCGCCAAAAGTCAAACTATAAACTTGAGGAGCACAAAATTCAGTTTTGAGGTCTCAGGTATGGGTAACATTCTCTTTCAGTGAGTCAAATTTCAGCTCAAGTGGAATTGGAACATTGTACCTGAAGGTTGTTTGGTCACGTCGAACTTTCAATTTCTGAATCGGGCAGCTAAATTTTTCCTGCCTTATTTGATTTTTTTTTTTAAATGAATCACGAATCCATTTTTTTTGTTGGTTAAATTCTCAAATTATTATACGAGTAAATGTATTCTAACATCCAAAATGTAAAAAAATTAAGTAAATATGAAAAAAAAATCGTTTCTGTGAAGTAAATCGTGAACAAAATTTGACATGACATACCACTCACGAGCTGTAGAAAAATCATTGTCACAAAACAGCTAAAGTTCTCTTAGAATTTGATTTTTCCAACACGAAACATCAACCCATAGTTTTGCTGATTTGGAGCACAGAGGGAAACTGTCTGTGTCTCAAATTCCAGCTGATTTAAAACCGACCTGCCTCAAAATCAATACCTAATATTTGTACTATTCATTTTTACATCTCTTGATATTATTACCTGTACAATTTGTTTTTATATCATAATTTTCAATTTTACTTACTTACAAAACAGAAACCGGTAAAGTTCGTAATACTCGTACATCAAAAACTTTTTCATCAAATTTTCCAAGGGTATGCGAGTACGTGAGCATAACCATATTGCGAGCGAAATTAAACTGAAGTGAAGTTCGTTTTGTTTGAGATGGAACCCAAACTAGGTAAAACGAAAATTTTCTACTCGCGACTAGTAATCACTATTTTTCCTACACAATGTACTGAAGGGGCGTTCGATTAGTTATTTACAATTTTAAATTCATAAAATTTACAATGTTCTAATGGGCATCACTTGTGCGCAAAGCAGATGCGCGTTACGAGTACTTTAATCCTCGAGCTCGTCACCCTTTTCTTTTCCGCACTCGTCTGAAGCAGGCTCGAATCTCAAGGAGAAGAAGAGAATATTTTGAAAATTTCTTATCAAGTTATCAACTACCGTGTATGCCTACTTATTGACCTAGATTATAAATTTAATCGAGGTATTTTTTTTTCTCTAAAATTTCACCTACCCATGTACGAGATTATTTTTTTAAAAACAAATTGGCATTATTGGAATAATAATTCACCAAACAAATAAACAAAGAGGTAACGCCTGTGAACCGGGAACTACCTGTAGATACTAATTTTTTTAGTTATTTTCATCAGATCTTATCTAGATTTAAAGATATCGACAGGCCTATAGAATACTTTGAAGCAGTAAAATATGAAGCAAGGTCTTTCATACCTACCTCCCTTCCATCCTCTTTTACTCAGTCATCTTCAAACTACAGATTAATAATTAATTGTTGCTATTTTCAGGTCAAGTTCACGTTGATAGGTACCCCTCCCCCGCTAACATCTAGCTACATCTAGTCTTGAGACCTAATTTCGTCTCACCAAAAAACCCAGAATATGTATAGGTACTTTTCAATGAAGAAAAAATGATTTTCGGTGAACACAAAATCAGATTAAAAAAAATACCAAAAATGAAGCATTGGTTTTTCTGTAGGGCTGCGCAGAATCATAAAACCAAACACAACTTTCAACCACAAAAACAATAATAAATAAATGTAGAAATGAAATGGAAGCTCATTCTTTTATTTACACTGCAAAGCAGACAAGAAGGTGACGAATTTTCCACCTTCCTACTTCCACTACGTTACTACATGCACCACTGATGGATACACATAATATAAAATTATTTTAATACTGATATGTTGAATAAATTCGCATTACTGTATTCTGAATTTTCTGATTTTAGATACTTAGTCGCTTTTTTTAAAGGCTAATTTGATCTAACTGACGATGAATAAATATGAAATCGAATTAATTAGATAAAATTAATCAATAGAAGCTTCATCGCTATGATATTATGTAAATACTTTTTAAAAAAGTATGGCCGAATACACGCAATGACTTCATAACTATTGTTTACTGTGTTTTCATAAGCTGTATCTCATAATATGTTTTTTTTTGTGGTTTTGTGTTATTTTTCTCATTTCAAACTTTTTATTCTCACGAAAGAGTATTTCTGAATATTTTGTATGATTTAATTACCTATCTGTATTTTCAATTCACTCCCCCCCCCATCCGGCAGTACTATCAATTTCAATGTTATAATTAATATCTAGTTTATTGACATTGTAAATACCTACAGCTAAAGCTGTCTACTGCAATAAATGATTTGATTTGATGATCATTAGGTTAGGTATAGGTACGTACCTATTTTCTAATTTTTTATTATTTCAATGTTTTTTTTTCCTTTTTTTAAAAAACGTAGGTACCAAAAATTGTTTTTTTTTTTAGATAAATAAGTATTCGATGAGTATGCTTACACATAATATTCTAATACGTGTATTACAAGAAATAATTAAAGAAAAACATTTTTCAGCTCATTTTTATTTTGAACAATTTTTTAAGTAATTTTTACGTGTAGTAAGTGTATGCAGACGATGATTTTCTTTTCTGAAATTTATTTAGAGATAATTCCCATCAACTTATCAACTTGACAGTACCTAAAGTAAAAGTACCTCCCCCCCCCAATCATTTTCGCTGTTATAATATCCTGCAGAAGTACGTAATACGTATATTTGATGGAAAATTTTTCGTCATACTCCCATACTACCTCCTAAATCTGTAACCTTAGTACGAGAATATTATGCCAATAAATTTTCATGTCTCTTGATGAATAATAAATGGATGGTGAAAATATTCTTCAGCCCCTCATTCCATCTGAAGGAATTCTAGCACACTGGAAAAAATGGTAATTTTCAACAGGTACACCCAGTTCGTAGCGGTATTCGTTCATTCAAATTCGGTTGATTGAGCTGCCCGTGTAATTACATTTAGTGGAAGTGTATTGCGATGCGTTTTTAATTACTTAGTGTTTTTCTATTGATTTTATTAATTATCGAATTGATTAATCACATTCCATTCTACAATTGGTAGATAATTGGTTGAGTCAATAGTCCAATATTTTGATCCATTTTTACTGATATTCATTTCTATGCCTGGCACTAGCTGGTATAGAGCAAAGAACCAAATTACCAACCTACTACACTACCTTACCAAAATTTTCTCAACTTTGAAAAATCTAAGAAATCTAATGAAAAAATTTGGCCTCATTAATCTCTCACGCTCCAAATTCATTAGTAAAGAATTCTTGAACTGGGCGAACTATCGTTACTTTCAAAATGAAAGAAATACTAATTTTCAAAATTTTAGGACATTCATCTCTCTCTTCTGTTCCTTTACACAACTCTTACACTTCAAAAATAGGTTGGAAATAATTTATTTTAATTTTTTACACAAAAAATTGTTCCAATGACTAGAGGTATCCTAACGGGCCATTTTTTCGAACGAGACAAAATTAAGTCGAAGCACGCAAAGAAAAATTTCAGGAGCCAAAGTAGATATAGGTAGGTACATTTTTCAATTTTTGGTGAATTTAAAAAAAAAAATCAAATTTTGGGAAAATGTGAAAAAAATCAGAATTTTACCAAAGTGACCTAGACAGCTGCAATTTGGTAGAAACCCTCTTATCGATCTTCTGAATCGATTGAAGGCAGTTTCAAACCGTTCTGGAACCTCCTGCGGCCATGTTTAGGAAATTTCTGATATTCATGAAGAGCCATAAAAACTGTCCAAATCAACTTCAGCATGTATAATGCGATTAGTGCTTATTAGCGACTCACATGACTGTTTTATGCACCAATTCTCCAAAATTTGTTTTTGTTGCTTCAGAACCTCATATTTTTTTCAAAAATCTTCAATAAATCATTGAAAAAATAATTATACTATTTTGAATAGGCAGAAACTGATAATGTTGAATTGAAAATGTACCTAATAAGTCAGATGGGTCGCTAATAATTCGGACAGTTTTTAATGAAATTTTGTGAAAATCTGAAATTGACAAATTATGCCTCGAGCCTCTAGACGGAAAAGCACGCAACGTGAATTTTAGCATTTCGTACAAGTTTCAATTTTCATCAATTTGCTAGAGGCTTCAAAACGACTTAGAACATTTCAAATCTGTTTCCAGCGGATTCGGGTGGTTGAAAATAGGATCCACACCTTTTAGCTTTCTAGGTCGATTCGGTAAACTTTCAATTTTTTCGCATTTTTGATCCAAATTCAATTTTTGAAAATTCACTAAAAATCAAAAAATGCATTTCAGATTCTAAAATTTTGGCTGGTGACATATTTTTGCATGCTCTTTTCATTTTTAGCTTTTACTGGTTCAAAAAATTTTCTGCACTTCCAATGCGCGGGAGAAATTCCTCATTTTTGAAAAATTTGAGGCACATAATCTCCTCTTCAAACAGATGAGTATGGAGTTTCTTCCCGATGTTTTCTACTTGGTAATTTTCAATTTTTAGGGTACATATATCAGTAGCTCAACTTTGAACCAAAGTGAACTAATTTAGTGTTTAAGAGCATTGAAATTTCGAACAAAATTTCCATGGAGGGAATTTGTACTACATGCCTACTATCATCCTTTTCCTTGCCAAGAGCAATTTTTTTCACAAGAAAAAAACGATTGCGATACACTCAATTGACAAAAACATTTTCCGACATTTCCAGAGTAAGGACATTATTTTTGGTCTTTTTAAAACTTGGTGGGTCGAATGAAGTACCGAATATAACTCGAAAATTGGATAATTCAGACTCTACTGTAGGTAGAAAATATTTTTGACCATTATCTAGAGCCTTAAAAGATGAAATTTCATCTGTTGAACAGAATAGGTAGCAGTCGAAGACAACTACGAGTATACCTATCCTTAATCTATGCACTGATGCATGCTTCGAGTAAAGCACACCAATCTAGCACGCTTTATTATGATATCGTAATCAACTTCGATTATTCACGAGAAGCTAGAAGACTTTGCTTGGACGCACGTGACATCTGATTACGTCGCCACCGCTAGTTTCTAAACACGAAATGTAACAATAAACTACATACATGTTAGTGTAGTACGAAATACAAATACAACTCGTATGTTTTAAGAAGAAAAAAAAACAACAGTGCAAAAAAATGAACTTTTGAACGTTGAATCTGCATATTATATCAGAAGTGCACGAACATACTTCATTTTCATTCAAACTTCCACTCAACAAGGCTTATCGCAAAAAACATGTACCTATTTACCTATTTTAATTACAATTTAACCTTAAAAAGGAAACCGAATATTATGTATTCGATTACCACTCACTAAGCTTACGGTAATGGTAATTTATCGTCAGTTTTACAAATTCACAAGCACACTATCTACTCAGATCAAGCCTTCACATCACTGAATTGGATAAAATTGAAAAAAAAACCATTATTAAAATTAGGATCCCATGTTCTCAATTTGATGAGGAAATAATCTGAAGAATTCATTATCGATCAAAACGATTGTCTAAAAAATTCAAAATTGGAGCCAACTCTGAAACATTTTTGCATTCAGATCCATCGAAATCATAGAACAATTTATTTTTTTAACACTAAAATATATCTACTAAAAGTGAATTCAAAACCCTCATTTTCATACTTCTGGAAAACTTTCAAAATTTTACCATTTTAATTTTCAAAAAAAAAAAAAAAACCAAAGAAGTAAATTTCCGAAAAATTGAAAGCGAAATCGATCATTTTAGATTGCTTACTGCCACATCAGTAAAATTGACAGCAATTTTGGCTCATTTAAAATTCACAACATACATCTCATTAGAATTCACGATCAAAAATAAACCAAAATTTCAACGACAAAAAAATTGACAAAAATTTCAGACAACATTACCTATCAACTTATTTCAAGTGAAAGTACATCTCACCACTTCCAAATAACCAAGATCAACGCCAATTTCGCCAACTTAGACTTAGAGAGTAGGTAACACGAGATGAGAAATTTTACACTCGAAATCATAAATAATTACTTAGACAAAGTGTTGATAGAGGCACTTACTACATTAGCAGAACTGGCCGGACAACAATACTCACTTTTTATTGCACATATACAAGCAAAAACAGCAATATCGTAAACATCTACACATATTGCACAGGTGATGGTTAAAAATGAAAACAAAAACACGCCAGCTAAACGAGTTTACACTTGATTACTTGAAATAAAGCGAATAGCGAATCGCAGTTCGCAGACCGATACATATGCGAAGAAACAGTACAAAAAAGCTTCACTTCGACGATGATCTCGTATTCGCGTCTCTCGAAGGCAGTCGTCCGACATGTTTAACAATGAAGAGATCACAATTCGAATAATTAAATACGTGCGTTAACTTATATCCTTGATAAGCTGCGGCGACGGTGCAAAAAAAATCTCGAAATGGATTTAATCTTATTTACAAATAACCGATACGATGCGTAGCGACACCGTTATCACACAATGCTGGTCTTGAATCTCGAATCTCGATTACCTATATCGAAACGCGACACGCGAATAACGCCAATTTTTACCCAAAAAAATCTCAATACGATAATTTTCACTCGATTCGATTTAGTACCTTTACCTTTACACGCGCAGATAGATGACTTCGCTTTATATTAATGCTAATAATTTCACCCCGACACAAATTCACCACACTGCACAAGTCCGATTACTTCGACGACTTACAAGCGAAAGAATTCGTAGCAGAAAAGTATCCCAGTTTAAAACTCAACAAAAGCCTCTCGTGGATTATGTTTCGATAACGATATTTTATCGTAATAGTTGATACACGAATTTTCTAAAATGATAACATTGTGATCCAACTTTTATGTTACAGAAATGTAATATTTTGTAAAGGTTAACGCGCCTATCGCCATTTTGTATAGGTAAAAACTAGTCAGCAAATACCTACGTAGACGTACCATTTCGGATAAGGCTACCGCTATTCGATACTTCGAGTTCACATCACAACATCAGTCTCTCTCAGCTCTGAGCTAGGTTGAAATTACGAATAGGTAAGGTAATCACACAACTAAAAACGAATATCGATAGAAAGAGCAAAAGAGAAAAAAAATACATAATAATAAAATGAAATAAAAATAATAACCGCGAGAAAAAAGATATCATTTTTAACTAAACGAATACAATAACAATGCTTTAAAAATTATTAAAAATATAAAAACATTCGAGCTTCGGCTTCGATCGGCTTTTCCGCGTTCCCAAGGTTCGAACTGAGCTGTAAATATAACAGAATTGCATAGAAATTAATTTCTAATCTCCGGCCAATGACGTAAATAAAGTAATTATACGAAGTATTAGTAGCTAGGTATGCGTTTAATTACGTAATTAGATCGTGAATTACACCGATGGATTTGCGAAAGATCGGCTTTACCTACTTATCTGCCTATTTGACTCTTGTGAGATGAGATGCGAACGTCGTGCTTATATTTTTGATGAACGAATGGTCAAATGTGCTGAGAAAAAAAGAGGAATGGAAGAGGAGAATCTCTATTCGAACTTGAACTATCCCCTACTTATAAATATACTGGAGACGAAAACTAGAGCTCCTCCTGAGGGCAAAAATTTTGGTATCAATTATCATGAAAGAACATGCAAAAGTACACATCACCAGCCAACATTTCAGGCGTTCAAAGGCATTTTTCGATTTTTGGAGTTTTTAAAAACAAAGGACTAAACATGCAAAAAAAATGAAAATTTCACCGAATTGACTTAGAAAGCTTAAATTTGATATGAAATCGTTATGGGCAGTTCTGAAGGCTCCAGCAAATTTTTCAAAGTCGAAAAGTGTATAATTTCAAGATGCTGAGTCGATTAGAGGTAATTTAAAGCTGTTCTGGAGTTTTCAGTCATATTTTTAAAATTTCAGATTTTCAAAAAGTGCTATAAAAACTGCCTAAATTAACTTCGGTGCGTCTAGATGCGATTGGCGCTTTTCAATGACTCACTTCACCAATTCTCCAAAATAAGTTTTTGGCAGTTCAAAATCGCATATTTCTTCAAATATTTCACAATTGAAAATTTAAAAAATTCACGGTTATAAACCAGCAAAAACTCGATCAATGTTTTTATGGCACATTTTGAAAATTGAAAATTTCAAATTATGGCTGGAGGTTCCAGAACGAATCCGCCCCCTTACAATTCAGTATGTTAAAATTTCAGATCCCGATTTCATGGAGTAAAATTTGATGGAAATTTCAACTTACAAAAATTTACTAGAGACTCTAAAACACAAAGTAATTAAAAACCATCTTCAATCAATTCGGGGGAGTCTAAGATAGGATACACAAAAAATTCCAGCTTTTTGGGTCAATTTACTGAAATTCGAATTTATTATCATTCTTGGACCAAAGCTTTTCAAAATTCACCAAACTTCGAAAAATGCACTTCAGCACTTGAAAGTTCAGCTTTTTCGATTTAACATTAGCTGGTTCAACAATGTTTCTGACTATTGGGATAGCTTTTTCCTTGGGTAAGAAATTCTACGTTAAATGCGGAATGAAAAAGTAAACAGAGCCGTAGTAAATGGGTCATTATTTCGGCGGGGGGGGGGGGGGAACCAGAAATTTCCCAACTGGCCCCTAATTGACCACGAAAAATTGAGAAGTTCTTATGCCAATTCTAGAGGGGGGAGGGGAGAGGATATCGATTTTGTAGAATAAAACAAAAAGAGATAAAATAACAATTTTTCACTTTTGAAAAATTTCATTTTCCCTTTTTGAATTTTCGGAATCTCCGATAGTGTTTTTTTAAAATGATACCTATTTTTAAAAAAAATTCAAGGACAAACGCTTTTAAAAATTTGGGGTTCAAAACGTAAGAAAAAGTCTCTTCATAAGAGATGTTATTTACTTGGTATTTCTTCCTTTTCATACACTTTTCTTATCAAAATTTTACTCTCAATGACAAAAAATGCTCAAATTTTTCAACATTGAAAAATTGAGAAATACATATAGGTAAATAACTGTTCAATTTTTTCGCGTTTTTCAAATTGACAATAATGGTCAAAAAATCACTACTGAATTCTAAAATATTATTCACTCACATGCAGAAATATTATAATATCTTTCGAGAAGAAAATATTTTTTCGAAACAAGAATTTACTCAAAAATAAACTATTTGCAAATTTTCAATCTCTGAGTAAAAGCCTAAAAAAAATAATAAAAAGGTCTTAGATATTGAAAAAAATGGCCAAAGTCAATGCAGAATCTCAAATATTTTTTTGGGACATTTTTACTGAAACAACTTGGGTAGACGCTGATGCAGAAAACCACCATTTTTTTCGGAAATGCCCCCTCCTTGAAACCCCATATCTCCTTTCCAGAGACGCCTCCAGAGCTAAAATTTTTTTCGAAGGGTTTTCAACATAAAATGAAGGTCTATACTGAAGTTGCCAATTTATAGCGAGACTCTTAAATAGCCTCAATTTTAGTTTTTAATGTTTCAGTTTTCAATAATTGAAAATAACATTAGAAATGTTTCAGTAAAAATAATATGAACTTCTTTCAGACCATTTATCCCCTTGCTATGAAGCTATTTCAAAAAAATAAATAAATGAAAAAATAAATACGGAACCTTTCCTTTCTTTCAAGTTTTATAGCTTGATACTTCATTCAATATTCAATAAAATTACTTAACAATCAGAATGAATCACCATACTACGTAGTACGTAGTACATACGTAGTCGTACCTTTACGATTTTAATGACTCATTTCGAAAGTATAGAAACGAAACAGAAAGTCGAGTTTCAATAAATGAAAAAAACTTCAACTCTTGAAAAACAATTAATGATGCTCGTATGTATGTATGTATGTATGTACTTTAAATTTCAAATTCCAATTTTCAGAATTTTAATCTCAAAATATTGCTATGATTGAAATTTTTTCGGTTCCTTTCTGAATTTTTTCAGCATAAATATAAGCATATAATTATCATACTAAATTAATTCACATCTAGGAATAGGTTGGTTAGGTAGGTAATTCACTATTAGATTAAAAATTAGTCTTTACCATTTTCAAATTTAGTATTGCTCCATCCGATGACTGGTTCGTTTTGATTCTGAACTTCTAGCCATTTATACAAAGGTTTGAAGTATTCAAGTAATGGTCTCGTATCCAAGTTATTGGCCCTACCACCAGTGGCTATTTTTATAACTTCTCGCCAAGATAATGATGAACCAATTGACATTATTTCACTGCAAAAAAAAAATCGAGTACCCTTAATGCACTTTTAAAAAATAAATAGAACATCTTAACAATCGTAACAAGGTGTTTTATAAATTGAATTTTCAGCCGAACTGGCATCAAGGAGATGCTCAGCAACATGCATTATGAAGATCAAGAAAAATATATACAAAAATATTTTTTCAAAATTATGGTGGTGTAGTTTTCACTTTCATCGTAAAATCTGATACATGAACTATCTATAGCTAAAATATGTAGCTATTCACAAAGTCTAGGAGAGGGAGGAGTCAAAGACAATTAATAACAATAACAAAAACACGAGAAAAAATTCAACTTGCAATACAAAAAAATTACAAGATGGGCCTTATAGCAAGAAACGAGTCTCTATCAAACATCAGCTGGAAGAGGTGGTGGGGTGGGGGTGAGGAGAGGTCAACAGTATCGTAATGACCAAATTATGACGTCTAGGAAATATTTTTTTTAAATGGCCAATGCTGCTAATGAATTAGAATCACCTTAAAAATTGTATTATTAGCCTTCCCGATAAATATGTACATAAGCATTTAAATGGGTGCCCATGCCCCTTTGTTAAATCAAAATATGTACGTAATATCGAAAAATTCGAACTACAAAATGTCCGACCACTTACGTCAATAATTTGCCAGCATCTCTAGACCTATAAATATCACACTGATGCAACGGTCCAATATGACCAGCTGCTATACAAACACTCTCGTGTAACTGAAACTGTATAATTAAGCTTACAAAATACCTGAAAATAAACGAAAGAAGAAATATATAAGAACACACGTATATCGATACGTATAATTGACCTAAGCAATAAGCATACCCGACCCCTTCACTCTTACACTGCCATATGTAAGGTATACCATAAAGGCTTACTTAATATAAGGAATATCAGCAATGACATGGTACTTAGAAGCAGGGTCGAAATCATTTTCGTTTCTAGTTATAGGCGGTATTATTCCTTGATATCGGAGTTTTAAGTCCCACCATCTTTGGTTCATATCGTTAATACCTTCACGGAATACGCTCCATCGCCACTATAACACATCAAAACGATTAATTTCACTTCTCACAGTCGAAGTAAAAAATAATAATTATTAATTGCTTCATAATTAGGTATTTACAAGATCCACTAAATAGGCGAATGGTAAATATGCAATTTTATCGAGAGCGACTTCCATTAAAAAATCGATATTCGTCTCTGTAATATCATCAATAACAAGTCAGGTATTAGTCTTATATGAGAATTTTACACGGTACGTTAATTATTAATCGAATGATCATCGAGATAGCTACCGTAATCGTCGGTGACATTATTCAGTAATCCGATTCTTTGCAAGTGTTTGGGGGTCATAACCGATAGCAAAACCATATCACCGATGGCTTCGTGAAATCCTAACAATGAATGAAATTTTGTAAGTGATGAAAAATTCCAATCACGTGGAAGGAGAAGAAATATTATTTTATTTATTTTACCAGGATTGGGACCTTCGCGGAAAATCAAAGGTTGTTGAGAGTATTGTAAGTAGTATTGTATGTGAGCCATTTCGTGATGAGTGGTCATCATATCGTCCATCGTGATTTCGGTACATTGCTTAATCCTGAGTACAAATTCAACTCGAGAATATATAAAAAAGAAGCTAGAAATGTGACCAATTCTAACGAAGACTACCTGAAGTCTTTTCTGTTGCAAAAATCCCAAGCTGAGGCTGTACAAGTTACTGGTCTATCTTCGGGTCTAATGGTTAAAGAATTACGCCAAAATTCCACTGGCATCGGTTTCATACCCATTGATGTGAAGAATTCTTCAGCTACTTGGAAAATTCTGCGACACACAATATCTTCATAAAACACTACCCAAGCAAAATTACTGTACAAGAGTATAATAAGTTGCCTATGCGTTTACTTTCCAAGGGGCATTGGAATATTAGGAAATGTGATGGGATTTGCGGCATTAGAATAGGCAATTTTATTAACACCAGAGAGCTAATAATGATGACCCAAAATCGAAGAAATAGGTAACCTACATAGTGTCAAGGGCACAAATGCGATTCAATTTGCATCCTTTGACACTACCTTGACAATATGGGGCAATTTTTGTTACTTTAAAGCTCTATAATGTGGGTATTCTTACCGATGAGCAGTATACCCTTGGCGAAGCATTTCAGCAGTAAAATCAGTCCTCCTTTTACCTTGAAACGGTAACACGAGATCGATAATATTTTTCCACGACTGAGACCACATATTACCTGCGAACCAATATCTCTGTTCGAATTTCAAATTCATTCGAAACAACTTAAAACGTGCATTTATTTCAATCACCTAATATATGAGCAGGAATAGGACCATCCGGTTTGATCCTATGTGTCCCGTAGTAATTGACCAACTGCCTTCGGACGTAGGTAAAGAGATGCTTATACAAAGGTAAAATCTGCCCCCACAGAGCGGATAATTCGGTTTCGAAATCGGGAGTCTCGTAAACAGACCTCTCCTCGTATCCGGCATCGCTAAAACCTATACGTACAAGTAAATTAGATTCGAATCGAAACAAAAAAGGGCGTCGACTAGTGAGTTGTGGGTGCGTTGATGATTTTACAAGACACGTATCCGGCTTACCATTTCGTTTAGCTGATTCGTTCACTAGTTCGACGTATCTGGCATATCGTGGTTTGACAGATGGGCCAACTGCGTCTCGCCAGCTTCTCCAGACGTGTAATTGTTCCTCGAAGTCTCGGGAATGAGCTAGGATACGGGTTGCGTCTGGGAATAGTACGATGGACTTTTAAAAGTAGTTGTGTTTTCGTTTTCAAAGGGTTTAAAGATTACGAGGTGTGAATAAAGTACCTGGTTCGATAGCTAGTTCGCAGGAGGTTGAAGAGGATCCTCTGAATGGGCATATTCGAGCTTTGGTGTATAGATCTTTCATATCGATGATCAGTTGTTGTAACTGGACATAGAATGAGAAAATGGTAGTCATTTTTTGGAATTCACAAGAGTTTTTGGACTGATGGTTGATTTTTTACCTCAGAAAATTGAACATCGGAGAGAGCGTAATGTCTTTTCAATGATAATATTTTTAGTTGACGTTTTGTTACAGGATCTAGGTTCTGATTCCATCTCATGGAGACTGATTTTCTCCACGAGGCTCGTTCGAATTTCGAGTTCAACGATTGCGACTCTATCTATAATATAGTAAGTATACTATTTTTAAAAAAAATCTTTTTGGACGCATCATGTATAGTACAGGGTGTCTCAAAAAAATAATCGATGCGCAGAAATTGAGCTGTAGCCTAAGATGTTATAAGATCCTAATGAAAAAAAAATGCATCTGACCAGCGAAAATGAACTGAGTAGGAATTAATTTAATAATTTAAAATGAGAATTACAACGTATGTATTTTTCATCACGGTTTCTATTATCTCATATTCGTATACTGCAACTAACAGGGAATCCATATTATTACATGTCTAACACATAAGGTAAGTAGGTAAGTTCTTTTTGCCCCAACGAACTCGATTGTTGAGCAGCTGACTGTTTCAGTCGTTCTTTTTGTTTATATTTAAATGTAATTGAAAAATGTGGACATTTGTTGTGTTTTTTTGGTCATAAAGTAAATTCAAACTGTTGAGTAAATTTTTCAACAGTTATTTCAATTTGAAATTGGTTTTCATTTCCCGCGCTATTCTCTTATTCCTTGGAAAATGCATTTCAAGTTCATAGTCCCGTTAATTATCAGTATTGTTAACCATGGTAAATTAGAGAAACTGAAAATATCATCAATATCAAAGAAAAATAAAATATTTTTCCTAGTTAGTAAGTAAGTTTTTTTGAAGACCTTTCCATTTGTTTTTTATATGTACGTACAGATTCAATAGTTTTCAATTTAAATTGTGAACATTTTTTGGATGAATAGTCTATCAATGAGCAGTTCACTGTCTCCAGTAATTTCCAATTTTGTATTGAACGATACCTTATTAGTTATTATGTACTTAAAATGTTGGAATTTTTTAATTGAGTATACCAGAAAACTAAAACCAACAGAATCAACGCCATAAATTTAAATTTAATTCGGCTATTCTTATTCTAAATTTGTCAACTGATGCGAGCATGATACAATACCTGAGGACTCAGTTGGCAAATTGACCAATAATGTTGTACCTACTTAGTTGACAAATTTATACTTGACCAGGGATGGAAGAGCCGGGAGCGAGCCGGATTTTTTGAGGAGCTAGAGCCAAAAAGTAGAAAAAAAGGAAAAAAATTCGCACAATTTTATCAAAAATGCAACTTTTAACTCACATTTGTGAAGAAAATGAAGAATTTCTCAGTTTTGTTTTCTCATTGAGAAATAAAATGAAAATAAATGCAGTATATTTTCATTTTTTTCATCGTTTTTCACAAATTGTAAATTCTAATTTAAAGAGCCAAGAGCCAGAGCTGGAGCTGGAGTGGGAGCCGAGAAATTGGAAGAGGGAGCTGAGAGTCAAAGAGCGGAGTCAGAAAGAATTGCAGAGCGAGCAAGGAGCCAAAGAGCACATGTAAAGAAAAAGAGCCAAGAGCCAAGAGTGAGCCAGAGCTAAAATTTGCGGGGAGCTGAGCCAGAGCCAAGAGCGGGAGCCCTGAACTCAAGGCTCTTCCATCCCTGTACTTGACTAATTTTTTCATTTGCCTATATATTTTTTCAAATAATAGACAATTATTGTGATAGCTCTAAAAATGATTTTCTATCGTCAAAAATGATGTTCTTTGGTTTTTTGCGTTACAAATTGTTAAGAGCTTTTGCCCTCGCTTCGCTCAGGCCATTTGCATTTCACTTTCACAATTCTAAATTTCTACAAAAATATTAGGTAAGTAAGTCTCGAATTTGAAAAATATCAAGATTGGAAGATATTATCATTTTTGACTTTGAAAAATTACGTTTTTCAGACTCTCAAGTTATAAAATTTTGCAAGCATTTGCCCTCGCTTTGCTCGGGTCAATTCCATTTCGTTTTTCGTTTAAGCTCTTAAAATTAAATTACTCCCCAATTATGGATAAAAGTTTGAATAAAACTACTTTAGGTAATTTTCAATTTTTTTAAATTTCCCGTAATATGTTAAATAAAAACATTGGCTCAAATACAAAAATTGGGAGTATTACCTCAAATCACAATTTCTAGACCAAGCGAAAAAAGTACATACAAGCAAATTTGGCTTATTTGAGTAAATTTTCGAAAAATGATTGTAGAAGGGGGATGAGTATAGGTATAGTGAAAGTGTTGATAAATAATCGATTTTGCAGTTGGCATTTCTAACATTTCAAAGTTGACATTACTTAGAATTTACCCCCCTTGTAAAATCACTTTGCTACGCCCCTGTCCACTGACTAATCTTTTTTTTTTTGTAAAAATCCTCTTAGTTTTATAAATTTATTTTTTACGTCAATTTATGGAAATTTTCTCATCACAAAAAATTCATTTCTTGGAAAAACTGATGGTTTTTGCAAAAAATTTAAAACCGAGAACACGAAACATATTTTTAGTTAGTTTTCATGGTACATTTATGTAAGTATATCAATTCCGTCGAATTCCGCAATTTTTCCGCGGTAAATAATTTCATTCAAGGGTATAGAATACGAGTCGTTCAATTTCTGTCATCTACGCATGTATACTTTTCGAAATACATGTAATATTCTAAACGAAAAAGTGCGCTGAAAAAAAAACACGAGCTAAAATGCGCCAAAACAATTTGAACACTATATGTAGTATGGTCTTTACAACTTTAAAAAATACAGCAATGGAACAGCTGAAAAGACATATCTGGTTAAAAGACATGACCTTCGCAGAAAATATAATTTTATTTTGATCAAATTATTTCTTCATTGATGCTTTGAGGGTTTGTTCGGATTCGTTTTCATTAAATTCTGTTTGAAATAATAAGATGAAAAAGTTTTAAAAATTGAGCATTTAATTTTATCCATTTATTTTTGAAGATTTCTGTTATAAATTATCGTTCTTTATCGGCATCTTTTTACGTATCTCTACCTATTCTACATATTTCATGCAGAATGTAAAGATTAGACTCGTATAAATACGACGTTGTATCGTAACTTGATTTGGCAACTGTTCTGTTGAGTAAGTAAGTATTAGATCTATTCAAAACTGAATTCAAGTAAGTTATTATTAGAAATGAGGAACTTCTTGAGAGGGGAAAAAACAACTTCACACAGAATCCGAATACTGCAGCGTGGCTGTCAACAAAATTGAATAAATTTTCGGTAGTGTGTGCTTCTCAATCGTTAACCCATTTCAATCCAGAACTTCCGATCTTACGACGGAATTGGTGCCATAATTCGACACAAAACACTGCCTATACAAATAGGCTGACAAACGTCGGTTTTTTGAAATCCGTAGGTACACGTTGTAAGAATGAAGGCAGATCGAAATTGTTCCCATCCGAGTTGAAATTTCATTTTTCACGCTTTAATGCAAAAAGTAAATTTTTAACCAATTTTGGAAATTTCAGAAAAAGTGACCAAAAAAATCAAATTTTCAATGAAAGTACGTACATACATAATTGTATACTACATTCGCATTTTGACATTTTTAGTCTTTCCAGAGTGATTTGAGATTTCTGGAGAAATTTTAAACCTGGTGGAGGTTCCAAAAAGTCCCATTTCGATTGTTTTATGTAGTATGTAGATGTACCTACTTTGAAAATTCGTGTTTTTATTCCATTTTTCAGAATCAACCAATAAAGTCAAAAATTCACTTTTGAATTCACACTACTGGAATTTTTCGGTAACCAACTAAACGGTTGAGAAGGAGCCCCATAAACGCTGACCAAAATAATTATCCAAAAATGAACTTCAGCACCTGGAATTTTGGTTACAGAGGTTTGAGTACGTACATGCTTCTTCGAACTAGCTTAGTTTCGTTGTTCAATTCTGAGAGAGTACATTTAAAATGTCTTCTCATCAGAATAATTCCAAAATTACCAGAAATATTATGGAATGGGATACCAATTGATAGAAACTTTTGATAAGGTGATGAAGGTTTGACTCTTTTCCTAAGTCAAGTGTTACCTAAATTCGGCCAAGTTCTCTATTTGACATCTTAATAAAAAAAGAACCACCGTAACCGGAGCCCATATTAAATACTCAATTTTCATTCAAAGATCCCTATTTCATCTTTGAGACACCCTGCCATGAAAAAAAATTGTCAATTAAAACCAGCTCACCATTCTATGCTTATTAAATTCTGTCAAATTGGTAATATAATTCCAAGTAGCTGTATTGGACTGGTAACACATCTCCGAAGCCTCATCCTCCCATTCAATCAAAAACTGCGAAATCATCGGCCCTACATCCTGCCAAGAAAAAAGGTGAAAGCTCACATAAGCCATTACTGAAACTCTCGCTTATCAAACAAGCCAAACCAAACCAAAAAAAAAACCAACGCCAGTGATATTTTAGCATGTAATTACTAATATTAGCGAATTTCACGACTCACCTCCTCACTGACCACACTTCCGTTCAGGGCAATAAGTATGATACAAACTAGGTGATACAAGTTGATCGTTTTTTTACTCATTGTGCGAATAGTGAAATAAAACGTAGTAAATCTTCATTACCTGCAATCGTACGATACTCAAATATAGAGCCATATTTCATATATTTTCAGACACGATAGAATTAATTTATAGAAGCTGGAATTATTTTATAACAATACGTAGTTGATGTGCTAGAACGATTTCAAAACTCGTCGTAATTGTTCGATATGAAGTGCTCTACTTGTTAGCAAATGAAAATGGTTCCTTCGCGTTCAAAGTGGCAGGAAACAGAGCAGTTTTGTAAGCATCTACATATCTTGGAAAAATGGGGCCTTCTGAGTTACTCTTTTTCTGTTTAGCAATAGGTTCTTTGATTTTGAGCAGATCTTTTCCAAAATCTCACATAAATGTGATCCAACAACATCGACACACAAATGAGTATTTTTTAGCGACTCACTTCACTCGAAAATTTCGACCAAAAAATCAAGGATTCACCTACTTATCCAGGTATTTCTTCCACGACACCGTAACACTTTGCAATAATCAAACACATCGCGCACATTCCACGTTCAGTAGTAGGCAAAGCACAGCAAAAAAAAAGCTCAACAGACGAACTTCGTGAACCGTATGCAACACTCACGTTTGAACTGGTTATCCAACTCGCATGTACTGTGGCCCGTAACCATCGTCAGGCCGGAGGGCTAGTATGAGTACCACCAAATAATGAGATGAGTCGCAACCATAGCGTAACGATCTGGATACACCTTCGCCCTCCTCTCACGTCTCACTCTATGCCCATCTATCGAGCAGTCATCATCGGTACTGTTCTAGCCAAGACTACGACGTTTGTTAATTTCAATCAAATATTACTTATTTCAACTTACCGTATACTTTTTTTTTCAATTTCGATTTTTTAATCGTTTTTCTTAAAATTTGTCATGGAAACTGTAAACTTTCTCTTTAATTAAAACGTAACGACTAATTGTAAATTACTATTTTACCCAATTGTCGTCGATTCTGATGTATCATTCGTATACCGCATAGCATCGTCAATACGGAGCGACGCCGTCCGATATGTTGGTTTAAAAAAAAAACACACGAAATGCGATTAACACTTCTACACGGTTGCATAGATCACTTTTTACAACTGGGTATTTTTTTCCTCATCATTCGTTTGCGTAATCTTGCAACTGGCTCTTGCTCTTATTAGATACACTATGAGGTTTGGAAAACAACTACACTACGAGTAACTTAACTCGAACATGAGAAAAATCTCTACGGAGAAATCTTTTCGCAAAATTTACTCCGATGATTGGGTTGACATTGAAATAAATACTCTCTATCTGGTTAGCATCTTATTTTTAATAGTCATTAAGGCAATTTTTTCACGTATTAAAAAATTTCGTCACGGAATAAAGGGGAAATAACCAAACTACGGGGTGATTTGCAGAGGACGGAATTTTTATACAGTTGGTGACAGGTAGACGAGCTATTAAAGAGGTGCCACTTCGATGTTCATCCTTCGAGAAATTGTTCTTTGTGTAAGCAGGGCGTTTCATGAAATCATGGCTATTATGTTAATGTATCTGTCCAGTCCCCTTTATCTGACAGCAAATTTGGCACCTATATTACCTTCGATGCCATACATTAGTTTATAGTTTTTAGTAAGGTGGATCACGAAAAAAATGGGAGGAATTTGACCAAAAATTCAGTGGAAACCTCCGTTTTGAATTGAAAGCCACCCAGAGAAAATTTAACGTTCGGTGTCCCCTTCTAAGTAACATGTAACATGAGAGAAAAAATAACTTTTTCAATAAATTAATAATTTCCACTCGATTTAAGGCGAGTTTTACACCGGCCCGTGAAATATTTTGTATCACAGGAAATTAGTGAAATCACCTACACTTCTTGTCTCATTTTTCTTTTCTAATAATATTGATTAATAATTAACATAGTGTATGAGAGAATTAAAAAAATCGTTTGGTGTAATATTGAAATAATTAATTACATCATTGGAGTATTTACAAAATTTCTCCAATGAATCGGCATAATAACCAACTTCGAGTTCAGACAGTGTCATTTAATATTTAATTGACCAAAGATGAAAACTTGAGTAGTAAAATCAAGTACGATACATAAGAGAGCCCAACAGTTGGCGATGGCAGAAAAAAATTGAATGACAGTGGAGCAGAAAGACTACCTGGTAGCATTTTCAGAAGAACATCACATGCATTTTTTTTTTTTTTAGATTTTAACCGCTTATTATAAGCGTTTTTTTAATGAAAGTGAATGATATTATTGCTGTTCATGGAGGCACTCCTAATGATTTTAGAGGATCGCGCTCGATCAATATCAATAAATTTGCGTCAATTACAATAAATCTGGAAACCGAAGAGACGCAAACTTTAGAACAATGGTTCGCGAACAACGAATTAGGCACACAAGTTGACTAAACTTATCAGTATGTAAGTATGAGTTCCCAAAGCCCTTCAAAGTACACTAAACTGGAATTATTGAATAGTGCCAGAAGAGAGTTGGATAAGGTTGAGCAAAAACAAGAACAACTTGAGATAAAAAAAGCACGATTGTTGGAAGAAATTCAAAAAACTCTGGCAATTGACTGCTTTGTATATTTTGAGTAGGTAGGTACAAGTATATTTCAATAGGTTGCATAATTTCTATTATTGTTTTTGTTTTTAGCTTATTTCACTAAAAATGACTGTTTTTTTTTTTAATTTTGTTACATAATTTTAGCAATTTCTACATTTTTGTGATAAAACTATTCTACTCTTAATTTTTTGTTTTTTGTTTTCTCATTATAGAGCTAGCTCTCAATTTTGTACTAGGTATAAAAGTTAATTTCAGGGGCGATAAAACTCAACTTGAAAATGCATCCAACTATGGAGTAAGTATTTTTCAATTATATGTAGCTTAGACACTTTCACCTACATATATGAAAATCCTTTGATTTTTCAACAGATATGCAGATAACTACGAGGAAGATCTAGTCCATCAAGATTATATCCAACCACTGTCAAGACTAGATTGGTTCAAAGTGTTCAGAGTAACTTCAAGAGTGACACCAACACCACTCAACTCATCCAACAGATTGACAAAAAGTGATGATGCTACTTTGTTGATCGTTTTGGGATTCATCGTGTTGGTGTTTTTTCGTAAGTTATCATTTTTTTTCATTTTTCAAAATAAAAACTTATATGCGCTAATTTTTTTTCTTTACTTATTCTACTTTCATTTTTTATTTTTTTACATATCTAAGTGTTATTTTTATCAACTTGAATCTTATTCCTTTTTATACTTCCTAATTTGCATTTGACTGTTTTAGATGTATGAGAGTCCGTTTCCGCCGTTTATTACGAACCATCTACTACAAATCAGAAGTGGCGACCGTAATTCGCGAAATCCGCAAAAGTTTTAGTCATCTGACAAACCAAAAGTACTGAAAACGCCGATAATCGCAGAATCTGTGCAACATGTGATTGCAAAACCAAAATGTATTTCATATTTTTTACTTCATTATTTACATATGCTATAATTTTTTCCTTTACTTTTATTCTTATTTTTATCAAAATAAATGTTACCTATTGATTTTGTGCTTCTTAATCAAATATTATCAAACTTTAAGTGCTCCATCAAAAATGCATGTAGCAAATCGATCAATAAGTCCGGATTTACAGTGGTGTTACAGGTAAAGAAAATGCTTACACAGCAGTACAGCACTCATATTCATATCCGCTACATTAATAAACTTTTATCTGTCCTAAACATTTTTGCCAAAAAATTTAAAATTTACCTCTGAATTTAGCTCAATAGAGGTAGACATCTGTATAAAAATTAAAACAAAATTAATAAAATTATTGTAAATTATTATCACAAAATTTGATTTTCAGATTGTACAATGATATTCGGACTACAGAGAATGGCACATACAAAGATGATGGAAAACCAGATATGATGGATTTTTGGTGAAAATTAAAGAGAAGCATGGCGATAGTGTTCATTTCAAAATTGTTGAAAATGAAAACAAACTCGTGATTGGAATCCTGACTCCGTTCATGAAACGAGTAAATGAATTATGGAGTTATAGTGGAGAACTTATGTTTATGGATTCGACAGGTAACTTTGACCGTTTACAACATCATGTCTTTACTAACTCATAGTTTCACCGGGGCACTGCCGCTGGGTATCGTCATCACCACTTCTGAAAAAGCAGACATTGTGCAAGTTGGTTTGACCATTAATTAGAAAAATGGTGGGAGACCATGCTTTTTATAATAAACCAGACACAGGACCAGTGGTGGTTGTTACAGATAACTGTGCAGAAAAAAAAAGCTTCAAGAATGTGTTTTCCAAATGCTCGTTTATTGCTTTGTGTTTTTCACATACTGCAGGCAATTTGGCGCTACCTCTGGAAATCCGAAAATTGTGTTGAAAAGAATGACAAGAATGTGCTTTTCCAAGCATTCAAAAGAACTGTATATGCCGATACCAAAGCAGATTTTGATCGCTATTTCACACTAATGATGGAAAGTAAAGTTTTGAATAAATATCCCAAAGTTAAAACTTACTTTATTGACTATAGAGCTTGTAAACAAGATTGGGCTCTTTGCTTTCACAAGGATCTACCTGCTAGAGGTAACCACACCAATAATTATGCGGAATCTACAATGCGTATACTCAAAGAAAAGATTTTCCATAGGAAACGTGCGTTCAATGTGATTCAATTAATTGACTTTATTATAACTTGTTTAGACGATTATTACAAAAAAAAAAAAAAAAACTTTACAAAAAAGGTATCGAATAGAATCCAAAAAAATTAACGATTTTGTGGTAGAAAAGATCGCGGAGGATTCATATCAGGTGAAAAATTTGAAAAAGAATTCAACCTACGTCGTCGATTTATCTATCAACATATGCTAGTGTTATGTTGGAATGACAGGTGCTCCAAGTAAACATCAAGCTTACATAATTTCTAAACATCGCCGAACCAGTGATAATTTCTACATCCCTGAAAATGAGGAACAACGAGTAAAAGGCAGTACCTACATCTACATTTTCAGGAGTCGTATCACATTCCATTTCTAGCTGATTCGAAGAAGATTGAGGATTTAACAACTAGTAATCATAAGATGAACGTTGGAGCAGCCAAGAAAAAATTGCTGCTGCTGTCGGCGATGCTGTTGAGCAGGAGATACTACAGACTTCGGCGAAAACCACTGCGTGGTTTATTAAATTAGTGTGGAAATGGTTCGATCTGATGACCAGCCGGATTTGAGCTAAAAGTGTGACTAAGAAAAATATGGCAAAACATCTGAATTTTCTGCGCTTCTTCATCATTCACTGTTATATGTACTTACAAGCACTCGTTTTGACAGCTCAAATGATACTTGGAAGCCATTAAATAATGGGTTAATTCTCGCTACTCTATCAATGATTGCCAAAATTAAAGGGG
Organism: Planococcus citri; assembly: GCF_950023065.1. Classification (NCBI taxonomy): domain Eukaryota; kingdom Metazoa; phylum Arthropoda; class Insecta; order Hemiptera; family Pseudococcidae; genus Planococcus; species Planococcus citri. Next base: position 39,429,070 of record NC_088678.1, read on the forward strand.
CTAATTTGATTCTAAATTTTCAAATTTTGCATGCTTCAAATTCTGAAGATTTCAATTTTTCAAATTGTGTTTGCGCCTAATTTTGAAGATAGGCAATTTGACATGATAACGTTTTTCGTCCGTCCATTTGAGGACTTTTGAGTTATGGAAGCCATTTCAACGATATAAAACATTTTCATTAAAAATTGACTAATTTTGAAAAATTTGCCAAAAATGAGAAAATGTTTGGATCATTCAAGTGACTTTCCTAACTCGTATTTCTTGAGTGGATGAACAAAAGAAGTTATTATGACAAATCGCTTACCTTCAAAATCAAAGTGGCGGACACAATTTGAAAATTCAAAATTTTCAAAATCTCAAGTTTGCCCCGTCAATTGTGAATAAAAAAAATTTGTCATAACATTTTTTGTTCGTGCACTCGAGTATCATTTTCTTATTTTTGATGATTTTTACAAAATTGATGAGTTTTGAGATTTTTGAAGCACGTGACTCCTTCAATTCGCAAAATAGGAAACCAGTTATAATAACACTTTTTGTTCCTTTCCTCGAATACCAACGGAGCTTTATACTGAAAAACATGAATTTTTAGTTAAATAATGACGCTACTTTGGAGGCCGCGTGGCTCACCCCATGGTGCCGCGAGAGGCTAAACATTTTTTTGGGGTGATTTCAACTTAGTGGAGGCAAATAAGAAAAGAAAAAAACATTTTTGGCTACCCAAGCTTTTATGATGAAAAATTGTCAGGGGTGGTCCCCTGAATAATTCCTGAGAACTACCACCCCACAGACCCCCGGCTAATTTTTTTATGGGGGGTTGAACCCCCCCAAAATGGGTTTTTTGCAGTTTTATCCTCAGGGGTTGATTTTACGTCGAAAATAGCTTTAGTTTTGAGTTCTACGTCAAATTTCCGATCTATTGATATATCAACTGTCTTTCTACCCCTAAGGGGGATGGAGCTGGAACCATTCGAATGTGAGGGGTTTTCTAAAAAAACCCAAAATGCTATCAGCGCATAAGAGGGGTTAAATGACCGCAGAGAGCGTTCGGGTTGATACTAGCATGGAAAGTGGGTACTATCGAGAAACTACCACGTGAAAAATTTCAGATCCACACCACCTCCCCTATTTGGGGAACCCCCCTTTTCTGAAATTTCAATATCACTTTTCTCAGCCCCATTTCAACCGATTTTGAAAATTTTTCAGTATGTAATGTATACCCTTGGTAGGTATCCCCACAAAAATTTTCAACCACCTCCCCTCATATTTACCCCTCAAAATAGCGTTTTAAAACTTATTCTACGTTTTTTAACAATAGTAAAAATTGAGGGGTCTATGTGCTTTGGAAAGGGCTAGATGAGTGTAGAAAAAAATCTGACGTCATATTTGTGCTCAGCGGTATCGAATCATAAGACAACGACACCCTACTTATTAATATCTAGTTATTTTCCCCAAAATTCCCATTTTACCCCCAAACCTCGCAAAGACACATTGCAAAAAACCCATTTTGGGGGGGTTCAACCCCCCATAAAAAAATTAGCCGGGGGTCTGTGGGGTGGTAGTTCTCAGGAATTATTCAGGGGACCACCCCTGACAATTTTTCATCATAAAAGCTTGGGTAGCCAAAAATGTTTTTTTTATTCAAATATTATGCTAATTTGCCTACACTAACTCAAAAGAAACCATGTGAATTTCAGAAAATTCCGAAACCTACGTTTTTTTTGACCCGCCCTAATGATTATTAATTATCGTCATTATTCCATTCAATTTCATCGCATGTCTACAAATATCGGCACCAAAGAAACACAAATCTTCAAAGAGTGCTTCAAATATTACCCTATTTGCAGTGCTGGAAGCTCTGCAAGAACGTGAGAAGAAAATGACTGCTAGACATGAATAGAAAATGAAACAATGAAACAAAGCCCCAGACATACTATAGATATTAGCCAGTTCTTGGGAGGTTTAAATCAACAACAGCAAAATGGAACTCGTGGTTGAAACAAAATACCGAAGATTTCACCTATAATTCAATTTCTAGCATTAACTACAGTAAGTATAAACTTTTTTTTTTTTTTTTCGTTTTTTTGAGTTAGATTGTAAGGCTATACCTAACACTTACATAGTATTTAATTAAACATGTATTTTAGCGACCTTATTTGATTTTTCAATTTTTTCAAATTTCTGAGGATTTGACCAATGAGAGCAATTTTATTTAAATTGATTGTTGTTGAAAATTTTTTAGTTTTAGCTATTGGTTCCAATTTCATATGTTTTAGCGATCACATTTGATTTTATTTCTGTTGAAAATGTTGAAGTTTGATATTTTTATCGTTGGTCCTCTCTGTTGTAATTGTATCAACTTTTCAACTAATATGTATTTAATTTAGCGATGCTGTTTCCATTCAATTTCACCGCATGCCTATAAATTTGTTACGAGTAGTGGTTTTATTATTTTACCTCACCCAAAAACAATGACAAAAGTTTGCTCCAAGTACAACATAAACCCTATACAGGAGCAAAACGACGCTAATTTCCTGAATGTCTATCTGAAATAGCGAAAAAACTAGCTGAAAAAAAACTTGTAGCGTTCTTAACGGACGAAATCCATTTAAAACCACATTTTGATTATAAAGGTGGTAATATTATTGGCGGCTCTTCAATTCGAGCAAATCAGCTAAAACAGCGTGTTTTTCTGATTTGTAGTTTGCTTTCCAATTTTAAAGGTTAATAGTATGTAATATGATAACAGTGCCAACAGTACCAATTGTACAAAAATGATGGTAACAAATCAAACCATGCTTCAATCATCGTTCAACATTCTACAAAATTCAAAAATTACCAAACTTCAGAACGGATGGAGATGAAAACGCTGGTTAAGTTAAATAAAAAGCTGATTAAGTAAACATTACTGTCATTACCTTGATACCTACAAACTACTGAGCGACTTACACGCGAAAAAATTTACTAACGGAGTTCCAACACCATGACAATCGTCGTACGCTCATCTGCCCGTTTTACTTCAATAAACAGCCGGAAATGAGTCTTCCTGGCTCGATGATATCATCAACATCAAATTCGTCTTATTGTAATTGCACATTCCAACCACCTTAATATATTTATTTTCGACTAATTCCGATTACCTACAGGTTCATTATCGCGGCTTCTACCTTTAAAATATACCAAATATCCGCTTCGTTTTTACTTAGGCGCAAAATCGCATCAATCTCATGCTCACCTCTCTCCGACGTAATTCCAAATTACCAGAATCTACATCGTGATATCTTACCTATTTTGAGATGACCTTTCTTTAGGTCGTCGTCGTCGTCGCATCTCAACAATTCAAAATGCAACGTTGTGTAAATTATTATATTCTGTTGCGAACGACGTAATTCGGGTGACATACCTATTTTATATTTTGTATTATTTTTCTGTGCTGTTTTCATTGTCATGTACCGATTGTAATTACCTCATTGTGCTGGTTCAGATGACTCGTCCAAGACAGAAAATTATTTAAGAAGGTTACCATAACGTGCCGATCCACTATGATATAAATATACCAGATACCTACTCGAATATTTTAAGTCATTTGTCATAATTTATGTAGTAACCATGTATAACGACATCAGTATGAGTAGGTCGGTACATCTACATACTTTCAAGTTTTACTTGAATTTTGTTTTCGAATAAATTGAAATTTCGTGCGCTGATTGATAGACTGGATGAGACTTCATGTAGGATGATTCAATGTGAGAATAAAGTAGGATCAGCTTCAAAAGCTCAACTAAAACCGGGCTTCAAGGGATGTCTTATTCGTTATTCGTATTTACCCGGTATATTTCACACTCAAAAATGATCGAATAAGCTTCATTTTTGGATATCGTCGGAGGCGCAGTTTTTGAACTGTTCACTTATTGCAGGTAAAAAGAAGAAATTGTCAAAATCAGAAATAAGAATGTTGATAAAACTATATGGGGAACATAGGCCCCAATTTCTGTCTACCACTATGAAAAATTCTTCAGTTTGGAAATTAATTGCTGAGAAACTGGGCAGAGAGCCAGCAAAAGTCCAGGACAAGTGGCAGTACCTGCGGCAGAAGTATGTGCAGAAAAAGGACTTCATGGGGCCTAACAACAGTGGAGGGATTTCAATGTACTTAGAATTTTTTGAAGAAATGGATGCTATACTGAAGAATGACCATAATTTCAGTTCTCCAATTTTGGCTAGCTCAAGTCGTGCAGCCAAAAACATCTCCTCTTGTTAATTCGTTTTATATGTTGAATCTCGATTTTCAGTTTTAGTCTTCGAGTAATGCTCCCAGTAAGTAAGTACATCAATTTATTTAATATATAGTAAATCATAAAACGTGTTCAATAATTAAATCGGATAAGGTGACACTGACAACTATTGAAAATTTGAAATTCTACCCAATGCCAATGATGCAGAGTAGATATTACTATCCAAAGTACAAACTTGGTAAGAAGTTGGATAGTGGATAGTAGATACACTATGAAAAATTACAGCACAATATATTTCCTGACAAAAATACATAGGGAGTTGTTTTTTATTTTTAGGAAATTTTTTATGTTTGTAGCATGGCGGCTCAGCCAGCTTACTGGTGGGGGAAGAAACTTATACTGCAATAACCGGCAATAACGCATAACCAGTAACTGACTTCAGTGTAAGAGAATGTAACTTTTCCTTTGTACTTGTGGGAAAATTACAAACAGATGCTTCAGAGGACTGTTTTGGCAAATATTGCCGATTAGCAGGAGCTCAATATCTCATTTCTAAGTGGCAAATTTTTGAGATCGAGAATAAGCTACGATTACTCCACAAACCATTACCTGTGGATCAAGTTCTGCTGCCAAATGTTTCAAGGAAGAGGCTGCACACGTACTCCAGCTGGATATCAGACAATATAACTGACTGGATATGTTTCCACAGCATATATATCTTCACAGAAAAGTTGATGTCCTACCCATTTTTATACCTGGACCATCTAGTGTAGTACGAGGATGGTATCTTGGATTATTTCTCAAGGCCGGAAAATTTACTTCACAATTCAACCTTGTCAGATTTAGAAAAATTCAACATCGCCAAAGCCTATTTTTTCATCAACTTTATTGCCGAAAGGTATCCGCATGTACCAAAAGATGAAATGAAGACGTGGTTCACACCATTGGAAAATTTTTGTGTTGTAATGGATACTGTTGTTCCAGTATTGGGAAACAAACTTCTCCGCCTCCATTAAAGGACTGCAGAATTCCTCAATTGGTATTTCAATGATACTGGCGGCATTATTTCCTTCACATTTCTGATGCTGATGGAGGTCAAACTCTAAGGCTGCAGCAATGAGACTCTGGTATGAACGCTTTTGCTAGAGTTGGGATATCGGGTACCTCTACTGGTTTAAATATAAAGTTTGTTCATTTACAGTACCTCCTATGTGTGAAATTTTTATTGTATTATTCAACTTGAAATTATTTCAATTTTATGTTTGTATTATTTAATTATTATCTACCTATAGTTTTGTGTTTAGAATTAAATATAAATATTTCCTGCATAAAAAGTGAAACAGTTCACATAAAATTACCAAAAACTTGTAATGGTAGTAAGGTAATGGATGAGGATGGTATCTTGGATTATTTCTCAATGCCGGGAAATTTACTTCACAATTCAACCTTGTCAGATTTAGAAAAATTCAACATCGCCAAAGCCTATTTTTTCATCAACTTTATTGCCGAAAGGTATCCGCATGTACCAAAGGATGAAATGAAGACGTGGTTCACACCATTGGAAAAATTTAGTGTCGTAATGGATACTGCTGTACCAGTATTGGGAAACAATCTTCTCCGCCTCCATTAAAGGACTGCAGAATTCCTCAATTGGTATTTCAATGATACTGACCGCATTATTTCCTTCACATTTCCAATGCTGTTGGAGGTCAAACTCTAAGGCTGCAGCAATGAGACTCTGGTATGAACGCTTTTGCTAGAGTTGGGATATCAGGTACCTCTACTGGTTTAAATATAAAGTTTGTTCATTTACAGTACCTCCTATGTGTGAAATTTTTATTGTATTATTCAACTTGAAATTCTTGAAATTATTTCAATTTTATGTTTGTATTATTTAATTATTATTAACCTATAGTTTTGTGTTTAGAATTAAATATAAATATTTCCTGCACAAAAAGTGAAACACTTCACATAAAATTACCAAAAACTTGTAATGGTAGTAAGGTAATGGATGAGGATGGTATCTTGGATTATTTCTCAATGCCGGAAAATTTACTTCACAATTCAACCTTGTCGGATTTAGAAAAATTCAACATCGCCAAAGCCTATTTTTTCATCAACTTTATTGCAAAAGGTATCCACATGTACCAAAAGATGAAATGAAGACGTGGTTCACACCATTGGAAAAATTTTGTGTTGCAATGGATACTGTTGTTCCAGTATTGGGAAACAAACTTCTCCGCCTCCATTAAAGGACTGCAGAATTCCTCAATTGGTATTTCAATGATACTGGCGGCATTATTTCCTTCACATTTCTGATGCTGTTGGAGGTCAAACTCTAAGGCTGCAGCAATGAGACTCTGGTATGAACGCTTTTGCTAGAGTTGGGATATCGGGTACCTCTACTGGTTTAAATATAAAGTTTGTTCATTTACAGTACCTCATATGTGTGAAATTTTTATTGTATTATTCAACTTGAAATTATTTCAATTTTATGTTTGTATTATTCAATTATTATGTATGTATAGTTTTGTATTTAGAATTAAATATAAATATTTCCTGCACAAAAAGTGAAACAGTTCACATAAAATTACCAAAAACTTGTAATGGTTGTAAGGTAATGAATGACAAGACGAGACAAAATTTGTAAAAAGGACATAATGAAGTTAAGGCTAAGTAAGTAAGTATAATGAAAAATATTCCAAAAATTGTTCAGAGGGATGTAGAAATTGTTGAGGTACTCCCTATTGATGAAAGTTCTGAAGCTCTGAATGTAGTAAATGAAAGTGTACTGGAATCTCAGAAAAGTTTTAGAGAAATTTCACAAGTCCAAGATCCTAAACAAAGCTCACTCACAAAACCCAAAAATAAATAATATTACAAAAAAAGTAAAAAAATTCTTTCAAAAGCTATGGTACTGTCTAAGAAAAGGAAATACCCTGAATACTTGCAACAAAAAGTTCATCCTGAAAATGGTAACTTCTTGAATGAGGCTACCAGGGCAGAGGAAATTGAAAATTCAGTACTCCAATAGAAAAAGAATGTTCATTAGAGGCATCAAAGCTTCCTTTTCAACTAAAAGGCAATCGCATTGTCAATGTGAATTACTTTTTAGAATAATTGTGTCTATTACCGCATTGTGGAATGTTTGATTGTAGAGTGAAAAATTTGAAATGTGTTGGTGAGAATAGGAAGGGATTATCCAATGATTTGATTTTCCTATGTACAATGTGTAATGTCTCAAACAGCATCTTTTGTGTAGAAGATTTTTTAAAAAATATGAAATAGGTAGATATAAATACTGCAGCATAGGTACACTGCTTGCTGGTGTAGGTTATACTGCTCTACAAAAAGTATTTTAGTAAAATATATGTGCCAATAATGAGTACTAGTACATACTCTCATCACAGTGAAATTTTAGGACAGTACTTCTGTAAAGCAACAGCTGCAGAAAAGCATGCAGCAGGAGAATTAGAAAGGAGGATCAATTAAGAAAAAGGTCATGTCGGACCTGATGGTATGTGGCCTAAACGAAGTTATGGTACTCTGTATGAGTATGATGCTCTTAGTGGTGTATTTGTAAATAGTACATACGTCAGGATGTCAGGAAACTAGCAGAGTACTTTTTTTGTTGTATTCAATAAGAGTATTGTATCACTTGTGCACTATAGCAGAATTTAGAAGACAGCCTTCAAATAAACATACTTGTTATGTAAATTTCAAGCAAACAGATTCATCTAGTAGCATGGAATCAAGGGGAGCTGTGCAAGGTTTTGAACAGAGTAGTGAAATACACCAACTGAGACATACTGCATTTGTAGTAGATGGTGATAGTCATACAGAAAATGAAATTTTGAAAGCTATCATTTACGTTAAAATAAATATTTTAAATTATTACCTACTGAAAAAATATTTAATTTACTAATTAAATGCTCAATTTTTCAGTGAATAATAGCCATATAGCTCAAAAGCTGGGGTACAGCAAACCTTTGTCAAAAAAGTGTCTGGTCCTGTAGAACTTGAAAAGTATAAAATATAATTTTTTTAATTACTGAAAAAATATTTGATATTTGTGTTGTTTGTATTCATTATGAAAATTGCTATGGTCATCATCGAAGGAAGAATGTGATTCGACAACTTCATCATCTACTTTGTCAGATGAATAACTCGTAGTTTTGATTGATTACAAAACATTCATGTGTTGTGTTTTTTTTTTAAATTTGAATTTGGTAATACTGTCTATACGTTTACTCGTATGTTCATCATTTATTTTAATTTCGCTGATCATAATTTTTAAAAATAAGTATGTGATTATGAGTAAGTGCAGAGTTTTGCATTGGAATCATTGATTTAAAGCACATGAACAAAATGCTGCAATTAAAAGCCAAGGAGTAGAAAAAAAATGGACTAAGTCTCCTTTTGATTGAACACCAAAAGAGATTATTTTCGACAAAAAAACAAAAAACTAGCATCTGCGCACCCATCCAACCAAACCCAGTATGAGCCTACAAATATCCGTACCAAAGAAACACAGATCTTCAAAGAGTACCTACTACAAATATTACCCTATTTTCAGTGTTGGAAGCTTTGCAGGAATGTGAAAAGAATATGACTGCTAGACATGAAGAGAAAGTGAAGCAACAAAACAGAGCACTAGACATCCTCAAAGATATTAGCCAGTTCTCGGGAGGTTTTTAAAATCAACAACAGCAAACTGGAACTTGTGGTTGAAACAAAATATCAAAGATTTTATCTGTAATTCAATTCCTAGCATTAATTAACTATTGACTTGCTTTTCTTTTTCGTTTTTTTGCTGAGTCAGATAGTAAGGCCATATCTAACATAGTGTAAGTTAAACATAAAATTGAAAACAAAGATAACATTTTCAACAGATTTAAATGACTTGAATAATTACAGAATCAGTGAAAATAAATATAAATCGATGTTTTCATTAATTGTATTATATAATTTATTTTAAAGAAATCAAACTTCGATACATGTGTTTAATTATTACAATAAAGTTTCACAGTTTGTGATAGCCAATCAGAAACTGTTTTTTTTAATTCAATTTTTTGATAAGTTTGGAGGTGTGTAGCTCTCCACACCATTGGTAAAAAGACACGTAGAAATGTACCTCAATGATCGAACTCCCAGCAAGATATTACTGTCATTCGGATCACATGACCTAAGAATGGAACCGGACATAAATTCGAGTTCAACAACGTCCGTGTACTTAATTCACATGTAAGTATATTTCTCTGTAAGTAACATGTTTTTGTTTAATATGTACTTACGTACCTGTTTTTTTTTCAAACCTTTTTTTAAGTTGTAGTTTGAAGTGTGGATTCAATTCACAAAATACCTGCCACCATAGTTGTTTTTTCATTCGATACTTACCTTTTTTTATTGTTTTGTCAAACTGATTGAAATTGCCTAATAGCCCACCAATGAAACAGAAAATCGAAGATAGTATCACCTCAAACGAAACTGTCACAATGAAATGGTCCCGAGATGGTATTATCCTACCTCCGAATAAATCAGCCTAAAAGAAATACTTGTTTGACAAAATTAAATGGTCGAAATGCGTGGCTGGAGTAGGTACTAGCACAAGGAGGTTGTATAAATCACAACACTACTTGAATATCATTAATTTTCATCATTTTTACAGAATGAACAGACATGGGTGAAAAACGAACGAAAACTTCAAAAAGCGAGAAAGACAATCCTCGCATTAGTTTATCAGAAAATATCACAAAAATATTCATTTTTCAAATACCTACGTCATTTTTTTATTCAATTTTTGAGCAAAAATGGGGTATTCAAGGTGAATAAGCATAATTTTTGGGTAAAAATCGGTCAGCGGAAACGAATTTGCGATACCTAAACCTCCTTCTCCCTCCTCCGTCAAAATTTTCAGCCGATTTGTCATGAATTTTTTTCTCTTTAAAAATGCACAAACTCATCCCCTTTTCCTTATTTCAATTTTCAAAAAAACAAAAATTGAGTAGGTACCATCGTACCTGCAATTGTTCTTTACTAAATTTCAAGTCATTTAGTATGAATCTGATGTTGGAAGTTTTTGTGGTTTCTCTGTTCAACTTTCTTGGAAATTTGAAGTGATGGGGCATCATGAGCATCGTTCTCGTGCGATCTTAAATTAGTTCAAAAATTCCACGAAGACTGATTTCTCAAAAATCATATTTTCATTAAATTTTCAGATTAAAGATGAGTTATTGTAAGGGTAAATGAATACGGAAACTTTTAGCTTAAATCCGACAACGTTCATCACGATGCCGAAGCTACCCCCAGGGCCAATGAAAAACGTGCATCTACATACGTAAGTAAGTATTTACAGCATTCATCCATTAATTTAAAAAAATACGTCCTCTGCTAATTTTCGAATACTATTAGTAGCCCTATATCTAGTTCGTATGAATTTCAAAAAACACCCAATATTCCAGATAAAATATCTGATGATTGAAACGATTACGCAGTTCTTCACTTGCGTTTAAAACAACGCTACCAGTGTAACAAGGGGAAGGACACACTACCCCGAATTAATTTTCATTATCGAATCCAAAAAAGAAAAAAAAACTCACCCTGTAATTCCGAGCACGATACACCAATAAATATTTTTTTTATCCGAGCCCATTATCTTTATCAATGGGCCCGAAATGTATAGGATATGTGCGGTTTGCGTTAAACAAAATCAATCCGGATGATTTGTTACAAATAGAAATTGAGCTCCTAAGCATTTGGAAATTGTAATGAAACTATTCCAGGCCGATATGTTCGGGTAGTCGACTTTTGATCGAAACCATCACAAGACCACTTAGTGTAAGTGAATTCCCTCCGACCAGCCCATCTGCGCGCACAGCTCTTTTCCTCGCTGCTAACCGAAAGCAATAATATATTCCGGGGCCTTTTTGCACACAGCATTACCGTTCAACTGCCACCGAATGAGAAAAAGAGAAAGGGCGAATCCCTCACGCGCGCTTTCTTTTTCTCTTATTCGCTTGTATCTTAATGCTAATGAGGCACTCTCCTTGATATTACGTCCCTGTTGGAATTTCAAATTGGCAAGCTACATTACGAATTGAAATAGAATTGATTCTATTTTCCAGTTCGCTTGTTATGCATCCCTCTTCCGCAGTTTCCTTCGTTTAGCGTCCTATCTTCTCCGTTATCTTACCTTATTCTTCTACTCTTTCGATTGCCCAAGGAGCTGATCCCGGTGGTAGGCAGGGGTTTAGTTGGATGGTGGCGCTGTCAGCTTTGTTTAAGCAAAATGGCGACTCGGACATACCTACGAGTATTTGCTGTAAAATCTCTACAAGAAGATGTACCACTTTCGTACCAACATACACGTTTACCTTTACTTACCTGTTATAAAACTTCCTCTATACGTACTTCTGTTTTCCTTATACTCTCGAACTTGGCTCGTTATTTTAGCCTCGAGCCATTTCTTTTCCTTAAATTGTCATTTCATTCATTCGAGTTTTCTTTTTTATTACTTTCATGATTTCAACGGCTTAATTGCGCGAAATACTGTATTATATTTGGAGAAAGAAATGGCTGAAAATTATTGTTTTTTTTTTACAAATTGCATGATATAAATGTATTAGGGTGGTCCTTAACAATATGGCAAAAAAGTGCGCATTTTTCTGCTCCCAACCCTTAAAGTGGTGACCTCTGGTGAGAAAATAATTTCTAATTTTTTTTTCAATTTTTGAAAAATTCGGGCTGCGGTGTGCTTCTCAATTTTTAAAAATTTAAAAAAATCCAAATTCGAAGGAAAATTTTTAAAATTGAAAAATCTCAAGTTCTGACACCTCTAAAAAGTCTGTTCTAAGTAATATGAACTCTCATGACGATATTAGCCCCCTCCCTATAAAACCAAAGTTGGCCCCCTAGAATAGCTAAAATTCATATTTTACGTTAAAAAGTCTAATACGTGCTTGAATTAAAATGCATATATGTAGTTGATTTCTGATGAGCTATAGTTGAGACATGTGACCCCCCCTTTCTTATTACGGAATTCTCACACTAAGCAGCGCTACTTGCGTTTTATTACAACTCAGATACTGATGACTCCTACGATAAAAATGAAAATGTAATATCGAAAATTAGAGCTGTCAATGACACAGCTGAGCGTGGGGTGCGGCTGATGACTGAGTACATACAATAATCAGCTGAGCACAAAAGAAGACCAGAAACATACATTCTGAAAGTTGTTTCGGAGTATCGGAAAAAATTTCCTGATTTTTGTAAATATAATATTAATCGGAAGTGATGATAATTTTATTGAGTGAAGCATAGTTGGTACATATTTCTCCTTTCAATTTTCTGCCGTATTAAAAAAATGTACCTTGTGTATCATATTTTGGTTCAAATTTTTAAAAAATTCAACTTCAGCAAAAAATCATTCTTACAAAGCTCTCTATCAAAAGGACTATTGAATCATTAAGGGGAAGGAGGGGGGCTCGTGCGTTGTTTTAATCCATTGCAAATATGCCGGTGAACAATTTGCATCAACAATGTCAGTAATGACCAAAAAGGACAAATTTTAGGATTTCCCGCATGAAATACAATTTTCAGCTATTCTGGGGGGGGGCTAGAATTATCATGAAAGTTCATATTACTCAAAAGACATTTTTTAGAGGTGTTAAAACTTGAAATATTTCAATTTTTCTTTTAATTTGAAGTTTGAAAATTGAGGAGCCCACCAAAGCCCGAAATTTTCGAAAATGGAAAAAATAAAACATAAGGAATTATTTTCTCACCCAAGGTTACCACTTTGGGGGTTGGGAGGAGAAAAATCCCAACTTCAAAAATACGGACCACCATAAAAAATGTATCTACTGTTACTGAATACTGATGAATTGCTTCTTCTTCACTCAGATATCGTGATAATGTTTCTATCCATAATTTTCCCATAAATACTGGGGCGAAAAAAGCATGGATGCACAAATTGCGGTAAGGAAAACTCAAACCTCAATCAAGAGTGTGCAGTGAACATTTCATCCTCAATAAATTCAAAAGTATGTACTTGACTTCTAATGAGAATTAAATATCAATTATGGATACTTTTCTAATTCCATGAGTCTTTCTTAGGTGTATGCCCTAACTCAAAGAAAAGGAGACTGCATGATGATACCATTCCCACAAGAAAGTTACCAACATTACCTTAAAGTTCATCTAGAACTAAATCTAGAGGAAATTCGTGTTTGAAACAGGGTGAAGATCGTTACACTGAAAGAAAAAAATATTTTTTATGCAGAACTATTTTCCTATGTTATGGAATGATTGCCCAATGTGATAATAAACTTCAATTTTACTACTATGGAAACGAATTTTATGTTTCTTGATGTTGAATAATGATTTACCAATTTTTTTACAAAGAGTACCAAACTTCAAAGATATGAATCTTTCTTTTAATTTTAGTTATTTTTTATAACATAATTGTTTTATTTAATATTGAATATTTTAATAAAAAGTATTTACCGACATCGTGGACCCAACAGTCCCTCAACCAAATATGAGATATGAAGATTCGGTTCAAAAAGCTACTACCCGATCACTTATTGTTGGTCGTTTGGATGAGCATCATCAACGATCAGTGGAAAACATTCGTGAGCCGGCAGAAATTATAAAGTGACTGGACAACGAAAAGCTACCTATATCTGAGAACCTCCATGAAGCCCTTTTCCAGAAAATTACAAATTTAGAATTTGTACTGTATATCGACGAGCCTTCTAAATTCGTGCGACAACTAGAAGATCTGTTTGAGAGGAGTCGCGACGCCGGTATGGTATGGACCAATGAATTCAAGAAGAGTATGCTCCTGTACTTGATTGTTACTCTGTAGCCTGATGTTTCGTTACCCGAAGTACATAAAATATGGGCTTCAGATTTGAACCTGCAGGAATTAGGATTGCAGTATTCTGATATATTGCAACAAAAAGAAATTGAAAATTTGAGACGTAAATCATTGAAAGAACTTGTAGAATTTTTAGTTGTTAGTGACATCTTTGATACATCAACACTAGTAATGGCGCAAATCTTAGCAGCTAAACCCCATAGTGCCGATGTAGAACGCTTTATTAGTGCGAATAACAAGTTGAAACCTCATCTTCGAAATAGAATGAACCAGGAAACGGAAAATTTAAACCTGTTTGTACACATCAATATGCCTGTACTCGAAAAATGGGATCCGAGAAACACTGTATTTAGAATGGATCATCAATAAACGTCATCGCGTGAGGGAAACTCCAAAAGCTAGGACTCAAGTATGGTTCAAACATCGTATTTCCAGAAGTAGTGGAGGCCGGAGATGTTGAAGATAAAACCTCAGAAGAAAATGCCTCAAAAACCAAAAAGCCAGTTAAAAAAATGTTTGTTAAAAACAAAGATAAATAATTTTGATTTTTGTCATGATTTTTTCATTTTTAAAAAAAATTAAGTTTCAATAATTTCTAGTGCTTGTTTTTTCAACTTGGTTTTTTCTTCATTAGGATTAGGTTTTTTGGGTACGGATTGGTTCCTTTTTGTATGAAGGACAGAAGAAAAATCAATTATGTATAAAATTTTATTAAATATATGAAGAGTGATATTCCAAAACTAGCTTTGTCCATTTTTATCAAAGTTGGGTTTTCAGTGGTACCGGATAGATGAAGTATTAACTCACATTCCTACATCATCAACCTACCAAAATGAGGTGTTAAACTCACCTAAATAGCCAATTCACTAAAAAATTAAAAAAAAATAATGTTCCAAAATGCGCTTTGTCCATTTTTATTGAAATTTTTTTCAGCAGTATTTAGTGGATGAAATGTATACCTACACTCCTACATCATAAATCCACCCAAATAAAGTGCTAAACTCGCCTAAAAAGCCAATTTACCCATTTAAAGGAAAACTGTTTTTCCTCTCTCCTGAAAAGTTGTGAAAATGGACAAAGCGAGTTTTGGAATATCACTCTTCATATGTACTTATTTTTTCAATTTTTTTTTT
The DNA here is from genome assembly GCF_950023065.1 of Planococcus citri. Taxonomy (NCBI): domain Eukaryota; kingdom Metazoa; phylum Arthropoda; class Insecta; order Hemiptera; family Pseudococcidae; genus Planococcus; species Planococcus citri. The sequence continues at coordinate 39,444,315 of NC_088678.1, forward strand.
TATTGGAAAACCCCCAAGTAAGTGAGTAGGTAAATATTTTTGGTACTACACAAAATGAGCGGAGCTACACGTTAAAATAATCACTGGCTCACGTAAGATTTTGAATTTTAAAATTTTCAAAAACTGCTACCCCATTGCTTAGGGGTTTCCCAATGGTGCTGTCGTGGGAAAATTCTGACCAACGCGCCCATTCAACTAAATTTTTTATGTTACATCTTTCAAGGATTACACAGTTTCAAATCTCCAGATTTTCAACTAGGTATCTAATGTCTATGTAGGTAAAAGAGAACAAGATGTGCATCGAGTACGCAGTAATTCAGACAAAGAAAATTACACAGCTTTGATAACGGTGAATGCTGATGGAAAACTTGCGCCATCGATGGTCATTTTTCCGCTACAGAATAATACTAATAAAGATCTTGCGAGTAGCATCCTTACAGAGATTGGGTATTGGACGTAAGGAAAACAGGTGGATGACCGCAGAAACGTTTTACGAGTATATAACCAATGTTTTCAATCCATGGTTAAAAGAAAATTCAGAAACTATATCGAAGCCTGTCATTTTATTTTTAGATGGACATGCGTCTCATCAATCTCTTAATTTATCGAATTTCTGCTAAAAAAAATAGCATCATAATATGTTAGTATCATTATATCCGAATACCACTCACGTATGCCAACCCCTACACGTGTCGATGTTTGCACCATTAAAAGATAAATTGAGGGATGTTCTAAGAGAATGGAGATCAGAAAGGAGCTAAAAATTCTCAAGTGAATCAAAAAGGTCAATAGACATAACGTACTAACATTATTTTGATTCAAGCAATATCCAAATGAAGCAAATTGTTCGGTGATAACCTGCTGAATGTCAGCATTGCCGAGAGTCACTCTGGACCAGAAATTTGGCGACCATCACATTAACCATTTACAGCGCCAAATAACGTCACAATTTGAAATAACATAAGTACCGATACGCTTTGAGTAATTCTTGATGAATTTTAGTCATAATTATTACAACAACAAAAAAATGTTTTTTGGCCAAATACCACTTTTGGACGGCATTTGTACGAGGAAGGCATTTTCAAACTCGTGTCACGCTCGACCAAATGCGTAGAGGTGTGTGACGATTACGTAGAAAAATCGTGAATTGAGTCTAGTTTCCGAAAAAATGTAAACTTTATCGAAATATTTTTACACGAATAAACTTATTTATAGACCATCCCTCGTACGAAGTAAGTAATCTTCTTAGCCACTCTAAGGCATGCACCTACGACACCCTTAGCCACTAAAACACAAATAAAATCATTTTAAATGCTTCAAACTCAATTACCTCGCTAACGTTTTAAAAATTATCGCAATTCTTCTATCTGCAGTACTTATTTTTGCTAAATGAAATGAACAAAATGGCGTTTAATGTAGGTAAACAAAGTGGTAACCATCATCTACAAACACACATCAGGCGATATCACAGCAGACAATTGCATAATTATACCGTCACCCTGTATACTCGTAGTATGGGATTTACCATAGGTAGGTAACGTATATATTATTTAAGGTGAACTTGTATGCATATCAAACTCACACATTTATACCGTTTTGGTTACACATTTATTCCCATATCGTCGACACGACGCGGCGTATTAATGTAAAGTAAATATTGAAATATAGCTATGATTATAACAATACTCGTATACCGAAGCGTGAGTCAGCTCGTTGTCACCAACTCCAACTCGCTTCAACACATACCCCCCTAGTTCGAAGCGGAAAGCTCCACGTTACACAGGGATGGGAAATGGAGAGGATGCCTTTAATGGAAGTATTCTCGATTTATGACGATGCCTTCGTACACCATCGAATACCGTGACGTCATAATCCTCTGAGGCTAATTAGTTTAACGAGCTAGAATGCTGATGTTAATTTAGTTGATTGAAGGCAATTTGTTCTCTCTTCTCTGACTTTTTGGTTTTTCCATCAAATTGTGTTATTTCTACCCCCTAACCTACTATTTTATACTGTCAACTGTCCTAATTCCGGGCACAGCATTTTTGCTATTTTATTGACAAAACAAGGGATAAAAGTAAGAGTGAATGAATACTTCCTCTTTATACTCGTAGTTCAGATCATAAGACGATCTCCCTGTTGTAAAAGTTTTCATTTTGTGCTATTCATTTAGCCATTAAATGGACTTTATAAAACACATCATATTGTATGTAAGTGTGGTAATCATTACATATGTGATCACAAACATGTTTTTTAAAAAAGCGTTTCCTTACCAAAGTTTTTGATTGTATTCACTGTGTGTGGTGTAAGTCATGAATTTGGTGGTGAAGGAAACTTGAAAGCTCTATGTGAGGTGCATTGAAGTGAATGTACCTAGCTGTGTGCATGTGCGAGTGTTTTTACTATTTTTAATTTTTAATGCAGGAATGAAGGATCAAAATTCGTCGAACTTCTCAGCAAATCCGTAGGTAGAACTGGTAAAATCAGTCACTGAAGCTCATTTAAACTTTTCGTCCACAGACTCATTGTTAATTCGCTAGACAGGTGACTGCTGCTGTCACCGCGACACGTTTTTTTCGGGGTTCACCCCAACCCAATGTTTCATATGTTAATTCATTAGTACCTACATCCCCCTCTCTTTTCAAATTTGCAAACATTAACGGTGACAACAATAAACAGGAGTGATAATCAAAACCTTACAGTTTCATCATTCAAATTTCAATTCGTTGGAGACCACTTCTTATACATTATGATTTTCAAATGGACATGAAGACAAGAGAAATTAAAAACTTTGTCATGGAACTTCATGTCTATACGTGCAAATGTTGTGCGTTCCGGGGTAAGTAATTAATTAAAAATTTAAGTAAATGGAAAGGTTTCCCAAAAAAAAGAATTTAAATGATTCAAATGTTATTAGTGCTTACACCCCCCTTCCTTTTCAAATTTGCAAACACTAACAGTGATAACAATTAACAGTAATAATAATTAAAACCTTTCAGTTTCATCATTCAATTTGTTGGAGACCACTTATACATTATGATTTTCAAATGGACTTGAAGACAGAAAAATTAAAAACTTTGTCATGGAACTTCATGTCTTAAAGACATTGAAGAAACGTGCAAATGTTATGCGTTCCATAGGGTGCTGTTCTCAAGCATGTGAACTGCTACTAATAACAGAATTCATTTCTCAAGGCGATTTACAGAATTATGTAGGTAGTCATCAGCTAGAACAGCACATTCTGGTGTTTTTCATGAAAACGCAGCAAGTAATTAATTAAAAATTTAAGTAAATAAAAAGGTTTTCTAAAAAAAAACAATTTAAGTAATTCAAATGTTATTTAATTTTCAGTTTGTCCATTGTGACTAGCCGCAAGAACTGTTTTGGTGGATGGGGAAGAAGAAAATCTAACAATGAAGATTTCAGATTTTGGTTTAACGAGAGCCTTCGACAATGGCATCTACTACATCTGGAGAACCACACAGGAAAATTTCACTTCAGCATCAGTGTAAGTGTGCTACAGATATCTATGTACTTAATATTACAGATCTTCTATGAATCTAAAAACTATCGAATACGATATGGATTCATTTTAGATGGTCTTTCAGGGTTCTGCTGTGGGAGGTTATGTCAATTGTCAATAGGGAGGAAATGAACAGGTAAGCAAACGGCATCAGCTCTTAACGTTTTTGATTGATCAACGATTGCAGAAACCCAGAAATTGCCCAGGTAAAATGTAAGAATTAGTAATTACAAAAAATTTATGAAGCACTTACTTGTGAATTTTGAGGTTTCATTTGATAAAAGTTTGACCCTTTGAAGTTGAGTTAATAAATGAAAATACATATCAAGTGTTAGATAAGTAATTATTATTTTAATTATGTATCATTCACAATGCAGTAACTGTTTTTGGTGTGTTTGTGCTAATGTACGCAGAATATATGAGCAGAAACCATCCTTAAACTTTCCGTCAATGCAATATGCGGGCACTGTACGCCTCATGTATTCTAAGAATGGAAGAAATGATCAAAAACGAAGTAAAAATTTACAAAAATCATTTTCTAATTGCCTTCGAACTGCTTCACATGCTAATGAACGAGGTGCGTATTCATTTTATGATCTTCAATTCCACCAAAAATTTTATTACTGGTCTCTTCACAAAAAAAAAAAAAATCAGAACGATAATGTAAAGTAGATGATCTTCCCATCAATTTCATATGCGTGAAATGTTTGTTTACCAGTAACGCTTCTTACGGGTTAAACATTCCCCTATTCGAACATAAATTACTGTTTTTCTTCATACTCTTGTTTCAATTGGTTCTCGAAATGTGGGATATACTTTCCAAGAGGGTGGTAACCATACACCCTGCTCGTCTATTTCAACGTTTGAAAAGCGTGCGGGTATGTGAATTACACGAGCACTTTCCATGAAGAATAAAATCCACCTTGTAATCCGTATCGGTGTATTATCAAGTTGTGTGGGAGTGATTTCTTTCTGTTTTTTCTTTCATCTTCGAAGTACTTTGAAGGGGAGGCGAACTATTTAGAGGAGTTAGTAAACGGTGATTTTTCTACTCCAAAGATGAGTGAAAAGTGTAAATACGAGCGATTTTTTGCTTTTTATTATTATTTATAATTTAGCTTTGATAAATTAAATTTTAAAACTACGTTCATAAAAATATAATGGTATAGCGCCAACATAATCCTATCATAAAAATTGTTGGCCATTACACTAGTTTAAAATTTTATTCATTTCTAAATTTGGTTTCATTCTTTGTTCAATAGTCCATAAGTCATCATCGTTAATTTTTAGCGGGATTGTACTTACAGTACTTAGGTACATATAAATATTGTTTTTGTGAACATCAGTTCGTTGAACCAATATCAGTTAATTGATGAATTTTTCATGAAAATTCAATATTTTGTGATCTGATTTAGCGATTTAATTTAATATCGCAACATAGTAGTGTACTTTTTCAAAGTTTCGAATCCCCCCCCCCCAATGCTGGATGCATGTTCATCAGATCGAAATATCTCAATTGCCACCTTTTAAACAATTATTTCAGTTAAACTGCCCAAAATTACATTTTCTGTTTGAATTTTTCCCCCTAGGATTCACTAAAACAAACAAGTGAAAAAATATAATAAGTATGTAAATTGAGAACTTGATTCAAATTAATCATGAAAAGTAGGGTAATAAAGGTGTTATGACCTGGAGCATCAGAAGAAAAAGAGTTGTAGAAAGGGCCGTGAAGGCTTCATGCGCCATAAGAATTTCATAATTTTTGCACCTTTCTTGAAAGAAAATGAGATCCCATTCAATAGAGTGAGTAGCTTCACTTCACAGGCTTCCAAACCATCATCAATGTTCCACCCATTGAGACACTGACGTTCTCTATGGATATCATGGGGGGTTTCAATTGTGGGCTGATTATCAATGAAGCCACAAACTTTGCTTTCAAAAGATTGGTAGATAATGAAAAGCAAGTCATGCAATGTCATGACCTTATTTATACTAGAAATGCCATTCCACCTGAAGTTCTGAATAATAATGAGATTGACAAAATGGTCGAAGAAAATGAGGACCAATGTGTATTATTGGGTTTGAATGAAATCTCATCTGATGGAATTTTTGTTTCTCACAGACCACCTGCACATTTGGAGAGAAAAGCATTTTTTCGCAATGACGATAATGTTAGTACAATATCTACATCATTTCGTGCAAGTTTTATCTGCAACACAAGAATACAGAGGGCTATAATTTATATGTACGAGTACTTACTTTTTTTTCTCATTCTTTGCTTATAGATTTGTGACTCAGATGCGTTTGCGTTAAGCCATGAAGGCGTTTTCACGGAGTATAGCGCAGCTATCCAACACTTCGCAAACATATAGACCCGAGGAAACATGGACTCGGTGCTACTTTTCGATTCCCGTCTGGAGCCGCTCTGGTTAAGTGTCCTGACAAAAGCACTGCAGACAAGTTTGCCGAAGCAGTCAACGCTACACCTGGACTTTCTACCAAAATCCCAGTAGGACGTTGCCCTGAAGTACGAATTCACAATGTTCCTTTGGATGTTACGAAAGATCAATTAATATACGACGTTTCCAAGTCCTATCCAACAAATAATGATGATGAAAAATTCTAGGTATTTACCAAACATTTCCAACTGAGTTTACTCAGTGTCCTGGTGATTTCATTTACATAGCTCCATTTGTATTTCATCAGGTCATCAATTTTGATTTCATTTTACTCATTTAGTTGAAACCTACTTATTGTTAATTTTTTTTTTACTATGTGAGGAGTTTATTTTTGAATTTGACATTTTTTAAAGTTTGAAATGTCATGACCTTATAACAATCCACATATTGATATGGAACCATTTATACGCAAACATCAACCTGAAAAATTGAAGGATTGGAAAAAAGGCTTGGATGTTGCCTCACATCCATAAAACCCTTATATTCACAATGGTCTGTATTAATGAAGTTATTTTATCCACTGTACAGTGTACAGTACTGAAAAATAAATGGCTGCGTCGCTTTTAAAGGAACCATTTTTGACGAATAATAAATGGTTACTATTTTTGATCATTTTCAAGTCGCGTCGTAGATAACGAACCAATTTTTTGTTTTTCTTAAGCGGCCATTTACTTTAAAATACCTATTGTTTGAGTAAGGTTGAACATATTGAGCGTGTTGACGCTTTAGTTCAACGTTAATTGAACTCGTTTTTGTCAATTTTATATTCGTGACTTTTATTTTCACGATACAAAATAAAATATTATCGTTCTGTTAATTTGGTTCATAGTTTTGAATTTGGTTTCTTCGACCATTTTCGTATCAAGTATCCGATTGCTCACAAAGTAAAATTATTAATTTAAAAAAAATGTTTTACGTGCAGAATTCATATTCACTGAGATATCTCTACAATAATTCACAGCAAGCATTACTATACAATGTTTATAATTCACAACAAATCACACAGGTTGAAGGCACAATACTGACACTTGATGCTTATCTCGCTTTGGAAAATCATATTGCAGGTAATGTTCGCTCGAGCATAATTTTATTCCTATATTTTCATGCTAATTGTCCACAATAATATCACAATATGAAGTTTTAAAAATAAATTCTGTTAAATTTTACTTTTTCCTACAGAAGTACAGAACCAGTTCATCTGGATTTCTTCGAAGAAACTGATATCTATCTGACAAGCCTGAGACCGAAAGTGGGTGAAACATTAAATTTAAATTGTAGCGCTCCAGGTAAATTTAATTTTTTCAAACTGAGTATGTTTTTTTCAGACTATTCTTCACCCAAAATCATGTGGCAGATGAATGATGGGCATTCCTACAGGACACTTTTATTCAAAGTTTTTTTGTTTTTCTATTTTTAAAGAAATTTTTTATGCGATTGAACATAATCAATTTTCAGGAAGCTAGTCACTTGAATAATGAGTCGCTTGAAATATAAAATTAGTGTACGAAATATGTATGTTACTTGCGAAGCAAAAATACGCTATGGGGGATTCATTTTTGAAAATCAGCTTTCAGAATCAGCATTTGAAATATTAGTTTACAATGTTTACATTTGATTTATGTATGATGCAAAATACAATCAACTTATCAAGTTCAATAAAGTATGATTTAAAATTAATAATTTTCTAATGTCTTCTAGGTTTGAATGTTGAACTGTAACTTAGTACGATTATTATGAGCTTGTTTGGTCGAGTAACATTTCTTTACTTTTGAAAAGGGTTAGAAAACGAGCCGCTTTTACTCACAGGTAGTTTGTATTACATAGTTATCTAGGTATGAGTCATATGTCCAAGTATTTATCCGCCGGTTCGTTCGGCGTGCGTCACCTGTCATTTTCATAGGAAATTTAAAATGTTGCATCATTCGATTTGTAACTTTCAGAATAAATGTTTGATACAGTCCACCTTTAATTATTTACATGGTACTTTCGAGCCTGATTTTGCGTAAGATTTATTAATTAATGGATTTATTTGTGCTTATTTCTTGTTCTTATCGGCGTGTGAGTACCCCGTTCCCAAGCAGCGTCTACGTTTATAAATACTTCACGTCAGCATTGGGTTGCTACAGCTACAGCGAGGTGTAACGTTTTGATAGGCGATCTCAATGAACAATATACGAGTCTGCTCAAGAGCTTGCCAAGGACCCAAGTTTACTCTTCAAAAAAGCCACGATCGCCAAAACAGAGTTGAAAGGTTAGAAGCTGATAAAGGAAGAATTCCGCAAGACGAATTCCAACCTAATTCAATTGAAGTACTTATGTCCGTCAGCTAAGGAGAATCCAATCGAATATGAAGTAAGCCGTATGCGTTTCATGACTACTTATCGTAAAACTCGCAATATTTTTCTTTCTATGGAACTTGTACCTGACGAGTCACCAACTAGGCGTTGGAATTAAAAATTGCCAAAAGTTGAGATTCCGATTTTTGATGGATCTTTTAACAACTAGGTCTACCAGCAGCAAATCGTTGAGAGACATTAGATGTGTTCTTTTTACACGGATTTTGGCAGATTTTAGAGAATCTGGATTTTGGCAGATTTGTAAATCCACAAGAATCTGCTTGGATAGCAGCTTTTGAAAATGGATTTTGGATTTTAGTTAGTTAAAGAAGACTTAAGATTTTCAAAGATTGGTGAAAGTATTCTCAGAAATGTTAAAAAAAAAAGATTTAAAAAAACGTCCAAAATCCAGATTCTCGAAAATCTGTCAAAATCCGTGCTAAAAGAACACATCTAGTGTTCTTTCCGTGTTTCCTTACAACTCCAGTGGATTGGATATTGTAATCACAATTCAGCTATCTTATTTCTACATTAACACTTGAAAAGTGATTAATTCACCTTAATTTTCATCAATTTTCATTTTTCTCTGTAGACGGCAATTTTCATTTTTTCATGATTCAATTAAATCACATTTTCAATTTGTCTACCTTACACGTAACAGCTCTAATCTTACTGAATTGTTTCACTTAAGAATCTAAAACGCGAGAAACTCGCAGGAAAATAATTTTATACTCAAATGGTTTATTTGAAATTCTTAAAAATTGGAATCAGAATTTACATAACAAGATCAATAACGTAAAAACTATACAACAACCGATTTTAATATACACAATGGACATTTCATTAGAAACATCAGGCAGACAACAGCCAGAAGTCAGAACTGTGTCACTTGATACTCTATAATAATACATAAACAATCCAACACACTCATTCCACATTTGACACCAAATTTTACCTCATCATAGACCACTATTCCTCACTTTTTTTTACTTCACCAGTGAAAAAAAATTACATGCTTGAAAATATGTATCTCGAGTCTATATGTATACTTTATCGTTTCCGCGTGACGTATACGTTAGGGAAAAAAACACAGCATAATAAAAACACACGGGCGTGTAAAAGTACCATTCATTAAATGCGAATTACTGTAGTACGTGCCTAAAAAAATTCATCTTCGGAGAAAGAACGAGAGCGAAAGAAAAATGCGAAAAAAAATGCTACGCCGAGACTCGAACCATTAACTCGAGGGTCGGAGGAATAAAAACGAGTAAGGAGGGTAAAATTGACAAATTAGGATGAGAAAGCGCACGAGGTGGCAAACCCTACTACCAAGTACCAACACGACGACAAGTTGAGCGAGGAAAAAAGATGCGAGAGTCGCAGGCAGAGAGCAGCAATACACCACGTTGACTGTAATAAGCGAAAAAGAATACCGGAGCTCACTTTTGGTAAAGGTTTCAGTTTGATGTTTTTGCAAAGACCAGTAATAGAATTATATTCCTCTCCCGTTGGCCATTAATCAGAAGTTTTTACGAGCGTACTAAACGCCATCCCCGCCAACCCGTTGCCCCATCTCGTTTCGACGATCGCGCCACCTTTTTGTAAAGCGAATAACAGTTTTAATTAACAGCTAAATGTCCCTAATAGCTCCCTTGACATTACTTTAATCTGGAGCTAATTAGAACTGCGGCTGTAACCATTCGTTCCCTTCTGACTCTCTCGCTCTCCGTACCGGTATAGCGTTCGCGCGTGTGCTTTCCCTCAACTCTGCACCCCCTCCCCATCCCAGCCTTATATAGCCTTTTCTCCCCAAAAGCCCGACCGTTTATCCACATTTCTACGTCAAGCAGCCAACATTCCGCCCACCGATGAATTTGTTCTCTCGCTTTTAACCCAAACCGCACCGCCAACTCTGCCGACTAACGAGCTTTAATTTCACTTTGTCCCTCTACCCCCCGCCCCTAAGCTGCTTCTTATTCGCAAAAAGCCTCCTCTAAATGCCAAAATACTCGTCAGGGCCATGTTACCCTCCTTTCCGCGCTTCCCTTCCGCTTGGAAAGTTTCACAACCAACGCGGACCCGATGCCTGAAATTTTTTCCCCGTCTCTTTCGACTCTACTCGACTCGCCTGGTTTCATTTATACCTTTGTCAGTTGGCTAAATTTACAACAAATTGCACCGACATTTAATTATAACGCTCGGACGCCCGGATAGTTGAAAATTTCGTCGCGCATTGCCCTTCCTAACCATCCTATTTCTATTCCAGTACCAGGTAGATTATTTTTCACAAATATTGCATTGAGCGCTCCACTTTGAATTTTTTTTGCAGAAATATCAATAATATCAAAATTGGCTGTAAAATTGAACATCATTTTCCCCAAGGACTACTTTTTTTTGCACCAGCCTAATTAACATTAAATCATCATTGGGACCCAATTTCTCTCTGTTTCCCACCACGATCACAATTTCACATACGAGGAAATCTATTCGAAGAAAATTGGGCCTCGTTACCAAGTCAAGTATACGGCCTGTATAAAGTCTCTCTGAGATTTTCAGTTTGAATACGATTTCGCGATAAATGAGCTAAATGAGCGATTTGATGGAATTTAGTTTGCTCGGTCTCGGCAGCGTGTTTGATTTGATTTTGATCGAGACTCGATTTCATATGATTATTTAAAATTGTGTGAGTGGTGTTATTATTTAGAACGGCGATATGAGACGAGACATTATTTGAGACAGAATTTTGACTATTAGAATTACAATTATTATTACTGCTAGTATTATTGTTGTTATTGATATTGGAAGAATTGCTGTAATTGCCGTTGGTATTGCTACTGCTATTACTATTGCTATTCGGACTGGTAAGTTGAACTGAGGTATTTTGAGAAGATGCGTTATTTATCAAACGCTTATCAGGCTCTTCTTTGGAAGCAGCTTTCGCTTCTTGTTGAGCTTTTTTACTTCGTTTCCATTTCATACGACGATTTTGGAACCAAATTTTAACCTAGACAGAACATTCGGTTTTGGTAAATGGACGACTTACTTAACTTGATATTTTTTATGGGCTTTAGCGTGGTAGCGGTTTTTTCAAAAAAAGAATTGCAGGTTCTTTGGCATTAATAAGTTGATAATTTTTACTCTATGGGTGAACTTGACCGGAAACTGTCACCTAGTCAATAGGTAAGTAACAATACGAGTAGGCACTACTATCAGGTAAGTAGAACACCAGCACAAAACTATCAATAGATGACGAATTTCAAATTTTAAATACCGGGAACTTTATTGCCAGGTCCCTTGGACCCAGATGATTTCCTTTTCACTTTAATTTTCTTTTCTTTTTTTTGTTTTTCTTTCTTTCTTTTTTTTATAGAGAGGTGGATTCAGATACACCGAGAGTAATACAAAATTTACCATATTTTGATTTCTTTCAGTAAGTAGGTAATCTTTCTACTTTCGTTTTTCTTCAACCAACTTGTTGGTAACCGGAAAATTTATCCCGGAAATTATTCTCCAGCGAAGAGTCCAATAGAAAACAATTATATTTTATAATTATGGTAAACTGGCAAAACATTGAAATTCACTCAACTTGCTATTTTTCGTAAGATTCTCAATATTGAAAAAATATTCAGTAAATAATACAAACTTCAAAAAAAAAAAAAATCATCATTGATCAATAAATATTTTGAATGATATTTTTGGTTCTGCTTTATTCAATATAATACATTTTTTTAAAAAATAGCGTTATTGACCATTCAATATACATACATACATATGCATGTACTTATTGATTTTATTTAAACATCATTGGCCAGCGAATATTTTCAAATCTATCATTTTATTCGTTTTCATTTAAAAACGATTTTCAAATTCAATTCATTTGTTTTTTTTTATCCAACTTTTTTTAAATAGATGGTGTTAAAAAGCTTGTCCAATGTATGGTACGACGGACAACAAACGAATTTACTGAGATTAGCAGGTACTAGGTAAGTTTTTTTTTTTTTTTTTTTTACAAAGAAAAATAGCAATCCACATAAAAACATTTGCCTTTAGGTCCCTTCGTAATCGAAAAATTGTTTCTTTTCAACATAAAATTTAAGGACACTGTCAATAAATTGTTATCGAATAACCATCGTAACTGAATTCTATTGGCACATTCTGATTTATTATAACCAGATCTCGACGAATTTGTAGTGAAAAGTCTGAAAAGTCGAGAGGACCGTGCCTCATGAGCGCGTTCCTGAATAAGGAAATACAATAAGTAGGCATTAGGTATTTTTGCCAATTTTATTAGAAAAAGATTCACTCTGCATATTCAAGCTGACCATACAATATAACAAGCTCGACCTCAGCACTTCATATTCTACACAAAATTTCTTGTCTGAAAATTGCTAGTTTCATTCAAGCAACAAGTGTAATGATGGAAAATAAAATTATGAAATATGGAAGGAATGAAATACTCAGAAACAGGAGCTCGAAAAGAAAAAGGTGAAGAAAGGTACAAAACCTATTCAACACCTATGAACGTCGTAAGTCGACGTATAATCCAAAGGCTGGATTGTTACTCGTAGAAACACTGAAATGAAATCGAATTGTATCGATATGATAAATCAATATCGATACTTTTATTTTTCCAAAGTAGACTTCCTTCCAAATCTTTTTTGACAGGGTCTGAGGAATTTGTATTTTTCCACAGCTTCTCGAGATCAATTTCAACATACGAGGATCGATTCAAAACATATGCCCAATTTAATCAATGAATGTACAACAATTCAGAACAATTCCACAGTTCATCAATTAGCTCTCAAGGGAATTTTCAATATCCCTCTGTTCGAGTCTTGAGAACCGGTCATCACAATGTTCATTGCTCTTGGGAGACAAAAATTAATTGTCGTGTGGGAAACCCTTCGAGTCTTGTAGTCAATGGCAAACAACCAGCCATGTAATTTATGACATCAGATGCATGACTAAAGTCTTTTCACCAAGAGTATTCGTTTGAAGCTATCACGTGGTTAGATTATGCTACCAATGAGTACACTATATCTCTAGCCGGGTAGTTTATGGACCCTGAGTTCAACGGTGTATCATAGTCAAATACTCTGGTAGAATACGGTCATTTAGATAAACTTGTACACATGATCATGCATCAATAATTCAAATATCTGAAGTACCTGAAGCATATCTACACTTCATAAACACATCCCCCCCTCAAAAATCAAATCAGTACTTACATAAATGCTCTCGAGAATATGGCTCCAAACCCCCAGACCTTCGTCAAGTGAAAATCACAGAAAACATGTGTATAATATGAAGTGTAGTCTAGAGCAGCAGATTTCTGAAAACTGGAGTCAACCATTACAGAAAAATGAAACGATTCAACTAAAAGCAGGAATGAACCTTTTTCAGGAATTTGGATACTATGATACACAGAAAAGGTGACCAGCTTCGACACAGAAATGTTTTTAAAAAATTACCCTACTATGACAAATTGACTGATATTTTTTTTTAATACTCCTTTACCTATTTACTGTTTTTAATCGTTTAGCAAACGTGTAGTGAAAAAAATTCAATACAGGGCATCTAAAAGTTCAGAATTGTCCAAAGATGTAATAGATACTTCACAGCATAAAATTTCCTGGAAGAAAAGCCTACTCGAAATCCACAAATATTCAATTCGACATTTGAGAAAAAACCGCTATCTCACGCTGTAAGCGTTCGAACACGTACTTGTGTTTCGGTGAGCATTAGATTAGTTGCGACTTCGAATCTTTTCGGCCTGGATAAATATTTATTTTGTCTAAATTGTTTTTCCAATTCTAAAAGTTGCTGACTAGTAAACGCAGTCCGAGGCCTCCGCGTTTTACCCAACAAAGAGTGCGGATGAGCACCTAGAAAATAAATCGTCCATTATTTATAGTTCGAAACTACATAAATCAGCGACTACAGTTCAGTATTTCAGCAATGTCAAAACTACGCTAAGTACTACGAAAACTACAACACGCAAGCGATAAAAAAAATCCTCCTGGTGCGTCGCTTTTAAATCTTGTTAGAAGAATTTTTATTTATTTACTTTTTTACAAACACAATATAGTGTGTACTGTGTACAGAACAGAACCCAATCATCGTCGTCGTGAAATGGAAATTAAGCCTGTCCCTTTCAACTAAATACCAATTACGGGACGCTGCCGACGGCCTATGAAATTATACTATTGAAAAGCGCGACCGCGTTGTATTTATAACGACGACGCCAATTTAATGCTATTATCTAAGTACCAACTGTCAATTTTGTACATTGGTGCGTATTTTTGCGCCTCTCTTATAATTCACATGGCGTGGCGCGGCGTTAATCGTATCAAGCTGTTTACACAGACCGACAAATACGTATCGATTAATGACGAACGATTTATTTGTCGTTGTGTACGAGGCTCCCCTTTTTACAGCTTTCCCCCCCCCCCCTGGTACGACCCTTCTTTCGCCACTTCGCGGCAATAAAAGTTACGGCGGTAAATATAATTCAATTATCGATTTCAAATGGCGAACGAGGGTGAATAACAAGTGATCTATGACCAGCCTTTGTTCATCTACCTGATACCCAAGTTTTGTAACCTGTTCTGCGCGTTGCGTAAGGTACCTGTAAGAGTTGCTTACTAATGGGTCATTCCAGGCCAAATCAGTCAAAATTTGCGCGAAGGGTCGTCGATTTTTTTTCATATTTTGCATGTCGGTCGAGGTCACTAAACGATAAGAGATGGCGAAAATCGATTAGTCCCAACGATTTTTTTGCGGGCAGGAGAGGTATTTTAAAATTTTTAAAATGACTGACGAATAAAATTTATTTCTTGCCAAAAGAGAGAAAAAAATTGCATAAAAATGAGTTTTTCGACATAATTTGGATATAATTAAGAATTTGAAGAAAAAAATTCCTACGTCATATCAGCCAGAAATGTTGCAAAAATTCATAATAATTTTATTGCTGCATACTTGGGATAAATCTTTCCAATACGTATTGCAAGTTTTAAGACTAACTTTTTTACATCATCAAAAGTTGCAGCACTGATTTTGTCTCAATGAGCAATTTAGCCCTCGAAATATAGAATGAAATGAAGAAAAAGTTTGAACTGAAAAATTGATTAAAACCACCCGCACCGTCAGAGGCATTTGAAATTTTCACTTTGGCAGCCATTTCAAAAATTTCCAAATGTCCCTCCTGCTCGCAAAAAATCACAGGGACCTACACGGTTTGTGCCATTTCTCATCGTTTGATGACCTCTACCGACAGACAAAATATGAAAAAAAATCGATGACCTTTCGTGTGAATTTTGGGTAATTTAGCATGAAATGATCCTAACCAAGTTTTGCGCACTTCTCAAGGAAGGAAGGTGAGGGAAGGAATTCCAGGATCATAATGGCATCACCTAATTTGTCACTTGCCATGTTTACCCATTTGGTAAATAATTAGCGGGTAAAGTGGCAATACTTCAACTGATATGTAGCTTGAAATTCAAATCCTAAAGGAAGAAGACATCACGAAAATCATTCATAGCACTCTTATTTTGAAAAGAAAATAAATCTGACGTAAAAATAATTAAAATATTTTGTTCTATGTTGTTCTGTTTCACGTACTCTGAGACTGTCCAACTAAATCGTTGTCTTATCAGACTACTCATATAAAATCTCTAAAAAATGGAAAATCCTCCTACAAGAAAATCTCAACACTGCCTAATTGGGAAAGAGCTAGTATATAGAATTTCCATTTCTGATTTCATTTTTAAAACTTTCATCTAGGAATCAATTAAGGTATTGTTTTTATTCAAAAAATTGTTAGGGTTGGCCGATACAGACATTTACATTAGATTGGGATTGAAATTATCAAAAGTTTAAAAATTAAACACAGATCAGCCAAAGCAAAGGGGAAATAATAATAACCTTTCCATTCAACAACACTCGAGGTGGTCTCATGTAAGTGTTCATTTTCATTCAAAAATTTCATTCACTCGAAACGAATCGGTAACTTCAATGAACACGGTAAATGACTTTGGCAAAACTGGCCTATGGCCAATTAATAAGCTCGCTGTCGACCTTGAAGCTCTGAATGAAATAAAAATACACGGAGTCGCCATCAACCTTGAAAGAAACTCCTTCACACTCCTCGAATACGTACTTCATCCGCTTCTTCACTCAGCTCAAATATGAAAAATTCAGAACGCTCGATCAGAGATGTGCTCAAGGCATTTCTGAAACCATCGTCTCAAAACATATGTAGATGTCAGAAACCTTAAAACGAAATTACGATTGCCCGGTGTTCAACTCGGAGTGATTTGCAAGTATGAAATTGGCAAAGTATAGGAACTGCCAAAAAAAAGTGAGAATACTTCTTTAATTAGAATGTATTTTTTTTTCATAAATCAATTTTACACCTCGCTAATAAATTTTCATTTCAACAGGTATAAAAGCTTTCGCTCAAAAAGTGTGTAAGTATTTTTGCGGGGAAAAAAGTAGCCGGCAATTCCGGTTCGCATTTTTGCTCAAACTTTTCAATTGTAATGTGTCATCTCTTCATTCTTTGGTGTAAAACAATATTTTCTCTGAAACTCGAGGAAGCAATAATAATTGCGAAGAAACTATCGCCCTTCATTTCATCATTTTTTTCATTTTTTTGATATAACGCATAAACTATCCGGGTGCTCGCTTTTTCCTCATCATTTGAAGAAACTACGTGTAAAATTGTTAATTTTTAAAAAAATACTTTATGTGCAGAATTCATGTTTACTAAGATGTCTCTACAATAACTTACAGCAAACATTAAGTACTACACAATTTTTATAATTCACTTCAAATCACACAATTCGAAGGCATAATAACAGCGCAGTATGCTTATCACATCACTTTGGAATAGCACACTGCAGGTAATGTTCAGTTGTTCACACCAGCATAATTTGGGCTAAGGTATATTTTCAAGTTCATTTTTATTTTCAAGTTTGCACTTTTATGTATAAATTTCATCATTGTAGATTGAAATGTGCATTTTTTGTAATTATTGTGTGAAGGGGGAGAGGAACTTTCGGTGAATTGTTTGGGTTTACTTTTCTTCCCCACAGAAAAGGCTATACCGAACTACTGACTTGGAGCCATAGGATAGCTCTTTGGCTCCTCCCTCTCCCTAACCTTTTTCCCCCTCATTTATTGCAATATCTAGGTGTAGGTACCCAGGATGTTTTAGCAAGTTTCAAAAAACTCATTTTCAGAGAATGATGTGCATCCGCCAGATTCAACCGTAGCTGCGTAGTGAGAATATCATCCGTCGCCAATTTATATTTTTGTGTTATGAAATTCAATGAAATTATAAGTGAGTCTCGATAGAATGAGTTTGATTAAATTGAATAATAACCCACGGTTTTGATTTTCTACAATTAAGGACATTATTTCATCTTCGTTCGTAAGACTTGGAGAAAAAATTTTCTCAGTGAATTTTCAAAATTCCTTCAATTTTTAGAAATACCTCGACATACTCGCACGGACAAAACTGGTCTCACGCCGTAGACGAAAAATAAACTCTAGACCGACGACGTTGTTAAATTAAAATACGAGCTATAAAAACTGTAGTCGCATGTGTTCTTGGAGTATTTACCCGCTTAATGAACGATTACAGGCTATTTACACACGGACATTTGGTACATACTCGTACTAGCTATGTGTAAACGCATTAAACAGAGTAAGAGAGCAAATAGTATATACATCATTGCGAATACGAGACAGAGATATAGAGCGCACAAGAGAAGGGAACCGATCGCTTGTTAAAAGTATCCAGTGAAAAGGCGTTGAAAAGGAATACAAGCGACGAGTGTGCCTAGAATAATGAATGAAAAGTGCGACCACATGCTATGAATAAACAACTCGATTGATCACTTTCTGGCTTTAAAAGAGAAGGGTAATATACAAATTTAGTACCCCGGATGATAAAAAAAAGAACCGCAAAAATGAGCATTGACGAGGAGATCGCGAGTCATGGAAAAAAGAGTGTGGCTACATGAGGACGAATAGGTGCACGAGGGGGAGGATGGAGATGAAGAATGTCGCAGAATCGACGACATTTGTGTACACATTCGACGCAGCGAAGCCGCCGGTGCATTATGCGTGAAATTTGGGCGCACCCTCGACAATTCTCTCGGTACTTTTGGCCAGAATTAAATTAGCATAACAATTGAAAAGATGCCATGAAGTGAGGGGTAAACGGGTCTTAAACCGTTTAGTCAATGTTGTTGTTATCTATTAAACACGACCCTTCGACTCGTATCCTCTCCTCTTATCGATAAAGCTTTTTTTTTTTTTGCTATTCTGAACCCTATTTATGTTGAGTAATTACAGTAATAAAAATCACAATACGAGATATCGTCTACCCGTTAATGCGCTCGTTGGGATATGTTTATTGGCGCGATAATAAAAGGAATTAGGATATTATTGCGATGAAAGGTTGAAGCCGAGAATCGATGCTACAGCAGGTGTATCAACAATATGATTGAGGTGTAGAACAGATGAAGACAAAAATACAACAACATGCTTAGGTTCGTCGAATCGCGTCTTAGGCGGAAGATCTACATCCCATTTTAGTTTTGGTATGTGTCTTGTTAGCTTGAAGTAAGCCTCAAACACTTCTATAGCTTATCGATTGGATAAAAAGTAAGTGAATATCTTTCTTCAATAATGTTTTCAACCTGATTCGCATAAGTAAGTCATAAACTACATTTCATGTTATTTCAGGTGTACCGTGGCTAAAATATTATAGATTTAAAGAATTGTTAAATGAGAAGCTCCCAACATATGCAACCAACACAACAGTAAGTACCTAGACCTACGCATTTTACACATCCATATCATTGAAAAATTTTGAATGATCCTATTTGACGAGTATATCAACGCAACAAAATTTTGTCATTTTTTAACGCCCTCCCCAAATTCTTCATGTTCATATAAGCGTACAAGATGCATGCACTTTTATTCCGATCTACTTCGACTGCAACCAAATTTATTTCTTCCTATAAAGGGCACCCAAAACAGGCACAACAGTATCAACACCGAGCAACATCGTCGCCACCACATGCAAAAATCATTTTTCACTTTTGCTGCAGTTTTGTTTTTCGTCTCGGTTTAATATATGTATAGTCGACTCGTTGGTACACCAAGCGAGGAGAACAGGGATAAGCAATGAACAAACACATCGTAACAGGAAAAAAAAGAAGGCAAAGTGGAGGAAATTCGAAATAGTAAATCGAAGAAGGAAAAAAGAGAAAGAGCACACAGATTTACATTCGCTGATTTTTTTCCCTATTTTATACTGTAACATGAAATGGTAAGTTGAAGGCAGCCGAGTACAAAAAAATAAGAAAAGAAGCGGTCTTATAGCATACTTATGGGAAATTTATGGTTAAACACACTGGTAAAGGGGATGACGTCTTTGGGTGTCGTATATACGCAAATTGTTATACTACTCGTACGTATTTAACCCCCTTCTTTTTATTTTCATCGTACACGCGCGTTTCACTGATACGATGGTTCGGTGTATTGCGGATTCAGATTCCTCCGTATTACTATTATAGTATGTAATAATGAGCACAACGTTGGAAAAAAATCATAACATAGTGGCGCGTTATTATACACGAAAAACATGAGATTTTCGAATACATACATTACCTACGATTATCTACCCATGATTTTTCGCAATGATCAATGATTATTTCCAAAGGAGACTTACAAATTAGTTTAACGAAAAGGGTAGGGTGGAGACCACAGAAAAAAACTTGAAAAAAAAAATTCTTATTAAAATTGATCGAGAAGTTGAAGTTTGTATCGTTGTTTAGTTGCGTCACGGAAATATGAACTATTTTTGCTGGCAATTCAAGGCTTTAATAAAACCCTTGAGCACAGAAATCTACATAAAAGATTATAGCCGATTCAACTTGGAATCCAAATCATACGATTGAAGTATGGGTACAGCATAGGTAAGATTTTTATTGATAAACAATGGATAGTGATACACCGTTCTTACACCTCTCAATGAGTCAGATTCGGTGCTATCTCTAAATTTTGAATATTTTTTCAATGTAAGTAAATTTTGGAAAATAGAAAAAACAGGCTGTAATTAAATTTTTTCGAACAAGTCCAACTGAGAAATTTGGCTCTCTAATTCATGTTTCCAGCAATCAAAGATACATATATGTATTCAAAAACCCTCCAAGCCCATTACCCCCACCAATTTCGACTTGAAAAAAGGTGATCCATCGGTACTTTACTGTAGTTAATAAGAGGAGATGACCAGTTTTCTTCTATTGATAGACAAATTTTTGCAAGTTTGTGATCGAAAAATCGAAAATTGATAACTTTACTAAATTCTACCACCTTTTTAAAATCAATTCAAAATAATAATTTATAGCTGTATAAAATGATCCAATAAACTTGAAAAATAGAAAGACAACGTTAGCTCAGGGTCGACGACGTCGCGAGTCGACACAAATGTAACAAATTTGTCGACATACCCCCCCCCCCCACCACCAAACCGACAAAGCGAGATAGAGTGCAAAACAACCAGAAAGATAGAGAAGGTGGCATCCAAATCCGCGAATAAAAGCTCCAAGTGACGAGCTCCGATGGAAGGGTACAAGTTGAAAAAGCGACGCTCGCGGTGGATGGCGGGGGGGCCGGGGACAGCAAAAGCAGCGGAGTTGTTTACCAGCTGGACCGTCCTAACTAGCTTAAGTTAGTGAAGTGTGCAAAGTTCCTAATGTAAAACTGCGTCTCGGGTTTGTGAAAAGGCTGTATGTTTTTGAGGCTTGCGAATGGGCAGTGGAGCGGGGTGAAAAGGATGCGCGAGGAGACGAAGAGGCGTCGCACGGAATGGAACTTAACAGATGCGGACAATTTGCTTTCTGTAAACATTGGAACACGTTCTAAATTACAACATCTTCCACCAGCCGCCTGTCCACTGGTGCTCGCACCGCCGTACATCGGCTCCCAACGAAAAAGGCCTTTTCGCAATTATAACCCCTCATTTTATATTCATCGCTACCGTAGCCAAAATATTATCAGTCCAATTATTACATTGCACGCCGAACCTCCGAGCGAGAGAGACAGAGACAGACAATACGTTTATACGGAGTTTAAACTTGGCTTCCTACCTTATGTACTCACCCTCGCGCTGTCGTCTAGTGGCGCTTAGCAAATAAAAGTTGATTTTAACACGTTCCAAATGAATAGCCTCTCTTTCTCTTACTGTTTTGTAGCTTTGTATACCCCCGCAGCTTTGTAATCTACTGCAACTTCATGATGTCCTCGAATGGCAACATTTTATGTAAATTGATTTTTGAAACGGTTAATTTAAAAGTCTTTTGATAAGAGTGTTTAAGTGTTTATGAAATAATGTTAGTTTCGGTAAAAACAGTTCATTGTATGATCGACGATTATAGAAATTGCGCAAAGCTGTCAATGTAAAATTAGGCTAACTATCTATTCAAAAAAAAATTTTTTTCCAGACCAGAACGAAAATCATACTGAGAATCAATGCGCGCCAACCCATAAAATTGCCAATTTCGTTTGACAATTTACTGAGTTCATCGTTTAAAGCTTTAAAAAACATCGTTATTTGGCTCGAGTGAAATTTTGGATGGGTACCAAACAGATTTACAGTAAGAAGATGGTGTATGGGGCAAACAGAAGGAAACACATTATATAATACCAACCCTCAAACACTTCGGATAATGCCCCTATCACTTATGATTTCACAAAACATCCGCTAACTTGTTTCACTTTTGCAAGCAAAATGGAATATTCATGAAAATGCATGATGTGTAATTCAAAAGCATGGTAGGTATTCATAATAATTATTTTGTTTCTATTACAAATCCACTGACGTGAAGTGGTTTAAAAACACGGAGAAACTAATTCTCAACTCAAAATTTTTCTCAAATTTAAATAAGATTTAAATTCAATCTATCTTTAAAAATTAATTTCTTTAATTTAGTTTCAATATTCAATACTCACTTTCATTTTTGTTTTATAGTTTAATCAATCTTTCAGAAAAGATTTTTCAATTTTATGATTTTCTCAATTTTGGATTCAACTTATCTAGATGTTTAAATTAATTTTCCATCATACAAATTTGTATTTTAATAGGCTCAATGTAACACTATTCATGTTTTGGCTAGTATGTATTATCTCATTTTCGAGCAAAGGTGTCAACTTGAAACCTTTTTTTTTTCGAAAAAAAAAGTGTTGTGACGTATCAAAATGGTTTAAAATTTCGCGAGAAACTCGAATATTTATTTAAATTTTTTTGTCATTTTACATGCGATGCTTTGATGGTAAGCAGTGTGTTCGAGGGTACCATACGTTTCGAGTACCCTCCATCAAGCTCCATCCATAAACATTCCAGCATATCTGTTAAAACCGCTTTCTCTTTTCTCCCTGCACCCCTTCTTCCGCCAACTACCACTCCTGAAATGGCAAATGACATTCTGGGGCCCTGTAAACATGGATTTGGTTCAGAATATGACACTGATTTTGGTAATAAATTTGTGATTTTCTTCCACCAGCAGCAGTGGAGTGGCTAAATTATATTATTCATTATTATATGTATTATTTTTTCATATTCAATTTCTGTCACATATAGGTCGTCAGGGTGACAGATATGACGATCTTTATCAACCTGAAAGCGATGATACAATGAACCTTGAAAAAGAAGAGTACACAGTAGATAATGACTTACAGGGATTAGAAAATATTACAGTAGTTGACGTTCATGCTGGTGATGATGATGGTAATAATGAGTGATGATAATTTCTTAGTAGCTCATTTCAGCTGCAAAACTTTTCAATAATATTGCAAATTTTATGTGCAGAAATCGTTATCATAGAAGAAAGCTCCCCACAAAATTCAGGCACTCCTGAAAATTTCAATGCTGAACCATCTTGTAGTTACAAGAATATTCCATCACACCCACATCTGGATCTGGAATAACAAAACATCCTCTGAAACTGAACATGAAGCCTCATCTGCCCTGGAAGCCGGAACTGCCCAAGAAGACTCAACTGCCCTCGAAACCTCTCATGCCCAAAAAGAATACATGGACTGTAAATACAACGGCACTACTTTGTACCCAAAGAAACAATTATCACAGAAAATTGAGACAATGCCACGATTTCTGTGGAATTTTCAATCAATAACGCTGCAACATTGCATTAACGCTGGATTAACTGAACTTGTGTTAACTTTCAATGGTGCAACAGAATAGGAAGTTGAACTCTGATCCAAGTTAAAGCATTCGATCAGATTAATCGTTCGCCCTTTTATTTCGCGATTTATCGCACCTTTTCACTGTGATCGTCCAGGCTCACCAACAGATAATGCGAGAATAGCGTTGGTTGAAGATTTTATAGAATCATACCAAGAATTACGTAAGTACTCACGCATATTTTCTTGAACATTCTTAATAATAATATGTACTTAATAATAATAATATTTTGAAAAATTATTTTTTTTCAGAGCATGCTTTAGGTTTATCGATATGTTATTTCATTATCAAGATTTTGACGTCTTCAATCATTTAAATATCCAATAATACGAATAATCAAATGGAGAAGTTCATTGAAGTTGTTGATCATAAGCCTAAAAAAGAATTTCAGTCACACTTTAGAATGTCAATTATTGTGTTTCAGAGAGTGCTACAGCTGCTGCAAAACGGTCATTCAAAAGCTGGACTGAACCATAAATTCAACTTTTTTCTACAATATGGCTCTTGGTCACACCAGATAGCTACCGATCACAGTCAAATTGAATAACGCCTCAACGGCGTGAAGAATGGCTCAACGATCTCCTCAGAAGCCATGTACTCTACGAGACATGGTGAGAATTTGTGACAGTGATATACAATAATTAAAAATTCACTACCTCCATAATATTACATTTGTTGATGTGATGTTGGCAAATGTGTCCATTTTTAATCTGTTCTTAATCCTGACAGATCAAAATGTTTTAAATGAGGAAAAAAAATCAAAAGTCTGTGAATTAAAAAAATACTATTTGTGTGGGCGCATACGGAAAGGGACCTACCGACCAAAACGTAAATTTTACAGGAGAGCCGTTTAAAGTTTTGCGCGCGGTTATTTCTCTTGTTGTTACTGTAAGATTACGTAGGGGTATTCCAACTTCGAAGGTCCTACACTTTACCACACACTCACACACGCCCTCCAATGACCTCTACCGGTCAGATTATGCACTGCATTCAAGTTTTTTCGATTATGAATTCTGTCATGGTTCACTTAGAAGCGAAAGATTTCGATGAAATGGGAGTTATTGGCAGGTTTGGGAGGTTCCATTCGATTCTCTAAGAGTTCCTACAACAATTTCAGGAAAAAAAAAAATTTTCATTTTTTGGTCGGTAGGTCCCTTTCCGTACGCGCCCTCACATTTAATGAACTATACTTATTTTATTTATTTTGGGAAAAAACCTAATGTGAGTATGCTTAATGATGAAATTCATCCCATTGATATGTTGTATGAAAATGTTGGATATACCTTGAAAGCATCAGTTATTTTACACAAAATTGGCATTGTTCAAAAAACATTTGAAAAAAATATGAATTTCAATTAAAATAAGTATGTTTTGAATATTATATTAATTTCTAATTTTTTATAGGGGCAATTGCCATTAAAGATTATAAACCATTCAAAATGAATAATGAAGAAATGCTACATAAAAACATTACTGTCAAAGTAATTGTTATTAGATGGCAAAAAAACAAGAAATTAATGGAAAAATCATTGAATCACATGAAAACTCAACACAGGATGCTGACCTGATGCCATGGTAAATAAAATTACAGATCAGTATCGCCATGAAATCAGCATTCAACGATAACGGCCACTAAATCATGGCCAACTATCAGCCATGTCACGAAAATGGGAGCCATCACAGCAAAATCGGGTGTACTGCAGAAAACACCAAGGCGCAGAAGCAGATCAAGATCAAACTCTGAATCCTCATACCTATCCTCATCGCCGTCGCCCCCGAGACGAATGCAGCTCCCAGTGTCGCAACCAAAACACCATCGCTTTCGAACCCAGCAACCCAAAGAACAGCCCGTTGATCAAGAACAGCAGCAACCTCCACCAGTACCCTATCCTTCGGAACATCGTAAATGTATAAAATGCAAGGTGGCTACGCCTACAGTAGCATTTATACATGAAGGGTTTCTTCAGTTAAGGGAAACTAAGTGAAACTCCGATATCAATGAAATAAAAAATCGAAATCCTGCCCGCACCAGAAAAAGAACACCCGATAAAAGATACGAATTCAATCCACCCCTTCGTCCTTCTTTCCGTTCGCAACATCGTTAAAAACGATACACTCATCCGATCTTAATGAAATTTTGACTACTCGCAAAATATCGGTAAACGGTTTTACTCGTTCAACAAATAAGAATCGGTATAGCGAATGAGAGAAAGGTAACGAGCAGGGCAAAGAAGAATGAAAAAAAAAGGTACCGGGAGTCTGATTGGAAAAGTATATATAAAGTATGATTTAGATATAATTTAAAGGGGTTTGTTGGATCTGTCTACCCGTGACCGACTACTCTCTCTCTCTCTTACTCTTGTTTCTTACGGCTCTAGTTCTCTCTACTTCATTTCCTAGTCGTGCGCTTTGGTCGCGAGAGTGTACCCCTTTGTCAGCGGTTAAATTCAATTAGTTGATTGAGTAGTTTCTTTAGTTACTTTGGTATACGGAAGGCTCCGGCAGAGAGCGTATTATAAGGCTCTCATAATGGCTGATGATATTTACTCTTTGGAAGTGAGCGAAAGTTTCACAGCAAAACTTTGTTAATACCCGCCTGCGCTTCGTCGCGACCACCTTTATCTGATGTTATTCTCGTGCTGCTCCATTTTCTTCTCTACCATCATGTAGCACAAATACCCACGCGCACTATTGTGGCAATTAATTCCGAGTAGGATAGAAATTCGAACATTGGAAATAAAATATACTAAATTCCTTCCTTGAAACATGAAATTATCTTTGTTCAATTCCATACAAAGTGGTGGAAAACTCGATTTTAATTTATTCATAGTCTCAAGTGCCCACTTCAGAATGTGAAGAAAAAATTCGAAATGGTTTTCATATGTTTAGGAAATTTGCACTAGGTACCAACATTGTTATCAAGTTCAGTGTAAATCATTAGCGATCATCATTACATGGTGCAAAAAAACTCGCATGACGCCAGTCAAAACCATATCCGTACTTCTCCTACAGTTATGCGGAGCGGTTTTAAGCTGGGTTCACACGTTCCAATATGTTTGACAAACGAATAGACTGATAAAAAGTATATTGAAATTTGACAGTTTTGTTGTAAAAGATGGATCGTACAGTAGTACTTGAATTTATTTCTGCTTTCAAAGAGCATTCCTTTACAAAAAATTAGCAACTCAATTCCGTTCTACAGTAGACAATGTGAAAAAAAAATAAATGCACTGAGAACTGCGAGGAAATGTAAAGTTCAGAACAGTAAAAAATCTGGTGCTGGAGCAGAAAGTGTTCACATACCAACCCTTTTCTATTATGAAGAAATGCAGTTCATTAGAGATCAAGAAGAACTTCGGACAAGCATTTCCAACATTGATGAGGTAAACAACACACAACAAGTTTGTCAAACATATTATCACCAGCCTTGCCAGAACATATCCTAATCCACATACGCTGTGTCACAGAACAACGTTTCGGAAAAACCGACTCAACGATAGTCATAGTACTTTCCTGGTTGAGTAGTTGAGTAAGGTTCCGTCAACCTGGAGAACATTTGTTTCAAACCGAATCACTGATATTACAAACTTGTTGCCTCCTACTCCATGGCATCATTGTAGAACGTTATAATGAAGTCGTTAATTAATATGACGGATGAAAGCACCAAAGACTTACCAGTAAATGGTTAAATCTACACCTACTTGATTTAACATAATTTATAATTTTTTAAAAATAATTTTAAATAGTGCTTTTGACTAATTCGTTTTACTTATTTTGTTGGTTTATTTTTGAAAAAAAAATTCCAATTTATATAGCTCGAATTAAATAATAATGTTGATTTTAAGATTCAATAATGAATGAAGTGGATATTTTTTTGATTAGAACATTAATTTTCGTGGCAATAATGACATTTAGTTTCCTGGTAATTTACCTGAAAATGCAATTTGCATTTCAGACTGTTGTAGCAGCAGGTGAAAACAACACCGAATCCAGTGCCAGTACCTCTACAAATAAATATTTTCATTGGGACTCTAAAACTACCCATTGATGCTTGGTCAAGTGGGTAGCAAGAATCAGGGTGCATACTGCATACACAGAAGGAGAGAAACTAATGCTACTGAAGTGTATGTTCAGGATGTCCTTAGATGAAAGTTTTGCCATTGAGGCTATAGTTGCAGATGAAACTTTAGCCAGTAAGGTTAATTTGCTTCCATAAGTAGTTGCATCAGCAAAATTGTTGAATCATTCAAGGAATGGACAAATTCTACGGTTAGTTTTTTATTTTATTTGTCAAAGCTTCACCTTGAAGGCACATGATTCATGAAATTTTCACCATATAGGTTGTCAGTATGTGTGAATTGTAGGTAAAAAACTCAGATCCATTACCCATCTGTACAAAAGCATTGCTGACGAAATGATGCAGCACGGGGCATGAAATAACGGCCACTCAAGTTTAAAATAAATTTCAATGAATTGAGGAGGCCTTCAGAAGGTCCCAGTCCTGAAATGATAGCACAGGCAGGAATAGGGAGGACATAGAACACTATGAGTAAATCCATATTGTTTACATTTTTTGAAGAAAAAATAATTTTAAAAAAAATTTGAAACGTCAAACTCAAATTTCTAATCACAAAGCACAATTAAAAAAAGTTCAACGTTAAAACGAACAGAAAACATGAGATTGGGCAAATTCGTTCGAAATCTTGATTCAATTCGAAGAGAGGATTCGAATCAGATTCATAGAATCCATAATGCAAAACGAACCAATACTATTGTTTTCAGACAAACAAGAAATGCACTTTACAGTTCTAGTTGAAAATAGATTTTATCTGAATTTTTCATTTTTGAAGTTAAAAGGGGGTTAAGTACACGATTTTTATTTGAAAATTAATTATTATTACTATGTACATTGTTGTTTAAACTGCATTTTCTGCATATTTTAAAAGTTCAGGTATGGTTTCTTCAGAAATCACTACTTCATAGTATTCTGGTTTTATGGGTCATTATAAAAAAATGAATATACCTACCTAGGTATTAATGTTAGTGAAGAAGATTATTTTTCCTATTGTTTCAATGAGGTCACTGATGGGATCATCTTTGATGTTAACAAATGGGATATGAATAACCTGATTATCCTGGCAGTAACACAAATTCAATTTTTTGAAAATTCTAATTGTAATATTCATCATAAAAAATGACAGTTGGTGATCTTCTGTACAAAAAATGTACAGATTGTTATTATACTCAGGAAACAACGAACACGATGAAGTGGCAGGGAAACTGACACCGGAATCCATAAAGGATTTCGGGCAACACTGAAGATTGGACTTAGTTTCCCTAAAGAGCTTTAAGTTTACCCTTGAATTCGAGTTATAGATATTTTGAAATGGCTTACGCTGAATATAAATATAAAAAATAATCATAATAAATACAGGATAATTTATTTGATTAATGATCGATGTTGTAAAGCAATTGGTTGTCATATTTTTGCTAAATAAATTCAAATCGAATCAACCCTGGGCTGAGTTTACATTCATTGATAAGCATTGGTAACACCGCCATTTCACATACTTTATGTCTATACAGAACCGATGGATGTAGATGAAGATAACGAGACCAAGTAAAGCATTTTAGACCAGATTTTCAACGCTACAATGAAAATTTCTCCGATCACACGGATAAAAACTGACATTATCGAAATCGGAACATACTTCAAAATGTAAACTATAATTTCCTCTACCAAAGTTGATTTGATAGAAGAAAAATCTGCAGCTAATTCGACAGCACAATGCACGTCAATTCAATATCTTCCATACAGTCAGCTGATTGTCTGGGTCCACTTCCCGCCAACTTCAATTAATACTCCCATCAATGGTGGCAGTAGAGTTCGGTTAAGTAAACGGTTTCTTAATACTTTGTTTTTACTCTACTTTTGCTTGTAAACATTTCCCTAAAAATGGCTAATGAGGTCGGATAATTTATATTCCTAAACAGATTTCACAAAAGTACATATCAACTGTTTTAAACTGGCTGTGGAAGAACTATACGCGTTTAATCCTTTTTTTTGCCTGCATACTATAAATGACGTTTCAACGTTAAATTAATTTCAGTTTAGTGTGTAATGGCATTTCAGGCGGAAACTGTCAAGTGAGTAAATTACACATTAAAATACTGTCATATCTCTTCACAGAGAATTTCATTTCAAATGCAATATTAATGTAAATAACTGATACAACCGAGAAAAGAAACTCTGATAGGTAAATAATTTTTCAGCCTATTTCGCCAAAGAAGGTATGTACGTATGCAAATGCACAAACATGACTGGAACTGCAGAGAAATTCGATCTAAAAAATTCACTTATTCATAACGTTAAATTTGTACAAATGTAAATTACATAAGTTGGATTAGTAAAGGCGCGTTTGTTTGAGTAAGAAAAGTCAGAGCGAGAAAGATGAAAAAAAAACGCTCGGCTTGTCGCGTTAATAATGTCGGTAATTATTTTAAACTGTGTAAAAAGGTATTATATCGCTTAGTTATACCCCGAGCCGCGAATAAAATGAGCACCAAAGGATACGCGGACGGTAGCGGTGAAACGAAGCATCCGAGGGAGAATACAAAGATATAGCAACAGAAGCGGCAGCATCATCAGTGGAAACGAGAAGAAAATTAAAACGAGCAAAGAGTTTCGCTTTTGTTTAAATCAAACAACAAAACGAGAAAAATATGTGGAAAAGCGGCGGGAAAATGGCGACGTGCCCGGGAGGGGCGCGCAGTACTTCGAGACGAGCCTGGTTACGATGCCGTGGATGGAAGCGAGCATTATAAGAAAGTATTATTTAAAAGGTACACAGTCATTAGTATAAGTTGCTAATTACCGGGCATAGCAACAGCATGGGTAATAGAAGCGCCAGCTAAAACTCAGAATTCTACCAAGGAGCTTACGGGTATAGCGGCGTTTTCCCCACCCTTTAGCACCCCCCTTTTCAGTATTGTTATACTAAGCCGCGCGGAAAACCCTCCCTTCTTTTTTCACGGTGAAAGAGAAATTATAAGCTACTTGGATCTTCATCTCGTGTCTCTCTCTAAAAACACTCTAATTGAGAGCGAAACCACGCCCTGCTAGTTGGAATCTCGCTGGCGAAGTTGCCCGGCGCTATTAACGAAAGGGGAAGAATTCTCTACAGCCAGCGAAATACAGAGAGAGAAAGATGCTAAAAAATCAACTCGTTATTGTACCATCTTTACGTCTCTAAAGTCTAAAGCGCAAATTTTCGGCAACTTGTAACGTTCTTCTGCTACAGAGAAAGTATACAAGGTATGGAGGAGAAAGGGGGCGAGGGAGTACGAAATTTGAAAGGGGTATGAGAATTTTTTACGCGGTTTCGTAATATAATACAATACTTACTCTATACACTGGGCGAATTTATATTCGGCTGATTAATGCGTTTTACCCTCGCGAACGCCAAACTCCATCCTCCCCCTGTATTCGTCATGAGTCGCGTCTCGGGACGCTATTATAGGCAGTTATACCGTATAAATGAATTATTTATGGGAATCAACATCGCGTCGCGTCGCTCGGTTGAATGGAGATACACGATGATGCTGAGGAGTATCGCGGTGTTTATCCAATTAGCAAAATTATCTTCCTTTAGGGGTTCCACTTCGCGTGTATCTTTCGCAATTGTACGTACGGATACGCAAATCGCCGAAAAATCCAAATTATTAATGTACGATGTTCAAAAATAAAGAAAAATGTAGGTAGTCTAATTAAATTAACGATGAATCCTAAGTATCACCCAAATCAGTCGTTCATGTTTCAAAAACATCATACTGCACAAAATATGGATTTTTGGAACACAACAAATAAACTACGACTTGATGATGAAAATATATTCACCAAGAAGCTAACGATTCGCCATTTTTTTAATATTTTATTTTTGCTGACACCTCTACCTCACCTTGCAAGTGGGTAAATATGCAATCATAGCATTTAAAAAACAGGTAAAAAGTAAGACACAGACCATTTTCAATGCATTTTTTATTGTACATAATTTGTGTAAGAATAGATTTAAAACCAGCAAGTACCTAAATCATCCAAATGCGTATGTCACTGAAAAAGGATTTTTTCCCGTTTTTCCCCCAATTTACAAAGTTGTCTGCTTCTTGATTTTCATTGTCAGTTTTCTTGTTCCATTCATTTTTTTAAAATAATGCTTACATGATTCAAAGTATTTAAAATTTCATTCAACAGACATTTTTTGGTTTTCAAACTTTTAATTCAATTTCTTACACTTTTTTCTCGACTTCTCTTCACATCAACTCGAACAAAAAACGAAGCAAACTCTTCAAATTTCGTTCTGATTTTTAACCACCATTTTAATTTTTAGGAGGTGAGAGGAGTGGAAAGGGAAGAGCGAGCTTCTCACTTTTCACGAATTTTCTATTCTTAACGAAGCTAGAAAGTAGGAAAATTTGAAAGCTCAAACAATATCAAACTGGTTAAACTTTCAAGACTGCAGTTAAAAAAAAAATATGAAAAATTCAAACTCGATCATTAAAATTTGAAAGGCTCAAAACTGAAATTTTGAGGTGTAAGTTCAACTTTTCATAATCATTACTCAAGTTGAAAGCTACCAAAAAATTATAAAAAATTACTATGAGGTTTCTTCTTAATCTTTACCTTTTTTTTAAACAACTTGTTTTCGGATTTCACCGGTCTATATGAGGAAAGGAGCACAAAGGCTACCATTTTGATCAAAATTTAAAAACCTATATTAATGAAAATAAGAATACGAGATTATGAATTTGTTGAATGAATTGTTACTAGGATATTCTGCATTTGTTTTTTGTTTTTCAGAACTGAAATACCAGGGTGTCTAACAAAATTTCTCCGAAGAAATGCAGTACTTTTACAGTACCTTTTGCATTACCTTATTTTTTTTATCCAGCTTACACCGACCCCCCCCCCCCCCCAAAAGAAAAAAATATTTTTGAACCGGTTGTTATTTGTCGATTAAGACGCTCTGATAAAATTTTTACAGGTATTAATTTAACTAGTGTTGCCATCTTTTGAGGTACAACATGAACATTTTTTTTTTTTAATTTTCACCAATTAATTCATTTTGAGGTTTTTAAAAAATTTTAAATCAATGATTCTGAGAAAAATACAGTACTTTTCAGGCAAAACGCAGTACTTTGCAGTACTTGCAGTACCGAGGATTTCAATGCAGTACTTTTACAGTACTTGCAGTACCTGCAGTACCTGTTAGACACCCTGAATACATATTTCTGTATAATCAAATGGAGAAATATAAGATGCCTAGTAAGAGGAATACAAACTCTTAATTTTGAACTTTTCATATGACATACTCGTATGTATGTTGCGAAACAATTCGGGAAAAAAAGAAAGAACGAGCTGCAAAGATGAGAATTTGTTTTCATATGCGTGGTAAGAAAAAAATTTCATGTCCTATCATGCAGATTGGTTTTTTTTTTAATTATGCGTTAAGATTCAGTCAGCATATTGCATGTACGATTCAAATGTATCCTTTCAGAATAATTACATTTTAGTACTAGCAATAAATAGTAAGTAATATGTTTTACGTTTTTCTTTTCGGCATAGTTTTTTTAAAACATAAAATTTCAACTTTTCAAAAATGAAATGGAACATGAAGATGTAAGTATTTGGTTTACCATGACCGACACCAAAAATTTTAAAACAAGTATACGTTGACCATTAAAACTGAAAATTTTCCTGCGCTTTATTGAGGTCATTTGGCCATGATTTTATGCTAGGCTCCATCAAAATTTGAAAAAAGACTCATACTACTATCTACTTGTGCGTTCATATTTTGACTATAGGTACCAACAAAATTTAAGGCGATTTCGATTGATTGATAAAATTTTCAGTGTTGTAGCGTCCTATGTATTTCAGTTGTGAACAAAATACGAACGTGGAATTATCTGCAGGAAGTAGGTAAGGACATCCTAATTTTCATCATTTGGATTGTCTTTATTTTATGTACCTTCAACTAAAAATTGAACGCGCTGGGGTTTTTAGAAAAATGGAATGCAAAAAACTTGAAGAGGTTTTCATTACCCTAACGTCTTCAATTTTGAGTTTCGGCAAAAAAAAAGAATATAACTCGACTTCGTAGGAATGTTCATAAATCTAATTTACCAATGATGTGCAAAATGTGCAAAATTGAAAGTGCTAGAATACTTTCAAAAATTTTCTCAAGCATTGCTTTCTTCAATTTTGAAAAAACTTCAACGCAGCTTACGTGACTCGGTCAACACGAAATCCGAAGGTGGTATTGCCTATCTCTCATCAAATCTGACTGATTCTGTAAAACAAGATCGACAGACATACTTCCTCCACCACTCGTACATGATAATTGATAACCATCGATCACCTCCGAAATTAAGCTTATATTTTTATTCGATGCTTTTCAATATCATTATTTTTTCTAATTAGATGATTTCATTTTTTTTTCCAGGTTAGTAACCTATGTTCCAATCGGGTTCACGGATGATGAAATAGACGAAATTCAATCAAGAAATACAAATCTGACAAAATCTTACGTTGAAAAAGTGCAAATCCCGGAAAATATTCATGTACCATTCGATAATACTTCCATTATGGTAGAACAGACGGTTCGAGAACATTCCGTAACTGCGGAATACCTTCGCAAAAGAGATTTACCGAATGCCCACTATTGGCTTGTTAACCAACAACGTGCAGAATTAAATATAATCATGTACCAATACATGATTGTAGCTGAAACCCAATATAAAGCACAGTGAGTATATAAAACCATTACTTTATATTGTCATGCAATTTTAAAATGTTTACTAATTTTTTATTTTTTCTTTTATATCAGTTCGAGTTACGAAATCCCAATGATGGACCAGGCTGCCTGGACCAATTTCCGTAACGAATTTGAAAAACTAAGACAGCTGGTTTACAGAAGATCAGAAGAAATTCTCGTTAACCAATTAAAAAGCTTTGAAAAAAAACCACCGCAACCCTCCATGAAGAGAACGAAGCCGAGAAGCTAAATAAAGAATACGAAACATTAAGTAAGTATAAACGAAGTAAGCACAACTTTGTTTGTACCTTTTTGCAATATTTTATTACTTATTTCAGAGGAAGAAATAGAAACTAATTTCGATTGGAAGAAGATAGAGCCCGATGCACAAAACGTGATTCCGATACATGATTCTACCCTACATATCGAGCAGAAAATTAGCAGCCTCATTCAAAAATGGATGTATTCGAAAAGTTTTGAGAAAAATGTCCAATTATCAAGGATTTCATGTTGGATATACATTTTTCATAGCTTCAGAAAATTAAATTTCAATTTTTCAGCATTTTTTTCGTTCGACGACGTCACAACAAACTTGAGCGACCGTTTCTAATGTAGGTGCTGATACAAAGCCGTCACATTGGCTATGAAGGAGGGGGGGGGCTTCAAAAGAAATTGGAGCATTATTTCGGTCAGATGACATACGTATTGTCATTTATAACCAAAATTCTCAAAAACATATTAACTATAAACCTTGATAAATCAAGTGAATTTCATTTCTAGACTTCATTTCCATTTCACGATAGAAATTTCACCCAGAAGAAGGGGAAAATTCCGACAAATATCAATTCGACATTGTGAAAAAAAAAGTGAAAACTAGGTATCTAATAACGCCAAATATACACGCGTAATATGCAAAAACAAATAAACGAGATGATCCGCTGACAAAGCTCAATGTAAATAGAAAGAGAACCCCCTAGTTCGCAGGTAAATGACACGCATCATCTAAACATACACGCTTGTTTATATTAAAATATACGAAGGGTTGTCAGATATAAATGCGAAAAATACGTATCACGGTTTTTTTTTTCAACACCACATCCGCGATAGTTTGCGGTAACGATGAAAAAATTGAGTAACTACAATAAAAAAAATCCCTACGCCTTTTTTATGGGCCTATTTTTCGCCAATGTTCTGCACAATCGCTCTTTAGGAAACCTGGTCGATAATTTGTCAGCCGGATCACCTGTTCAAAGTCGAGGCCTACAACACGAAAATCTCGAGCAAAGCTTTCCACCATGCAATGCCTAGGCCAATTCAAAACCAAAACACTACCTGAAGACTCTTGTAATCTAGGCCCAGCGTAAAACATTCCAGCTCTGGCAAACCATTCGAGCTGCATTTGCTGCAGGTGTCCAGCAGTCATCGTCGAATGTCCCACAGGACTGGTCAGCATTTTACTCACAGCACCGGGTATATTTCCAATAGTCCTAGAATTGATATCCATTCGTGGTAACGGTTGAAAAGCCGAACTTCCGACCGGATACAATCCGTAGAAATTCCCATTGGGGGTTACATTTCCATCGTGATTAGCTCCGCCATGATTGGCTAAGATGGCAGCGGCCGAGGTCATCAGCAGATTAGACGATCGGCCGGATATGGTTGTAGGTAAATGAATACCGTCGTCGGTGAAAGGAGCTCGGCCCAGTTCCTGGATTTCGGATCCGGGTGATATGGAAGCACTTCTCGAACTATGAGGGGAATTGGTGGATGTAGCCGGTGAACTGGTACAGATACGTTTATCTTTGGCTAATAAGGCATCGATACAGAAACTTGTACGGTTCGTAGTGGTCATCGTTTCGTTAGGCGACAAACTTCCATCGCTGTCGGTGATTGTTCGATCGGAATAATGCTCTGGTTCGGCTTTGACGACGTGAGATCGGCTACAAATACTCGCAGTCCCCGATTCCTCGTCTCCGTTCGACATGTTTTTCAGCATCGGAAATCACCGGCAATCTAATCGCCTATAAACGTGAACGGTGAAAAATCACGATCGAGAACCACGTGCTTTATTTTTCGAGACCAACAAAAAAATAATAAAAAAAGACGAGAGGAAAAAACACGACGAAATTTAACCGCTTTATACGCGCGTCAACCCTCGTAATTTATAAATTGACACCAATAAACCACGAAAAGACGAAGACGACGACGTCGAAAAACGATACCACTCTCACCATCGTATCGCCGAGATTTGTGTTGGAAAAACAGCACTCTCACACACGACCAAAAAGCAAGAAGTAAAAGGTTGGAAAATATCCAGACGAGCGCGATATGTAAGGTTAACAAGGGGTAAAAGATACTTTTCACATTATTTCTTCTCTTTCGCAGACACAAAAACGTTGGCATAAGAGAGAAGATTGAATTTCAGATATACTTTTAACTTCGCTTATTGGTCGTTTGTCGATTCGTAAACCACGCCCTTTAAAGTTCATCACAACAATGTAACCGCTATTTCGCATCCCTCTCTTTGCGCCGACAAACGACCCCGCGACCAGAACACCGACCAGGACCAGCGCGAAAAATGACGTAGGGGAAAACTACCCTGTTCGTATCCGCCGCGCCGTTCCTTCAAGTCAACTACTGCGCGTACCACCATCTCCATCGCTACCCCGAGCACTATACGGTATACGACTACTGTGGAACTGAACCTATAGTGCAATCATCATTATAATACAATATTAAGCCATATTCTACATAACTAATGACACAGCTTTCCCGCTTCAACGCCCGCCATTTTCCAACGTTTAACTTTTCACCGCCGCTACCATCGTCGACGTCGTAGTTGACGACGACGGTGGCGCGACGGCAGTATCATAGCTCTCTTTTCAACTAAAAATGCCGCTTGTACTGATATTTTCCTTTTATTTTTGATACGAGAAACTCTCTATAGACTCCGTTAATTTTCTTATTGAAGTTTTGAACGGTCGCAAGTAACCATTATCCATCTTATACACATTTTAATTTTAGGAAAAAAAGTCTTACTTCAAATGTATGCCCTTATAAAATTGAATCATCGAAATAAATTCTTGTGATACTTCAAAAGATAGGGCAGATCGTGAAAAAAAAAATAGTTGCAAAATTTCGATAAAATTCAGTCGAAACCTGTATTTTGGGTTAAAAATCACCCTAAACAAATTTTAGCTCCGAAGAGGGAGCAATATCTTCAAAACACGAAATCACTCCAAATAAGCGAGTTTAAATTTTTTTACTGCTCAATACATAGATCTCTAAAAGTGATGTTGGATTTCAATAGCAATGGAAATAGGCTAACGCAGAATCTCAAATTTAGATGGCTACGTATGCCAAACATGGCAAAAGTGGCCAGTTACCTCAAAATCATTGAAATAAAATCGCCTAAATTTGGAAAGAACATTCCTGCACCTAAAGAGTTGTTGCAAAAGATGAAAAAATTTGATTTCGGAAGTGACAAAGTCACACTGAGACAGACAAATACATAGTTGGTATGGACAGATCCAGTTAAGTTGACATAACGCATACTAAAAGTTGCGATCTAGTAATTTATTCTTCCACAAAAAATCCAGATAGAGAATGAGTATTATTACATTAATGAAACCATGTACTTAGTAAGCAAATTCTTGAGGATGGTGATTTTGATTCAGATTGCAATTCAGTGCATACGTAGTATAGTTTTATCAGAGATATCAGATACTCATGAAAATGAAATTATTCCTAGTAATTCTAGTGATGATAAAGAAATCAATGATTTATTAAAAATTAACTGCATACTTGAAAGCACAAAACAAGAACATCTTCTAGTTGATGAAACGTGTTTACTTAATTTGTTAAAATATATTCAGTTGCCAATTTTAAGAGATACTCACACTAATTCATTGACAATTGTTAAAATATTTTCAGGTTCAATAAGACGTATGCCAAATCACTCGACCTACCAAAAAGTAATGCAAAGTGAAATAAGGAGGCATGACTGTAAATATTGTGAACCGTATCTTATATTTCATGTACTTCGCTTCAAAATTACTTACATGTCCTCAAACTGTTGAATCATGTGCAATTATGTTTGAGACAGACACGTGAAATGGCAGGCATTAAATACACAGCTTGTCAAATACTAAATGAAGGATTTATTAATAATTTAATGTTTAAAGATTGCGTTTATAAATTACTTTAATTTAATGAACATAATCGCAGTATCCCAACATTTCTTGAACAAGAAAAAAAGAGAAGTCCACATTATCACGAGATACAAGTAAGTAAGTTGACCACGAGTGAGTAGGTTTACCAAATATATTTATGACATTGTCTAGTGCAGAAACAAAATGGCTTGATTTATTAGCAATGTTCGAATTATTGACTGTTGATGATATTCAAGATTTATCTTATATACTGATTGAACAAAATCATGTAGTTCAGATCCAGTTTCTGCCGCTAGATATTTTGATCATAAATATTGAGAGGCATGCTAAAATTACTAAAATTACTTAACAAACACAAGAATGTACTTTAGGAAAACATTATATTATCAATTACTTATATCGGGATAGAATTTTAATTTAGAGGTTCGCCTCATGCTCATATGCCTTTACAGCTGGATGATGCTCCAAAGCTGATCTCGCCAAAATGATGTTCCCACTAACGGTACTGATCCACTGGCATTACAAGAGGCATTGTTGAAAGCTCTGGATGCTATTAATTTAAACCTCGAGCAAATGAATAATTCATCGCCAGGTAAAGAAAATACCGTTGATAGTGATGATCAAAATAGAACTGGGGAAATCAGGGATGAGGATAATTTGGGACCAATTTATAATCCTGATGATCGTATGTAAAAAGATAAATGTGCATTTATTTCAAACATAATTGAACAAATATAATGACAGCACGAGAAAATAAATATAATTGAAGTTTGAGTAAGTTATTTAATGTTCATTTTATTATTATTTGTTGCAAGCAGTTTGTTTTTTTCCAATTGTCCAGAATTCTATCAGTAGCGACTAGTAGCTTACTACATAGGTACAGTTGAAAGATCAGTATGGACAAGGTTTGATACCTGAAGCTGAGCAGAAAGCAAGCTTGTTGTTGTAGGAGTGCTTTTGATGAATTAAAGATGATTGAAAATTACCATAAAGAATTTACTGAATTTCGAAAATGAATCCGAAATCAAGTTTATATTATCATAGATGCTTTGTTTATTATATTTTTGTATCTTTTTGGTAACAATCCGGACACCCATGCCAGAAGCACGGAGTATATTGCCCGAGCGTTGGTCAAGTTCACACGGCGCGCTCGTGGGAAATCAATGGCATTCGGGCATGCTGACGGCTCGCCCCTTTTCGAGGTTCTCATCGTTTGAGTGAACTCAAATTGAAGATCTGGTGATTTCATCATAAGGCATCACTCCAAAGTAACAAAAAAGAAAAAAACTATCTCAAAAAAATTTATACGTTGCAAAAGACGAGGCAACTTGAAACACAGTTCTTGCTTATTCGTAACTCGAAAAACGTGTATTTGAATGAAAAAATTTCCAAAAACGACTTTTTTGCAATTTTCTTTCCAAAACAAAAAAATGCGAAATACTTATTGTAATTAATCTGGATTTCTGAAGCCAACACATTGCTATTGTTTGGATGAGATTTTCACACAGCACGTGGAAACGATTACTGAATTGAAAATCAGACATAAAATCCAATTTAGCAAATGGAAAGTAAACAATGGATGATTTCCATTTTCTCCTAATGAATATTTTTACATGACTAAGATTTAGATTAGATTTCATGTCTGATTTCCAAATCAGTTATCAATTCTATGTGTTGTCTGAAAATTTCATTCAAAGTACAACAAAGGTTTGGCCTCAGAAATCACCAGATAAATTATCATTTTTTGTAAACTTTAATTTCTAAATAATTGACTTAGGTACCAAAATTGTTGTTTTTCAATTTTCAACGTGATTTTTCAATAGGTGTAGGTGGAATAAAGCTCTCTTAGCGACATAAATTAACGTATCATTCATTCATTTTTCAACAGATGTACATTCCACCTTCTGTAGATACTAGTAACTTTAGGAAATACGGTTTGCCCATTTTTCATTGTTTTACGATCTTATTTTTTCCCCTAAAAATTTATATATCTGATGATTTCTATGTTTAGTCGCCGTTACTTCATAATTTACACACTTTTTCTCATTCCACTACACGTATTTCTAGTCGCAAATAAGTAAAAACTTTTTTTTTCAATTTCCTCTTTCACGACGCGAAAATTTATTTTATAGATGATTTTTTTCTGTTTTGTAACTTTGGAGTGAAGCGATATGATGAAATCACCAGATCTTCAATTTGGGTTCACTCAAATTATGAGAACCTCAAAAGGGAATTATTTTTGCTTCAGGTGAAAACAACATTCCATTGTCAATTTTGAGAGATACTCATGCTGATTCATTGACATTTCTTAAAATACTTTCATATTCAATAAGACGTATGTCAAATCACTTGACCTACCTAAAAGTAATGCAAAGTGAAATAAGCAGGTATAACTGTAGATATTGTGAACCATACCCTATATCTTATAGGTATGTACTATGTAACTTCAAAATGACGTGTCTTAAACTGTTAAATCATGTGCAATTATGTTTGAGACAAACACGTGAAATGGTAGATATTAAATGGGTTTAAACTTTTGTGTAATTACTTAATTAGTATAGTTCAACATCTATGAGCATACTGGATTTCAATAGAGAAAGTTACATAATGAAGATACCTTTTTTTTTGGGACATCATAGTAAAAAAGGCAGGCGTAAGCAAGTACTTTTTTCTTTTTCATTTTTAGAAAGATGTTCCAATTCTAAAAATATTTGTTCATCCAATTTTATTAAATGTTTTCATGATATTTATGTATTAAAAAATGCTTGAATTTCTATGAACCAATATTTAGGCGGATTTTGGTTTGTTCAAGCTTTGTAAATAAGTATATATTATATGGTTTCTCAAGTTGAGGCTACATCCGTATGATTTAACAGACCAAAATTACAAAAACATAAAATTAAGATGAGATGCCTGGGCTGAGATATCCTGGGTTACTGGATATTCAAGTGGTATGTTCATATTTCATTATTACAACCCATACTGACGACAAATATTGCAGCTGGTCTTTGCTTCAGTGTTTAGTTTCTGATAACCAAAGAAATGAGAATAGAACAGATACTAAAATCGTACATCAGTGCTTGAATTGATATTTATGTACGTTCTTTCAAACTACTATTAGTATCTACATATTTTACTCTAGGTACATATATCATCTCCAGAAATGTCATCCTCAGTAATGATGTCACTTGAGATTGACTTGAAGAAATGGATACCTCAGTTTTTGATATTTTGAAATTTTCATATTTTGCTACAAACCCACAAGAATGAATTGATTGATTTTTTCCAAGTTTTTTAAATTTTAGGACTGTTCTGATGTACAAGGTTATGTATTTTCATCTCATAGAAAAATGATTAGATTCTATCAGATCTAACCTCACATCGTTACATCTTGGTATAGTAAATCTCTAATATCTCATCAATGAATTTTCGATGAAATTGGTTAGTTCGTTCGTTATACCTCGTTTTCGTTAATATCTTCAACTAGAGGATAATCTTTAGTTCGGTAAAAGCCTCCTTGAGGATAATCTTTCGTAAAATGGCGAACCGCCGTACTGTTGAGCAGCTTAAAAAGCTCTGTGATAATGTTATCAGTGTATTCGACAATACCCAGAAGTGGGCAGACAACCCTCAGACCAGTAAATCCGCACCGGAGCTTCGAAGGCGTATTCGACACCTTAAAGAGCAGTTTGGTTTGTTCGCTTCGTACAATGATGATATACTTATCGCTGAAAATGACGACATCGAGTCAGATTGCGCAGAGACCGCAGCAACCGCTGAAACCAAGTACTTTGAACTCTCGCCCAATTGTACCGCTCCTTTAGGTCTTTGGTACTGTAGCGTGAGAATAAAAAAATGTTCTGAAGAATCCACCCAACAGTTGGACGCATATCTCTATGAAAAAAGAATAGACTAATCGCAAGCTGAAATATTTTTTGAAAATTTTAAATCAAATTTTCCAAATATATTTTTTTTTGGGGGGGGGGGGTGTTTATAATTGCAAGGTTATTACACCCGTGTAGAGAGGGGTTTAGATTTGATTTATTAGGTTGTTTTTTTTTAGTAGGGTTGTGAATTTTTGGATTTCAGAAATTAATAAACAAAATTGATTTTTTTTTTATTACTTACAGCTGAATATGGACCATCAAATGGACTACGTGGCGCCTCCGCATCAGCAGAAGCAGAACAACCTCAGGGTCAATCTGATGCGGCTGACTGATCTGACGAGCCAACAGCTGACTGATCTGACGAGCCAACAGCCGCCCCTAACACTAAGAACCAACCATCGGCATCAAATGTAATACTAATATGTACGTATTTTCCTAAAGCATGTTTGTGAAAATATGAGGGTCATTTAGTAAGTAAATGGACAAAGTGGCCTGGAGAGGAAACAAAGAATGCTCCTTCATCAGACTCCTGTTCTATCATAAGGTACTTTCTGCATAAGCTGTAACTTGCAACTCACAACTTCTAATTTTTGATAAGAAGTTGCTTAGTTATTGGCTAAAATTACACAACTGAATCAAAATCTTTTGCTTGAGTTGCAAGTTGCTGCCTATGCAGAACGGTCCATTGTGAAGCTAAAGTTATTGATGACTGTTTTCTCATCAGAGTCAGTGGGCTCCCGGCTCATATGAAAATTCTGTTTCAATTTCTGAATTTTGTACATTTAAGTATCAATGAAGCACCTCAAAGATCAATCTTTCCTTCTTAAAGGACTGTGTTGATTCTTCTTTAAAAAAGAAAGCGATTACATAAATTAGACAGTATGATCGATCAATATATTGAAATTGATTCGGAATTGAATATTCCAATTGTCCAAGATCAAACAAATGTAAACAATGTGATTAATATTGCAGTTTTTATTTTGTAATTGGCGAACTCCAAAGTTCTTTACTAGTGATATGTATTGGTTCTGATTTTATACTTATTTTTTATTTTTTGAGTTCACTTGTCTGTAAGAATTTTTTTATCATTGGTAATTCGTTTGCAATTGATTCTGAAACAGCGTTTCTAAATGGTATTCTAAAGGAGGTCGTCTTTATCAAAGCACCTACCTAGTACCTACGTAGTTGTGAAGGGTCGCCGCCGGCATTTGGGAAACCGTGAGCCGCTTGTTTAGCTGGAACGCTGGCCCCCAACAAATGCGCACGACTTCACTTTGAGGTGCCCAATTTTTGATCCCCAGACAGGTAAGGGATAATTTGAATATCCCATCATGTATTCTCTTTCGTTTTGAATGATAAGTTTTTAAATGATTTTTATTTATGTTCTGTATAGTGAATTTACTATTACCTCATTTGCACAAGCAAAAATGTGTTAATGATTGCTGTTTTGTAATTAATATGAAACTGCCCTTGGTTAACAAAGTGGTGTCATATGATGGCAAAACTTTCATTAAAGAAACTCTAACACCCGCCAACTCCAACGGCATACAGTTGTAACAAAGTGAACCTCTGGCGAGAGTATACATCCTGCATATTTATATTGGTGTTGTAATAAATAATAATTTATGTATAAAACTAAGACATTCATAATTTGCTCTTCAACAGATTATACCATCCTTTCCACTTGAAAAGCATTCGCGCGGGAAAGATCGGATATTTGAAAACTGTGAAAATATGTTCGTTTTGTTCCTTTTATCGGATATCGTTAATTGCACCGATTTAATGTTCGCTATGCCGCGTAATGAAAAATTCGAAGATTCCAACGAGACAAAATCCTACGAGAGTATGTACATTATTTAATCGCAGATGTTCTTCTGCAATTATCTATCAGCGGACTGTAGCCGGGGCTGAATTCGATAAACAGTTGGTCCTCGCGGAAACTGTGGCAGAAGAAGAAGTGGAGTTAGAACAGATTGTCCTCGCGGAGTCTGTTCAATCTGAAGAAGAGATGCAGTCGTTTATTTCAAAGGTAGCCATATTCGATGGTAAAGATTTTGAAGATTTTGAATCACGTTTAGATTTTACATTGAGGAGAGAAAATTTAGAAGATATGTTAGAGGAATTGGAAGAAGAAAAGAAATACAGAGAATTGAGTAAAGCAGACCAGAAAAAGGCTGACTTTAAAAGTTTTCATGGTAAATAGTATATTACACAACGAGGGCCGAAAAAGTGATTTTTGACGAGGGTGAGGTTTGTGACCCGAACGAAGTGAGGGGAACAACTCACACGAGTTCAAAATCACTTTTTCTCCGAGTTTAGTGAAGTAATTTTTCCTGAACGAGGGTGGAAAGTACTTATTTTTACATCCGAGCGATTCTCGCGAGGTTGA
Organism: Planococcus citri; assembly: GCF_950023065.1. Taxonomy (NCBI): domain Eukaryota; kingdom Metazoa; phylum Arthropoda; class Insecta; order Hemiptera; family Pseudococcidae; genus Planococcus; species Planococcus citri. Next base: position 39,489,169 of record NC_088678.1, read on the forward strand.
AAAAGTAGTACTTTTCACCCCTAGATAGGAAAAATAACAAAGCAATGTCAATTATAGTTGATAGATTGAGTAAAAAAGTTTTAAACAGAGTTAAAGATTGTACTACGGCATTCAAGATGATGACCGATTTACAAAATTATTATTTAAACGTTAGCGATATCGGAAGAGGTGCGATAAGAAGAGACTTTCATTCCTTAAAATACACCGAAGGTGGTAATATGGAGGGGTATATAAGGAAATTTGAAATTTTGGCGTCTAAGATGAGGACAGCAGGGGTGAACCTATCAAGTGAGGAAGAAGCCGAGCAATTTTGAACATCACTGCCAGGGTCATATAACGAAGTGAGGACCTGGTGGTCACTGGCAGCCAAAGCAGACAAAACATACAAGAAAATGCAGGCAAAAGCAAAGGAAATTTACGAATTCAATAAAAGAGATGAGAGTAATAATAATGTAAGTGATAATCGAGCATTCGCCTCTAGAAGTAATGATAACCAAAATTTTAATTTTTGTAATGCTAATCATTAGAATGGTAATCGAGGTAATTTTAATGAGAATCGCAATGGAAATGGTAATGGTAATTTTGAAAATCGTGCGAATTATAGTAATAATCGTTTTAATCGTAACATAAATAATTTGAATTATGAGAATCGTAATGTTAACGTAAAATATAACAATAATTGAAGTGGTAACGTAAGGCCTAATAATGATGGTAACGTATTACGTATTACCAATCCTGAAATGGGAATATGGGAGGTTCTCCAGCACGCGCACCACGGTGATGTCAACGACTATCGTTTCATCGAGTACCACAGCCTGATAGAAAACCTGGTCAACAGTGGCGTACTCAACAAATGATCAAAGCCATACTAGCCCCGCCTGTGATTCCCAAAGTCAATCCAGAACCGAATCTGATCATACAAGTAGTGTTTCAGTTGCCTCCAGCAGCCAACGACAAAGAGGATAACAATCTACTTGATCAAGCAAACCCTGAATACGATGATCCAGAAGTGAACGAAGACCCAGCACCAGTAAATCCTCCGAATTTAAACGAAGAACCAGCTCCAGAACTCTATCCTCAGCAACCTGTGGAATGTGGTTTGAAGACAGCATAGATGCAGACTGTGCTGGAGATAAAATATCGTGAAAATCAACCACAGTCTATATTATTCGTTTATTTGGTAATTCTATTGAATGGTGTTTTTGTTTGCAACATTGTTGTGCTGAAAGCTCAGCTGAAGCAGAATACATGGCAATCTGTGAGGCACTGAGGCTGCCCATGAAATTTTATTTTTAACAAGGCTCTTTGAAGAGATGATTGAGCCTATACCTTACCCTCTCACTCTTTTTGGAGACAGCACAGCAGCAATATCCATATGTACAAATTCTAGTAATGACAAGGTAAAACATATTGCACTAAAATACTTAAAAATAAGATAATATTTTCAGAACAATATTCTTAAGATGACAAAAGTAAACTTCAAGGAACATGAACAATTCACAGACTTTTCAATCAAGGTACTAAAGTATTTTTCAATTTTAAGGAATAAAATAATGCCCTGCTGAGATTTCTCTTAAGAGGAAGATCAATAAGCGTTTTGAGAAAGAGGTAAGTTGACTTTTTGTTGTAAATAAATTGAAGACACATAGGTATGTACTTTAATAAAATACCTACGAAATTTTAGAAAACCTAATCCAACCTGTGATGTTTAATTCTACATTGTTACAGAAATGTCAAAACTTGAAGCAGGTGGAATAAGAAAATTCAGAAAGAGAAGAGATTTTTTCATCCCTCTTGTAATTCGGTTCATAACCAATCTTCACGTGGTAATAAATCTTCCACACGTGACCACGTGTAAAATACATTCATTCTGCCTCCACGAAGAAAAAACCAAGTGTAAAAAGTTGAAATATTCTTTCAACCCAAAAAAAACACTATTTTCCATATTCGACGATTGAATCGCCATCGCGTACATACAAAGTATTACGATGAAAAAAATATTTTGCGAAAATGTTTTTATGGAATTTTCAGCGGTATTAACGATAAAGTCTAAGAGAAAGAATAAGGTCCAAAAAATAAAAGTAACGAGCGCGGCGGAGTATCATACATATATATACGGCATTTATTCCGCTGCGAACACATCAGCCACCATAGAACGCGCAAGCAGCGACGATGGCGAGGAGTGGCAGAAACGAGGAACGGAGAATGTTCGAATCATCGTCGAAAACAAAAGAAAAACTTTTGGGACCATAAAATATTCGATAATGTGGCAGTCGTTCGCTATATTTTTCAACCTAAAAGACGTTTCTTTTATCACGAACATATAATACGTGTACGGAATACGGACACTTTTCACGTATCAGCTATAAGAAATAAAACGTAAGTAATTCTACCCAAAATTGTGTGTTAAACCAGGGAGAAAATTGGAGAAAATTGAAGGAAACCCTTAGAGATCAAATTATATCAAATTATCAATCCCTTTTTCCGTTACACTGTATACTAGCAATCTGCCTTCGTTGCCATTTTGTGTATTTCATATAAAACAATTGACAAAGGAAGGCGGCGCGCAGGGGAGCGGCAACACGGGGTACGACGTACGACTGATGAACTGTAGCCTCAAATGGGGTATGACTGTTAGTAAACGGCTTCCATTTTACGTGATACGAATTCCATTCGCTACTTTACCAAGACTCTCGCTCTGCTGCCACTGCCAGCCAGCTCACTCGCTCGTATACTCTTCTCTAGTTTCGCAAATATACTCTACGTATTGTATACTTATACATAGTATAACGCAATCGTATCTTCTTCGATCCCTTCCCCCAACTCACTCCCTCTATCGCTGCTTTTCTTCTACCCGTCATACACTTCTCAAGTTTATCTCTCGACATTTGTGTTCGCCTTTAATCTGACTTATACACGTAGAAATATACACCAATTCGAAGACTCCGCTGATGGCGAAGGGTTTTTACAAGGGATGAGAACAAGAGAGCGGGGAAGGGATTGATGGTAAACCATCGTTAAACCTTATATAAACCCAAACTGACGCTCAAGGGTAAATATTATTTGATTTTATTTCACTCTTTACATATTACATTATTATCGTATGTACTAGTATACTACATAATACCTGCATATCGATACTTCACACTCGTATCTACTCGATAGGTGGAATGGCTGGAGAATGAAGGGGCATCGGCACCCACATCGCGCATACAACACCCAAATCAGCTACTTTTTTACTCCGTACGAGTAATTTTAAAACAAATACCGAGGCTCGCACGATCACAAAATTTCGTCAACTCGACGACGAAAGTAGACGAATAATTTTCATCACAGTAAACTTTTACTTAAAAACACTTACATTATCTCGAGGACAGACTTATCAAAAAGGAAACACGACTGGTAGGCTTGAAATTTTAACTGATATCGGTGTCGCCCACTGGTAAACCAGTACTCAATTTTTATCTTGTTTTTTATTATAAAACGGATGTACTCGTAAGTAAAAACAAGTATGTTTAAGATAAGAACCAAATAGATAATTTCGTTACGACTCAACGTGACCCCACATTCTCTCCCTTGAAAAACTCAGCTAGGCAACTTATTTTACGCGAAGTTGAGGATCATTCAACTGTGGTACATACTTTGAACTACAACTTATTCCTTCGAGGCTTCGCAGAATTCTAGCGAAAACATCAAAATACCTTTGCAAGAGCTCAGGTACGTGAAAGAAAGATTATTGCGATCGCAATTTTAAAATCTTTGAGCAGGAAGAAGTGAGTTGAATTTGCCCTGTTAAATAATTTTTCTCATTCATTTTTTGTGAATAATTTTTCTCGTGTAAAATTCTTTCGCAATGATTACATGAAATATTTTTGTGCTCGAAAGTATAAAAAAATGATACCGTTATGAATACGTCGACTTATTAACTTAATTGCCAAAAGCATACCACAGGAAATTGCCACTAAGACGATATTCGCTGACCGCCTTCAAGTGTAACGGATAGGCAAATATATTAACATTGAACAAAGCAATAGGCATAAAATTCTACACACTCCAACTTCTTATTTCATAGAAGAGATTTCGAAATTTTCAAGCCTAAAAAAAAAAACTATGGTCAATTTTATGGTCAATTTGGAAAACAATGCTGGCAGATGAGATCGTAATGAAAATCGAAAATTAACCTAAAAATGAAAATATTTAGCTGGAAAATTCTCAATTTTGAGAATTTGGTTGTTCTACTCGTATTGTTTTTTACGTTTTATCTCGAATTCATCAATGAACATCCGATGAAAAACCCAAATGTTAAGTTCTGCTTGAATTTCCCGGTAGGATCAAATTTTTATCTTGATTCATTATCACGACAATAAGTTCAAGATGGATGTTTCACCCACTTTTCAAGTGACATCCACAAATGTATTTCAGTATTTTTCAAAAAGAATTACATCAGTGGAAAAATAATCCCTACTGATATTATTAAACGAAAAATTTCTCTTTTCAAAACAAAATATCGCGAAATCGTCGCATTCTTGAAATACACGCACACATAGAAAAAGAAACAATTCAAGGAAAAAGCTGAAAAGCATTTTATAGTTTCGAGTAAACGGTATAAATTTCATCGAGTCCCCAAAAATAGGATTTTAAGTGAACAATTTATTCCGGTCGCTACCCCTTTTCGGAGCGAATAACGCGGAGTAAGCGGAGCGAAGGGCGATTGCTCCGATAATGATACAATAGGCGCATTTTTATTTACAAAAGAACTTCAACAATTACCTTCTCATCGGCCAAATACGTTTATTACGAGGGGTCTGTATGGTGCAGTAATTTGGCCGGAGGTTTTTCTATGGCATATCGCCTTCCTTACCACATACCCGAGCCTGCTCACCATCGCGCTAAAACATATCTCACAAGACGCGCACTAATATCGTAACCTTTAACGACGCTTTTATGACCATGGGTCCCGGTTTTCGCCAATTTAACAAATTTTACCAAAAGTAAAGGTAAATTACCAATTTATCGGCGAAAAGGAGCGAGACGGGAATTGGGTAGCAGAACGAGGAAGAAACCGCCGTAAAAGTTGTTCTGTTTCAAAATAAGGTTTTCTTTTGAATACCTTCAACTTTTTTATCATAATATCAAGGAACTGTGGCATTGAAAATAACTATCCTATTCTTTAACGAAACGAACATTTTAATTCTTTTAATATTTTGGTTTTCATGACGGGGAAAGATGAGAACTTATTTTCCGACATCCATTGCACAAAGTTCGATGAATTTATTTAGTAAGTGTGAGTAGGTATTTAAATACCTACTAGTGTGCTTTATAATATTTTAAAATTTATAATGTACTGTTTGTAATTATTAATATATCCACCATCCGAAATGGAAGCGCTAATTCGCAGCCAGGCACCTATCCAGATCAAATTGCAGCATCTCACAGTCGAATGTGACCAGTGCAGTGATGCGATTGAAGTATAAGAACTACTCAACTCGGTCAATGACCTAAAAAATGGCCAGATTAAAGAAAACCGCAAAGCTGCCGAAGCCAAAAGTCAGTATGGGTTGCGAATTTCTTTGGAATCTGCAGTGAGATATTCAAGTGCGGTCTTGGAAACGAAAGCTGAAATTGAGCCAGAAACCAATGCAAAATGAAAATCCGAAGCCAAGCGGAATTAAACCGGAGGTAAAATTACCAGTCTCTCAACTTCTGCCATTTTACGGAAAAATTGAGGATTTTACATCGTAAAGAGTTCAACTATGGAGTCTTTTTGAATGCAGTCGACTTACAATTATAGAGGAACAGGCATTGAAAATATCCTATTCCGCCAACTATTACCGACTTTTCAGGTACTGTATTTGCCTCGACTGTGACAGTTTCGGCCCAGAGTAAATTTTCTGTGCGTTTTGGGATGTTGGGATCATTGTGGTACCATTAGTTTTTTTTTCAAGTTTCCTTAAAGTCTATATTTATATAAGTGTAGTATATAGTCATTTATGATTTAAGTACGCCAATTTTTTTTAAACTTCATCGCGAACAACAAATATGTAAGTACTTAGGTACGAGTAGATATTGCAACTAAAAAATGATTCAGTAGGTGCTTATTCATTGCCTACATTTTTTTTCAGATTTTAGTGGAAAATGCGATCAATAATTATTCTTGTCAGCGTTATTGCTGCATACTCGTATGCGTCGGAAGCAAATGTGAGCGAGAATACCAATGTTTTCGACCCGTATGACGATTTCTGCAAAAAACACACAATGTCATTCCCGGGAAACCGGCGAATAATTTCATCAGTGCTTATCATAAGCCTAATCCCGATATTCAATCTATTTTCAAATCAATTACCCACAGGACACTCTAGAGCATAATATGTGAATCAATAATAAGAGTCAGAAGGTGTGATGAGAATAGCCTTTGGGGGGGCTGTTAACATTCATATTTTTGTCTTTTTGGAAGCCAAAATGATATCTTCCACGTTGAAATGCTCATGGCACGATTATACTCGAGTTACAAATAATTCAACAACGAAAAAAGCACTTTTTTTACCTATAAATATCTACCTACACCTAGTAGAATAATACGTACAGTGATAATGTAATATCGCGTTGTTGTTTGTAACATTATGGTCGTTGAGTATGGTATCAGAAACCACATTACCTTTTTGTTACGGTTCACAAAGAAAGAAAGTTAGACATCGATTTGTGCAAGTCTCTCGCTCTCTCGTTCACGCACAGCATACCGTGTATTTACACAGCCGCCTCTCTGTTACAATCTTGAGTAGTTAGGTAGAGGTACTATACCACTGGGTACATGCATTTAACAAAAATGCCATAAGAATACCTCTCTAGCATTAATTTTCAAATCTATATCGTTCTCCGTTTCTCGCGTACCTATGTCGCGTCGTCATAGATCGCATAGGTACAATATTTTGAAATTCACCTCGGTGCGTGTTCCCCTTCGTATAAAAGCGACAAATGCGACGACGTCGTCGCCGTATGACGAAAAAAACACAATAACTTGTATAGAACCGGACAGTAAAACGTACATTCATAACGACAAGAAGGTGTATCGAGATCAGGGAATATTATTCATGAGAGAACATACTTCACAGATGTAGAATTACGATCAACAACGATGGAGATGGATTATTTCATTTTTTTCTACTCCATAAATTATAAATTATAATCCTTACATTAGAGTAGGATAAGACGCTGAAACCAAAATTCATCCCTCAAACCAAATGACAAGTTTTCTGGATAACGTCCACAATTATATCAAGACGGAAAGCAACTGCAAAAGCTGCAACTTCCACTATAGCATGAAGACTTTAGTTGTGAGCTTCAAGAGCAAGAACTCAAAAACCAGTAAAATCATGGCTTTGAAAGCGAATAATGGCTAATCTATAAAGTGCACGGCATGCAACAACAAAATGCAATGACTTACTTATTTCCATACTACGTAAATGTATTTACGGAGACAAATCTGAACTAACCTGAAACAAAAAAATAAAACTGAGGATTAATTGATGTCAATTTCTTCTCATCTCAAAGAAAAAAACCAACAACACAAACATAATTTTAAAATAATAAAATTGCACCATTCTCGTATTTTCCTCAAATATGCCTAGACGTATCATGTTTGTTTTAGTCATTTTTCAAATTCGATTCCATACTTTTTACATTCGCAAGGTACCTGGGGACACCGATTTTGACGCAGACCAACTCGTACATTTCGCACTTTCTGCCTCGAAAGGAGCTCGATCGAGAGAAGGTCAAGAACTCAAAATCATTCGATAAAAAACTTCTCGAGGAGTCTGCGTCCAATTTGAAAGGGACTGCAATTTTTGGAAAGAGCATGGTCTGAAACCTCCATAACCGAAATTTCAGCTGCCCATTGATTTCTCGCGAATTTTCATGACTCGAAATTTACAATTTACGGTGGTTGATGCTAATTCAAAAAGAAGTGACCAGTAAAAAAAAGTTGAACTATTTTGAAGCTTTTTAATAAAAAATGAAGACTGACTATGGCACTTTTTAGTTGGCGGCAAAGTAAGTTTTTTTTTTCATTTTGACCAAAAAAAAAAATGAATTAAAACAAGACTGGCGGTTTTAACGAAAGGAATGTTTTTCTGACAATTTCTGGCAAAAAAGAGAGACTTTAAGACAATTTACAATTTTTTGCAAAAAAAAGGGGCTTTTTTGGAATTTCTGGAAAATACCTCACCGAGGCTCTTGAATAATTTTCGAAATTGAGGAGCACAGGGAAAGAACGATGTAACTTGTTTCTTGCAAGTTAGGTTTAAAATGCTCTCAAGGTATTCTGATAACTCTTGAATGATATTTTCATGCTCAAAATTGTTCTAATAGACTTAAGGAATATATCTGAAACATTATACTTTCAAACTGAAAAACATTTCAATCTTTAAAACGCTCTCTTGTAAAGTTTGCAAAATACCAGTTACATCGTTCTTTCCCTGTGCTCCTCAATTTAAAAAACAAAAATTAGCAATAAATACGAGTAAAAGGACATTTTTTTTGGCAATTTTCGGCAAAAAGCAAGACTGAAAATTCAAGAATCGTATCATTTTGCAATTTTTGTTGAAAAAGGGACTTTTTTGGTTAATTTTTAGGTTGAAAAAAACAGACTTCGGAATTTTTCAGGGAAAAAAGTGGAATTTAGGCGTAATTTTTGAGTAAAAAAAGAAATACTTTTCGGGATTTTTTGCGAAAAATTGAGTTTTTAGCAAGAAACGGAACTATTCGGAAATTTTGACAAAAAGTGAAATTCTTTGATATTTTTGACAAAAAGGCAGTTTGACAATTTTAGCAAAAAGCAGGAACTTTCCTATGTATTCGTAACCCTGAAAACGCACGGTAGCCAGTTGAAAAAAGTGTGTACTTCTTCAAACTACTCACTTATTGATATTCAGCATTTTTTTTCTTGAAAATGTATAGTTATAAAAAAATAAATCTTTGAAAATCTTTTTTAAAAAGTAAAAATAGTATCTAAGCATTTAGTAACTTGAAAAGTAACATGGTACGAGCGAGAGTGTCTACTGAAACCAAAAAAGCAAATTTCTTTTTTTCTTGCCTACTTCGTGCTTTTTTCTTGCTTTCAAATATGAAGTTTTGTACCCCCCTCGGCCCCCTCATGTTTACGCATAAAAAAATCTTCGCTCCCCTCGGCTCCCCACAGTTTTCTCTGAAAAATTTATTTGTTGAAGCAAGAAAATAAACAATCGACATTTTGGGTAATTTTTCGAAAATCCTTCATAATGAAAGAATATTCCATCGAAACGAAGGTAAATCACTGCTCAAGCGAAGCGAGAATTTTTCGATTTTTTTTTTTGAAAAATCAGTGGTTTTGTTTAGAAAAAAATATAAAATTCGCACTTTTCAAATGGTTTGGATGCTACGAATATTTCTGGAATTTTTATATTTTAATTTTTGAATTTTGTAAAGCCCCATAAGCAGCATCTTAAATAGCCCGAGCGAAGCGAGGGCAAGAGCTTTGGAAAATTTGCAATTCGAAAAATAGAATAACATCAATTTTAATGAAGGATTCGACTTTTCTGATTTCCGCATTTTTCAGAATTCGTGGGATAACTTCAATTTTTCAGAGATTTTTATGTGAAATTTTGGAAATTTTCTTGCTTTTCGAAGGAATTTCTATACTATTTTCTTGCTATTTTCTTGCCAGTAGACACTCTGCGAGCCCTGAAGTTTTCGCTGCTCAAATTAGTTTCCTTGCCTTCGTGGAGATATCGAAAACCTCATTGGAAGCTCCAGAATGGCTCGAAATATTGTAATGAAATTCGAATTTAGGGGATTGGTTTTTGATAAATACTACAACCATTCCCATAAATATCCAAAAATTTCTCCAATGAATAGAATACAAATTTTTTTTCAAATTCATTATTTTAAATTTTTCCCCTTATAAAATATTCTGATTAAAAAACGCGTTCAAGGTACATATATTCGTCTAAAAATCAGCTCAAATGTGAATAACACCTTTGAACTGGCTGAGAATAAGTTGCCTCAATTGATTTCCACTCCATCACGTATACCTACTTTCTTATTTTTAGAGATATGGTATCCATAATTGTTGCTACCCCTCCAATTTTGATCACTGATAGGCAAAAACTGAAATAACCTGGAACTAAATATAGTTTAAGGGTATGTTAGGATCTAATGTAAAAAATTCAAGGAAGTTACTGCTCTTCAGTTTTCATTTTGCTGAAATAAAGGGTGCCTCTGGATACCCCAATAGTCTCAAGACCCCAAACACAAATTCATTTCAAATGAAATAACACGAGAACGACAGTGTTGATACAAAGACAAAAGATCTCCTCAAGGACCATACTCGAGAAAACCTTTATAAAACACACATACATCGATACACTAACCAAATCTCACATTCTAAAACACAAAATGGCTGCTACACATTATAACGAGCAAAAACCCCCAATCGAATAATTAACTTCCTAAGCATAATTATCGATTCAAATCAAACCTCGTCCTCGGAAACAATAGCAAACGATCTACGTTCTTCGCACGTCTACGAGCCATTACACGTCGTGTATTCTCATTCACACGTTTCAGCAGCACGTCGCGTCGTCGCCTAGTCGGACCATCTCGTACTTAATTATACCATACATCATATTAATTTATTAGATATGTATATCTATTGGAACACGCCAAGTTGTCTTCCGACAAGAATACCTATACGTTTCGTGCGATATACACTATAAAATGTTGAGAACCTCTGCTGCTGGGAGCTTACGTTAGGTGTACATTTCGATGTCATAAATCGCTACACGGAAAAAAAAAGTATGGGTAATTTTTACTATTTCAGCATAGTAACCGGATCCCATTCAAAAATATGATAAAATTTGTTTCAAAACTCAGTATTTCTCACTGTTCAATTACAATAATTTTTACTGTAATTGTATAGTAAAAATTATCCCATTTTAATAAATTTTACTATGGCAATAGTAAAAATGACATGATCCAATTGTATACAAATAGTTAGTTGATAAAGTAAAAATTACTCATCTTGAGGTAATTTTTACTTCATAAAAAGTAAAAATTACTCATGTCAGGGTAATTTTTACTATTTGGCTATAGTAAAAAGTATTCCAATAAATAAAATGAAAATTCATTCGGCAAATGATATCAAATTTCCAAATTCAATTTTCAAAAATTAAAATGAGGTGGTAGGAGGGTTCAAATTTCATTTTTTTCTGCACTATTGTCATGTGCTCGCTCCGAAGTATTTTTCCAGCTCTTCACTTCCTACGAAAAATCCATCACCTACCTACCTAATGGGGATTCGAACCTGGGTCCCTACAATTCCTAACTACCAGCCCTACCTACTCGGCTATGAGAACCGATCGAGAGTTAGGGCATTAAAAGAATATATTTGTTTGTCATCGCATTGCGATGCTTTAAATTTTCAATTAATTTGTCAAGGAGGTGTAGGTACGAGTAAATGAAATCAAAACTTCCACGAATTAGCAAAGTACGTGTGTTATTTCAATTTTATTATGAATTCGAAAATCGAAAATCTAATAAATTTCCTTTTTGATGAGGAGGAGGGGAGACAAATAAATTCTACATTGAAGGAAATTGAAAATTAATAGTTGTCTTGGGATAGTTTTATTAAAATAGATAAATGGTATTACACCAACTAAGATTGTAAAATGTAAGGAAAATGGTATATAAAAATCTGAAATTTGGTTTATAAGTAGCCTATATTAGGTATACTAAAATCAAACACTCGAATCGATTGCGACCATTTTCGAGTGAATCTGGAGCCTCCAGCAGAAGTTTTCTTTCCGCCAGCTCACTGGAGTTGCTCCAGAAGGCAATATAATCAACGTCACCAGCTTTAAAATTTAATTCTAGGTACCATAAGTTCAATATTTTCACGTTGAATCGCAAATCAGAGGTGAGGTGGCAAGTTCAAACTCGTAGATATTTTTCGCAGGTTGAATATTCCATATTTTTGAAAATTTACTTAAAAGTAACAGTAAAAATTACCTCAACAAGTGCATAGGTAATTTTTACTCGGATATAATAGTAAAAATTACCTTTAAAACTGTGTAATTTTTACTCGGACAGAGTAGTAAAAATTACCTCTACAACTGTGTAATTTTTATTTGAACAGAATAGTAAAAATTTACCATCCGTAAATAGTAAAAATTACATTGAATTTTGTGAAAAAAAATACCATACAGAAAAGTAATTTTTACTTTCATCACGAATTGAACCACACGTTGAGTGATTTTTACTATGAGATTAGTAAATTCTACTGTGAGAGAAATAAATTTTACCTAATTCTACGTAAAATGTATTTTTTGGCTGACATTTATTATTATTTGACCAGTAATTTTTATTAAAATTTTTTTCCGTGTAGCAGCCAACTCTATCTATAGCCCCGAGGTAAACCATTGATTCTTCTACTGCGGTTCATATCGTTTAATCGAAAGAGCTTATTGCGCTCTCGACACGATACTCCAGCATCGCGACCATCCAACACTAGATCTGCTATACAGCTGTATGGAGTGTATCTCATCTCACAGCTCCAATAAGAAGAAGAGCGTGAGCGGTGGCTGTAACAAGAATCGATGGACGACGAGAACTACTCGGAGAACAAGAACTACAACGACAGCACAAGTATCGACAACGTGCCCGCAACAAGAATCTACGCCATTCTGACGTATTAGTTTTACTTTTGATGTCTCCAGGTTTTCGTCTACCTCTCACTCGCTGTTACTCCAAGACAATAACCGCCGTTTCCTGGTGGTAGTGGTGCGGTTTTTTTCTTCATTCTTGGGACTCTGTAGCTCGTCGTCGTCGTCGCCTTCATCGCGATACGTGCTCCGTGCTTCTCTCTCTCTTGCGCTCGCTCGCTTCGTATATTTTACATCATTCGGCTGGTTTCGTTCCATCTCCAAGAACAGTCTGAAATTCGTTCATCGAATGCGGGCTATGATACGCGCGCGATCAAGTTGCTCACACGACGAAAATTTTTCAATTTAGAGGTGTTTTGTGGTGATTGTTTTTGTTTCCTGTCCGGAGCTTTTAAAAAAATTTTAGTGTTCATGTGCGCGCGCGCGACCTCGCGCTCCGGGTCAATTTTCTATTTCTTCGGCCAAATGTGAATTTTGCGCGGAATGTGATCAGTTTCAAATTTCGTTTACGGTTGAATTTTTTCTTCATTTCGTTGTTTTTTTAGTTCATACTTGAAAATACATACCATATAGTGCGAGTGTAACCATTATCGGTGATTTTCGCGCTGATTTACGAGTGTTCAAGGTGTTTTTTTCTTGAATGTCGCTGAGCAAGCCTTATACTTTGTTATGTTTTACCAAGATCGATGCGATAGTCAATCTTTACAACGTATTTTTAATTCCAACGAACACCGATAAAAAGTAAGCTTTTTTACACTTTTAATTTTACATTCGTATCAGTCGACTTTTCACATACACATTCAAATAAGGCAATACACCTACCTACTCTCTAAACAGAAAAAAAAGGAACCAGTACCTACTAAAAGATCTACAAAAGCGTTTCGTTTTCTTATTCCTTCTACATATAACATCTTTGTACACAACGGAGCAATTAAATTGGAATTTTTTTATTACAATCGTATTACTGCCAATATCAACAACACTTTCTCTTCCATTATGATAAAAAAATTCCACGATTAATTTTTCCTCTTACAAATAGACTGGTGTGTAAACGAAGCAAAAGATCACACGTGTGAATTCTGCAAATAAACTATCCACCCTTTGCTTTTCTATTCAACCACCACCTACATCGTTCTCATCACAAAATAAGTACACTCTTGTCACACACTTTGAGTTATTGCATAACTCGAAAAATCCTTCACATTCTATCCATTCAAAACTTTACCCACCTTTTTCATTCAACTTCCTACCATAAGCTTCTGAATGGAGAAAGGAATACCTACTCAATGTCCACCACACGTAACTTTTCTTCTTTTCGAGCTTCATATGGCACAAGGCCATGCTACCTCGAATCTATGAAAAATTCTCAAATAATGTATGGTCGCTCGAGATAAGATTCTTTACTTTTCCGAGACAAACAAATCTGTGAGAGGTGTTTTTGTGCAATTTGACATGAAGGACATCTTTGAGAATCCGATGAGTAGGCAAATACGTATTAGGTCAGATTGAAAATCTCATATTTTTTCACAAGTGAGAGAGAAACGTGAGTTGAAAAAGACCAAGTACGTATACGTACATTTGTTTTTTTCTCAACGACTTATATTGGCAGCTTTCTCACAACTGAATTTCCTTTTTGCTCTATTCCTTCTGAAATTCAAATGGCTCAATATATCTTCTTGTCATTTGTCACTTTAATTATTCATCAATTTGAATCGAAAAACGAATGCACGTATTTGACTGATAGATTATCTCATATTTTGAGTGATGTTTAACGATGATGTAAGAGATATTCAAGATCAACATGATAAGAGAATAAAGCAACATAGGCTTCCTTAAGATGTTTACTATTGGAAAAACTGGATAATCGTTAGCCACCGTTTAACCTTGACTTAATGGCACCTATACGCGTATTGCAATGGAAAGCGAATAAAAGAAGAAAAAAAAGCCTTTTAAGAACTCACTAATTACATTACGACTACTGATGTTGCACGAAATTCAGATATTTTAGTCGTAAAATTGAGAAAGAACCTGTTTGAATAATTACCATAAGAGATAGTACACATACGTGTGTTTTAGATACGTAAATATAGCCAAGCATACGAGTACGTGTACTTACTGACATTATAAATATATGCCTATGTAGAATGAAGTAATTTTAGAAAAGGCGTTGTACCAGAAGGATCAAGTACTTCAGTTTGATCGTGAATTGAAAAAACACACGATTAATTTGACCTATTCGACGAATTAGAAAAAGGGGGAAATCGAACATCCACTCGTCATTTTGCCAAAACCACGAAAATCATGATTGTATTGCATAGATTCCAAAGAAAAACAAAAAAAAATCTGCCACACATCAGGTCCTTGATCCAGTTGCGGATGCAAATAGCAGTTCACCTTTTTGTTTCTGTCAGTCTGAGTGTTTCATTTCTTCTCAAGAAAAAGTCGTGATCTAATCCTAGATCAGGCGCGGCCAATATGTCAATCTATACAGTAAACGTTTTATCGATCAATATTGTGATTCATGCTCGCAGCCAGTGGATCTATATAGAACGATATGTACGTACTTATGTATTTATAGAGCGAGGTTTTATGTTAAAATTATACGAATAAGATGATCTATTCCAGAGAAGATTCGCACAATTTTTTTTTCAACCGGTTTACATCCATTTGTAGTCCTCACACACTGTGCGTAAATCCTGATACTTTGGGCTACCTTCGACGATAAACTTCAAATACCCGACTCGGCCGCGATCGTAAGATTAAGAAAAAATGATGCACATTTGGAAACTTTTAGAAAAGTTTTACTACGTCCAGTTTCATTATTGGCTTTCACTCCGGAATGCTGTTGGACGATAGAGGTTTCAGTTGACGTAGAACTTTGCATGATGCTTGACTGATTTGGAAAACTGGATCGTATATGGTGGGTAAACACGTGAACGAGGGGCAGTCTCGGTCGTTCATGTCTTTTTTTTTCGCATATTATTGCATAAGTATTGTCTTCCAGTTCGACTTTTCGAAACGTGTTATGTGAGGAAATTGTACACCGCGATGCAAGTACGAGTACATACGTGTTCTACTTACGTTTCATTAATGTTATGATTCCGAGTTATCGGATTTATTTATAAACTTGACGGCTTCTTATTCGTAGGTATATTTTTATCGAATAAATTGTATCTACTGCTGATTAGATTGAATTACATTCAAATTTCATTTTATGAGTCTTATTTAAAAATGTTAATTAGCATTTTACACTCTTCTTATCACGTAAAATGACCAATGACCAGTAAACATTGAGAGAAACACGAATAATTTATCTAAAAATCTCTCACAAACATAGCCATTCAAGTAGTTCTAAATACTACAGATAGACCAAGACAAAATAGGAAAAAATTTAAAACCATTTACCGAATCAGATATGAGAAGAGAAGGGGGGATCAGCTCGCAGATTTCTCTCACAGGAACTTAATCAAAATCACAGTTGAATTCACCTTTGACTTCGATGTGTCGAAATAAATAGTTTTGGAGACCTGACAGATATAAATAGACTCTTAAATACCAAGTTGAATCAACAGAAAGTTCTGTTATCCATTTTGTGGTAACAGGTGAGTAATAAATTTCAACCTGGGGTTACAAGCATATCAACTGTAAGAAAATTAACCATAATTTATTCCGTTTTCAATACACAAATGAGTAGGTATAAAAAAAAACAACAAGATTTCAAATGTTTTGGCAAAAAAGAGACACAAACTGGAGCAATTTGCAGTCTACAACTCCGTACACTCTTTTACCTTTGAAGTTCACAAGGAAATCACTGCAAGAATGAAGAAAACTAAATTTTGGTGCAAATACGATGGCCAGATGACCTCAACAAAATGAAAGAAAAATTTCAAATTTTTAGTCAATTTTTGACCGCTCTAGCTGTAAGAGCTTCAAGCTTAAAAAAATTGAAAATTTTTTGAATTTTTTTTTTCGATTTTTTTTTTGTGGCTCGATGTCTTTAGAACTTCCATATTATCACGTTTAAAGCATTAAAAAAGCTCAAAGTTTACTTTTGTCAAGTTGAGACATTTTTAGAATAATAGTTTTTTCTTTCAAAATATAATTATTTTGTAATGATTTCCTCAAGTCAAGATACAGCTTGAGAAAGGTCGTAAAAAAATTGAAATATTTGCTGCATCATGTTGAGGCAATTTGACCAAAATTTTTTGGTTTGTTCAATCAAATTTTTAAAAAAAATCAAATTAGCTTTGTCAGGCTCTTCTGAGTCTAAAATTTACTTCAATTACATGCATTATTGGAAATCATCAAAAAAAAATTAAAACAGTATGATTTTGATGAAAACAAATAATTTTGGTGGCTGATTCAACCATGCGCCTCTTTTCTAGTCAAAATTGACGTTTTGTAAAAAATTCGACTCCAAAACCGAATTTTCAAACTGTTTTCTCTTCATTTCCAGAAGAAAAAATTTAAGATACTCTACTCAGATGATCAACGTATGAAAAAAAGACAACCTGGAATTTTGTGAAATTGACCAATAAAGACTATTTTCAGATATGCAAATAAGAAAAGTGGTAAAAATTTTGAAAAAATTGATACACCTCTACCCAGAAGAATACGAATTTTGAGGAAACTATACCACCCTTTCACTGTCTTTCAAAATTTATAAAGTAAACAAGTAATTAGATGAACAATAAAACGACCCTATATTCGATACAATCGTCTCATACGAAAATGTTGAAAAATTGGAAAAACATTTTCCGCTAGTTCGTTCTGTGAAAATCATAATCCTCGAAAAAAAAACACCCAGCTATAATGAACGTAAAAATGCTTACTTGTTGAAAATAGGGCAAAATACTTCGATGCATCACGATTACATCATAATGACGATTCAACGTCAAACTTGGCAAAACACCCCGAGGCAACATCGCGAATAAAAACCCATATACAACGTTCGTCGCACACAATTACTCGGCTCGTTTCGTGAAATTTTCCTACCATTAAGTAGCGTCCAACTTTCATCTCGAATTACCTAGGTTTAAATAACCGTCTTTTTTTTGTTTTCGTTAGTCAGATTACTTACCTACTTTAAAAGGTCAATTAATCTATATGGTTCACGAAAAGAACTCAAAACGATAAGAGATGTACAATGTACAATTGTACATGTACATAGCTCCATTATGATATTAAAGAAAGAAAGAGAAGGCAAATCTACGAGAGCGCATAAAATTATCAATCTATTACACGTACATATACCTAGGTTCATAGTCATACGTCTAACTACATACACACATCCGTAGCTATTTTAGTGTATTACTCTCGTGAAGCAACCAACAAGATAATTTCTTCATAAAATATACCATAACTTTTACTTATTTATGCGGCTTAATTGGAGAAAATTGAATTACCAAAGCGGCCAACGAACTGAGGGGAAAAAACACGCACAAAATTCAACGTGTACTTTGCACGAGAAGAAGGGAAAAACGAAAAGAAGAAAAAATATTCGTATATGAGATGATAAAAAAATTACATACGTAAACGTATTTAAAGAAAGTGTACCTAGTACACTACGAGTACATCTGTACATTTGAGATGACAAGCATGAATCCTAGTCATGATCGTAATACCAGATAAGTGCCAATTATTGTTCATTATTTTGAAAAATGGACAGATTTTATCAAAGCTGTATACGATGTACGTTGTACGCGTGCGACGACGACCGACGTGAAGAGTCGAGTACATCGGATTAGTCAAGTGTAAGTGTTTGCCAGGCTGCATTGCAGAGACAGAGACCGTGTGATTTTTCTTTCCTGGTTTAACCTTTCATTGAGTTGGAGTACTCGCAGGTGATGCAGAAGGCGGACAATTCCGTTGGGAACGAGAGGTGCAAGGACGATTGCGATGACTCCTTAAAACCCCCTAGCATTTATAACAAGTACTCGTACTGACATATCTCGTCTATTATGGAAGATTAGATCGCGAATAATAAAAATACGCGACTGTCACTTTTCTCACACGTGAAATCCAAGAAAAGCTTCTTACGCAATTTCTATACTTATAATATTTATATTCGTACGGTATAAATGACGATTCGCGAGCAACGATGGTGGAGAGGTGGAGATGGATTAAATATGTGGAACAGGTTTAATGAAACCTTTTTCCTATCTATCTCTCTCTCTTCACCGTGTCTGAGCTCCCCTTTCGGAGCATTACAATGCGTGCTCTGCGTGTTGACATTGTATAAGATGAATGCGAATTTTGAATTCAAATTACGTATATAGGTATGTGCACGAATACCATGCGAATATCGTACGACTGCATGTAGTACGTATTCGTAGAATACTATACCTACCTCTATGGTGCTACCTACAAAATAACGTAGACTTTACTCCGGTTAATCGTATCCGATGTACTCGAATTGTACGAGTGTAATGTGGGTTAAAGAAGTGAAATGTAAAAATGGTATTCATATGTATATTGTATAAGAGAAATGACGCGGAGGTATTAAATAATTTAAGCAGCGTACGAGCACAAATTACGTAATTTTACGGAACGTTTTATGATTTATGTGTAAATGTCACGTTTGCTTTCGTTGTCCTGATCGTTGGTGGTGGTGGTGCTGTTCTCTTATAGCTACTGCATTTGCTGCTGCTATTGCTATCGGTGCTATGTGTGAAGATTATATACAAGTACAAGGTGACTTAGGTATTAACACTTTTCTTTTTAACGAGTTATTCAAACTATTTGTACGTATACAACGTATACATACATAGGTATACAATGTAGAAGTGTAGAGGTAGAGAGCATCAACATACACACCGGGAGTCCTATCACTTTAGATCTGCTGTCAGTTGACGACAGAATTCATTGTAACTAAACTAACAAGAAAACGCGAATACAGACAAATCAAACCTCAAAAATCGAAAGGATTCGCAAGAGGCCAAAATCTTCCAAATCATAAATTTTTCCTTATAATTACCTCATACGTCCTACTTAGTGATGGTTCCTCAATTCAGCGCATCTGAGTTACTACTTGTATTGGTGCTCTTAAAGTTCAAATAAAGCCTAGTTAGATTACAAGAGAAAATATCATACAGATGTCTGTCTACGGTTTTAAGCAGATCGCGATTCAGAGGGAAAACATGGTCTGAAATCCCCATAACCAAAATTTCAGCTCATTAAATTGTTTTTAAGCGAATTTTAAAAAATTCAAAATTGACCATTTTATTAATTTACACTCTTTGAAAAAAAGTTTAAAAAATAAAATATTTGATAAAAATGACAAAAATCAGTCCTAAAACCAATATCAACCCCCCTCTCCCTCCAACCAACAAAATTATTTCACGATTTTCAGCAACTCTACAAACTGCAGCGCAATTTTCGGTTTCATTAGAATTTTGAAATTTCTTCAAAAAGATGAGAAATCAATTTGGGCAGCTAAAGATCAAATCGTACCTTCTCTGGCCCTATTTGAAAAATAGGTCAACGATTCAGCAGATTTTTCAGGCGAACACCTCCTCAAATGAGTTTTGGCATGGAAAAAAATTTGAAAGATCAACAATTTTCTGTTCGTAAGAACCAATCCACAGAATCCAAAGTTCACCTTCTAGAGCAGAGTCCTGCACGGTATAGTTAAAAGTTATCTGCGTTAGTCGCGCGCCGAGTGCGGGTAGCTATGGTTATTAGTCATCCTAACGGCAGGTTATAACCGCACCGGCCGGTGCGATTATATTTGTAACTCAGATAACGTAACCATTGACTAACTTGTAGTTAAGATAACTCCACTACCTGCGATTATCCGCACTCACATCTTCGAAAAAACTGGTACATTATATTCCAATTTCAATTTTTTTGAAAATTTTGCTGATTGCAAGGTACATTTGACTTTGTTAATTTTTGGTGTTTAGTTTCTGAAAATTGGCAAGTGAACAGATTGTGATAAAGTAGTGATTATTTCAAAAAAATATTAACTTTTTCAAAAAAAAATGCTGTTAGATACCATTTTACATGTTTGAAGAATTTTTTTAAAATGATTACTCGCCATACTGTTTGCGTGTTTGGTTGAAATTTTTTTCCAACTAATTTGCGTTGACTGGGATACTTGTTGATGAGAATTAATTAATAAGTAATTGGTTACCTTAGTTAGAAGAAATCTTAAAAGTTTATACTAATTCATATTGACGTGAATTTTTTGAAAAAATTATCTTTTGAAAAATTTGATACATTTAGAAAGCAAAACATGATTTTAACCTAATTTGACTTCAGTTTTTATGTTTTTTTTTTTAAAGATTGAAGCATTGCAGTAAAAAGTTGTATTACCTACAAACATTATTCATGCTATAAAAAAAATTGACCTGAATTCTGAGATAAGACCACATTTTTAATGATTTGACACATTTGAAAAGTAAAACTCAATTTTAAGCAAATTTGACCATAATTTTCCTGTTTTTTTTTTTTTTTTTTTTTTTTTTTAAATTGAATCATTGCGGTGAAACGATAATTTTTAATAATTCTTACGTCCAAAATAAGTTTTATATCCGTTTTTGGCTGAAGTGTACAATTCTTTATTATCTCAGAACAAACTTTTGTGATTTCAAAAAGAACCAATTTTTATAAAAATTAAATATTGTTTGCGAATTATGTGATGAAAAAGTACCTTTTTTTGTTGGTATTTCAGCAAAAGTTGGGACTTTTTAGCAGTTTTGACTGCAATGAAGAAACCTTATTCTGGCAAATTTCAATTAAAACGACATTATTTTCCACGCACGAGCTCAATTTTTTCATTTTTCAACTTTGGTCTGGGAATTGAAACGGAAAATAATCAAATTTTTCGGGCTTTCTTCCCACCCCCTTCCCCTATTCGGCCCGTCATTGCCGACTCGTAATTTTGTCAAGCAATTCGTTCGAAAATCACACTTTTAAATTCAAAAAAAACCTTCACCAAATTAGCACCTTTAAACATTTTCATAAAAAAAAATGAGGGAATCAGAGACGGACAAGGAATCGGGTGATAAATTTATTTCAAGAATTAAACTCATAAATTATGGCAAAAAGTGTGCCAATTTAGAAAATTAATTTATGGGATCACTGATTGTTCTCTCCATATGAAAATCTTTACAACGCTGGCGAATGCGGTATAATCGCAGTTATTAACCTAACTACCGCTGCATCGGCGGGTAGTTGTAGTTAGTTATTTGTCGGTTGCGCGCGCCGACAAAATTAACTGCAGTTCGTAACCTGTAGTTAGATTAGCCGATAGCTCCGGCGGTTATTCGGCTATTTTAACTATACCGTGCAGGACTCTGTTCTAGAGCCATTCTGGAGGCTCAAGTGTGTGTAATTTCAAAATACCCCAGTATCATTCATTATGAAAATGCTGATAAAAAACACACTCGAAACGTTTGCCTGGAAATCAATTCAAATATGGTTGAACTCGTTTAATACGAGTCAGTCAAAAATAAGCCGGAATTCGATTTTTAGCGTCTCAAATGCATTTTCGCGTTTTCTGGAGAAATTTCAAAATTCTGTAGAAATTGAAAGTGGCACTGGATGTTCCAGAACTGCTTGAAATGGTGAAATTCGGGTTGGAGAGTCGATATTGGTTTCGAGATTAATTTTCATAATTTTTACTCAATAATTAACTAATAGATCTTTTTTTTTTTAAAAAAAAAACATGAATCGCCGAAAATGGTCAATTTTGAATTTTAAAAAATCGAATAATCAATTTGAACAACTGAATTTTGGTTATGTTATGGCGACCATACTTTTCCCAAAAGTCGTGGTCCCATTCAAATCAAAAACGATATTGAGAGGTTCCTTGATCAGATGACTTAATTGAAGCA
The DNA here is from genome assembly GCF_950023065.1 of Planococcus citri. Lineage (NCBI taxonomy): Eukaryota > Metazoa > Arthropoda > Insecta > Hemiptera > Pseudococcidae > Planococcus > Planococcus citri. Next base: position 39,511,700 of record NC_088678.1, read on the forward strand.
TACGTTTCCAAAACGCACTAAGTCCATTTTCAAAGATTCTGAGGTTGCAAGGCTATCTAGCACAAAGTTGCGGCCCAAAAAATCAGCCAATTTGGGCCATTTCTACGTTTCCAAATTGTACTAAGTACCATGAATTTCTTATCAATATTTTTTTGGACTTGGTGCGTTTTGGAAACGTATGCTTCAATTAGAAGTGGCATTTTTTTTGGATGCGTTGCACGAAAGCAACAGAAAAACACAACTGAAAATGGTCTCTGCCCTCTGTTCTCTAGTGTTTTAATCCTGTCCCTTCTAGTTCAATTAGATAATCGATCGCTCTCATGCCCTATCGGATCGTATTTTGAAACAAATTTATGATTCAATGAAAAAAATATTTACCGAAACTACGAAGAATATCGGTACAATCTTGGGGTAACGTAAGTCGTCTTGGATTTTTTTTTTGCAAAATTGAAAGGGCAGGGGGATTCAAAATAAAATGTTATGGGAGAAACTTAAAAAAGTAGGAATTCCCTTATGGGTGGAACCGACCTTGGCTTTGCACTAGTTTCCAAAAACTTGTTAGTTAATGGAGTAGGTACTGAATATAGAAATTCGCGAATAATTTATCGAGTTCTATTTTATAAACTTGAATATTGTGCATTTGAGATTCACCAGCAAATTGACGTTATTACTAATTAATTAATTGTGGCACTTAGTTATATTTAATGAAATAAATGATGGATGTAATTAATTAGGACCACACAGAAAGCATGGTTATAGAAAAGGGAAGTAAACGACCCATTTCTATGAAATGGAGTGTTCTTCTGCGAAATATTGCACGTTTTATTGTAATTCGTGACATCATGATATGTAGCTATCTTGAAAAATGTAATCAATTAATTGATTATATCATCACTCATCAGCATCCTCGAGTTGAAGGATTCTGGTTGGAGGAGGAGGAGGAGGAGGAAGGAAGAGAGTGGTTCAAAGAAATATTACACGGAATTCAATTTTTACCCCATTCTGATGACCTGTTGAAGACTCCAGTACGTGTACTTTTTCTTCAGGAAAAATTGAAAAAAAAAAAAACAGAAAAACTCAACTTATGCGAAGACCATAATATAATGGGGTAAAAGCGGTCTTCCACACTCTCTCTTCAAGGCACGGTCAGGCACTAAATTTTGACCCACTGGTCTACAACAGGAATTCTGCATCTGCAGACATCAGCATTATCAATGCTTGAAATCGGATGTAATCCCTCAAGATGAAATTTATGGTAAAAAATCTCTGAATTTAAATTAGGAATCAAAATACCAGAATGGATCTTCCTAATCATACTCCTCGCTGCCAGAACTTCATCAATTATGAAATTAGGCTGCTCGCACACGGTAAATTCTCCACTATCAGCAGTCTGCTTCCTGATCCGAATCAGGACACCCGATACGTGTACGAATACCCATCGTAAAACGTTTTACACAACGTGATGAGAGAATTTCCAAAAGTGTGCACGTGCTAAGAAGCGCCAGCAATTGTAGTACCCCCTACCACATTACTATATCTGTACCTAAACACAGCATAAACACTCAGTATGAATGTGTATGGTATACCTAGTAGGTATCTAGTATGTGTAATGTATACGCGAAACGAGAGAGAATTTAATTGGATTAACGAGCTGCGAAATTAGGAAAGTTTGTAGTGCCGTAGGTGGTCTCCAGTGGCCGCGAAGTGTTTTCCAATTAGTATCGCTCGAGATTTGATACACACGTGTGAAAATACACAGCATACCAGAAAGGAAAACGAAAGGAACCAAAGGAAAGGGTTATATATAGATGAGTATCGTATTGTTTTAACGTATCTAACAGGCGATATGTGATACTCACGATGATAGATTCACCTGCAGATGTTGAAAAACCTTTAACCGAGTTTTTATTAACGCGTGTCACGTTGAAAAGAATTTTTTTATGGTGAAAAACATGTTTTCATGTATCTGATACATTTATATTTATTCGTATACCTAATATAATCTCTGCACTTTCCCCAGATTATTCGTTTCCTCGTCACTTTTGGTTCACTATGCGGTACCTTTTAATATCACGACATTTTGTTGGTCTGTCTCTGTAGAACAGATTAGGTATAATTAGAGAAGAATCGATTAGTATGAAATCGACCGAGATGTTGATTAATGAGCCCACTAATGTGAAGTGTCGAGACGATAGCTGCGGTTTGTGTACGAGGTGCTATGAGGTTTTTCAGAACTGCACTACGAAGACTTCAGTTTTAATGGGTGTTTAATTCAGCAACTAACTAAATCCTGTTTTTTTTTTTGCCATTTTAGCATTCTCAATAAATTGATATTGATATTTTTTTCGAGATTGGTGTAAGAAGAAACTAGTGGTTTGAGGAATATCTCACAATCTCACAGATCAAGCAAAAATTTTTCCTGGGTCAAAACATTTAGGAACAGAGATGATGAGAGCCAGTTACCGAATTTGTTTTTCATTCTAACAGCATCTCGACCTCGATAGATTTTTCCACGATGATCTGTTCACAAAATGTGACATTTCATGTACTCGAGTCGTATGCTTATTGCTTGGTAGCTTACTCTGTCTTTTCAGAAACCTTTTATTTCCTCAGTAGCACATCAATATTATAATATACTTCAGATGATTTCAGTGTTTTTCCACTCGTTCCGTTTCCTTTTCATTTCCTGATTGAAGGCGACGCGACGCGACGTTGGATTTACAAATACTCGAGTCTGCGTCTGCGGCGTAGACACCTATTACTATGGTTAATTATTTTCAATCGAATTATTAAAAGCGAGCAATTACAGTATAGATCGAGGAGGCGATTCGACAACAGTGGCGCAAAGAGACACCGCCGCCGCGACGAGCGGTGATAAAATATTAATTATTTCGCTACCTTTATGCGTATTTTTTCCGGCGGCGGGGCGATATTCTTGTCGCGTCGCGTCGATGACGTTGGCGGTAAAGCAAAGCAAAACGACGACTTCGGATATCGAAGACCGCGGGCTCCTTCGCGGAAAATTAATTACCGTTACTGTAACAGTACTCATTCGTTCAAACAAATTTTTTTTCTCAGCTGAGGAGTCGGCTCGATCGCTTGAGCGGGGGCGGCCGAGCCCGGCCATATTGGGCGCAAAGAGACGCGGTTCGCGAGGAGTAAAATGATGATTAAACGTAGCCTATTTATCGTGCCACATCGGTTCCAGTGAAAGTGATTATCAAATGCGAGTAGGTAATTTCGTGATTCAAATTCGTTGTAGGTACATTGTGTGGTATGTGTATGTAGCATAATATGTATAAGGAGGTAGAGGTACGAGTACATAAAGGTACACGCGTTGTGCGTATATGATTATGATTTTCATAATATTATGGGCGCGTGTGTGAGGTGATCGCGAGCGGGCTCGGCTCGCGATCTCAGACGAATGAGAAGGCAGCGGCGCGGCGGAGTGGTATAATCGCGAGCGATACGTAATAGCTAGAGTAAGAGGTGCACGCACACGGCCACGCTACATACGTATACTAATCGAATTGAACGGGACGAATAATGATTTAATCCGTGTGTATCGGATTATCCTTATTTAAAGTATGCTAAGTTCTCTTATTACAGTATTGGTGTAATTACTGCGTCATCGTATCTTCAGACGAAGGTAAGGTAATGGTATATGTCTTTTGAGTACGAACTGAATCGTATCTATGGGTATTAAAGCGTTAAGTGTATCGAAATCATCATAGTGGAAAAGACGAACTCATCAAAATGCAGTGACAGTATAGGTATGTAATATTGATGATATGGATAACATGTATGTACAATTGTGCAGTGTACATAACATATTATTGGGATGAATCGAAAAAAAAAAATCTCATGAAAAATTTGACCCCCTTCATGCAGTAAATTGTATACCCCCCCCCCCCTAGAAACTCCTTCGAGTTTCTGCATCCCTCTGATGCAATGAGATTCAAATCCAAGCGGGAATTAGTGGCTAAAAAGCTGCAGTTTGTGAAGATCGAAGTATTTCTGGCTCAAAAAAATAAGAACACTCGTTTTTTAGTTTGAAAATTTGATACATCGCCTTCAAATTCGTATTCAGCATGTGAAATAACCCAGATCTCTAGAGTCATTAGACGATCACTTTACCTGACTTTTCGAATTTCAATTTCTAATTACAATTCTTCTCAATTCCTGCTGTACGAGGAGGCTTCAATAAGTAAGTAAACTGACAATCTCAATATTTCGTGTAAAAATTTGTCAATTCGAATGAAATTAGGGTAATTTTCCGACTCAATGTCCCCGAGATCCGTTTTATTTAAACAAGTTTTCAAATTACTTCAGAAAAGAAAGTCTTCGCCCGAACGCGGAAACATAAAATACCTCCATTTTCAACTTATTAATTATTAGAGGGAGGAGGGGGGGGGGGCGCAAAGAAAAAATGTCCGAAGTTTTCGACCAAATTCAGCGAAGACTATCTTTTCGAACTAAAAGCCATCTAAAAAAAAATTTCAGCTTCGGAAGTGCCCCCCCCCAAAGGTAAGATAAAGGCTCTTCAAATAGGAGATATTAATTATGAAAAAGCGTGGTTTTTGGATTTTGACGGCAATAGCCTAGGTCAGCGCAGAATCTCAAATAAAGAGTGGACCATTTTCTCAAAAACAGTTTGGGAAAGAAGTAGAGCGGTAAATGTAGTCACCGCGTGCATTCTGAAGATGTTAGACTAGAGTTGTTTTTACTTTCCATCTTTCGAAAAGCGTGAGATGAAGATTAAGCTGGAGATAAAATTTAATTTAATTTCTGGCTTCAAATTTTCTGCGTGATTGGTTCATCTTTATCGAAATTGTAAGAAATTAATTTTGACGGAAAATAATCAGAAATGGAACATTTTTCATTTCACGAGTTCTTTCAAACTTTTCTGGAAAAATCATTGAAATTCCATGTAATTATGAAGTACTTAGCCTACTTTTGAAGTACAAATAACTGTAACTGGCTATGGCCACTAATTGAGGAAATATTCGTGAAACTTTGGTACATTGCATGAACCGAACAAGGGAACCCTCCCACATGATCTGGACTGGTGGAAAGAGGACCTAAAGAAAAAACAACCCCCAATTTTCAGCTACTGAAGTTGATTTTTCGATTTTTGCCTAGCGTTTGAAGTTATTAGCAACCAAGTGGACAAAAAATTCGATTTCTAATGTAAATTCCAGATCTTACCGGTGGTAGTATTAGTCGATTAGGTATCAAGCATAGGCCTTCGGCCAAAATTTCAGCTGCTGAAGTTTATGTGGTGGGGAGAAACGGTCAATTCTCGTATTCACAGAAAATATAAGAAAAAACAGTAAAAAAAAATCCTGTTTTGTGACCGGATGGCCGAATCCGGCCGATCGATGATGGTATGAGTCGATTTGTTATTCTGCACAGACTGTTTGACCAAATTTGAGCCCCAAATTAATTTTACAAAAAAAATTTGAAAAAAATTACGTGCTTGGTAAATGGCTAAAAGCGGTATCGAATTTTCCAGTCAAATACATTAGAAGATTTGGAAAACCCAAATTGCAACATTTAAGAGGGGAATGACCCAGCAAGGTTTTGCACAAATTACATTACTCAGAAGTGGAAAAAATCACGTTAAAAAAAATTACCTCACTTTGAGGGCCCCTGGTTCAGCCCAGTAGGCTCGAAACTTTTCAATGGTCTCTCACTCGAAGTGAACTTTATCACCAATTTTTATCAGAACCCAGGATGTTTTTTAATTCACCCCAATATGTTTGCATCAAAGTTACTATTCTACACAAATTGCCAATTTCCACCGTCGTTCAATAAAAAACACTGAAAGAATGGATACTATAACATCAACGATCAGATCTTCATTTCCTCAAAGATCAGTATTCCGGGGCAGAAATCTATTTTTCCGCCTCTCCCATCCATCCAACATAGCCCCCTTTGGCTGATAGTCGATGCAGCGATCGTTCCAACCATCGTCGTAGGCCTATATTTCCCAGAACAAAACCAACTGGGTGAAGTACATAGATATAAAAACTTCGTCAAGAAAGAAGTAGAGACCATCAAACCAGTTCTAGAAAACTACGATGAATTTACAGACATGATAATTGATATTGAGAGCTTTGAGAAAGGCCATGGTTATGTTTTGAAAGTCAGTCGATTCGAATTCAACGTAATTTTATTGTTTGATTTAATTAAATCTGACGGATGCTAGCTCTCTTCATAGACCAGTGTCCACTTTCCTTCTGAAATAGATCAGCAAATGATTAAAATAGTTGAGAACACGAACGTCAAAAAAAAACACCAACGCAAAAACCGGGAGATGACTTCATAGGATATTTTCTTAATAGGAACAAAATGGCGAATAAGTAATCGTCGTTACAGCATCCTACCTATATCTATGTACATGGTATTGAGGAACTCGATAGAGGTGTGATCGAGATGTGGAGGTTTGCTTATTGTTTAAACATATGTCTGCAGTTGGTATTGGTACATCTACTTATACATATTGGAGAGGTATAGGGCGTTCTGTTTTTCTGTTCAAGGAAGTTGATACCAGGTACCGCAACAAGTATGTAGTTATAGAAGACCGAGAGATACGTAGATGATAATCGTGTAGGCGACATGAACCTTTGGTCTAGTTATCAAGTTCAGGTGACAGAATAAAATGTTATGTTGTTGGTTTCCATTTATATTTTCGTCGCAGTTTCGAATTTCTAACGGTGTTTGTTGTGGTCAAGAAGGGAGAAAAATTATCACTACCGATGATTGCAATCTTTCAAGAGGTACCTCTACCTTCGTACTGCTGTGTAAGAGAATGTCGTATTCGGATTCTTGTTGTTGGTTAAATTCTCTGGTTTTAAATAATTATATGAATAGGTATAAATCAGGTACATTGATGATAATACAGAGATAAGTGTACACGCTGGAGAATGTCATGCAAGATAATCGTAGAAAAGCTGTATGCTTCCCTCTCTGAGTCTATGCAGAGAGGAGGCTGATGAGCGATGACGACGATAGTGTTAACGCAAGCGTAAACGTTACGTTTCATTTAACGGTAGTGTGTGTAAGCGTCGGTTACAATTTAGTATTTTACTTTTGCGTACAGTATAATATGGTATGTTTGTTTAATGTAAATGTAATTTGGCGAGAATCAGCTCTGCAAATCGACTCTATAATGTTGACTCGTCGTTTATGTGTACTTATACCACGGTTTTGAGTAAAATTTTGCCAGCATCGGCGAATACCTAAGCGTTTGTTTTTCTACGAATATTAATGTATCGCACTCGACTAGTATCTCTTGCGAGAGATTTGCTCGTGTAATAGAGAAGATGAGATGGCGAAAAATATCTCTCGACGGGCTTAGTGTTCCCTTTCCCGTCTGAAAAAGTAAAGAAATTAATCGTCAAGGCGAAATTCCTCGTAACTAAATTCAGATTGTCTATGTAAATTGGTTATTTATTGGGAGGAAAATTTTCCTGGTACTCGTTTAATCCGAGGATACGTTATGTAATGGTAAACAAGCAAATGCTGCCATTTTTAATCCGGCGAGATTGAATTGGATTTTACATCTTTTTTTCTTCTTTTATATTGGCATGGTTAAATTATGGTAATAACCCGGTATGTGGTCTGGAAAAAAATTGAAGATATTTTTTTTCTGTAGGGTTTTTCGTATTTTAGACCATTTGTTTTGGGTGTGTGTGTGTGCGAGAGTAACAGGAGTCGTCAAGTTATATACGAATGTAAACGGTTGGTGGTGGTGGTGATATGTAGGTAGGTAGAAGTCGGTAGGTTTTGTAGGAGAAAAAACAAAAATGAATAAAATATGAGAATATTTTTATAAAAATTGATTTTTAATGTTCGGACGAGATTTTACGAGCGGTCTTGTAGAATATGTAGGATGAACGATGCTGATAATCAATTCAGGGGGTCAAGTGAGATGTAATCGAAGGGTATAGTGGGTGGTTGAATCATAACGGTTACGTATATGACCTCATAGTTTGACCTTTATGGTACCATTTCTTTCTTCGAAAAAAAAATACAGGTTATGGAACTTTAATCGGAGTACATACACAGTATATGGTACACAAAATCTGTTGGAAATCAAGAGATTGGGGAATTTTCATACCAATAAAGCTCGAAATTTTTACACGAAGGAATGAACTAAATTTATAGGTAACATTCATTTTGCAGATATCTCTTAGATTGATAAAATCAATTCGCTCAGAAATCATTGGTAAACCGAAATTTTTCAGTGGAAAAATGCCAGAAAAACAAATTTTCGAGTATTGAAAATTTTTCTGAAACACTTTGTCTTCGCTACGTTTAAAATTTCGATGAGAAAACCACGTTAAAAAAATTGAGGTAGAGTTGAATTTCTAAAAGACTGATGAAATTTCAAACGAAATTCAAGAATCATCTTTAACTGCAAATCAAGGAATTTAGGAAAAGTGGAGTTGAAACAAGGCAAAAACTTGTTAATTTTTTCGAGTTTTTCAAGTTATAACAGCGATCAAAAAATTGGTACCGCTGCAGTCCAGAATATTTCTTTAGTTTCAGAAATGATAGATATCTTTCGGTATTGCAGCATATACGAAATATTCGGGAAGAAAGCATTTTTAAAACACGATTTTACCCTCAAGATAAGCCATTTGCAAATTTTCCACCACTCAGTAGAACCCTAAAAGTGATCTTGGATTTTGACGGTAATGGCCCAAGTCAACACAGAATCTCAAATATTATACTTACTTTGGATTTGGGCCATTTTTACTGAAACAGGCTGGGTGGAGGCTAGAGCGAAAAAAATCACAATTTTTACGAAAATACCTCCTCTTTGAACGCCCATATCTCCCTTCCAGGAGGACCTCCGGAGCTAAAATTTTCTGAGTGACTTAAAGCTCAAAATAAAATACGTTACTGAATTTGGCCAAAATCGTCCCATATTTGTTTTGCGATCCGCCCTAATTCACAACTTTAAAAAAATGGTATAATTTTGCGAACAATGAACAAAATATTTACAAAGCAATTAACACAAATTCTGATTTTAGTAAAAAAAAAATGAACGAACAACTTTCATCTACAGGCCTTCAGTCTCCGAAATGTTCCAGATCTTTCAAATTGCAACAACCAACACTCGAGGGAGGGGGGTGGCAAATTTTTCATAACATCGCGAATGTTGTCCGGCAAATATCATCAATCCATCCACGAACTTTTTGCCAAATACTTATGAAGCATCAAAGGGGAGAGGGGTGAGGGGGTCATGAATATTAAGGAGCTTCCCAATCATTATGGTAGTAAGGGAAATAAGGAACACTGCTCTAAAAACACGCTCGAAATTTGGTGATATATGTGTACAATCAAGCACGTAATACTGTAAATTTCCAACATCTGATTCAGTGCATCAACTCACCCCTTCACGAACGATTAGTGAGGGGGTGGCAATTTCGTATTACTATCTTCTTGTATGATGAAAGAACGATCATTTTTCAAAACAATAAAGTTGATATCATACAATTTTCTGATTTTGGATCGAAAATCTCAAATTTCCCTGACATTGCCCTTTCCCAGAAAAGTGGGAGATCTTCCAAATGGTCGTTTTTCAGCAATGGAAGTCAAATTTCTATCTGTTCCACAAGGCACAAGCACATGGAAGAATGCACTTTTTCCACACAAAACCTCCTGAAGGTATAGATATAAGCAAGGAAATGTGCTCTATAAAAAAATTGAAATAACCTATCTATTTCACTAGTCTTCGGCTTTATTGGTTGGTTATGATTACGTATACCTGCAGTATGGTGCTCGTCACATGTATTACAGTAATTCGTGTATGTAGAACGTATCTTAATCTCGTACACAACGAGTTGGAATTGCATTTCATATGCAGCAATCAATGCGGTGGCGATGGCGAGGCGACCAACTAACCGGTTATATGTATTATATTTAGTGTATGAACGAACAGTAACACGTACGAAACAATGTTATCCATCGGGGAGACCCGTTAGACAGTTGAATAGATTAGGTTCTCCTTTTTTTTCCATTTGGCGTGCCAAAACGATAGCCGAATTATAATTAGAAATTGAGCGTAATATGAAAAAGGACATTGTTAATTATAACAGTATTTGGTTCGTGGACTCGGCGGCACTCAACAAGTGCCTTACACGAGTATAGTCGAGTACCTAGACCTACGTACAATGTACATGTAGATATTGGACTTGTTTCGCCGAAACAGGTGCGTCTATGGTCGTTAAAATTAATATCTCAAGCGTTGATTATGGAAATCCAACACCATGTCTATGGTAAAAGAATTTCACCATTACGCGCGGAGGAAATGTTTATTATCTTTTGGAAATGAAGAAAAAAGGAGGATTTCGACGCATATGAGAACGTACTAATGTCGCTCAGGCAGTCTAAATTTTATTTAATATGTGATTTTTATTTTTTTCAATGTTAATCCTTGCACAGTGTTTAGTAGTGTAACATTGATTTCATGGTTGGCTTGCACATACATAGGTAAAATGCACAATACGTCGTTGGTCTAGATAGGCGAGTGGTATATGAGTATAGGTAGGTATGCTCTCTCACCGTGGCCACAGTTGCTCATGCTGCACACGACATCGACACAGCGACCGACGCGACGCAACGTGGTTTTGTGGCCGAGAATTTTTCCCCTATAATTATGAAATATGATCGAAATTTAGCCGCTGGTAACGATCTATTAAAAAAAAATAGAGGGTATTTCGTAAGTCATTCGTACATATCTATATATTGTTTAATACGTCAGTGCGCTCTAATTGTGTCACTTTCATACGTGACGATTGTAGCCAACTCACTGCTACACACTTTACGTAGATCTTTCTTCAAACTTTTTACACTCTGCGCAGAGGCAACCTTGACCTATACGTAGAAAAGATGAAATTTTGCTCCCAAGTTGATGATCAGACAGAGAGTCCGTGAAGTAATTCCTGAAGATGCCGAATCGATAAACTCGATGGACGCGTTTTTACGTAATCTCCAACAGTAGCGGCGGCGACGGCGACGACGACGATGACGAGGATACCGCGTAATAAGTCATCAAAACGTAAACAAACGTTCAAAATTTCTTTATAATCTCATAAATTAGGTAGCCATCGCCGAAGGAGAAAGAAGAGAGGAAAGCTTTGAAAAGAAGCGAATCGATGAAATTGTGCAGTCGCGGAGGTGGATTGGAGCGGCGCGAACCAACACGTTACACAATATTCATATAACGAAGCCATTGTTCCGCGTAGATTAAATTTTCATTATGACTGCTCGTTCGGATATTATGAGAAGTAATCGGGATTTGTTCTCGTCGAGTCGCCCAACACGTTTTATTAATGAGGTGGATAAACAAAGAATTCGAAAATTGTTGCGAGCTGAGATTGTTCCTGGCTTTGAGACAAGCGAACGATTCAAGTTGTTCATTTGTAAGGGACAAAGAAGATCAAGTGAGAAGTGGAGATTCTCAAGAAGGCTGTGAGGCAATTGCGCAAGTCAGGGCCAATAACTCGATGAATGAATTTAATGATCTAATTCCAAGTATCAGTTAATAATAGCCAAAAACTTATAGAATTTTTTTGATTTTATGACATTAGCAATAATGACCAAAACATTAGCATCGCCTGCGTTCCAAAATATTAAATTTCTCCAGTTTTAGGAATGTAATCATATCTCTCAATATTTTGACATAATGCGAAAGATTTGCAAGGAAAACATTTCCAAATCACAAATTTATTAAACAATCAGTGATTTGCAAATTTTCAACCGCTTAGTAGAACCCTAAAGGTGGTCTTGGGTTAGAGGCTGAAGCGAAAGAACACGATTTTTTCGAAAATCGTCCTCATCCTCTTCAAGGGCAAACATCCCCCCCCCCAATAGACATCTCAGGAGCAAAAAATTTTTCAGAGTAGCTTTCAACTCAAAATTGAAGTCTCTGCTGAATTTTGTGAAAATCTGTCGATTTTTGGGGGGAGGGGGCGATCCGCCCTAGTAACTATCCTCTCTCACCAAAAAATTGAAAAATAATTAAATAAATAAATAACTCTTCCAAAGCCTCTGTGGAGACCCCTTTTCAATATTACATTTGTCTAACAGTATTCAGCACAGAACAAGATACTCGTATTTCAGAAAATTTCTCAAAACTTCAAAATTATGAAATGACTCACTCACCTTTAAACGCGAGTAGGTATTCTAGTGTACAAGTAATTCTTACGATGGAAATTTGTACAAACCTGCAACAGAAAAAAAATACAAAGACGATTAGTTGATTTGAATAATAATCTTAGGATTCTACTGGTCATTATAGTGGATCCCACTATTTCAGTAAAAACATGAAAAAAATAGTGTACAAACTGAAGTTGACACACTCAACTCATATTGAACAATTTTTGGTAAGTGGGCATAACTGACAGATGTAACAAAAAATTGAAAAAAGAAATACCCTAATCTTGCACATAAAAAGCCGAAACTTCGGTTAGGGAGTTTTCAAGGGACCCAAAAAGGCGAGGTGTAAAATTGAAGATTTTCAGCAAAAAAAAACAACAATGAGTATCAAAGTTAGGGTTAAAAGAACGCTGAATTCATTTTTTGAACATTATTTGACCCCAAACTTCAAAATGAGTCACAAGGGAAACGAAAATTTTCAATTTTCAATTTTGGCAGCCCCTCCTCACCTTGTGAAGTTATTGAGCCGCAAATAGTCGATGAAATTGAAATCAGCATCTTCAATTGCATTTTTCAATATTTTTAAATTTAGGAACCTCCCCCTTCCAACCCTAGGATGATTATTTTTGGTCAGAGGGGCAGATAGTCGATAAAATTGAAATCAGCGTCCTCAAAACCCAACAATTTGATACCCACCTTGAATTTTTCGACATTTTTCATCGTACCTACTTCATTTTCAGGGTAACCCACCTCCCATCGCCCCCCCCCCCAATTTTTTTGAAAACGGGCGAAAGCGACTTTTTTGTTTGCAATAATCAATTTAATATCAATGTTATGTTTTACGAAGATTTTAGATTTGTTTCTCCTATTGGAGCACATTTCGGGGTCTGAGATCGACTGGTTTTCAAAAATCAATTCTGCATTTTCAAAACCCACATTTTGATATCTAGTATATTGTATTTATTTAAAAGTTTACAATTTTTCTCTTCCCTTTGCAGCTTATGAGGGGGGGGGGGGCGGGTGGGAGACAAATGTTCCTCAAAAACGAATTCTCTTTGTTCTTAAAACCTCAAATTTTGCACATATTGTTTTTTCCCCCAAGTTTTCAGTTTTGCACCTCTTTTTTGCAGAAAGTTCGAACAATGCTTCAGGGGAAATCTCCACTAAAGAGAAATAATCGAGGGATGGAGAATTGAGCAGGAAAAGACCTAAAGAGGCGATCGGAACAACTGAATTTTTACTCTAAATTCGTGCAAAATGAAATCAAAAAATACTCCTAAGAAATCTTCCTTCATTTCAAATACTCGCCACTTCCCACACCATCATTTTTCTACCGTGACTGCCTCAATTAACCAAAAAATTAAGATCTTTATCCAACTACCAATCGTTCTATGCAGACTTTTCGGAGAAAGTTTTCGAGCCAATTTTTCTACACCTCCCGCTGTCGAAGATCTTGAAAACGAAAAAAAAAAAAAATTACACGCACGTACTTCAGACGTTCTATTGACACGTGAACGCCTACAAATCGATCGCCATTCAAATGAGATAACTGGATTTTCTAGACGACGTCGACTTTGGTGTGTGTACTAGATGCAAATTAATATGTATGTATTTCAGATTACGTAATCGTATTGGAATTGTCGCCAAGTGCATATGCGCTCATAGAGAACAGGTTTTTTGCCACTTGATTCGGCGAATCTCCAAAATAAAAAAGGACCCTTGAAGAGGAATTCTTCACAGACGATTGGCAAGGGCGTCGTGTGTAAGCGCAATCGCCGATTCGATCGCTGACGAAGCGGCAAAGCATTTGGCAAAGTTCTACTTTTACTTTCGCTGCAATGTTTAGAGATGTTTCAACCTTCAATTAATATTCAAAATTAAACGGTTCAGATGTCGAAGCAGGTTTATCCCATTGTTACACGCCTTTCTCTAAACAAGCTTATTAACGTTAGTCATGTTTCAAAGAGAACCTCCGGAGTGCATAGCACCGTAATAACCGATCTTGTAATTAGAATGCACCAAATGACGTGAATTCGCCATTTGGCAAAGCTTCCATTGAAGAAAGTGATGAAATTATCGCATTTATTGGTGGAAATGGTAAAAATGCACGAGTCGTGATAGGAATTTCCTGGTGCTAGCTCGAGGATGTGGATCAAGTCCAAGACTTTTTAGGTGCCTGAGGAGGGTTCCGGATGCTAGAAGAGTTTCAGTTTGTCAACTGGTGAGGCTTCGTCTTGGAGAAAGCTAAAATTATCTAATATGATGGATAATACAAAACTGTACGTCCAAATTTTCAATGGAAAAGCTTTAGAATACGTAGAATATTCCTTCGAATTTTTCAACATCTAAGGAAGGTTTTGCAACCAAATTTCTTTATCAAACGTATTTGTATCAATTATTGGAAACCCGAAATAGATGACCTCGAAAAATGATAAACGATTCCTGGCTCTGCACCAAAAGATACCAAAGAAGACTCGTTAGATACCAGAACGAGATTAGCTCCATTTCATCCAGTCTTAGGCAGTAAATTTGCACTGGTACCTGGTAGATTGACAATGTCAAAACAAAATTTTCAGAACACATCTGCCATTTGTTTACAGATCGTAATTCAAGACCAACAAGTACGTCAAATGTGACCAGCGCGGCGTAGCGCATAAAAATTACCAGGTTTGTCTAGTGACTGACGACGAAACCAGGGCTCGTTTTCTTTCGTCGAATTATAATTAATAAAGCAGTACTAGAAATTACTGGAGTGTGTTGCAAATTGTTCACGTTCGAATGGAGAGAAGTTATTGTGTCATTGGTATAGGAAAAAAAACGTGGCGAGTCAAGAAAACACCAATTAGCTATATTATACTATCATTTGTAGACATTTTGAACACGAATTTTCTGAATAGGTATAGCCACCGCCTTCGCAGAAATGGTTCTGCGTTAGATGATATGCTGAACTTGTGTGTACAAATAGTATACTTCGAAGGTTCTGTATGGATAATGTAGCCATCGACGATGTTGCAGTTTTACTACTGTAAAAGAGTTGGAGCAGTTGGTTATGCAACGATAGCGTCACTTTCAGAGGTCGTGCTTGAGAACCTTGCCGTAATCCAATATCAAACAGAAAATAAGCGTAACATTTGAAATAATTTTTCTCTCTCTACCAATGAAAGATACTACATGGTTGGCCGATTCTGCATACTGTACGAGAGTATTTCGTTAACTAGATTGATTTTGAAATTATATTCCGACGGATTTTTCTTTTCTACATATTTTGACTAGTTTATCGTCCATAAGCTACGTCCAGAGTCTCAACTTCCAAAGAAACCTATCACTTCTGGGAACACGTTATACACACATGTATCTGCCATTCGATAGCAGGAATTTTCCATCATTTACCTGTGTCTGCTTTATACGATGCACAACCACATCGTAATAATTGAATCATTTTAACCGACTATTACCCTGTATCCAAATCTAGGTGATTTAAACGTATTTCTCATTACAAGAATTAATTCTCTGGTCGAAGTAATGCTTAATCGTATATTAACAAGTCACGATTTATATTTTCATTTGTACCGAGCATACCTCGAGATTATGCACGAATCGTTAATGCTCACGAGTAGGCAACTACAGTAATTCTGGTGCGCGGATTACCTAAATTTTAATGCTCGTTCTGAGTTTTTATATAATAAGGCTCGCTGCAATGATACCGAGATCCATTAAACCGTCTCCGAGACGCGTGTTTTCTTCTCTTTCCCTCTTTCTTCGGCGACTACCAACCAACGCGGAGAAGACTCGCAACATCTCCGGTGATTAAAAATTTTGTTTCACGGATGACAAGTCATTTATACGGATGAACAAGTATTTCTATTTCTCGGCGCATAGCATGGTATGGCGTGGCGCGCCATCGAAAAGAGCTTTCGATGACTTTTATAGACGATCGAGTTGTTGCCCAGTGACATCCTTTCACATGTGACATTATTATACAATCCGGTGTTGCCGGAGAGCTCGGTCTATGTGTGTGTCGATTGATTAGGTCGTGGAATTCACGTGGCAGGTGATTATTTAGAGATAAAAGGCGGAATATTGATTAGACTACGACTGGATGAGTTGATTGGGGGCGTTTCAAGTTGATCCTAATTAGAATACAAGGAAATTTTATGATTGCGTAATGTGAAGTTGAAATATGTATAATATGTAGTCTTGTCAATGGTACCACGTGTTTGGTTATCAATGAAAGCAGAGCGATCCAAAGCAAAAGTCATCCTTTTTTCAAAAAAAGTTGAATGAAGATGATGGTCAATGCACCATACAGAATATCTACCAGTCATCCAAAATTTACTCAAGTTGTTTGATTGACACCAAAACAGAAATGCTTTCGCCCTCTTCATTCATAAGTTCTTTTTTGAAAAATGAAAATTAACAACAAAATTATCCTGTGTGATGAAAAAGAAACTTAGTTTTTCTCATAAAAATAACATCTTTTTACTTCTCGAATCCCGCATTTTGCAAACCTTCTGCCTCGCATTGCTCCGGTCACTTTTTTACTATTCTATCCCAGAATAATTCAAACTCCTAAAAAATTATTGTTCCAATTTGACAAGTGTTGGAGCTGAAAAAAACCAACTTTTCACATCAAAAACGATCTTGAATAGCGTTTGAATTTTAAATATTGGAGAGCCCCCTCCCCCTCGTTTGGGTCAGTGAGTTTCTTTGCAGAATCATCAGAAAATAACGGTTTAAATTTGGAAAATGTCAAGGACTAGCAACATCGATTTCTCGCACAGAAATTAATGCTATTAAGTTTTTGATTATAAATTTTCAAAAACTTTCTGCTTGCTTCGCTGGCTGGGCCAATGTTCTTTTCATGTTCAAAATTGAAACTTACAAAAGATTTCTGTTCTAATTTGAAACGTGCCCAGATCAACAAAATCAACTTCTGATGTCAATAAAAAAATTTTTTGGGTGATCTATTTTTAAAATTTTGTACATATAAATTTTGTAGAGTTTTTTTGACTTTTGAAATTGAAAACGTTCAAAGGCAACATTCTCTGAATTGCACAAAAAATAGATATAAATAATCGTTGCGCGGGGAAGAGGGAGGAGGGGTAAAAATTGCCTGCAAATGTTTTTCAAAATGTGGCGATTTTCGCTAGAAAAGTTCCGTTCGAAATATCATATTTTTTAGCTAATTTACAGTGATTTCAATGCTTATTTTTTTGGTGTTGCTAGATCATTTAGCACTTTTCGTATATTTTTGGCAGATTCCACCCAAAATTTCAATGCTTTTTTGAGAGTAATTTTATACAATTTGAACACGTCATCAACACTTTTTCGTGCCCTTTCAGCGAATTCAACTACAAATTTGATCATTTTTTTGATGATTTAAAGTGTTTTAAATGTAATTGTGTTCGGGAGATGTTTCAAGAAAATTTTACTAAAATTTCCGCAAATTTTTATAATTTTCAACGATTTCAATTTTAATTCATGTTTCAAAATAATTTTTAGTAAGTAATATTCTACGCAATTTTTGACACTTTTTTTTTTTTTGTTTTCTCGTGCACAATTCCAACATGTTTTCAACCACTTTTTCATGTTAATTTTACCAAATTGCATTGAAATTTCATCAAGTTTGGTGCTAAGCAATTTTAACAATGTTTTAAACCATTTAGACAACATTTTGATAGATTTCACTAAAACTTCATCTTTTATTGGTGATTTTCAGTAATTCAAACTACTTTTTCGAGTGTTTTCACATCATTTCAACACGTTTACAACACTTTTTCTTTCACTTTTGGCAAACTCTATTGAAACTACAACGTTTTGATGATTTACTGTTTTCAAAACTTTTACTTGCATTTACGTAAAAGTTCCAACGAAGTTTCATGCAATTGTTGCTCAATTTCGTTAAATTTTACTATCATGAAATGACATTTTCTATAGTTTTCAGTAATTTTAATGCGTTATTGAGCATTTCTGGTAAATTTCATCAAAATTTCATTGCTTTTTGATAATTTTTAGTGATTTTAACATCAATATGGGACAAAATATTAATAATATTCAATGTAAATTTTCAAGAAAAAATCTTATTTAAAAAACCTATATTTTCTCAGTTCAGTTCTAAAAGTTTCAATTGAACGTTTATTACTGATATTGTCCGGAAATTTTTTCAAAGAAGAAGGAAAGGGTTCTGTAGAACTTTTTAATACTATTTTCAATCAAACCATTTCCCAGTTCGTTAAGTGAACGTATACAACAAAACAGAAGCAATTAACGGAAGCAATTTCCTTATATACCAATATCGCGATGAATTATCGTCGGTTAAGATACACATAGGTGAATTGTAACAGTTTACTAGACCACGAGAATTCACAGATAGAGCATGGCAATTGGCAGGGGTACGGATTTGTAGCACATAAGTGCATTACATGAGTATGTAGTAGTCTGGTTTGATATACGCGACCACAACTCGTTAGCCTTCACTATTATAAACTCTCTAGCTAGTGCTTCCAAATATAGATAGATAATAACATATGAGGGAATAAATCCATTTATCGGGTACCATAGGCTTTTAATGATTGAAAAATATAGACATTAACCTAAGCTGAAGCCTGCGAAGCAAAAGTTTACTAGATCGAATGTAATTCTACATACATACATCGTGCAAATGGGGCGACGAATGATGCTGGTGTAGGTATAATAAAGAACTCTTGTACATTCATATTCAAGGTTTTTAATTTTTTTGGAATGTGTGTTCAAGTTTCCACCCGCTTATACATATGATACCGGGTGAGTAAAAAATTGAAATTCGATCATATCGCGAGTATGGCACGAGCAAACATGATACGAGTTACGGGGAGCCCGAAGCTAAAGTGTCCTGTTGTAATACCGTATAATGAATCGAAAATTTTCATAGAATACGTAATTCCAACAATAATGAATAGATTTTTGGAAATTATATAACGGGCTATTTTTAAAGGTCAGATATTTCAATACGTGGAAACGATGTACGGGCGAGTGGCAGACCTTCGATATAGATCATTTTACAATCTCTTGAAATCAAGGATATGTAGCCATAGGTACCAATGCGGTTCTATGTGCTATAAAACGCTCATTTATTTACCTATGTTCCTATATCACCAGAGTACCTCGTATGTAATACTTTCAAATAGAAATTTCTTCAAGGCGTTGTCCGCGCCTTGTATTATACGTGTAAGTACGCTGCATATGAGCAGGAAAAAAAATTACGCTAACGATGTGTCCGTCGAGCCATTTTTACCAGTCACGTACAATGAGAACCCCTTTTACATTTTAAATCGATCACTTATAGCGGTCGTAATTTTGTAAATGGGCTATTTAGGTGCTCGTGGGAGCCACCTATTACTGCATTGTTGGCGGTGGATTTTTTTTTCCGAGTTTGATCGTACACAGTACAGATCTCTTACGTTAGATACGAGCAGGCTTAGGTACATTCTGCATAGAAAATGCAATATCTATTAATTGTGGAAAGTACTTGTTCGTAAGCTTCTGCTGCGCGCGCGTGTGTATGTGTATAGAAAGTACATACTACATACCATTTTTCATAACTTCCACACAACTTGAAATCATTACGACGTTTAATCGACGTCCAGTCTGTTCACAGAGTGTTTTGTACAAGGCTTAATAATAGCAAATAGATGCTCGATTTCAATATTAGAGGTCTATTTTTATGGTAGATAATAAAATATGGTTTTATTGAGAAGAGAATGCAAATAGGTAGTAAAGTCTTACTTAGTAAGATGAGGAAATACGTATTAATAAAGAGAACTAGTTGAATTTAACGAGAGAGACATCGAACTATAGATTCTGAAAAAAATTTCTGAAACAATCTCAAAATTCAAAGAAGTTCTCTCAGAAATAAAAATTAAAATAAAAATTCGAAAATACCTCGAAAGAAGAAATGAAAAGTATTAGATACAAGAACAGATACTCAAAAGACTACGTAAAAATAATCCATGATTATTAAGAAAATGCTCAATGAATCAATCATTTTCTCGAGTCCGCAGCTTCTCCCAAATGCCACAGCAAGATACAATAATACACTCGATGGTTTTAATTTGAATGATTGAGTGGCGTAGGGGTTGCCTCAGTCAATTTGACAACAAAAGGAGAGATGTTATGAACCGATAAAACTTGAAAATAAACTTTGAAGTCACGTCAAAGTACATAAAGAAGTACCTAGCAAATAATAAGATGAGTTTAAATCGTATTCACTAATTCACGAATTTCTTATTTTTACAGATTGAAATGCGGAGATCTGGATTAATTTTATCGCGGAAATTTGTAATTGGTAAGTTGATGATTAAAATTTACAGAACAGATAAAATAACAATTAAGAACCGAAAAGCTTCAACAATTTTTTTTTTTAAAGTTAGTACATCAACCAATTGAGCAGGTAGATAAGAGAAAATACGTCCACAGAGAAAACTTCGAACAAAATGATTTTCTCTGATTTTCCAAAACTATGTAATTCATCCCATTTTTAAAATTATACAAAACGAACTACACACATAAGAGGAGGGGCGAGAGAGTCAAATCTTTTCAAATATCAAATCTGCAAACAGTTGCTTTGGAAAAGGGATAAGATGACCTTTAGTTTTACACCGAAAGTTTTATTTTTATTGCCACCAACCGTGAAATTGTTTCATTTCAAAATTTGTTTTGGCTGAAAAATTTGAGTATTTCACTCTCCAATTTAAGGGTAAGTATCAGGATCATTAGACAACCTGTAAAAAAAGAGGGGGGGAAGTCAATTCCCTGAAAATATTTTTTTCATAACCTTTTTAGGCTAGGAACAAAAATAAATGGTTAAAAGAAATAAAATAAAAAAAAAATTAAAAAATTGAAATGGATAAAAGGGATGTGACATTTTTCCAAATCTAAAAGAATTGAGTAAAAAAATCATTTATAAACATTAGCACCCCTTCCCAAACTCATTCAAAGTAGGTCTACGTATTCCATACTTCAAATCGGAGCATTCGAATTTTCGAAGTTCTCAAAAATTTTAAATCAAGTACACAATCCAGTTCTACAAACTGTGGTAATTCAGTTCCAGAAACGTGCCTCCTAGTTCGGCTTCCAATAAAGCTACAGAAATAAATTTTTCTTCAAAAAAAAAAAAAAACCATCAGAATTCGTTTGAATCGCAGCAGGATCATCAAGGTTACCTTCACTTAGAAAATACCTGATTTTGGGGTTGAAATTTGTAAGCGCGAAATTTCCTCACTTATCCCAATTTCTCCAGACTGGACACCCCGTAAAATATTCAATTCATGTCAGCCGAATAAATCAAAACTTTCGTGAATTACATAATCAAAATGGCGGCACATATGTACTCCTATTAGATCTTACTACGATGCTGGGTGCGTTTTGCATATCCATAAGATCCTATATGTGCGACTATTTTTCATTCTTTGTCTTTTTTTTCTTTCTCGGGCGTGTTAATGTGCATAGGACGATAAACTACCATAAGAGAACAATAGAATTACTATTTTAAAGAAGGTTATTCCTTTCTAAGTAAGCGTGTTATCACAGTCAAGATACGATTAATTGTAAATACTTATGGGAAATTTTTCGTAATAATATATCCAGAGACGATGAGCCGCCGCCGCATCGACTCCTTCGTACAGAGAAAAAAATAATGCCGCCGCAAAGTACCCCGACAAACGATCGTATAAATAAGCTTTGAATACTGAAATAATGTGTTACAAGGTAACATTTACAACAACGACAACGACCAGCGTACGTCAAGTTTACATTAAATGCTTTTGGTTCATCTGATGTTCTTTTTTACTCATGATGTAAGCCTATATGCTATACTATAGACAACTTTTAATCTGAGAGAATTTACGATGAGATTCGTCAACGAAGCATATGGGACTGGAGAGCCGATACCTGTAGTTGTAATTCATAGAGTACACCTAGATATCATAAATACACAGAAGCGTTTTTAACATACGTCATTATCATGAGAACGTTCCTCTTCTTCTTCGCGAAAAGATATCTACACGTAGAGGTACCTTGTACAATGTACAGGTGTAGTTGAACTGGGCAGGTTGAACGATGTTGGATGAATTCTAATATCGGTGTGGTAATCGCGGGATTCCCTTTTGATTGAGATGCACTGAACGTGGTGTCGTACCAAGAAGGTATTCGGCATTTTTAATCGTATCGTTCATTTACGTAAGACGGGAGCTTTATTCGAAATCGAGCCGAGGGAAAGGGATGAAATCGTGATCGAAAATACGGAAGTGAGCATCGCAAAAAAAGAGCGTTACTTTCATTCGACAGTGCCAATCAATTGGCTAGATCCAAAAAAGACAAAATCGAAGCAGAACACGATAAAATTGAGAGAAACCTCAAAATTTCACGTCTCCTCCTTCCCTGTACAGAAAACTGGAGTCCAGCAAAAATTTTAAAAATCCTACAACGTAGAAAATTGGCACAAATGTAAATTCTGCTCCAATTTATCTACATTTTGATTTTTAAAAAATCGCCAAGTTAATTCCATATATGCAAAAAAAAAAAAAAAAGTTATACAGAGCGTTATGTGAAGTTATGCAACGCGTCCGCCAACACCAACAATATATTCTTTGACGCGTAATGCAGCTAGGTAGCAGCTACCTAATTTGTAATTCAATTTGTTGCACGCGAATGGCATATTTGCGGAAGATGATTTTAATGGATTTTCCGGTATGAGAAGTGTAAACGCGAACAGAAGCGTAAAAGGGGGTTCATGGCTCGAGAACGTTTTCGGTCCGCGTGTCTTTCATTTAATTAACTTAGGAATGGTGTCGATGTGGTAGGAATTCGCCAGAAGTTTTCTTCATTTTTTTTTTTTATTCCGGAAAAGGAATAATTTGACAAGTGATACGCTGTAATAAGAGTAAATTAGAAGCATAAGTGGTCTAATGGTTGAAGATTAGGAAGACTTTAAAAATTCATGGAAATGTTGGAATTTATGGAATACGAAAATATGCAAATTTGAGTAGCTTACATTAATTCAATTAGATGTAATCAATAAAACTGAAGTGAAAAAATAGATGACATTAGAGAATAGACTAAATTACTTACGATCAAAAATATGAAAATTAATTTGAAAAATCCTCAAGTAAGGTAGCATAGCTTTTGCTGGAGGCACCAGATTGGTAGCTGAAGGAAAAAGAGAAACATTCTAAATTTCTAGTTCTGCAGAATTTGAATCGTAAAACCACGCAAAAATTACTGCAGCAGAGAGGTAGGAAAAAATTCAAAATTCCATTTTCAAAAAATCTAAAATTTCCCAACTAACAAGGGAACTTTTTAAACTGACACTCCGATTTGAATGAAACCAAGTTATATGGAAAGAGTATGTCCTAAAACCTCCTTAACCCAAATTTCAGGACCAAAAGTTCATTTCAGGATTTTTGGCGAAGTGATTTTTAAAATTTCTACAGAAATTTCAAATCACTCTGAAGCGCCAAAAAAGAACTTTAGAACGTATAAATTTGGTGTGAGCTTACTTTCTGACATTCCACGAATTGGCTCAATGGAAACAGGTTACTCACACCTTAGAGCCAAATTTTCAGCTGTCGAAGTTGATTACAGCGCTTTCTCGAGCGATTCCAGTATGCTGAAGAAAAAATAACTTTTGCTTGAGGCTTCAGATCGACTCGAAAATGGTCGCAATCGAGAGGGGGGTGATCGTCTTCAGGGTACAAACGAACTTTGGGACAGTTTTCTCCAGAAATATGCGGTACTGGAATTTGTTTTGAATATGGAACATTCACTTGTAAAAAAAATCCACAAGTGAGCTCGTCACTTCGGATTCACGATTTAACCGCTCTGATCGATTGAAAATACCGACCTTATGGTAGAATTAAAGTTTCTGTGCCAAAGTTGATTACTGCGCTTTCTGGAGCGATTCCAATGAGCTGGAGAATAACTAACTTCCGTCGAATGCTCCAGATCGTCTCGAAAATGGTCGCAATCGATTCGAAAGGTCGACTTTAGTATTCAAACCGAATTTCAGATTTTCATCTCGTGGTGTAGGCATTTTTATGAAAACTTAGTCAGTAAATAGGCGATTTCAGCCATTTTCAAAAATTCGCCAAAACTCGAAAAATCGAATTCGGCAGATGAAACTTTGCAAAATTTGACTCTAAGGTGTAGGTGACATGAACTTTCAGTTGGCCAAATCTCAGCCAAATCGGAGGTGACGAGTTGACATGGTTCTCTTGTTAGCATTTTTAAATTTTCGAAAAATAAACTTTCGGACTTTGAAATTTCAGTTGAAGGGGTTTTAGAGGTATGCTCTTTCCACCTGCCTCAACAGCATCACTTCTTAAAAATTGGAATAATACGATGTAGGAGGAGGAGGCTGTTTTAAAATCAGATCTTCAAATTATGATCACCTCAAATATGTTTGAAATTCCCAATCGGAATTGAATGAAAATGAGAGATTTTGATTCGAATTTCTGGTAAACTGATTTCCTCGCTTTTCCGTCTCTGCTACGAGAACTCTCGGGTTCAGTTCACATTCTCCTTTATTGCTCTGAGAAATTTTGAAATTTTGATTACTGCAAGTACGAAGGAACGTTCAGAAAATTAGAAAAAAAACTCGAAAAATTGCCATGGATGGCCTGTGCGATGACCCCATCATCTCTGCAAGTTTGAAAAAAAAAACTGTCGAGAACTGTTTAACGAAAACCAAAATTAGGATGAAACTCTCCTCAGACTTCTTCTAAAGATTCAATGATCATAAAATCCTCAATTCCTTCTAAAGAAAATGAAATGATACCCGGTATATGTAAAATCTCTGAATCGTGTTTCATTTCGAGAAAGGATAGAATTTTCTCATTCATCATACTGTGAAAACAACTCACTGCCTCCAATCATGCGAGATGAAAACTCCAATAGAAAATAGAAATAAAAGAACAACCGAGTAAAACGAACCACACACAAAAAAACAACAACAAAAATAAACGCATCACCGAAGAATCATCGACTACAACACAAGACACCGCGTTATTGTTGATCGATTCGCTGCCGTCTTTATCGAAGCGATTGCGATGCGGCGCCTTTCAGAAAACTTTACAAGGAATAGCGTGAATTTAATAGTACATATATACGATGCGATTTGAAGATCAGAAGAATCTTGAGTAAGATGCGATGGCAATGGGCGATGTACCAGCCGACGAGTTCACACACTCGCAATCACCATAAAGATTTTCAAGGTTTCGTCATTTTTCATTGTGACGAAGTTCGATGAACTGGCCATGTTTGTGTCCGAGTTGCATTTAAAAACAACAAGCCTGTAAATACAGAAGTGGCTTCTGGATTGGATTAATTATTAGAATTCCTAGCATGTTGGTCACCTCTCTGCGCGTTGACCATCGATAAAGATGCGCGATAGGCGCAGACAGATGACAAATAGCGATTTTCGAGCTCCGAGAGAAGATTATGCAGACTTTCCTCTACGTGAGATTAGAAAAAGAAATCAAAGAATATGCGTAAACGATCAGTTATACGCGTATAGCGGACAATTCGAACATAGGTAACTATTATGTGCATATCTCGAGCATAATATCTACACTGTACACGCAGCCGACGGGGGTGGTGGAGGCAGCGAAGGCGATATCCATTAGAATGGTATTCTATGGTATACCGTACGATTAAGAAACGGTTGTTGGACGATTACGAGGTATCGTGCCACCACAGTTACAACCTTGGCTCGTACCATAAGACTTCGATTACATGTAGCTTTCTTGGGATTCAAAAATATCCGTATTTTTTTGGGTGGTTGCCCGGAAAATGCCGATATAAGTAGTGTGGCTCGACTGTAATAATTACGAATACGTGACCTTAATAATTCGATACCTAAACAAACGATAACAATGAAAATTAATACAATTACAAGTACACGGAACGGGGATACGTTGTTTGAATGCTTTGCGGAATATGCAAGTCTCTGAACCGGCCGCGCGGGCGTCCGACGCCCGATTATTTTAACGAGGAAGACATTACGATAGCGCCGGCGGCACATTCTGAGCCAGATTTTTCGCTGAATGTAAAACGTCGACGTATATAACTTTTTTTTAGGTCTTGGTGGTACAAGAGGAACGTGAATATTGGTGTTTTTTTCCCTTCCAGTGAGCCACTTCTCGGTTCACGATGGCTTAGCTCTAGGTGCGCAGCGGCGGCAGCTATTTCTGGCTAATTACCAGTTACGTAGGTGATAACGAGGGTACCTATCGAAGGTGGAATAGGTGCCACAGTATGTGGTGGAAGTTGAGGCGGCAGCCTCTACGAGACATCAGCGCGAGTTGAAAACCGCCTGCTCGTCCAGTATCGTAGATTTCAAAGCAGATCAGGCAGGGAACGAGAAGGCGGCGGCTGCAATGAGCCTTCGAGATATATTAATCTGTCATGGGAAATTATGGTATTATTTCATGCATTAATGGGTAGTTCATCGTCTTCATAACGCTGATGAATCGCGGTACTGATTTAAGGCGGAGACCGTGACTGAACTCTGGCTGCAATGGTCGTAGCGAGGGTCGGAGGGGGGAGGTTGGAAAAGTTTACCACTGAATAACATACGAAGAAAATTTTTCATGTTGTACAATTCAATTTCTATGATAGAAAGCAAATTGTTCCGTTTTGGGAACCATTAACCTTCTTTCAGTAAACCCATCGGAGTAGAATTTAATGTGCAGGCATACAAATATCAACTTGAAAATATAGGTACTACATCAAATTATATTGCAATTTTATCGAAATATTAATCAATACTTCTGGATACACATATTCACACTAGGAATTTGAATTCCATTTGCTTACCTGTTTAAAGATGGTTGAAAAATTTCCGCTTCGGCAATCGCGCGATCAATCTGCTACCTTAACAAATGGAAAAATTTAATTTAATTATCGACCAAGAAAAAAAAATCGAATTTCGCAAATAAAATAGCATTATGACTATTTATATGTACCATTTGACTAATCCTGGGATGTGTTTTTCTTCATTCTAGGTATATTGATCTGGACGACTCTATCGACCACTACCGAAGCTCTACGCGGATCGGCTGTTGTACTTCAGGCTAAAACAAAAGCAGCAGAACAAAAAGAGGTTAGTATACAGAAAATTTATGAAGCGAGTACCTACAAATACACTTCCACCTTGATTCTATCAACTAGTTCCACATATCATCACCATTAAATCCATTAAAAATGCGCAAAAATTATAAATATATTATAAGATACACGAGTGGGTTACATAATGCCCATCGTAATGTATAATAACAATTAAGTGGAGATTCGAAGTGTTATATATATATTAAAAGTATCTACTACGCGGATACGTATGTAATGTATATTAAAAAAATATTTTTGCGTATTTTTCTCCACCTATATCTTTCTTTTTACAGCAAGCAGACGAAGAGAATAATGGCCCGGCGGCGGCAGCGTCGGCTACCAATGTTACGAAACCACAATTAACCGGAATTCCACAAATTGATTACGTTCTAGATCCTAATTTACCTCGGGAACTGAACGGCCATAATTTAACCGATTACCCATTTTACAATGCTGTACCAGAAGAGATCAACTTCAAATGCGACGGATTACACGACGGATTCTATGCCAGCGTACCTCATAAATGTCAAGTGAGTGTTTTTTGGACTACATATTTTCAAAGTTCCACTTTGTAGATAAGCAAGATATTTCGTACCATTATGATTTTTGAAGTAGGTATGCTTTCTTGAAAGAAAGGAAATTTTCAAAATTGCTTTGAAAGATTCATTTTCAAAGAGAAGGGTAAACTCAAATCAAAAATGGAATTAGATCTTCTGATTTTGTTCAATTTTTTCTGAAGAGCTGTAGCCTACTCTTCGATTTCCTAATAGCAAAAGAGTCACTATCATTTTCTATTCCAACTGTTCGGGGACTTTTTGAAAGCTCATATCTGGAAACTGATTGGACTTGGAACAACTACGTATGCTGACAGAATTTCCAAAGAAATGGTGCTCCCTCTAACTGACGTTTTTGAAAAAAATGATGATTTGCACTTGAAAACTCGAGTAGATACTTGCAATCAGCAGTCTCAACAGAACCTCAAATCATTGAAAATCCTCATGTCACGTTACATTTTCACAATTTTCCATTTTTTTTTTTTTTTTTTTTTTCATTTTAATGAAGAACGGGCATTGAGGGATCGTATTCAAAAAAATGCACAAATATCCGAACTTCAAGTGTCCATCATCGTGGTCTGAAATCCCTAAAACCAAAACTTCAGCTGTTCGAATTCATTTTTCGATTGTTGGAGATCTTAAAAATCTAAAATTGGCCATTTTCAACGATTCAAAAAAAAAAAACATAAATTTACTCACTGTACTCATTCAGTTGAAAACTTGCAAAAAAAACGCTTATTTTAGGGAAAATTTGTGTTTTGAAAATATTTTCTGCTTGAATATTTCACATTAATTACGCCAAAACATAAAATGATATCATTTCTGAAATCGTGGAAATATTTTGGAATACAGTGGCGCCAATTTTTTAGTCATTATTGCCAATTTTGAATCATTTATTAAAAAATTATCAAAATATTTCGGTTTTTTTGAAATTGGCAATAATGACTGAAAAATGAAGTGAAGTCTCATTTCCAAGCAAAGTTTCAAATCAAGGACATTTTTTATGTATTTTTGTTCGTTCAAGTCAACGAAAATCTGACGAAATGTCAGAAAATCAATCCGTAGCGTTTGACGTGATTTTAAATACAATGTTTTCATCAAAGATCTCGAAAGTCAAATATGATAATCATGTAGAAGTCGAGATCCAACTTTCAAGCAAACTCAAAAAAAACAAAAAATTTTCTATTCGTGGAAAAATGTTTGAAATTTGTTCAAATGGCTGCATCTAGTCTGAAACCAACCTTCCACCCCCACTCCCCTTCCCGATCCAAATTTCCCAATAAACAGCAAATTTTTGATGATTTTCCCTCGAAGTTGAATATGCTAAACAAAAAAATGCATTCAAGATGTCTGACTGGAAAGTAGCTCAAATGTGGATAAACTTGTTCTCAAAATACAGCGGCCCAAATCAATTTTCAGGTTTTCTGGAGAAATTCAAAAATTTTGGAGAAAATGAAAAATGCGCTGGAGGCTTTAGAATGCTTGAAAATGGTAAAATTCGGTGAGGAAGAGTGAGTTGCAGAAAAAATTTCAAAAAACATATCATTTTCATCAAAAAACACAAAAAATCCCCAAAAATGGCCAATTTTTGATTTTTTAAAATTCACCAAAAATCGAAAAATGAATTTGAGGAACTGAAATTGTGCCATTTCACTTTTAATATGTCTTAAAATTTTCATCGAAATTCAACGAGACATCCTCTCTCTCTTTCTGTCCTCCTCTCTGCACTTACAGAAATGTTGAAATCCGATTTTAAAAGAGAGTTTTCACCATAATTTTTTCGAATTTTTGAGTCAATTTTCAATTATACCTCATTCCTCTCCTCAGAGTCTCTGCAAAAAAAAAAAAACTGGTTTCAAGTTCAACCAATTCAGATAAAAAAGTTGGAAAATAGGATATGCCCTTCTAGAGCATTCATTTTTCAAGAAGCTCAGGTTTCATCTACAGAGTTATGCTCTCAACATGGAATGATTCAAAGGCTCCGACTTCTCCCCTCACTAAAGATCAGATTTCCAATTTAAGAATCAGGCTTACGACTCGGCCTCTCCTCCTTCTGCTTCGATCAAATCTTCACAATCATAATATTCTCATGTAATTCTTTTCTGATTTTCAGGTATATCACCACTGCCTATACGGTACACGATACGACTTTCTATGCGCCAATTACACAGCTTTCGATCAGAAAACCTTCATTTGCCATTTCGTCTCCGAGGTAGACTGTGATAATTCTCCGAAATATTACAAAAGGTACGTAGTAGAACTAGCAATGCGTTATTTCCACTAGGGTCAACGTACACCCTTTCCCACACAAACAAAACAATCCATATTCCGAGGTGTTAATTAGCTCGATTATTATTCGCCAACCTGTCTATATGGTATTTTTTATACGTATACTGGCCAATAATACGACATGAATAATACATTCGGTTTTTCTGTGCGCAGAAATGAAGCTTTATACAAAGAAGCGACGACGACGACAACGTCCACCACAACGACCACGACGCCATCGACGACAACTGCAGCAGCCGTTGCTCAACCGGCTCAGCCTTCTAATGGTGGTATGAGACACAACCTTCCAAGAAGACGACGACCGTATCGTCGCCGAAGACCTATGTACGAGTACTACTACGACGACGAAGAATACGCCGATGCCGATTACTACGAAGACGAAGTATCCAGCTCGAGTCATCGTCGGGCACCTTATCGAAAGCATAATAAAGGTTAGATTAACTCTACATGTACATCAATACTTATAGTATACCGAATGAAGCCGCATTATAAGTTGGAGAAATGTGGGAAGAGAGGTGGTTGAGAGACGAGAACATGAAAAATTATCGAATAACCGAACACCGCGACCCATCGGTAGAAAATAATACAACTCTTCTTCGCGCCGAGCACATGAATTATTCATTTGTTTACCATCATCGCAATCATCGTAATCGCCCAAAGTCTAAGATAATAAAGTGTGAAATAATCATATAGGTAGAGCGCGTTCGTCCATCAGTCCGATGCACCCGGTTGGTTGGTAGATGGGAGCAGTAATCGATACACCAACGAGATCGTATCAATCTAGTCGGTGTAATTTTATGAATTTACCGTTTTACTTTTCTTCTTCATGTTTTCCCCTTTTTTTTCCTTCTTGCGGAACGTCGAACAATGGCCTCGATACCAAATTATAAATGTTAATGTGGCGAAACTTCGGATTGCAATTGAATATCCTAGTATTTATGTTCCGGTATCGATGTAGGTATTTGAATAACACAAGAAAAAAATTATAATTTATCGTAATAAAGAATTCGTCGACCTAACCAGCCTCTCTTCGATGAAATGTTTCTACTGTAATTTGATTTTTATCCGAGATGAAGGATCGCGCGTTGTTTCATTGTTTCAATTTTTAATCGCTATTCTCATACGGTCGATAGAATAATTTTGACGGAAACGAAACCATCAAATACGTATTATAGAAGCATAATTATTTAATTGTCTTCATAACTATTACTTATTCGGTGCTCACTGAACCCAGACAATAATGCAGTCTAAGGACGAATATTCGGAAAGTTTTCGGATTGGTTGTGAAAATTTTTCAACTGAAAAAAAATTTGATAAACAACACTAAGTAGAATTTGCCACTAGTAAAATAATTCCGAAAAAGAGGGGGATAAAGGAGAGAAATTCGTCAAAATTTTTCGAAAAAAATGTCCAAAACCCAAATAAAAAGCCTCAATTAATACATCAACTATCTGTCAGTTACGCCCTTCTGTCCACAACACATCCTCAACACTGACCATGTTTTTTTTTTGTCCACAGACATTTACCAATCAGAAAATCGAAACACAGAAACTGACTACGACACGCAGCAAAGCGGCGATCAAGTAAAACCAGCGGCCGCTGTACGCCCATCAACCAGCGGCAGCAGCAGCAGCGTAGCTTCTGTTTTCGAAAGACCTCGACCAGCGCCAAAGATCCGTCGCCCGGTACCGAAAAGCGAACGAGATAAATACGATTACGCGCCGAAACAACAATTCTCCAGTACTGCAGCTCCAACAACCACAACCACTACAACAACGACAACGACGGAAAAACCACACTCAGCGTCGAATAATGGTAAAGGAGGAGCAAAAGCACCGGCTACGGATGACGAATACTACGAAGACGAAGAAGAATACGAATACGAGGAGCCGAAACCGGCAGCCAAATCCAAACACCACACAGATTACGATTTTCCGACGGGTTTCGAAGATACGCGCCGATATACGAATCGTTACAGGGGTCGAATGCCACCGGCTAGGAAACGTGCTGAGATGTACGACGATTACGACGTGAAAGAACGACCATCGAGGATTAATCGTAGAAAAGAGTATACTCGTTACGATGGCGATCGTCCGCGGAACTCGAGACCAATGCATCGTATGAAGCCAGTTAGACACGAAGAAGACGCTTCCTTCAAGTACCCTGCAGCAAAGAAACGTCCAGCAGTTGAACCAGAACACAGAGCCGGATCTGGTCGACGGGCTCAGGAAGCTAAACGACCTCCCGTTGAAGACGATTATTACTACGACGAAGAAGAACCCGAAGAGCCGCCTCCGAAACGTGGTAGACGTCCGCAGAAGACGTACGAAAAACCGAAGAGCACCACGAAACACAGTCAGCAATCGAAGGAACGGTACCAAGAGGAAGACGAACGTCCGCACCAAGAACCACCTGCAAATGTCAAATACGCGAAAGATCTCACACCAACGCCGAGAAATGGCAAAGCTAACACCGCGGAGAACGAGGTACCCAAAGTGAGTCCATCTTATAACGAAATCTCAACTACCGAATCTGTCTCCAGTCCGGTAAAATATACTCCAAACCACAATCAAAAATATCCCACGAAGACGGTGAAAATTGTGACGAATTCGCTGAAAGATGAACTCGACGATGCAGCCGATACGTATCCTCGATTAGAACCCGAAAGCAGAATGTCTTCCTCGCAGACTAAACCAGTCTCTGAGACGCCTCCTTCGGCACCTCCTGCTCCTTCGAAATTCAACAACGCCGTTAGCCTGAAAACACTTTCAACGCAGCCGGCACATCGGCCGGAATCCTACTCGGAGGTTGTTCGCAAAGAGAAAAAACCGTTCGAATACGACGACGGCACCGTCACTGCTACCACAACCGGCAGTAGATTCGTCAACAAGACGATCGTACCGGTACGACACTTCGTCGTTAGCTCGGCTCCTCGTAAACCTAGTCATTTCCTCGCTTCGCTCAGCACGCCTGTTGTAAATTCCTACCGAGACGACTCGTCGTCGCAGTCGCATTATAGGCCGGAAGACAAACCGCACCATAAACAGTTACCAGAACAACAATCCGGATCTTCGGCCAAAGTTGCCGGACACCACGTCGAATTCTACAAACCGGCTACGTCGCCTCAAAACGTAACGCATTTCGCTCCGATGAATTTCCGCAATTTCGCCATCCCCGTATCGCAGGAGCAACCTAAATCCAACGTCAGACCGGTCAAAGAAGATCATCTCGTACCTGAAACTTTGAACGCCATCAATAACGGTAATTTTTACCACACAGCATACATCACCGAACCAAAATCGTTCGCTAACGAAGCCTCAAAACCGACAGCGCCATCTCAACAGACCTACCGACAAGATCATCGATCTTTCGGCACCAATAGCGATCGATTCTACACTACTAATTCTATCTCGTTTCCTCCTCGTGCACCGTCTAATTACGATATAACTGCTCCCGGACCTTCGGCTCCTGGCGAAGAACCTACAGCTCCGGAAAAGAAATACTCGGAGGCACCTACGTATACAGCTAGTGCAGATTACGACGTCACCTACAATGACGCTCTTCAGCCGTCCACATTGCATCCAGTAAGACGTTATCCATCTACCTCATTTTACGCTGTACATCAGCAACAGCAGCCTCAACAACAACAGCAACACCAGCAGCAGCAACAACAGCCGCCACCCAATCAACAGCAGCAAAGATCGATCGTCTCCAGTAGGTTACCATCAGACTACGCATTTAACGAGGGTGCCTTTAATTCGCTTAGTAGATCTCAATCGCGTTATGCTAAATAGACGTACTCAACCTACTGCGTACTTGAAAAAAATCTAAGTCATATTGTAAAAACAAAACCTAGGCAAAAAATGAAAAATACAACAAAAAATCCTTAATTTCGATGACTTTTAGCTCTCTTTTTCATATCTATAGCGAACTGAGAATTCAAATACAAAGAACCCTGGCTGAAAAATGAATCAAAAAAATGACTAACGGGTTCGATAACACGCAGCTTTCTCTGAATTTTTACTGTCAATCGCCCTCTTTGGAAATATATCGTCTATGTACTATGCAAAACTAGTCACAAAAGTGTACAATGAATTTACTATTTATTATTTTTTTTAAATGCTCAAAAAATTATATCGACGCAGATATGTCGAGGACTCGAATTCTATTTTCTCAACGCACGCAGTTCGAGATATTGCCTGAATGAAAACGCCCATTCCTATTTGATGAAGTGTTTTCCTGTATTGAAATGCGAGTTAGCAATTCGCGAATGCAAATATTAGATGACGATAATATAAAAAAAATTATCAATTTTTATTATACATACGTAATTGTGATTTAGTGTAATTTTTACTTAATTAAACGGTAAACGTTTTCTTAATTTAATTCAATTCTCCTTTTTTTCTTCTTTATAATTTTAAGACACACGTATGCCATCATTTTTCTTTTCTTACTATTTTTTTCTAGTATATTATTGTATTATCTCTATACATGAAAAATGGAGAAAAAAAGAAGTTTATATAAAATGTCGATTTGTGATTTTTTTCCACGTGCATAACCGAGTACGTGGGTGAAATTATAATAATCGCGATATTTGTATCGTGAGTAATAATTATCATTGAAATGAAAACAAGTTTTTTTTTCCTAAAAATATAAAATTATTCTAACTTGCTCGAGTTATTCATTTACACACACAGAATTTCTAAGGTGTAACCTTAAGATAACGACGATGAAAAAAAAAAAGTTTTTCTAGTACGGATCAATAAGTTATGCTATCCAAATTACCTGATTTGATTGATGACCATTTTCCAACAGATTCCGTAAATAATCAGCATGCTCTGCTTTTGTTTTATTCAACCACTCGTGTTCTTTTATCTGAAATGAAAAAAATAAAATTAAAATTAAAAGAGAGAACAGTAGTTACTAACTCAGATAATAATATTTCTTGCAAAACAATGGGAAAAAAGTTTTTTAAAACATACTTAAATTTGGAGTAGCAATGCCGTATTACAAATTTTTTTGGGAGGAGGGTTCACTTATGTATTCACTTTTACTACTCCAATAACCAAGACGTCGTTTTTCGAAACCTCAACTTATCCCTCGAGAAAACCGTCAATCTCAAGATTAAATTGAAAACATGTTGGGAAAAAATACAGATTTTTCGTTCTTTTCTGTAATGAACTTCGTTCGAAGAATAACTTTCGAACATTAAAACTACACACTATAATATAACAAATTTTCAAAACCCAAATACATGACTTTTGTGAGACTTAGCACAATCTTTTCTCTCGAAAAAAAAACCACAAGAGATCAAACATATCCCCCCTCCTCCTCCCTTTAAAAATTATTATCTTTTCATTTTTCAAAATTTAAAAAAAAATCATATACACATTTTTTTTTTTTAATTTTTGACGAATGCACGACTTCGATGACCTGTTAAATACCTTGACTAATCAACTGAACCACAAACTATACAACTTTAATCTAATGATTTCCTAGGGTTGGTCGAGAATGGTGAAATCAAGTTTTGGGAGTTCCTGCTTTTTAGGAGCCTATTGACAGATACTCGTATTTTTCGATCGCGCAAAACCTACAATAAGTATGTAAAACTTGGCTAAAATCACGGTTTTTCTATATATCACAAAAATTACAGGGAAAATTCCAAATTTAAATCTTATTTCTTTATGGTTAAGACCAGGAATGTAGATATTTTTTTGGTAAAAAAAAAACATTTTTTGGAATTTTTGCAAAGCATATTTGAATAGGCTACAGCTCGTGGGCATTTTCTATGACTTGGAAAAATACGAAATTATTTCAACCAATCAGTAATCATCCTAAAATCCCGGATACGATAAATATTCAAAATGATAGATTGTTCCATCATTCATCACAAATCAAGCAGTATTTCACAATTTTGTCTATAACTCGATAGTACAATCACTTTGTCAACCGAGAGGAGAATTCACCGATTCAATTTCATGAAGTAGGTTCCTTTCACATAAATAGACCGATTAAATTACCTATTGTTTGGTCAATCTGAATTTAAAAGCACTTCAGAATCAGTTACAAGTATGATATAATTCATCATTTGGCTTGGCAATTTTTTAAAATTGAATTTGATTTAATTTAATCAGATTATTCAAATACTAGTTTTACTGCATTGAAATTCAACTTTGAAAGGGGAAAGGGAAAGAAATTTTTTTAAAGTTATTGAGCGATGTACGATTAAAATCTACCTCATTCTACCTCCGGATTCAATTCAAAAATACTCGTAAAAAGAGCTCAAATGGAAAGTGATACGACTAAAACTTCAATATGATTGCAATCAATTTTGAATTGGATATCAAGTATCTGTATTTCAACTTTCGGAATCACTTGAGACATATTTTTCGAGGACACTCATTAAAATTTGTACGAGTGATCAACTTGAGAGCATTTTTGAGCAAAATATGCCATCTAACGATTTTCAATTTCCCCGACTTTCTTGACTTAATTCGATTTCATAAAAAAACAATGAAGTTTCCATAGAAAATTAAAATTAACTCACGCTTCAAAAATTTCAAATTCCCTTCCAGAGATTTTTTTTCGGCGTTGAATTACGCTTCCTCGACATTTCACGTTTTATCAACATCTGGTAATATAAATACGAGTAAATGAAAAAAAAACCACTTACACATAGTACTCTATAGCCAAGTTTCTTCAAGTGGCGCATTTTCGTACACATGTTTCCTATAGGCTGGTCTGTATTACGCAACACTGTGTTGGTTCCCAAGGAAGTAACAACGTACCAATCTTCAGTTTTGGATGGTAACTCAAGGTTCATATAGTTACTCGATAACACATTCTCGGGTAATCTTATCGGAATATCGCCGTTTAACCGAAAGACCAAGTCTAAACAAAATTATCCAACAATGATTCAATACGAATACAATGCGATATAATTAAATACAAAAATTCACTCCATTCCTGTGATAAAGTCACAGTTTCCAAAAGAATTCTAATCGAATGTGTTTTTCCATTAAATTTACGAAGCGTACTAAAAATCAAACAATAAATTTACTCACCAGGGCGAGATAAGTGAGGAAGAACGTACGTGTAATGCACAAAATCAGAGCCACCGAAAATATCTCGAAATATGGACCTGGCTTGAAACAGAACTTTATCGTACATTGACAATGGTTTACGAGTATCCTCAGTTGGAATTTTAAAACTTTGATGCTAAAAAGTCAAATGAACATAATTAACAACTTAGTTAATACAAGTACACATAGAAATGAACAACATATAAAACTGAAACTTCATTTACCAAATAGAGATCTTTTCGCAGAGATTCGTTCAATAAATTTCCCGAATATTCGGGAAAATCGATTTTTATACCATCGGAAATAGTTAATAAATTCAGGTGACAGTTATACTTCGATAAATCTTTATGGTCTGGGGAAAAAAATCAAACGTTGTATAAAACGACATATGAAAAAAAAAAAAAAAAAAAAAATTGCACACGATAACACTGAACTTACTGAATGCTTTCTTGATGGTATCTTCTGACAATAAGAAGTTCGTGAGTTCAAAATTATGATACCCTTTCAAAGCCAAATACGTAACCGCCGAATAAACTGATGTAGGATAATCGAATACATCATCTTTTCGTTTCACTAATTCTTTCAGGGCGACTTCATAAACACTGGGTTCTGTTTTAGATTCAAAGTTGAACGTTTCGAATGCTAATATAGTTCTTTCGATATCCTGTGAAAAATAGTTCGTTAAATAGGCGATTTTCGCAGAAAAATAGAGTACAAACATCTGCTTACTTTAATTCTAACGACGGATATTTCCTCGATTAATCTTCGAGCAATCTTTTCACAAAGCTTGGAGTCACATACAAGCAT
The DNA here is from genome assembly GCF_950023065.1 of Planococcus citri. NCBI lineage: Eukaryota > Metazoa > Arthropoda > Insecta > Hemiptera > Pseudococcidae > Planococcus > Planococcus citri. Next base: position 39,549,747 of record NC_088678.1, read on the forward strand.
GCTAGTTCCAAGAAGGGCGATATGAGTACAACAAACGTAAGGATGTTTATCAACGGCATCATGTAACAAAGCGATTAGCTGCAGCATGTGTTCTCTTAAACCGTAGTAACTACACGATCGAAACAGCTGTAAAACAAAAGTATATATGGCAAGATTAACACAAAATCTGATAAAGAATCGTGGAATTCGTTAACGTGAGAAAGTTCTTGAAAAAAAAACCAACACCACATAGCAGATGCAACAAATTAGAGAACATATATAGAACATCCGGTTCATCAATAGAATATTTCCATCGTCATCAATAATACATCAGTTCTCAAATAATTATTGATACATTATTACTCCATCTTCCTAGAAAATGCTATTCAGCAAACAATCAGATTCGACTCACCTTCAGTAAAGATGTCAGCGGTATAGCATCGAGAGTAGATACTCGAATAAACAATTTCTCGTAAAGTAATTTCAACAAATCGAGATTCCTGATTTTATGCTGTGTTTTGAAAAAAGCTAAGGCTAGTATTGCACATTCTTCGACACTCAGTTCATATGCAGCCTGTCTCAAATACGTTTCTAGATTATAAAAATGCACCGCCGGATGCCAACTTCGATGAGCGTTCACTAAGAACATCGCATGAACAACTTGAGCGGAGGTCAACCTGTTGAACAACTCATTTGTAAGATCTGTATTCATAGACGTTACTTAGGGATCACATTCTTGGCTAAGTGATTGGTTTAAGAAATTGGACCTCAAAGTATCGATTTATCATTTCAAAAATTATGAAATTCGTACTCATTTACGAGAAAAATTGAATCAAAATTCACCACTTAGCCAAGTGATCCCTAAGTAACGTCTATGAATGCGGCCCTTAATATCGGCCAATACGTAAAAATACAATCTTTCTTACCTATTCGGATCACGCCATAATCTTTTCATGCAGTTCCACGAAGTTTCGCTAAACCTTATAACTTGGAGCCGGTAGAAATGATCCATAACGAGTAAACATCTATCGTAACCCCAAAGCTTGTAACGCTGGAGGAACATTTTATCGATGGTACGACACATGGCGTAAAATACCTGATTTCTCTTCGACTCATCCCACAGAGCCAAAGTTTTCATTACATTAAGCACGTGATCTTCGTGCATGGAAGTGAATTTAGACGAAAGTGTTTCACATAGTTTACTAAATCTGGCATCATCGTAAATCGTATCCGATTGTTGAGAATATTTCATAACAACATGTAAATATAATGATAATGTAACGCCATGTTTGTCTTCGAACGTATCGTTCAAAGCGAAATCTACGTCGCAGAGAGTTTCTTCTGGAACGTAGTCTAGGAACGCTATGCTAGCGGAATACTTCTTATTTTTCATTAAAAACGAATGATAGTAATCGTTCTCCAGTCGCTTATGTGGGTTACCACTGTAGACTTGAACATGATTAAAACGTACAGCAATAAATTCGCACAAAGGATAACTGCGTAATAACGTGGAATTGATGGATTGTTGACTCAAAGAGTGAGTGAAGTATTTCCAGAATACTTTACACTCGGGCTTCAGTAGTTTGTTCATCATGAACATCGTCTAGGTAAATGAGAATAATATATGTGAAATCTTACCCGTTCAATCGCGGAAATTCAGTCATTAATTCAACTAATTAGCATTCAAAATACTCAAATTAACACCGGTAAAACAACACAGGAATGCCCCAAAACGCAGTTATTTCATCATATTCACACATTCACACGAAATAAAAAGCACGTTTCTGTTTGCCGGGTTGAAGAAATGACAGGAGGGGAAAGACGAAAATCAAATCAGCTGACTGCCGAACGAGGAAATGAAACTTTTTATTTTTCAATTTTTATCATGTTAACATCCAAAAGTAATTTGAAATAGATATTTTAAATTATTTTTTTGTTCATTTTATGTGTCTTTAAATATTTTTTAATTGCTACATTCTACATTTCTATTATTTCCTCAAAAAATTGAAAACAAAATTTCATTCTTTTGTACTTTTGTAACAGTTTTGACTTTTGAATATGCGCATATTTTATTTCATTCATAATGGTTTTTTTTTGTAAACAAAAACATTGATTTCATTTTCTGTTTTTTTTTTTTCGAGAATGAAAATTTTCAATTTTACAGGAGTCCATCTTGACCGGAATCGGAGCACATTATTGATGACGTCATAGCTCAACTTCTCGATGTTTATTTTCATGTTTTCATTAAAAGTTTTCATTTGAGGAGCTCATTGCAAAAGTAGCCCTTGTCACATGAACTTTTAGACACGTTTTACTCGATTGCACCTATTGCCAACTGCGGAGATCATGTTGTAATGATGAAATGACCATCAAGTTAGTCTACCCTGAGTAGCCCTGAGAGGAATTGCTTTATAGAGTTTACATTCATGATACTGGGTACGCTCAAGGGAGAGCTTTGGAGATTGCATAGGTTCATGTGACAAGGGCTACTTTTGCAATGAGCTCCTCATTTATTTATGTGGAAAAGGCTTTGACTATATATACATGGACTGCTATCTCCTATTGTTGTTGAATGGGAATCGTGAAGCCAAAGCAATAGAGGTACTAGATCGGGACATGGGCTCTGAGCATGCGCGAGATTTCGTTGCAACGAGCGTAGCGGTCGTTGGAACGTAGGAGGGTGTTCGTCGCTCCGTGGTTCACCGTGATTGAATGACTAATTACTAGAGACTAAGGATACTTTTCGGCATCGTGTGATTTCGAGTGCTTTCGGCTACGCTCGTTTGACTTTATTCTTTGTAATGATTCAAGTTCCCTGTTCCTGTTGATAGTGTTGATGAGATTTTTAATTTTAATTAAAAATTAATTATAACATTCGAATATTATATTGTCTTTTACGTATTCTTCATTGTATTTCTTGTAGAATGCAATTTTTTGTTGCTCAATAATATACACATAATTTGGGTTAAATGCCTTGTGAGCAGTTGGAAATCTGATAAGATTTTTTCGATTTTGACTTTGACTGATGTGATATCAATCTTTTTTTGAAAAACTTCCAAGTTCCAAATGTTTGTACAACAACGTCACTTCTGTTAACGTTTTACATTTTCTTCAAATTGAATTCGAAAGACTAGTATCATCACAGCTGTTTTTTCTTTATATTTGCCATTTGGTAATGTTCGGATCGGAAACCAAGTTGTCTAACAAGAGTACAAGACTGTCGACGAAATTATGAAACAGATTAAAATTCAAAAGAAACAGGACTAACACGAGTTTTATCATTAAAATACGTACAATATTCGTATGAAATAATATGATTATGAAAAAGAAAGATTTGAACAAAAAGGAAACAGGAGTTTCATCTTTGATAAGGAGAATATTTCATTTTCATGGAGACAAGTCAAACGAGCGTAGCCGAAAGCACTCGACAGCACACGATGCCGAAAAGTATCCTTAGTCTCTAGTAATTAGTGATTGAATGGTGCGAGGGTGGGTGGGATTCCTGCGCGCGCATGAAAATTCCCGATGCTCCCGATCTAGTACCTCTATTACTTCGGCTTCATCGGCGACAATGAAGATAGCAGTCCATGTATATATAGTCAAAGGGAAAAGGTCTCTTTTTCTACTTTTTTAGTATAACGAAATACCGAATTATATAAATTTTGATGAGGACTTTTCTGAAGTAAAATTGAATTTCTCATCAAATGGTGTGAACAATTTTTGTTTTCGTGTAGAAATAAAAGACTTTATGAAGGTATTTTCATTCACGGATTATGAGCACATGAGTGTTTCAAAATGTTCAGAATTTTATTCTGTTCGAAATGTTTTTTTTTTACCCAAAGGCTCACTCAGCGTTTATTGTTCAAAATTCATTAAAGCTCCAAGTTGTGAAAACCAGAGATGCGGAGTAAAAATCGAACGTTGAGCTTTAATGAATTCATTGAATTCTGAAAGATAAACACTAAACAGTAGCAGCTTTGGATAAAAAACTATTTTGAACTGGATAAAAATAAAATTCTGAACATTTTTGATTTTGGTATTTTAAAACACTAGTGTTTTCATTGAAAATTTCGAGAAATTTCAATTCAATATATCTACTTACATAATAATTTATCCATGAATGAAAATACTATATTATAATATTATAAAGTCGTTGTTTCTGTAATTCTGCTGGAAAGCAAACCATTCGACGAAAAATGTCATTTTAATTAAGAAAAGTCATCATCGAAATTTACGCAAATTCACTTTATTCCTACCAATAATGATTAATAAAGTCGAAAAACTGAATTTCTCCCATACAATTACCTGTGAAAACTCGGAAAATGATAAATAAACATCGAGAAGTTGAGCTATGACGTCATCAATAAGGTGCTCCGATTCCGGTCAGGATGGACTCCTAATTTTACCCAGAGTTCAACGGGTACCCGGATAATCGGGTTTCCGGGTTTAACCCGGAAAGCAACCCGGTTACCCGGATACGGAACCGGGTAGTGAAAAACAATGAAAAATGCGACGTTGCCAAATCAAAGTGACGAAAAAAGTTCATCTTTATATAGCGATCCTAGCGATATAAAGATGAACTGCTCAAAATGACGTCATTTTCTAGAATTTTTCTACCCGGATAATGAACCGGGTAGACCCGGATAATTTTTGGATCCGGGTAATACCCGCGGATCCGGGTACCCGTTGAACTCTGATTAGTGATGTTGATATTTAGAAAAATTTTATATTGATATATCACGATATTTTTCCAACAGATATCGATATATCGACGATATATCGATATCTTCAATATTGCCTTGAAAGTACCTATTTTTCCCATTTGTATACTCAGTCATTTAAGTTTAATTGCGAATTAACAACTGCAAAAAATTTGGTACGACAAAAAGTTTTTTTATAGATTTTTAAAAAAGTGAGAAAATTTTTTTTTTGAAAAAATTTTAAAAATTTCTTTCTAATTTCAATTTTTACTCATATTTTTGGCTGTTTTCGTGCATTTTTTCCTCAATTTTTGACGATACGATATATCGTCGATATTGATTTTTCATATCGATATGTCGATATTGGATCTCATATCGATATATCGTTTAAGATATCGATATATCAACACCACTAACTCTGATTTTACCATTTGGTTTGGTTCTTTGGTTCATATTTTTGAAATTATATCGAATTATTAAAATTCTATAATTTCATCAATAAAAATTGAAATTGTAATTGGATTCCCAGCCATTTAATCAAATCGAAACTTCTCAAAATTATGCTTTCCTCAATTTTCAAACATTCCTATCTTGCATCGTTGTCCCATTAAAATCGTTGGCACTAAACCTGTGAAAAATTATGAACTCGATTAACGAAGTTTTAAACGAACTAAAAGATGATATTGTCACAAAACCCGAAGCATTTCATCGTAAGAAAATATACGTTAAACAATCCTCACTTCATAGCACTGTTCTCTGGCACTTACTGTTACCATTTAAATGTTACAGCACCTAAACCACAGCAAGTAGTTCAAAATGAAAAAATTGAAAACAAAGCTTACCTTCAACAAAAGGAATATTTTTTAGAGATCACGAAAGATAAATTACTCGCAACATTATCTAGTCAGGATCACCATCCTTTTTCTTGGAATAATTTTCCATTGTAAGTGAACCATCACTGATCTATTTCCATCAACAGCATTATTCATTCGATCATTTTAATTACAGAAAAGAATTGGACAGTACAGTAGACATAGCAATATCATTCCAAAGGAATAGTCACGCCGTTAGTAATTTATGCTACGGATTATTAGGGGGTATTTCGCTTATGCAGCTTGTACTTGTGAGTATTGCTCTTAGAAAGCAATCAGGCCTACACTCGAAATATTAATGCATAATTTATTCGCAGACCTACACTCTAGTCAAAGGATCAAAAAATGAGCTGATGTCGTTTATAGAACTATACTCTAAATTTGGACATGTACCGTCAGCTTCTTTCTCAATACTAACAACAATTTGTTTAGTGTTTGCTTTCGACAAGTAATAATTTGTCTTTTTAATGATATAATTTCATGTAGACAAATCGAGAAAATTCTGTGATGACAAGTTGTTTTTCATTTCCAGGATTGATCTAATCACTGTAAAACAGTTAATTTTACAAGAGCAACGTAAATTCTACAGTAACTGGATTCTTGTGTTCTTATACTCGGTTACATTCATTCTGTCCGTTTTATGCTTCAAGTTTGACGAGATAATCGCTACATTTCCAGAAGGAACGGAAACACTGACGGTAATAATTTTGGTAAATTATGAAGATTCAATCGCTTAAATAATGTTAAATTGTTTAATGTTGCAGACTTCTCAAGATTTATGGATGTGGAGAACATTGAACTTATGGCGTTGTATTTTCGGTATCATAGGATGGTTCTTTGTTTGCATTACCAGACCTCATGATCTTTTGGAGCATCGTTTATGCGCACTCAAAAAAAGCACAACTGAAAATCAAAATACCGTCAATTAATTACCTACCTATTTTTTTTCTCTATCGATCAAAACTTTATACTTGTAATTTTTAAATACCTAATTGAATTAAAAAATATATTATTGAAAATAATATCTAAGTTTTGATGAATCAAACCATACAAAAATAGAGAACTTGAATCAAAAATTATTTTATTTATGAGAAAATTCATAAAAAAAAAACTTCATCTTAAAATCAATGAAAGTTCACACGTTTGATAAAACATTATAAATATTTAACCGTAAATGCATAATTAAAAAAATTAACGAACCGATACAAAAAAGGAAATTAAATTACTCACAAAACAGAAAAGAAACAAATTCATTTCAGAGGGAAAATAATGCTTTTTAAACGAGACAAAGATGATTTTTCTCACAGGAATAAAAATACGTATGCACAAAAAATTCCCAAAAATCAACTATCGTGAATTAAAACAAAGGAAGGATCGCGTCCCGCGCCGAGATATTGCAATTGCAAACAATAAGAGGAAAATATAAGAAACAACACCGAAGAAACACAATCCACCCCATAAAATTGGCCCTGCAACAATAAAGAGCGATTAGTTGGCATATATGAGTGTTCGTCTAGAATCGGAATCGTTTTCAGTTTTTAGTGAATTCATTACGATAAAATGGTAATTATAAATAAATTTTGATTTTTATACAAGTGCTTTAAATTGCATTCCACGGACCAACTAATCGCTCGCCGATGATACACTTAAAACTAGCAGATGATTTTTCATTTTATATACAACAAATTTACACGAATAGGCACTAAAGTTATAAGGTAACAGGTATCTTTAAAAAGACAAATTAAGAACTAATGAACACTATAATCAACAAAATACAACATATTATTTTTTGTTTTCGCCGTAGAGTACATTTTAATTCAGCAATTTTGTCACTAACGTTAAAAAAGGCATATTAAATTAACGCAATCTTGGATAGTACGTATAGTTAAAATTTTCATTCAAAATAAAAATTCGCTACCGTTGAAAAGGTTGTTTTCGTTCATCTGCGCTCCATCTGAAAACAAATCGGAAAAATTAAAATAATAGAATTATTCAAACTAAGTACAAAATTATAATTCGGTTAGCAATCTTTACACTTTCACTTTTAGAATAGAGGTTTTTTCCTCATTTTTCAAACCGACTTACAAATGCTATGATTTTCGCGCAAAAAATACCCTCATCTTGAATTTTTCACCCACTTCGTGCATTAGATAAACAAATACGCATAGGTTACGTACCCGGTATGAGACTCGAATAATATCCATAAAATTCTGGCGATTCTGCGATCGAAATGCACACTCCATTAGGATCACCCACATCGTCGGCATTAAATTTCAATTCATCTGCAAAAATGACGAAAAAATAAATAAAAAATCCTACACATTTCCCGACTCTACAAAACATTCATCACACGTTCAACTTACTTTTCATATTTTGGGTATTCGTTGAGAACAGTGCAGCTGGCGAATAGTGATTGATATCGACCATATTATTTATCAGTACTTCGGAATTTCCGTTAACTTCGATATTCCTCGAATTCGTCGAAGTATAATCAACCGTAGGTGTGGCATTATAATTATTTATTTGGTAATTACCGAGCGTATTGCCCGAAGAATGATTTCTTATTGTTTCTGGAAGCATTGGAATTACAACTTGGGGTAACAAACTAGATGGAATATTCATGTGATAATTATCCGCACGAGTATTTCGTAAATTCGATGTACTGGTCGTTGTTTTATTGGAATTTGAATACGGCGCGTTGTTGGTGGAAAAACTTGCAGGATCAACTTTGAAATCGATACGAGGTATTCGCACTTCAAAATCGTTCGTAAATCCTTGATAATATCTGAGCTGTTGCGCTGCTTTCTGCGACGACTGCGAGGACGAATCGCACGAATTGTACGTGATGTTTTGAGTATTCATTCCAGTATCGTTATGCTGTGTGCGGGGTACATTGTTATTAATTCGGGGTATTGGAGGGCTGATGTGATGGCCATTAGTGAGTTCAGCCGTGTACGAGATTTGATTGGTGACCGGGCTAGGAGCAGTGCTAAATATTAGATTATTCGAAGGTGATTGCTTCGGTCCAAGTTCAACTTTGGTCGCCGATGTCGATGTTGTTTGTCCTTGCATAAGAAGAGTCTTCAACGCACCCATTTCGATGCCATTATTCGATTCAAAAAGTGAGACGTGTTTATTAGGGTCATTTGGGATTCGGACACAGACGTTTTCGACAGATAACTGCCCTGCACTGCACGGAACTACTTGACTAGAAGGATAAATTGGGGGATACTTGGTTACATCATCCGTATAAAATGTATTAATAGGAGGGAACGTATTACCGCTTTGCATCGAAGGACTAACTTGTTGAGAATGTTGAGACACCGGTGAAGGCGTAAGCTCCGATGTATTCGATTTCGAGTTATTATGCATTTTCGCATTCGCAGCTTGAGGATCGTTTTTATTAGCTCGAGATCTCGGCTTTCTTGGCATTTTAGTTGCATTAGTTCTTTTACGCGGAGCAGGAATGTTTTTCAGCTTTGGATTTTCAGCGACGGTTTTTCGATAATTTTGTAAAATCTGCTGCACAGCAGTATCGCCGTTGCACATATTGGAAGTGTATGGAGGAATCGTGTTAATTGGAGGTAGTCGCACTATCGGAGACGTCATGCTCGCTATTACTTTATGGACATTGTTTTGAATCGAAGGTGGTGACGGGTGTACAAATTCGGGAGTCGGCGCGCAGCTAGGTGGCGAAGATAGCTTTACAGGTTCAGGAGTAGACGCGCAGATCGATGGTGGTGACAGATTTACAGGTTCTGGTGTAGGCGCGCAGATCGGTGCTGGTGGTGGTGACGGCTTCACGAATTCTGGAGTAAGCGCGCAGATCGGAGGTGGTGACGGTTTTACCGGTCCAGGAGTAGACGTCAAGTAGGCTGAAACCGAAGCATTAAAGAAATATTCGCTATCTCTGCATTCGGTTTCCATCTCTTCTACCTCCGGGGCAGAAATATCAGTCTGACAGGTACGATCGGCGGTCGTCTGCAGTTCGAAGGCTTGCGACAAATCGCTGACATGAGTTGGCGTACACTTAGGCGATTTGAACGAATCTATGAAATTTTTAATATCTTCTATGCTATCACTACCGTTTGCATCGCTGGTCGAAGTTTTCGAAACATCACCCGAAGATGAGATCGAAGATTTATCCAACTTATTATTCAGGTACGAAGTAAACGAAACATTTTGATCGATCGGTTTCATAACGTCATTATTTTTTTTCTGGAACTGACTAAATGTTTCGTCTAATTTAGGTAACTGTACCACTGCGTCTCTAATAGATAAATCGGCGTCATATTCGGGCTGATTTTCGGTCGATTTTCCCGCCTTTTTCGGTTTCGAACCGTATTTCTTTTTGAAAAGTTTATCATTTGATAATAAAGTCGAATGCGAAGCAGTTTTACTCGACGACTGCGTTGGATTTGAATTATTAGGTCGAGGTAGTTTGGATTTGCTTCCCGGCTTAGGACCCTTCTTTTTGGCATTAGGATTTTTTTCTTTGGCGATAGATTTGCGTGGCTTCTCGACTGGTTTTGCCGACTCGGCTGGTTCTGGTTTTATCGGCTTCGGCTTGAAAAAGTCGTGATTAAATTCGGCACCATCTTCGATAAACATAACTTCGAGCGGTGGCAGAAGTTTGTCTGAATCAACAGGTACTATGGGAGGATCTTCGAATGTGGGAGACCTCTTTGTGCCTTCTAATCTCTCGGAAACATCAGATAGGACATCTTTCGCGACATCATTCAGCTCATCCTCATTGAATTCAGTATTGTGCGTGATAGCACCCCTATATGAAGTTATATAGAAACCATTTTTCTGTCGCTCTCTAAACAATCTTTGCTTTTTGACTCTAAGCGCTTTGACGTGATTGAAACGGCCCTTCCTCCTGCCCGATCCAGCAACGGCGGATTCGATAGAGCCGAATATTCTATCATCTTCCGGATTACTACCAGAATCGGATTTCTCAGAATATCGTCTTCTGAGTTCTTCAACTCTAGTCTTAGTTTTTCGGGCACGTTTCTTTTTATTTCTCGCTTCATCCGAATCACTGTCGAGGGTTCTTTTACGTTTTCTGTGAATCAAATAACCATCTTCATCCGACTCTATAGAACTTAAGCCAGATCTCTTGGTCGACGAATATTCCTCCTCAGAGTCAGTTGTACTGTACGCGTAGTGTTCGTATCCTTTCTCGATACCGTACAAGTCATCGTAAATGATGGGCTGGTCCTTGAACTGATTGTAATCTAAATCTAAATACTTGAGTTCTACATCGTCGAAGTCTTTTTTCTCAAAATCCTCCAAATACTGCTCGCAGTTTTCTTTTAATTCGGGCCATTCCAAGTCCCACGTTAAAGTGTGATAGCGTCGGTAACTTAAAATGGTGCTCAAATCACCACCTACGGTTTCATCTAATTTCAGGTTTTCTAATTCCGTTATGAACGCCGAAGAGGTACCGTTCGTAGAATGGAATTGTTTATTCACCTGCTTCGATTCGAGTTCTTCTTGTATCTGAGCAACGTCTTCTTTAGGCACGCCCATGGATTCGAATATTTCGTTCAATTCTTTCGACGATGAAGCAGCGAATGGTTTAATATCTTCGGCAGCCGGAGTTTCTGACGCGGATATATTATTAAGCGGAATAGTAGAATTTTCACATTGTTCCGATACGGTTTCCGCTGCAGTCGTGTTCACATCATTAGATAATGGTTTTTGCAACTCGGCGTCGGATGAGCTTATCGATTCACCCACTTCATTTTCCTGGCATACTTCGGATTCAACTTCCGCTGAAGGATCAGCTATATTAGCTAATTTAGTGACGAAAGCTTCGATGGTTCGAAGACATTCGCGAGTTGGTGTTAGCGAGAATGAGGTGAGTAGACATTCCTTGTAGATGTTTTGGCATTCGCTCAACAAATCCGATAACAGCATGAATCCTTGGGAGAGCTGGCTATACGTTTCCTTCAATTTGTCTCGTTCTTGATCGACTCGAAGCTGTTCGACTTCATTCATGTTTTGATTTATTGCTCGAATCAGACATCTCGCTACCATATCAAAATCTTGCTCTTTACAGTTTCCCTGAAGAAGAAAAGGAGACATAAATATACAGACTGAGACGTGAAATCGAGTCAATAAAACAATACTCACGTTACGAATCAGAAATGAACAAAACGGATATAAGCATTTGGAGGAAGGCGCAATTAAAACAAATTTTCGGATCGACTCCATTGCGATCGGTTTGAGTACTCCATCTACAGTCAGACAAGCTGCCCATTCACATATTAATTCTTCTAGTTGAGATTGCGATTCCACTAAATCCTCATTGAGGATAGCATTGACCAGCAACGTATTGGATAACAATTCAACTATCTTGGCATTATTTTTCCACACTCGAGCAGCTTTACAATGCTCGTTAAATTTTCCACCGATAGAATGTTTGCGGTACCGTTTGAGCAATTCTAGTCCATCACCAAGTTGATATTTTTGGAACTGGAAACAAAAAATAATCAACAATGACTAAAAATTCTCGAACAAATCGTTATCAAAGATGTACGCAAATGATAAAGCAACGTTTATAATCACTATAAACTACCCTATAATTTTCGTCCGATAAAACGATCCGTATTAGAGATTAATTATCAATAGAAAATAATTTTAAAATGAAAAAATATCTTTTTCACAGATAATTCGACATTTACTCCAATATAGACGTAATATATTAAGCGTTGGGAGTACAACTGAAATACGTACTTCTATCATTAGTTCCTGTTTTCTTTTATTCTTTTGTAAGCTACTAAAATATATATCGGTTATGTAGTCGATTTCATTTTGAGTAAAATCTAAAATATCAAATTCTTCTAAGCTTTCGTTGAATCTCTCGATAGTGTTCAGACACGCCTTGGAGAGATTGACGGCAATATCTTCGCACTTCGATAGCAAGAGCATTTCCAATCGAACCACCACGACTTTTCCATTCTCCAATTTGAAATACTCTTCGCAAGCTGAAAAAATATTACAGTATTACTTTTTCATGTTCGGTACATTACACACATATTTTAAAAGCTACTCGTCAACGTACCATCCTGATCAACATCTTCGGACTGTAGAATTTTCTTCAACGCTGACTTATCACTAGCATCTTTCTGACCCCAAGGATCCTTTACAATCAATTCTAAAACACGACATTGCTCCAATATACCAGAGTATAAACCGCATCTCTTCAAAACAGTGGTAAACCGTTGCAATGTAACAGATAGATGAGTTTTGGTAGGAGTATTAATAGATGTTGGCCAATCAGCTCGCAAAACGAAACGTAGAGTATTTCTAGATAAATCGCCAAAAATAATACACAATTAGAATTGATTCGAAATACATATAAAAATAACTCAACGATAGTAACCGAAAAAAAACTTACAAGAACAAATTATCAAAAAAAGGCTGAGGTGATTCTTTCGACTCTTTCGACGCTTCCGATACGAAAGTGACTATTTGCTCCCAAGCTCGTATCAGAGATTCGACTTTTTCAGAATACTTCTTCTTTTTGTCAATTAACGTTCTTTCCAAACTCTGAAAGAAAACAGTTACGTTGAAAATTCGGTAAAATTTAATTACCATGCAATGTAAACAATTTCGAACGTTATCACTCCGATGGCCAAATTATGTAACTTTACAGGCAATTGAGCGATATTGAAATTGTAGTCATTCGTGGCACATGGTACTCGAAGAATGATACATCATGAGGTGAAAAATACTGTTTAAAAGTAACTTACCTGGAATACAGAAAGTAAATGATTTTGTCTCGGGGAAACCCCGTGTTTTATAGCGCCGTTATTCAACTTTGCTATAGGTATGATATTGTCGTCCATTCTGCAGCATTTTCGACAGTAACATGAAAATGAAAACTATTTATCTAATACACTAGATGATTGTTACAAAATTAAGACTTTCTACACTTTTATCACTTCATTTTTTAAATAAAAAACAGACACAAGTATTCCGTTTATGTGTACGTGAATATTCAAACAGAGATCATGTATGTCATTCAGAATCTTAGGTAAACAAAAACGGAAGGGAGAAGAGAGGAAAAAATAACGAAAGTGAAGATTGTGGACCGCAAGGCAGGTGTAAAAAATGTTTGCCCGTTTTTCATAGTTCAACAGAAAAACTGCAGGAGCGCTAACAACTGTTTTTTTTCTTACGCGAAGAAAAAAATAATTAATTAATTAAAAAAACGAATCAATTCAACAACTCGAAGATAAAATAGTATATTTTTTTCTTTCATTTCTTTCTAAGTACATAAGATTAATAATTTCTCATTTAAAATGTATAATGGTTTGAAAATTTGTGTTTTAAAAAACTCTAATTTCAGCGATAATCCCAGAACAGGACCCATTTTTTTCAGCGAACACAAAATGAAACGACCTATCGATTTTCGAAATCGAATCGGAATATCATTAAAAATAAAAAAAATTGTGATTGAAGAAAGAAAAACTTTTCAACACAATTTTCAATTCAAATTGTCAATTGTCATGTCGAACAGCAAATTATCTCAAAGTTCTTTTGCTTTTTCGCTGCTTATCGTCTCATGCAATTAGTGCATTGTTTGTATTCGAGTAACCTTCATCTCACGTCTAGAAAATGCCTCCTATAAATCTTTTAAATCTGCGGAGTTAGTACGTGGTACTTCAGTGATAAGTTTGCTTTTGTGATTGTTTTAAAATAAACACTACAATAGCCATGGCGAATACAACAGATTGCAATATGAATCGCGAAACGCAGCAGAAATCTCAAAACCAATCGAACTTTGAAAGTCTCGATAAAACTGCTGTTAGCACTTTAAAGGTAAGTTCTTTGCATTACTGCGTAGTATCAGTACCTTGTATTTTGCTAAAAATCCTCTTTACATTTGCAGCGTAATCCAAAAATCGAGTTCTGTAAAACAGATTTACTCAAGTTACTCACCTACCTTGAAGGAGAATTACAAGCCAGAGATATAGTTATAGCTACGCTTAAAGTAAGTTATCGAGGAAACACCTCTATGAAAATTTCTTTTGTATATAATTTCGTTTTCTGTTTTCAGTCTGAAAAAATTAAACAATATCTGGTGCAGAATAGACATCACTCATTAAACGATAATAATGAACCCTTGGCAGCTTTACAACGGGATAGCTTCGCAGTTATTGACCATAATAGAGATAGCTCGGAAATGTATTTACTGGTTAATCAGCAGCTAAATTCGCTGGAAAATTTAGTTACGCAACAAAGAAGATCTCAAGCTCGAGTAGCCAGAGTTTTAAAAGAGGCTGAAATCAGGCATAGAAAAGTATGTACATCAATCTAAGAAGGTCTCTTTTCAAGTACTTATACATATATCTTTAACGAAATATGTTTTTTGTTCAGGAAATGGAAATTGAAATTCAAAATAGGAAAAGGTTCGAGAAAGAGTATCTAAAGTTGAACGAAATCCTCGAAGCTGAAAGAAATCGTCAGAAACAAATCGTTTTATTTTTATTAGCCGAACGAAAGAAAATTATAATGAAATATGTCGAAGAACGAAAACGCTCTGAAGACTTAGCTCAAGTGAGTTGTCCAATAATGAATAATCAGGTTGTATGGAATTTTTAAAACATATTTACATTTTATTTTGCACAGATATTGGCCGAAGAAAAAGGTCGTGTTGACGCTATGGCTGAAGGCTTAGAAGAAGAGAGTAAAAAATCATTACAAATGGAAGCCGAACTAGAGAAACAGCTAGCTCAGTTTTTCGTTGAAACGCAGCAGTTAAAAATGAATTTATCTAAACAAGAAAAAAGGTAAGTAATTAGTTAATTACAAAACGAGACGTATGTAAAAGATTACAAAGTTCGAAAGCGCAACTCGTGTAAGAGCAACGTATCACACGAACATGACATTATACCTAATTGACCGCTTATCTTTACCGCGATAATGATATTAAAAATATTAAATTTCGGATTCACGCTCATCGTCGTATTTTATTTCAGATCTAAAGAATTAGAAGGTGAATTAGAAAGAAGTGAAAAAGAGAATATACTGTTACGACAACAATTAACTGATTTAAAGCTACAACACGATAGAAATTCTACACCTAATCCAATATCTACGTCGATAGGTAATGTAATTTCTATTGCGTGACGTAATCAAACGAATCAACGTGTAAGTAACACGTTCGTTTTATGTACTATTTTGGTAGATGGAACTGATGGTAGTTCATCCGGTGTACCTACAGCGTCGTCGGCTGGTTTGCACAGCGTCACTCCTATGATGACCAGTATTGCTAAAGTTGTCCAACCAACTGCTACTGTATCCAGTGTACCAGTTTCCGGACCGAGTAAGTTGACCTTTAGGAAGACTAAGTATTGCTTCGAGAAATACAGTTGCTTGATTATTGATGACAAATATCAAGTAGTTGAATACACTCGATTTGAACAAAGAAGAAGTGTTATGTACTTTTCTAACTTGGAGTTCAATTCTCAGTTAGAAATGATGCGTGTCAGCGGTGTTAATAAAATTGCCTAACCAAACCGCCGTAAAAACTTGGAAATCTCACTTGTTTTGTTCACATGCGTTTTGATCGTAAATTTGACAATTTGCCACAGATTATTTCGAAATTACGCTATTTACGTTTAGAATTGAAATCGTTGTTTTTTAACGCGATATTTTCTCGTTTCAGTGACTGGTATAGCGAGATCAGTAAGCCCAGGTCATCACGTACGTTACGTAATGTACTCCCCGATGGCCCCAAATACGCCACCGTCTGTCGGTGGTAAAGTAGTTGACTCGAGTCAATACGCTTCTCCACCTCCACAAGTACGTCGACTGTATTCGAATATAAATAGTGCCTCATTCGAGCCAGCTAATCTTAAAACCTGCGTTTTAATTTTCCACAGGAAGAACGTCGTGTCCCTCCAGCAGCTCCGGTACGTTCAGCTACCATTAACAACTCACCTCATCCGAAACTAAGCGCCAGTCCGATAGTTAAAAATCACAGCGGAGGCGTTGTCGGTGAAATGACTGTTGGTACAGTAGCCCGGAAACCGATACCTCTAGGGCGAGGTGTACCTCCGCCTGTACCACCAAATAAACCCATAATACCGCCCAAAAAAGACGGTATATTGAATCGCAAACTCGAGGTTGTCTGTAGTGATAACAATACGACTGGCGATGGTAAAAGCCAACCTCGTGGCCCTCCTGTTTTACCTAATTCTGTAAAGGTAAAATTACCAACCTCTGAAAAGCAAAACGAAGACGAGGTAAATCGCGAATTAACTAAGCTGCAATTATAACCACGAACCAAATAGATCATCGAACCCAATTTATATTATGCATTTCAGGTTAAAATCGATTCGGTCACCGAAACCCCCGGATAAAAAGTTCCTGTTTTAGTCAAAAAAAAAAAATTAAAAAAATACGATTATACTTAATATTTATTTAATCTATTATATTATATACCTACGCGTATCATCGTATTCCTTTCCCCCCTTTTTTTTTGTCTTCTAAGCTATAGGCCAAGCTACTTAGGTGTTAGCTAAGCAATATTTGACAAAAAAGCTCGACTTTTATCTTTGTTTTTTTGTTTTAATTTTAAATTTATCTTATTTGAACGCAGCTACGTTGGCTGGAATCGGTACCAAGACTGACTAACAACGCCAAAATTTCCCCCCTACAGAGAGAATTTTTCAGACCTTTGTCTGTGATAATTTTTATTCGCGTGTTATTCTATCCTGGTTTGATTCTACATCGGAGATGTATGTATCGGTATTGTATACCCCGAAAATAATATTACGACCACGTATATCTTCCAACGTGGACCGAAGATTTATGTGTAAATTTTGGTGTTGTTTGTAAAGGTATTTCTTTCTTTTCCTAAGAAGTTTGACTTTTTCCCCTCTTTTTATTTATGTGTATATTTTTTTTTTTTTAGAAGGTTAATTACCATGTTGCTATTTATATAAGAGACTGCTTTTCTCGTAGAATTTATACTTGGTGAGGATCTGATTGCCCCGGAGAATGTATTTACCGTCCAGTCTCCTGTTTTGACTCGAATACGTATTTGTTTTGTTTTTGTAAATGTAAATGTCACCATATACGTATCAAAGTATTATTTATTTCGTATCTTTTTTGTTTTTTTTTTCTCTCGACATAATATACATATACGTAATATACATAATATAAAAAAACGACGTGTTATTGTTAAGTTTATGGGAAAAAAGCTCCTGTATGCGCTGTGTGCTTCTAAGCTATTAATACTCATTTAATCAAAGTCAAATTTCGTCTCGTGTATTTTTTTCCCTTTTCCTTTCCATTTCTCTTTTTTATGTATATTTAAAGAAATGCGTGCTAGAAGGTCGTGTCCCTCTATACGAAGGTTTGTTTATATTTTTCTCCCTTTTATTTGATTTTTGTCTGTCGTTACGTGTATATTTTCCAAGCGAAGTTGACTAGTATGTATAAAATTTACCTACTACTAAGTTCATGAAAATATTATATTGTTATTTATTTTACAGTATTAGAAACATTTTTTTTTTTTAATTTATATGAAAATATCATACCAAATTGTTTTTTCGTAGTTCATTGCTTCGTGTGTAATAAATTTCGATATCAGATGAACTTTCGTATAGTGAAATAGTTGTGTTGTATTTTTTTTCTTCTTTTTTTTCTCGTCAATTTCTGAAAAGCTGTTTGATTGAGATTGATGTGTCTGTAGAACGTAAGTTGGATCTCATCAAGAAGCTACATATTATGTTTCTAATTCATTAGAAGAATAAAATTGGGCAGTGTCAGTTAAATACATAATTATGTACAATGTATATCACTCTTTTGGAAACTAAAATTTAGGCCTGATTATGAGCTCAATTGTTTTTACCTAAACTATACTACAATCTTATTTATAAAAATGCTTGAGCAAACAAAATGGAACTATTTTTTGAATTGAATTTTTTTTCGCATAAAAAGGTATGCAAATTTGTACTTATGGCTCGATTCTGATACCATATAAAATACCTACTTAAAAAAAATGACGAGTAAAAAATTATAAAAATATTATTACGCGAAATACAAATACACATACGTAGGTCTAGGTACTTACATAAAGAAGTAGCGTAATTTTAAAAATAACACACACATAAACGAGAGATTATTTTGGTATTTTACGATTTTTCTTGGATTTCGGTTGAGATGTAGATGACTCTGACGAAGATGGGGAAGTTTCGGTCTTTTTAGATTGTTTCTTGGAACCTTTACGATGAGAGAGAGGAGCCTTAGGCGTGGTTTCGATGACTGAATGAGTTATGGCATCCGGATTTGTACAGTTGATAGTCTTGAGCATTCTGATGGATTTTTTGAACGGCTGCGAACATCGAAGTGAGACTATTATTGTACATATGAAAACTTTCGATATGAATTTATTTAACTCTGTATTCGTTGAGTTTTTGTTTTTAGGGGTGGAGAAGGAGGAGTTAAATCATCCCTTGGCTCAGATTCTGAAATGACCTGATGAAAGTTGAGTCTTTGTGGAGTTTTTCAAATGTTTTCAAACTAAGTATTCTGTTAGACTGTTATTTACCGTTTGCTATTTTTTTTTTTTTTTTTCATATAAAAACAATTTGATATTTTAGAATTTTGCTCAAACATACCAAAACCTAATACTTGTCTGTCGAAGAAAATTCTAAAAATAAATATCTTCTATAAAAATGCACAAGAATTGAAATTCTGATAGCGTTGAAAAAACGTCCTTCAATAAAAAATTTCAAAAATACAAAAAAAAAATATTAAAAAAAAATTTAATACCTAACCTACGTATAATATCTAAATAGTAAAAAAATCATGAAATATGTAATTTAATAATATCATTAGAAAAAAATGGATTTTTCCTACTGCAATGACAAGATTTATATAACGACATCAACTTATCGTTGCATTGTTTTTTTCTCATTTTAGTCTTGGACTTGAATTTTATTAATGTACCTATACCTAATGATGTTTTGAATGAATATTTTAAATGAAAAATCACTGCCTGAATCACGCCTATGGATGTAAAAATGACCAGTCATAAGGCTAAATCATCAAAAAAATTTATTTAACCAGCTCAGTGCTCAGTCTGATTACATTTTTTCAAAAAGTTCTTAGATCACTCTCTCAGACATTTCATTGATAAATTGCGAAGACCCTTTTTCAATTTTTAATTTCTTTTTTCGGCTACGAAATAATTGAAAATTTTGCAACTTTTTTCTATTCAATGGGAAATTTTTCACACCTTCGTGTACAATTTTCGTTATTTTTATTTTTTCATTTTTTAAAAGAAAATTCATCTCCTGAAAATTTTTTCAAGTCGAAAAATCAACTTTGACAACATTCTAAAGGCATAAGGAGAGAAACTAACTCGTTCAACTTTATTTACATACTAATACGATCTCAGAAAAATTCAACTTTAAATAAGTAAGTTTAAGGAATGTGATCCGTGAAATAGTAGGTACTTACCTTCGACTGTTTCACCACCCAAGGCATGATGAAAGTAGGAACGAGCTTTTCATCTTGGTAATTTCCCATTATAAAATACGTGCCTCGATCTAGTTTCAATTTCTCCCTACAACACTCTTCGGTTAAATTGAAATGGAACTGTTCACCGTTGAATTCCTTTTTCAATTCGTTGTTCGTTTTGAATAATTTGACTTTCTTGAAAATGAATAAATTATGTTGGTATTTTTTCAATTTACCTCGCACCGCTGCAATAAGAAGAGTAAGTACACAAAAAGTCGATTATTAGATATTGATATTACATTTAATCGAATTCGTAGGTAGGTATTGACTTTGGTAAGTATTCGTTATAAAGCTTTAAACCCCCAAGTGTTGTTGACATTAAATCGATTATCATTACAAACCGCACGTGTGTTTTAAGCTTAAATGCACGTGTGTGCGATAACTTATCGTGCTCTACTGCTTTGCGTTGAGAGGGTGTAAATGATTTTAGAAATTTCGTATTGTACGTATACAAATGAAGGTTCCAGGAATATGGTAGAGAGGTACCCAACATCTATACCAAACAACCAAAGGGGGAGCAACGCAACATTTTGTATCTTTATACAACAAGCACATCTGCGAATACAAAGCAAACTATACCTACCAAAAGCAGACTGGCAGTAATAATCTAGGATATTTTCCACCGTATTAACTTGTTCGCAAATTTTACATTTTTCCTCTGAAACAGAAACACACCGGTGTGATTAAATTAGTGTATTAACCTCTGTAATATGTAAAGTAGGTATACGTGAATCGTGATTTTAGTTTTGTCACATGTCAATGAGTCACTTATCGATAATGAGTAAAGTGTATACTGTTTGTGTTTAGCTGTTTACCTACCTAGAGCATAAATCTGACAACGAATATTCAATTACTTATAGTTAGCATGGGAATATCGTCGCTTTTATGTGACATTTTGACATTTTTACAAGCTGATTATGTGATTATTAGCAGTCATATCGAATGCGAATTTCGTTCGTGACTGAATGCTATTTACTAGATAGCCCACCTACAGGAGTGGATTTTTAGTCGAATTTCGTTTAATAAAAATTCACCTGACCACTGCCTTCGTTCGCCCTTTATGATTCGATTTATTGAAGAGCGTATCTAACCTGGCTTCGTTTGAATATTTCAACTTTAGGTTTTGATTTTGATGTTAAGTACAGTTTCCCAGTTCTTGAAGATCAAACACTTGAATTCAAGTTGCTTAGATACGTTTATTTGAAATAGTGGGGTGAGGGAGGGGAGATTATAACGAAATTATAAGCCTTTTTCCACCTTTTCCTGGTCCATTTTCAGCCACAACATGCTGAAAATTTTAGAGAGGAAATCCGGCTATTATAGGGCGACTCTCGTACGAACAATTTTTAGTACCTATAAAATAAAATTTAACGATGTGTCCACTATTTAATGAACAGATTGCGAAAACATATTGAAAATTATTAATTCAAACGATTCGCGAGCTCTAGCAAGATTAACTGTAGCATTAAATTTTAGTACAATGAAATAGCTACAGTAAATTGTATGTGTATTAAGTACATATAATATAGGTAGGTAGTAGGTACCTAATGTTAAGTAGGTATAGTAGGCACTTCCTTTTCACTTCCGGTGATTTTTTTTTATCGTCTAGGTACCTGTTCGCCTGATACGTATGAAGTACGGAAGTACCTTCACATAAATACGTAAGTATACATAAATACTTCGTATGTATAGTACCTACATTACTCTTATGGAATCAGTGCAGTGATGGAGTGAAAAAATAGAGAAACGTGTAATCTGGAAGGATTAGATAATGTATAACGGTGATGGGTTTTATTTTATCAACAGTAGGTAAAGACTATTGATGGGGGTTTAGAGCTGTCGATGTCGGTTGAAAACTCTCTGAATTTTGTACAGTACATGCTTTGATTACTCTGCGGTAAACCTAATTACAATGTTGACCATAGAAACCAACAAGTTTACGCGAATGTTGAAACACCGCTGGTGATTTTAAATGAAATAAATCCCATTGGTTGGTTTGATATTTCAAATCGTTTTAGGAGTCAAAGGAAAAACATTAAAGAAATGGGTAAAATTTGAAAAATAGGTAAAATAAAATTATAGAGACACGAGCATTTTTTCCACGAGTTCCCTTTTATGGTTTGCAGTTCCGTCCTTAGGTTACTGTCAAAGGGGGTTGGGAGAAATGGGCTTTGTAATTGTCACGACCATCGAGTTTGCTATTTCTCGTGAAACAGACAAATCTGTAGACTCTGAGAAAAGGAGATATAACCTATTAAAAATTGTATGTTGTATTTTACATGGAATATGGGAAACATTATTTATTATGAACTAAAAAACAGTTTGAAATTTTTATTTTTTTGCAAGCATAATATGTTATTTTTTTTATATTTTAGTTCATGCGATAAATTATTATTAATTTTGAGTGTTAAGGTACCTATCTCAACTGATAGAGACTTTTTTTGGACCGAATGAAAAAAAATAGAAAGAACATCCAAAAATACACCTTAGAACTAGATTTTCACGAGTTGATTTTAATTTTTCGATTTTTGAGTACCTATTTAAATGTTTTATTTTTCATGATAAAAAAATTAAAATTTGATGAAATTGGGAAAGAATGCTGAAATTTGATTCGTGTCCTATTTTCGTTCACCCGAATAGGTTGATGATAATTTTGAGCACTTTGGAAGCCTTCACTAGATTTTTGATTTTCTAATTTTTGGAAAAATTGCGAAAAAAAATGAGCCAAAATGAAATTCAGCATTTCTACAACACAGAAGAAAGTCGAAAAATCTGCTGGAAACTGTATGAGTGCTCATCAAAACCCTCATTAATCAACTTGAATGGTTAAAAATGAGATCATAAATCAAATATTGGCACTCTATCTCAATTTTATTAAATTTTGATTTTTCTATAAAAATTAGGTCAAATTTTTAATTTTTAAAAATTCATCGTGAATTAAGTGGGTAGGTACCTAGATACGTACGTGATGATTATTCTTTTATATTTTTCAGACCTTTTTGTTTGGTCCGAAAAAATTGCGGTTGGTTGAAATTTCTGTTTTGTTTAAAAGAGTGATGGGAGGGGGGAGGGGTGGAGTGGGCGATTATTTTCAAAAAATAAATCTTACGCCTAATAATTTTTTTACATTCAAACATTCTTTTTGGTTTTTTTTTTACCGGTGATTAGTGTATTTTTTTAGATGGGGAGAAAACCCTTGCTTTGATAAAATGAGTTACAAAATCGAAAGTTTTTATGTAGGTAAGTATTTCGAGTTGATATTAGTCTATAGATGAATTTTTGCAACGTAGGTCACCCCGAACACGGTTCAAGGGTTCCTAAAATGGCGAGATTCTATTTTTTTGTAAAAATAATTATAAAATAAAGAAAAAATTTACAAAGGAGGTGTTGCGACAAGACCATTTTTTGGCACCCGCTAGTTATCGACTCAACCACTCTTTAAATGTTTCAATAAATGTACGAAATACGAATCCGTGGTTAGTTAACCCAAAACGACCATTTTTTGGGTTCCAGGGGTTCCCAAAGTTGCGAATAAAAAAATAATTTTAGGAACCACTGAATATTATTTTCAAAAACTTTTTTTGCATAAAATATCTGTTTGAACCAACTAAACGTTATGCGAGGTGATTTTCTTACTTTCGACCCGGGTGGGGGGGGTCGAAAATGGGGGGGGAGTTTCAATTTTTTGATAATTTTGGAATCACCATTTTAGACCTACTCCTTTGAACCCCGCTAAAAAGCTATTTACAGTTTATTAGAATCTGAAAGACCTCCATCCTACCAAATTTTGAGCTCAATAAAAATTTTCGCTGGTACTCAGAAATCCAATTTTCCAATTTTTCGTAATTTCGATATTTTGGCAATCCCTGGAAAACTAGAAACCTGCGATTTGCGCCAAACGTAATGTTTTGAGGTTTATATTCGATTATTTAGATGAAAAAGTTGAATTAAGCTCCCTGTATATTCGTAATTTTGAACCCTTCTTTTAGAGCCCCCCATTTTAGGCACCCCTAAAAATAGCGTTTGTGCATATTTTTTCAAATAAATTGAAGAATTTACATTCGATACACACTAGCAAGTTCTCGATAACTTTTCATATGAGTTTTCCAGTAACTTTCAAAATTGAGCTATTTTGGATCAAATTCTGAGATTTAACTCTTCGAAAAGGCTTTAAAATAACATTTTCATGATTTCAACAAAGTAAGTAAAAATGCCAGAATTTGACCTAAAATAGCTCAATTTTGAAAGTTACAGGAAAAATCAAATGAAAAATTATCGAGCACTTGCTAGTGTGTTTCAATCGTAAATTCTTCAATTTATTTGAAAAAATATGCATAAACGCCTTTTTTAGGGGTGCCCAAAGTGTGGGGCTCTAAAAAAAGTTCCAAAATTACGAATATACAGGAAGCTTAATTTAACTTTTTCATCTAGATTATTGAATATATACCTCAAAACGTTACGTTTGGCGCAAATCGCAGGTTTCTAGTTTTCCAGGGCTTCCCAAAATATCGAAATTACGAAAAATTGGAAAATTGAATTTTTGAGTATCAGCGAAAATTTTTATTGAGCTCAAAATTTGTAAAAAGCTTTTTAGCGGGGTTCAAAGGAGTAGGTCTAAAATGGTGGTTCCACAATTTTCAAAAAATTGAAACCCTCCCCCCATTTCTGCCCCAAGGGTCGAAAATATAAAAATCTCCTCGCATAACGTTTATCGGGTTCAAACAGATATTTTACGCTAAAAAAGTTTTTGAAAATAATACTCAGTGGTTCCTAAAATTATTTTTTTATTTACAACTTTGGGGACCCCTGGAGCCCAAAAAAATGGTCATTTTGGGTTAACCAACCACGGATTCGTATTTGGGCCATTTATTACAACATTTTAAAATTGGTTGAGTCGATAACTAGCTGGTGCCAAAAAATGGTCTTATCGCAACTCCTCCTTTGGTGCAAATTCGAATTACCTAAATGGAGTAGTTGAGGCTCTTTGATGATATGTTAGAAAAAAATTGTCAGCCATTGTGACCAATTTAAATGGGAAAAATCGCGAAAAAAGGTAATTTTTCGCATCTTTGAACTCCTCCCATGACCAAAAATTCCGTTTAAAAGCTATAAAAATGCGCGTTTTGCTCAAAAGATATGCTTAAAAAAGAATTAAAAAGATTACCATAAATAACCCTTGGTTGTGTCTACATCACAGCGAGTTTGAAAAAAAAAATCGGTTGAAAAATCCCAGAGTTGAAAATTTTTAATTGAAATTACACTTTTACCCCATTTGAAGGAGTTTGATTTGGCGATCTAAAAATTTTATCACAGGGATTTCGCAACTTTCGCTGGTTGGTTTCAAAATCCGAGGATGGGGCCCATCGCCCATTTTACTTGTATACTTAAGACGTAGGTAGTACCTACTGCAGTATAAGTAGTGATCTGACATCAACTTCCCAAAACTAAATTTTGCCATTCTATAATCGAATTAAAGCTTTACATTTTTCTTCATATTTTTCGAACTCCTCCGAAAGTTATAGAAATTGACAAGAGTTACTGAAACCGACCCCAACATTAAATTCCACGTGGGCAAATCAAGTGTAGGTTATGTTTTTAAATCCGCAATTCCAAATTTTATTGTGAAAATAGTATTTTGGCTGATCATTTTGTCATCTGGAGAGAAAAATTGATCTCGACTGCACGAATTTGAACAACCAAAACAAATTGTAAGCATTTTTGGCAATCTGAAACATTCTGCAGGATTTTGAATAAATCCATTATTTTCAAAATTTCCATTCGATGGCATAAAATTGAATTAAAACAGCTGATTTAGTTTTCAATTCATTTTGAGATGCTAAATCCGAAAATTTCTCGTTCCAGAAAATTCCAGTCGAATATCTCAGAAATGATTTTTGGCAGATCTCAATTGTGTCAAAATGCCAAAATATCGAATGACGAAATTTCAATTCATAAAATTCAAAACCTAGTCAAAAAATCGCATTTACATCCGGTTAAAATGTGTTGATTCGGAGCTGCCCAAATTAAATTTTGATTAAGCTTAACCCAAGTTCAAATTTTACTATCAAACGTCCAAGTATCGCTGATTACTTATGATAAGGCTCACGATGCACACATTTACCCAACGTTTTAAACTGGCTTATGACGTACCTACCTATAGGTTAAATAATTATACGTAGATTACAGGGTATTTTTTATCGAACCAGATACTCTTAATGGTCTTTACATGGAAATATTATGGTATTATTAGACACACCGTTAATAAATTCAAACTGCACTTTTGATAACCAACCTCTTATCAATGTACAAATGTCTACGCCAGCTTATAGGGCGTTAATGTTCAAAACCACTCGGCTGACTCGTTGCTCGAATTAACCATTTCACGTAGAGTTCTGTATTTCCATCATTAATACTTTTACACCGAAACAAAAATCTAATTAGACGTTAAACCACGTTCTTCCCATGGTACTTAAGCTTTTACCCGCAGATATTACGCACTAATTGAGCATACGCAAATAAATGAATTTATTATAACCCAAATGGTAGGTATAGGTACACGTAGTTGTGTATTAGCCTAGGTAATCGTATAGATATACCTATATACACCCATGATGCATTTTATTCATAGGTCCAGGTATCTGATAGGTACTCGAGCATACACCATACACACTACCTATAGAGTAGGTAGGAACACGAAAGATGACCGTTCGCTATAGCATCGCATTAAAATGATAATTTTTAATTCCTCGTACTCCTTCTGCCATCACTAATACATGCGGGTGTCCATGTCAGTCTTATTTTCAGACAACTCATATGCAAACTGCGCTTTTTAAACATGAATTATTTATATTGCAGAAAAATCTTGATCGTCGAGTATCCACACGCACCGGAGCGCTGATCATAATAAAAACTACACTGTGCTGGAATTAAGTATGCCATACAGGGTGTTCAAATTTCAGATTGGTAATATAACCCAAGTATTCGATGAAATGAACGAAAAATTACATTAATCGCTCAACTGCTCAACAATAGTCTCATCTAAAATTTCGAAGCAGCTGTAGGAGGGATTCGAAATTAAGTTGCAAAAATACCTTACTCATTTTAGATGGTGATTCTTTTTTTAATCAACTCATTCCACTTTGAAGTTAGATTATACTCGTGCTATGCAGAGTTTTTTTTAAAAAAATTCATTTATAGGTAGTCAAATAAATATCTACTAATAATGGCACATGCCAGTTTTCCCAATAAAGTTGGGACACCCTGTAGAGCGTGTAAATGCATACGACGAAATTCGCAGACCATTAATACTGGTAAAAAAATCGCAATAGCGTCCGAATTTATTTCATTCTCTCGTCTTATACATAAGATGCGGTATGTGCCAGGGTTCGTAAGCAGACTTAGCGCATATGTGTAGGTCTATTTACATGTCTATAACTATATTGTCTGTGTGAGCGAATATAAATGTAGTTTAGCCAGAATTTAAATTACCTAGCCGGTAATTTTCCTCTCCTAAATTAGTCTGAGTAAATCCTGCCTTATAATAGTGATTTAGGTGTGTTGGTGTATAGGTAGGCATTTGCGTTCTTCCTCCCTCGGACCCCCCCCCCACCTCCACCCTTCAGTCGGCTCTCAACTATAGCAGATTATGGCATTGTTAATCGAAAACTCATGTAACTAAATTCAAGGCATCGAGGCGATACAGAATTCGGAAATTTACTCACATACTTAGGTAGGTACTTTAATTTTTTTTTACTTTTTCAAAATCTGATCGAACTTGATGGCGAAACATTTTTCAAGAAGAATGGTGAGAATTTGAAAACTGCCAGCCAATGTTTACTCCCATCTCCCCCCCCCCCCTTCCAAAAAATGGAATAATTTTTATAATTTAGAATATAAATTTTCAAAACAATTAAAAAACAAGTTTTACTCATCGGTGTTGAAACTCTCGAAAAATGGAATGATTCGTTCACCCAAAAAATGCAATAAATGATAAAGTGCCCCAATGTGACCACCTTAAGTTTTTTTGTTTTTTTTTTTTAGCTAGATTCAACCTGGCAAGCCATACTTATATGAAACTTATTTGCTTCAAAATCACATCAATCAAAAGTAGAGAGAATTTCGCATCTATTGGACACCTTACTTTTTAATACCTACCTATTTTAATCAAATTTTTGCACGAAGTTTTTGTTTTCAAAATTGTAATTTTTTATTTTTTTCCCAAATGTTGCCACTTTGAATTTGTGAAATTTCAAATGTGGCCATCTAAATGTGCTCTGAACTGGCTGCTTGAAAAATTAAAAATGAAATTTCAAAAAAATTACCTGGAAATCTGAATATGGGTGAAAATGAATGAGAGAAGTTCAGAAGAAATTTTCAGTCTTCTTTTTATTTTCAGTGATTTTTTCCCCAAGACTTTTGTTACACATCTACTTAAAATTTTCTTGGATAGGAAAAATGAAGTCGAGAGGGTGTAGGGGTGGGGGGGGGGGTTAAAACCAAAAGTCTCTCTCTACTTGAGCTCATTTCAGAAAAATTGTTTGCAATACTTCGTCAAACTTGGGAAAAAATGCATGAACTTTGAAGGGGATTTTATTTTAAGATGAGAGCAATGGTGTGATTGGTGTACACACACTTTAGACCGATACATAGGTAAATGTGTTGGACAGTCTGCTAAAAAAATATCAGTTTTTCCTAAAGTGGTTCTTATTTTGAAGCTTTGCTTTTTTATGCTCATATTTTCAAAAGTTGTTCATCGTTGAATTTTACAATCTAAAATACTCTCGCAGTTCAAAAAAAAAATGGTGCTGGGAGATGCCAAAGTTGAAAAAGAAATGTATTACACATCAATTATTATTAAAGATTTTCAATTTTTACCACAAAAATCATCCCACAAAAACCTCATTTTCAAGAATAAAACCTCCCCTGGACCCTGGACTCTCCGTACAGAATCCTCTGAAATATATTTTTTGTGTTAGTCTGCTTTCAAAAAAAAAAAAAAAAACTTCTGCAGCCCTCAATATCCCAAAAATATATAGTAAAGCATAAAATAAAAGTTGAGGAACGTTTTTCAAACAATTTAAATTTTTGATCCGAATTGCTCTAAATAATTTACCCTGTTTTTGGAAAAAAACCTAGCCATTCCACCAGAAAATTCTTTAAAAATGTCCTCCATTTCAATTTTTATTTTTTCAGGGGGAGAGGACTTTGTAAAAGAAAAACAAAATTGTTTATGAGAGCAGAGGAAATTTTTTCAGAAAAAAGTTATCATTGAAAGCCACCATGTTTATTTTTATTTCCTTGATTTTTTCAGCTTAAGTATGAGAGGGGAGGTCGACCGTGCAGAGGTACTAAAATTACTGAAAGGGTCGTTCAAGGTTTTTTTCTTAAGAAGTTGGTGAGCTGGAAGAGTTCTAACTCTGACGTTGAAATTGAAATTTTTTGAAAAACCATTATCAACTTCTCTTTTATTCAAGTAGGTACCTAGTTTTTTTTATTAGGTATTTTTTCAATTTTGGAGACCTTTTTAGAAATATGTGCAATATTGCCTGGGGACCAGGGGTGATGTTTTCTCGAAAAGAAGGTTATTCAGAAGAATACTGATGCATAAAATTTAGCACCTATTTTCAGTAAAAATATTCTCAGAACTTTGAAAAAAAATTCCTTTAAATTTTGGAGGCTCACAATACCTCTTAATTTTCAATCAAGGGGGAGGGGATGGACTAAAATGTTCAACAATTTTTTTTTTTCATAAAAACCAACTCTTTATGGAATAGAATACAAATGGAAATAACAAAAAATGAAAAAAAAAATTGTAAGCACATAAAAGTAAGGAGTCTTCCCCATAGAAGTCAATTCGCCCCATTAATCATTAAGTAGGTACCTACCTATTTCAATATGTCATTCCTAAAAGTGGCGAAAGAAATTATGAGTGAACGTTTAGTTAATTCAGGTCTTGAACAACCTGGAGTAAGAATTAATATTGGTGAAGAAGGGTTGAAATACGGGTCACTATACTAACTAAGTGCTCAACAAACAAGATGAAAGATGATTAGACACTTATACCAAGTATAGACAGACACTGTCACAAATCACAAGATAATCAATACAGAATACCTAGAAAGGCTTTCCAAATGATGTATTCTAAGTATATTGGCGAATTCAAAGAAACATTAGGTGGCTACAAGAAGTATTAGTTTACTCGACAAGTCGAAAAACAGCTTCTAAAGATTTAATTCTTTTGACTTTTTTCGATGTTGACGTGAAAATATGTGCTATATATTATTTTCAAAACATTCGAGTCTTTATTTATTTAATTTAAGAGAAAAAATGACGATTTTTTTTATCCCAGGTTTCATAACAACAGTGAGGGACATAAAAAAAAAATACTTCTACCTACCAATTTTCTTGTCTTGTTGAAGATAGAACCAAAAAATCTAAACATAATTTTTGTTGAACAGAAGTGAAATTTTTCTCGAGATCGGTGTGAAAAATCCTGTTGGCTGTTACAATCATCAATTCAATTTCAAACTACATTTTTTATTTTAGTTAGGTATTGCGCTGATTTTTAAATTACCTATCAAAAATGTCTCAAATTAGTAATCAAAAAGAATGGAATACAAATAATTGAATGTTTGTTCCAAAAATGCAACTTTTTGTCGAAGATAGTTTCCTTGTACATATTTTCACCTACTTTCGTGAAGATTTTCAAATAAAATATTAAAAATCTTCATACCTACTTATCAAAAATATTACGTAAAAATAGGTAGGAAGAAGTACTTGAAATTGGATTATAATTTTTGTCGAAGGAGGGAGGATCGGGGGAGGGACGTGACGTAGGAAAAAAATACAAAAACATCGTTCATGTTACCATTTGAGCAACTACAAATAATCTTATAAAATACACATCGAAATGAACAATCCTTACCTGAGGACGAATTAGACGCCGACTCCGACGTAATGCACATATCATTATCTTGAGGAAACGACGAACAAGCGAACATATCCGGCCAAGGATACCCGTAAGCTTTCATACGAACCTCGCATCCAGCTTTCACCTTCTCGCACAGACTACGACAAGGATAGATGGCATGATCCAGGCAAACCGGGCAGAATAAAGAGCAAATGAATCGCTGAGTATCCGGATGACACCTGACGTTGAGCAAAGGCACCCAGGAGGCGGCTTGTTGAGATACTTCGGTCAAGGTGTCATGCAGCAGTAAATTAGGCAGTCGCATACGATCGTAACCGATATTATTGCATAAGGATAGGTTCTTAGGGATATTTATACAAGTGGCAGTGACCGAAGAGCTACGAGAATCCCAATCGTACGTCGACGAGACGTGCGAATTAATCATATCGTTGCAAAATGTACACGCGATTAAATTTAAGACTAGAAAAATCACCAAGGTAGCGGGCATGTTTACCATAAGGGTTGTAAAATCCACCATCGCGTCAATAGGTATCCATTATTTTCTCGAAACCTATCATAACCGCACTGTTTATGAGACTACTGTATAGGTAACTAGTAACTACCGCATTAAAATACGATGAAATGCCGAACAAACCTTAAACTAATAAATTTATCGAATACCGTATATACAAATAAGATAACATTTGTGATAATAAACGCGATGCATATGCAAGAAGAAAAAAAAACACGATGTTCGAGTACCCAAAAAAAAAAAAAAATGAATAAAAAAATAGGTACAAAATCAATGTTATTTTAAAATGCTCACTCTCGTCTTCGAAATGTGAAAAACAAAGAAAATTTCAAATTCAACGCGCAACGAAAAGTTCAAACGAGCACGAGAATAAACAAGACTACTTCAAGTTGATTTAATAAGCGTTTGAAGCTGTGTACTCTTATTCGCGAAATTTCAACGGCTAATGAACGAAGTTGCTCTTACACATGAATGCGAACTACC
Organism: Planococcus citri; assembly: GCF_950023065.1. NCBI lineage: Eukaryota > Metazoa > Arthropoda > Insecta > Hemiptera > Pseudococcidae > Planococcus > Planococcus citri. The sequence continues at coordinate 39,581,772 of NC_088678.1, forward strand.
ATATAGATACATATAAACCTTTAGGCTTCCAACTTCCAACTATCATAATCGATTTGTTTCCAGGTACACCTAATTTTACTCATATTAGTGAACAAGTTAACTTATCAATAGCTCATTAGGCGTGCATAGCATTTGACTAGAAATGCTACCTATAGTTTACCTGTCTACCTACCTTTTTTTTTTACTAGCCTTTTTTGGTGAAAAATGTGTTTTCAAATGTTTGCACGTGGCTGTGAGTTTAACAAGTTTTAAAGTGGAGCTTTTGTTTTATTACACAGGGTAAAATTGGTAAAAAAAAAAGAACGGAAGAACTCGAAATGGGTTTCCTACTGGGAGCTATAAAAGCATTTTTATACCGCTGTGTTGAGTCAAGTGTAGTGTGTAGCATTCAATGTAGAGATATGGATATGGTCTCGAAGACAAAGGACCAAAATAAAAAAAGATCTACATACGAAATCCGTACTGTAACCAGTGACATGCTGATGTTCAATGGTAATATTTACAAGAACTTGTCTAGTGTTTCTTTGCGTGAAAAGGATAAAACGATAAGAAGAAGATGTCGAAAGCAAGGAAAAAGATACTCGATGACAGGAAAGATTAATCGAATTTCCCTTTTAAAAAATCGCTCTGCTACTGGAATCGTCACAGCATTCAAGATAACAGGCGGGGACGGTGGGGGCATAAAAGGATAGAAAAAGACATGTTTGCATTTTATCGCATCCAATAGCTAAATCGGTTTATTTTGACTAAAAAAAAAGAGATCTAGAAAATTTTAGCTCAAAAAATTATTTCAATCTGTTTTAACCCCATCCCAGCCTCTTCAAATAATTTAAAGAAACTTCCTGCCAAAAGTTCTGTTTTTTATTAAAATTCTCAAAAATCTTATCATTTTTTGCCCATATGTCTTGCTTTTTATTAATTTATTCAATCAATCTTGAAAATTTTCCAGTTTTCCAGTTTTGTTCTTTGAAATTATTGTTTTTTGCCAAAAATTTCTAAAAAAATCCCGTTTTTTTACTTTTAAAATCAATTTTTGAAATTTCCCATTCATTCTATTTATTAGAATAAATTAGAAATTTAAAATCTATAAAAATTCACAATTTTCATTTTTTTTTTTTGAAAATATATTTTGGCTCCATAAAAGTTTTACCTGACTAAACATCTTTCTCAGTCCTCCATTCCCATTGAAATATATGAAAAATCTCTTTTAGGAAGTCCTGTATTTTGCACTTTTAAAATGAAGCTTCGAAAATTTTCCATTGATCTCTTTTTTTTCAGTATTTTGTTTTCTATTTCAAAAACGAACTATTTTCAAATTGAATAATTCTTTATCTGACTCTCCTTCTTCTCCCAAATTGCAAAATTTTCAGCTAGAAAGGTTTGCTTTTTGGCCATTTAAAAAGTGTCCTGCTTCTTTCTATGTTCTAAATCAATACCTACCTACCTATTCAAAATTTTGTATTTATTAATTTTTTTTTCATTTTTTTTTTTTTTTGAATACTTACAGAAAAATGTTGATCTGAACCAACAAAAAATTTCTGGTAGAGTTTGCTTTTTCTTTTTTTTAATTAAAAAATTCATCAGAAAACTCAACGTAACCAACATGAATATAAATTCTCATACGACTGATGTAATAATTATGCAATTACAAACACCCAAAAAAAATTAAAATTAAAACTGTAAAATTTTCCATTGTTTTTTTGTTTTTAGAATTTTGATTTTTCTTTTGGGAATGGGACAATTTTTGACTTAAATATTGACCTGAGCCCCCCTCCCTCCCATCTAAACTGAAATATTTGAAAAAATTGTACCGTTTAAAGTTTTTTTTTGGCCAAAATGTCAAAATTAACCTGTTTTTATCATTTTTTTCAATCAATTTTTGAAATTTTATAAATTACCGGTAATTTGTTCAAAAACTACCAGTAGGTACCTAATTTATTGAAAATTACGGGGAATAATTTACCTCAAGCACTAGTACGAGTAGTTATCCTGAAAAAATAGCAGCAATTTACTGAATACATAATAACGAGTGGTCCGTGAAAAGTTGGTAATTTACCAGAAATTACTAGAAAGAAATTTACCAAAAATTACCGGTACCTACCTAATGATTTACCAAAAATTACGATCTAGTAATTTACCATAAATTACTAATAAATTAACAAAAATTACCAATAAATTACCAAAAATTATAATTTTTTTCTTTTTAAGAAAGGGTCTTTGAGTTTTCAGAAGTTCACTAAATCTTGAAATGTTGCCTAAAGGTGTATTTTAAAACTTTCTATGTAAAAATTCTACCAAAAAAATGATCATTTCAGACTTTAATAATAAAAAAAAGTAACGAAAGAAGTAAAATTCGTGATTAGATTGCATTACGCTGGTTACCTGTTTTGAAAATTGAAAATAACAACAAGTTTCTTACATGAAAGAAAAATTTTGCAACTTTTGTTTTGTTTTTTTTTTAAATTTAAATTTACAGTATTTCATCTTTAAATGTTTTTTGGTGCTATGTATGTACGTATTATAATACTTATTTCAATTTGATAGTTTCTCTCAACAGTGTTCAAAAAATTGATTTTTTTTTCAAAAACTTACATTTTTTTAAATTAATATTTTTTATTGATTTTCATAAATAAAAATAAAATTTTATTTAATAAGTAATTTTTTTAAATCTTTTCTTTATTAAAATATAATTATGTACCTATTTTATAAATAAGAATTCATCTTTTATTACAAGCATCAACATTGCCAATCATTTGCAAATTCTTCGTAAGTATAGGTATTTGGTAGGTACCTATTTACAATATACCAACGAATCCATCAGTCCATTACCCCTCACACCCCTTGATCTTTAAAAAAATGAGTCATTGGCTCACGCACTTCCCTTCATTCTTCCCCTAAATGTTATTTATTCTCTTGAATTATCACTTGAGTAAGGGTATTTGAAATCTACTAAAAGAGCAGCTTCGTTTTGTATCTGATTCATCAACTTGTAGCTACTGCTACCCTTCTAAATGAGAAGAATCTCATATTTACCCTTCCAGAAATATCGAGTTTTCCATGCAATTCACTCTTTTACAATTAGCGCGTTGGACAGGCATAGTGATTGAAGAAGATTGATTTTTGTTACAAACGAGAAAATAAATAACTTATATGCCTGCCTAAGTGTATATTTCTGTTCTTTTTTGGATATTTCATTCTGTTTTCGCAAGCAGAAAGCGAAGGGTGGATGAATAATCTCAACAAAGCGAAGATTTCTTTAAAATTCGTGCTGATTAGTGTTTTAAATATATCTCTAGATACTGTTTTTTTTTATATTGCCGTACATTTATTAAAAAACAAAATTTGTAACGAGGCAACAACATTGGCTATGAAAAGGGAAAAATATACGAAAAGATAAATTCTGAAACTTGGACGTTGCAAAAAGTCTAAAAAAGAATTGATAGAAGAAGGAGGCGTAACAGGGGCGAACCAATCAGTCAAGTTCCCTTTGGCTATTTCTCGATTAGCTGAAGGGTGGTTTTCTTTCATTTGAAAATGCCAAACTGGCCAAACTATAGTATCCAGATGTGAATAAGTTTTCCAGCTTTGAAAATTGAACGACGTAAAAACTTTTTCGACGTTCGATGTTATTTTTTATTTTTCAGTTTCTTTTAAAACTCGAAACTCTCATTCGATAATTTATTATTTTTACGTGATTATTTTTGATATAGTTTTTGAAAAAATAATCGCGCTTTTAGCTTTATACGACAGTTTAAATTTTTCACGACGCCTTTCTTTCTTCCAGTCAATTATAAATCATTTTAATGATTTACGCATTTTAATATATATTTTTCATCGACTATCTCATTTTCATTTTCCGTACGTATTTTCCCCCTTAAGATGAAAAATTACGTTACGATGATTTTCAAACGTCAAACTGAAACGTCCCATTAAAGAAAAAAAAATAAGAAAAACCTGCGAAATTATTCGAGCAATTCGTACTAAAATATTCAAAACATTGTAAATTTTATTCGAACAAAACATAGGTAGGCTTAAAAAATCTCGCCTTATTTTCGCATAACAAACGTAGAATTAATCTCGTTCTGTATTTCGGTGACAGATATTCGTATAAATTGCTCGAATTCGCAGTTCAAATTCCCCTCGCGTTAATTCACGAATATTTTAACGTTCTCGTAAATTTTCTTCTAAGAATTTCTACCTCGGAGTCTTTTTTTTTTTTTTAAAGACGAAGTTACGCTTTAAGATACGCCGAGATGATATTTCAATTGGAAATTTCATCGAGGCAGATTTTCTCTCATTTTCCATGGCCATGTTGCGCTCAATCTAACAAAATATATGATTACAAATTAGAGTAAATGTGACACAATTATTTACTAAGGTAAGGTGTTATATTGAGAACGGATAGTTGTGTAGCAGGTGTAGGTACTTTAACTCAGTTTTCGGTATAATTTTGTATATTTAATTACACGTGTCGTCGTCGTCGTTGTCCTGCAATGACAGCTTTTTCCTTAAACGTTCGCACGACGAAGAGGACGAACTATATGATACGTTGACGTTAAAAGTTACCAAAAACATTAACGCTATTATACTCGTAGCATGAGAAGAGAAACTCCGACATTACATCTAATTTCGTCTCGTATTTTCCTGCGTGTAACGACTTAGGCAACTTATTCCACATTATGTGTTATCTGTCGCCTTTAAATGACGCTAGATGTAACTTATTTGACGTTGCGGATTTATAATTTATCGTTTTTCTTATTCCAACCAACTCGGCCATTGAAATAATGCCGGATAAATGGATGCTTTTTGGTAAATGATGTCGTTCGAGTTTCAAAACACTTACTTGATACGAATGGTATCACTTTAGAAGAGACGTTAATGACATTTTCGAAGCAAAAATTAGCTTTTGGCAGCGGAAAGTGAAATTGGCCAAATAGCTGGATATGCTTGATTACGTTTAGTTTTTTTTCTTTTTGCTGATGATTGCATACAGGCCAATAAAATGGTGCTATAAATGTAGTCGCTTAGAATGACAGTCATTTTTACATCTTTGCAAGAAAATTATCCCATCAGGTAGAAACATTTTGGCTCAAAATAAAAAAATCAATAACAAGAGGATTCTTAAATAAACCACTGTAGATAGATTTTCTATACTTAGTTCAAATTCATTTCAAAATTCATCTCCCTAATAAAAAACACCAACCTCACAAACCAACACTCAAAAAAATTCTCAGAAAAAAATCAAACGAAAATGCAGTTTAAAGCGAAAATTTGGATTACTTTCTGAATTAACCTTCCTCCCTTTCTTCCTTATTCAATTAATAGGCAGGTGTTTCCAGATAATCTGACGTGTTTAAAAAATGATCAGGATCATGTACAAAATTTGTTGGTCAGAAAAATCTATTTTATCAACTTTAGAAATGTCTTATACAAAGTGGGTCCCCCCTCCACCCCCTCCACCAAAAAGGAAGTTGGCAGATTTTGACCAAATTCCGCGGATATCTTCATTTCAAGTTGGAAGTTACTCAGAAAAAATTCAGCTCCTGAGGTGTCTCTGGAGGGGAGAAATGTGGTCTCAAAGAAGAGGAATTTTCGAACAAATGGTAGTTTTTTCGCTCTAGCCTCTACCCAATCTGTTTTGGAAGAAAATGGCCCAGTCACAAATGAAAGTAGGTATTCGAGATTCTGCTTCGATTTATGCTATTTTCGCCAAAATTCAAGATCACTGTTGGGGTTCTACTGCGGTTAAAAATTTAAAAATCGCTTATTTTTGGAAAAATGAGTGTTTTGAAAATTTTTTTTTACCAAATACATATTTTGCATTAATTTATGCCAAACTATGAAAAGATATTATTCCTGAAACTGGAGGAAAATTTGGAACGCAGTGGTGCCAATTTTTTTATCACTATTTTCAACTTGAAAAAATAGAAAAAATTTCATAAGTGGTTTTTTTGCCATTTCGATTTTCTAAAATTAGCAATAATGACCAAAAAATTGGCACCACTGCGTTCCATAATAAATGCTGTAAGATAATATTTCTCCAGTTTCAGTTCAGTTTCAGATGATATCGTTCAATATTTCGGCATAATTAATGCAAAATATTTGTGAAGAAAAAATTTTTTAAAACACAAGCAATTTGCAAATTTTCAACTGTCAACCTTGAACCCCTCAGGAGACGTAACTGTGGGTCTTGGATTTTGACGGAAATAAAATAAATCGACGCAGAATCTCAAATACTATTATTTGAGACTGGGTCATTTTTTCCTTAACAGGCTGGGTAGGGACCATTAGAGCGAAAAAACGACTATTTTTTCAAGTCGAAAATTCCTCTCTGTGGAGGACTCGTTTCCTCTCCAAAGGCACCTCAAAAGCTACAATTTTTTTGAATAACTCAAATAAAGGTCTCTGCTCAATTTGGTCAAAATCTGCCAACTTTTTTTCGCGATTCACCTTAATGTCTTACTTCTCCTGTTTCAAGTATTTTATTGTAAATTTTCCCTTCAAAAACAAAAACGTCTCTATCGAAGCAATAGTGAAAAAATAGGCTTAAACTTAACATTATGACGTAGTTTGGAGAAAAATTGAAAAGTTTGAGTGAGAGTGGCCTCGACCCAAAATTCGCACAAGTTCGAATTTTGAAAAGGAGATACATAGAATGAGGAGAAAACGATTGGAAAAAACGTCAAAATGCCCCCCCCCCCCGAGAGACTGAATTCTTCAGTTCGACCATGAATTTTTGAAATAGAAAGGGGGACGTTTTAAGAGTCACAAATTTTGTTTACATCTTTTTTACGATCCATTGATTGTGGTTTTGAGTTATTTTGGAGCTTACAGCACCGCACAATTTTTCATTTTTTCAATAATTATTGCTACATGTAAGAAAACAAGGTTATGATTATGAACAAGGAACAGAATGCTTTGAAAATGGTCCCCAAATTAATAGAAGTACTATAGGTCATGAGAAGAGTTAATTCAACCCTGAGTCCTTGATAAATTTTATTAGGATCTTTTATGGATTTTTTTTTTTTGAAAACTAGGGGGAGGGGAATACCAGAGACTCCAGAATTATAGAAATACTTGAATTAGTCATGGATTTGTTTGATTTGAAATGTCGAAGTGCGAACCAAATTTTCAGTCTTTCACTCTAATTAGATAAAATTTTCATATTTTTCATAGGCCATCAGGTTTTTAAAATCTCCTCAAAAGGAATTTACGATTTTGGTAAAAATTTAATATCAATCGCGATTTTTTTTCAGGCTTGGGATGTGTTTGAGGGTTTTTCGCTTCAGACGATTTTTTTTTGGCCAGCCCTCCTCCCCTCCATTAACAAAACAGTATCCTATGCAGAAAAAACTGTCTTCGATTAGAAGCTGATTTCATTTCTGAATTAACGTTACTTGAATTTTTATGGAAAAACCAAAATCATTGATGAAATTGAGATAGAAAGCTGAAATTGGGGTATCATTTTTTTTTTTGGACTTCTTAAATCAGTTAGTGGTGGTTATGAGTCCTTTTAAAGCCTACCTATAGCAGGTCTTTTAATTTTATTCAAACGTTGAAAAAATGTTGAAATTCATTGATGATTCGTTTCAATTCTCTATGGGACATAAACCAAACTTCGGTTTTCTGATCTCAATTTTATCAAATATTTTAATTTTTTTCATGGAAATTAGATCATTTTTAATTTCCAAAAATTCAGCAAAAATCAAAAAATTAAATTAAAGACCTGTTTTGCTTCATATGGTGTACCTATGGGATGGTTTTCAAAGTTTTTTCACGAGGGAGCCTGGCTTTCCAACTAACACTCTCCGACGTGAACGAAACCAAGCTGGATTGAACCCCCCACCCTCCCCACACCAAAATTTGGCGAATTTTTGAAAATTCAAAAAAACTGTTTTTTTTTAGAAAATATTATTTTTAAGCAATATGAAAAAAATTAAAGAGGTAAAAAAAATAGCGAACTTGCAGAGACCATTTCTTGGAGTTTCTTTGTTTCGTCCAACTTGACTCAAATTTGAGCTACTCGACAAAAGTAGGTATTTGAAATCTGGTTTGTGCTGTAAGTAGGTTGAGTTCACGTCGTCGTCATTTCTCGAGCGAGATATGAAATCACCTATAGCCTATAGGTATTCAAACATTGATGTTAATTAAATTGCCTATACAAAGATTCAGGGGGAAAAAATATTCAAATTCAAAATTGGCATGATTTTTCCACCAAATTCTCAAATTTTTGAGTATTTTGCATCGCCAGTAAGCTTTTCAAAAAAAAAAAAGTTATGTGTATTTTTGCTTTTTGAACTTCAATGTTCTCAAGACTTGAGGTCTCATTGGCAAAATCATTTGTTACCTACATAATTTTTAAAAGGTTATAGATTTTAAAATTCAAACAATTCCGGTCTAATACAGACGGACACTATTTTGATTAGTTTTGTTTTCAAGTAATCAATATGCATACTGTACGAGTAGCCTCTCCCTCGAGAACCAAAAATAAAATCGTGTATCAGAATGAACATTCGAGAGAAGATTGCGTAGGAAGGTTCCAATCAAAATTATTTCCCAGGCTTTCAAATAAAAATTGAATACTCAATCCTCATTCTTCAACTCCCATAGTTATTTCTATTGAAATGAATCAAAATGATAAAGTAACTACAAAAGAACTACTTATGCAAATAAACGTATAGAATTTTGTTCACACATCAGTAGGTCTCTATGAAAAAAATTACATTTTACAAACTCATTCGTCCCTAGATCGATTCAATTTCGAACCAATACATAATTTCAGTTCAGCATTTACCTTAAAAATTTCACTTTTTTGTAAATCTTTCATTCAATTTATGTACCTAAATTACAGTTTATGGAAAAAATCGTAATAAAATAATATTTAAAAAAGAAAAGAAATACACGTTTTATTCGCACATATACACGAGTAAAATTCAGGTAACACATAATTTCGCGCACACTTTAATATAATAATTTACCATAATCGCCTAAATAATAAAATCGGTATACATGCTATTAAAATTACACACATTTGGAAACCCCTAAATTTTGATACATATTTTCACCATTACACACGACAAGTTTGTTTTTTGGAAATTACAAACATATTACAGTATAATCCGCAGCTACTAAGCGTTTCAAGTACACATCTTAACCTATTCTTTATTTTGAATTGATTTTTCTCGAACTAACACACCTCTCGTTCGTTTAAAATGGTAACAACGATTCAATCATTGTAAAAAATACGAAAAAAAATATACAAAAAGAAAACACAAGACAATACGCGCGCGTCACCCTTTTTTGTTTACGATTACAGTAAGTAGAAAATTTTCGACAACGAGACACAAAAAAAAACTTTGAGCAAATGCTTTACTTGTGTATGTTTATGCGTTTTAATCGTATATTATTACTTAATAGAATTCCTATAAAAATTCTGGTAAGAAAAAAACATAAATAACAGAGATTCGTTTTATAACAAGACACACGAAAAAAAAAGAAAAAAAAATACGAAAATGCTACACGATTTTACATTGTCAATCACCATTATGCACATAAAAGGTAAACAATCACAATATACACAGATACATGTAATTATTACGTAAGGTTTAAGTTGAAATTCGTACTTAAAAATATTAAATCTATAATTTCATTTCTAAGAAAAAAAAAATTGAATAATTAAAATAATATCGCGTGTAAAACCCTTTGATTCGTTTGGCGAAATGGAAAAAAGAATAAAGTCGTTTTAAAAAAATGCAATATAAATCTCGAAAATAAATATTAAAGGAACTTAACCATCATCGAGTCGACAAAATGGAAACAGAATTTGTCAATAAATAGTCGCTAACAATAAATAGAAAAAAATAAGAACAAAACAAAACAAATCATGTTTACAGCACCGAATTTTTCACACTCCAATTAACATTAGAAGGAGAGCAAGAGGAGGAGGAGGAGAGAGAGGATATTCTCTTCGTGTCGAACGGGAACGTACGTCGTACATATTATCCAGAAGTATGAATTTTATCACCTCATGCACACAAGTACTCCCATCTAATCGATATTTTTAATTAGTTATCTTTTACAATAATTTTAATCGATGAAAACTTCACGTAAATGAGCAATGGTTTTCACGTATTCGTGTAACGAGTTTTCCCCACCCTTATTCTGGTCACCTGGTGATCTCCTGTTTATTAAAATGTCCTCTCACGTAAGCTTACTCGTTTCAATATCGGTATGGGTTAAGTAATCGATACAAGTTGCAAATTATAAATGAGAAACTTTTATTATTCTTTCAACAACTCGAATGAAAATTAATACGGGGAGATACTCGATATAAAATTTTTATAGCGTTTTAAAAATTCGCCTGGTCATTGAAGACTCTTATTGGTTGTAAAACACGATTTTTTGAATACAATAAAATATGGTAGTAAAATTGCATAGTTTGTTTGTTCGAAGGGGTAAATATTTTCAAGTCGTCTAGATTCCTGTTTCAGGTTTTTGGGAAAGGTGTTTTGATGTCTGATCATTTAATTGCTCTTCGAAGCAAGGTATCAGAAAAGTTGTCAATCCCCCCCCCCACCCAGAAAAAACTATATTGTTTGATAAAAATTCATTAAAAATTACAAGTCAGTTTTTTCAATGCAGTTTGTTTTGACCAAAAATTACTCACAAGGAACATTCTGAAGTAATATCCTCCAATTGGAACGAAACCAAGCCAGATTGAAAGAGCATAGGTATCTAAAACCCCATTTATACTTGACCAAAATTTCAAAAGCTAAAGTTCATTTTTGGGTTTTTGTTAAATTTTTGATTTTTTTTTTCAAAAATGGGATATCACGAGCGTTTTTTTTTTATTGAGATACCGTCGGATTTATCCACATAACCATTCGACTTGAAGAACGAAAATTTTAAAAACTTTTCGGAGTTTTCAACGAAATTTTAAACTGGAAAGAATTGAAAACTCGCTGCGAATACTCCAGAAAATGGCATTAAACTTGTAGTTTTCGAAGTGGGAAGAGGGGAGACGATTAAAATGAAGTAAATTATTCACACTATTTCATTTCGTTTGAAAAAAAATGTAATTGTTTTTTTCATTTTTTTTAAATTTTCAAAAATTCACCAACAGCCAAAAAATGAACTCGAGCATCTAAAATTTTGTAAGAAGGAAGGTGGGAGGGGGGAGGAGTTAAGGCATGTTTTTTTGATCCACTTTAGTTGAATTCAAATCAGAGGGCGCCAGTTCAAAAGATAAATACCATGCTCAGATAAAATTTCACCTTCTTGTAAACAGAAAACTAGAAGGCTTCAAAGTTGGATAAAATTTTCAGAAAAATTGGAAATCTCATTTTCATTTATTGGCAGAAACTTTTCAACAACGGAGCAAAAAATTATGAAATTTATAGAGCAATTTCTTGACAAAAGAATTATATTATTGAACGGAAACGAACAATTTACAGGCAGGAGAGGGGGAAATTTAGAAAAAATCGTCATCATTTCCCAATTACTTGACAAGGTTTCAAAAACATGGAATTAGGTACCTACTAATTTTTCGCTAGCGGCGTTTTTTGCCAATTTTAGCGCATTTGTAAATCTGGAGGTATTCTTTTCATCGTCGAAACGGATCTGAAGAGTACCGGATGGAAGAATTTTACGGTAGGCGAAAGTAAATTTATATTTGTGAGGGTTGGCGTGTAACCGAACAAGATACCAGGTATTTTTTGCATTATCCTTGGCAGTATCAGTAATTTTAGCAGTGACCATTGAAGAGTACATATTTCGAGGAATGTGGCTGGGTAATCGGATTCCGTTACTACGTGCGAGCTGTTGAACATCCGATTGGGCGATCTCTGCTTTACAGATGGACCAAAAATAAGTACCAACACTTCATTCAGGGTATGCCTACTCTATTAATGATAAAATTTCAAATGAAAAGTTATTTTTCACTTCTTCAATAATTTCGAAAAATCGAATCTCTCTTTTTAAATTTGTTTTTAAATTTTTTTGACACTCAAAGTATGTAAAATGAAAATTAGTATTCTTTGAGATGACACTATTTTTCGACATTTCAACAAATTCTCCAAACAAATTAAAATTGTTCTTCTGATAAAAAAAAAAAAAAAAAAAACGGTTTTTTATTATAATTATGTTTTTGTAGTTTTCTGGCATTCCAACAAATATTTTGTCAAATGATAGGTAGCTATAAGAATTATTTTCTCATTCCCCCCCCCCAATTTTCACGAGAACACTTCCAATAATTTTCTCAAGTTTACCACGTTTTTTTTTGTTTTTTTTTTTTTTGAAAAAAGTCAGGTACATTTTTATAATTTTTCAACCAATCTTTACAAGATGAAAAACAAATTGATTTTTTTTTGTGTTTTCTCAATGTTTCAAAATTTCAACGAAATGATAGATATAAAAATGTTTTCAAGTAGTAAAATTAATTTTTTTAAAAACTGAGTTGTCTTGTTCATTTTTCACGTTTTTTTCGCTTAGATTATTTCGGAAAAAAGCTTCAATTTTTTGATATTTCAACAAAAGTTTAAAACATTATGCTTCCAGGATTTTTTTTAAGTAACTTATTTTTCAATTTAAAAAAAATTCGAGTCTCCCACACATTTTTTCGCTTGAATGATCATGATTTGAAAGTACACCGAGCTTCGCCTACATTTCTCCACAGTTCAGTAGCAAATCACTATACAAGGAAAAACAACCTTTATTTTTTCACTTTTTCTTAAAATAAGACCCGCAGGGCCCTGACTGCAGTTTCAAAAGCGTGTTCATCTCTTTTGCCTTCAGCACAACTGACAACACCCTCCCCCTCCCTCATCCGAAAATTCAAACCCAGATAACACTATCCGAATTACAAACATTACCACTCACTCGACCAAAAAATTCGATTCTAGAAACCCGTATGGCAAATAAATTCAAGATACACGAGTATGATTGAAGAAAAGTACAAGTCTACTGCGCCTGAACCGCGTATAGAAATCAAAAAAGCAACCCGAAGCCGAACCGAATCCCCCTACAAACCTACATCTTGTGTACTTTTCGGCCGGCTGCGGGTGATTTAGCAGCCGAGTATAATAAATAATTAATAAATACACACACAACAGCGGCGTATAGCGTTCGAAAGAGAGGAAAAAAAGGAAAGCGAAACTGTACGAGGAATAAGGCCGCCGTCGTAAGGCGTTACCAGGGTAACCGTCCGTCATTACGCACCCGCCGACGACTACTACAAAGTCCATCGACAAGAATTTTACCAAATGTACAATTTCCCTATTCTTTTTCTCCTCTTGGTCCTCCTGTTCATCCTCTATGTTCATCCTTGTTAACGGGCTAGACTATGTACACATTAAAATAACATCGTCGATGAAAATTGGGGGTTCAACGGGGGGGGGGGGGAGAGATAGGTGGAAAAATAAGGAGTGGTGAAAAATCAAATTTCCGTTTATTGATTACAAAGTAGCTTTTGAAACTTCCTTTATAAAATTTCGTTCTCTTATTTTTGATTTCGAAGGAAATGATGTTCTTCCAAGAGAATTGTATCGTTATATACAACCACCCTTATTGGCTACGAGAAAGAAACAAGGGATCGGGGGAAAAGAAAATTCGGATGTCGTTTCACGACGATTACACTCATCGTAGTAAAACGTTGTTGGTTTCATTGATGGCTACGGCCACAAATCAACCGCAATGAATTACCTACAGCTAATATACGAATTCGACGACGACGAGAGAAAAAAAAACTAAAAACTAAGCGAAAAAATTTGAACTAAAAAACCGTACGTGGCGATAATAAAAAAAAAAGATATGTAGGTTTAGTATATCGAATAAAAAACCTACTACACACATATGCATAAAAGAACCGCTATTTTTATTTCCATAAAAAAATATGCGGAAATGTCGTATAGGTAGGTATTAGAGAGAGGCATCTCTTCTTGATTTTTTTTTTAACGATGAGCATTACCTCAGGTTATTTTTTTCCTTAACGTATCACGCACATACAAGTTCACTTAGCGCGAACAGCGGACTATCATTTCGTGCAGTTTTTATATTTTTGCTCGAATTTCGTCCCATTTCCATTTCCATATATCTACGACCAGACGTCGCCATGAAAAAAGGAAATGTATGAGGTGGGAGAGAGAGAGGGAGGAAAAGGTATATTACAAAGAAATTGCACGTGAGATTGTACGTACATATATATGAATTCCACGAAGGGATGATCTCGTAAGAGGGTTTGTGGTACCTACCTATGTAATGTGTGGGTGTTTTTCTTTTTTATTGATATGGCGATGTTTAACGATGAGGCAAAAGTTGGCACAGGGTTTTTCAGGGTTTTATTTCGAGATGAAATACTCGTATAAGTACAACCATTTTATCTGTTTTTGGGAAATGGCAGAAAATAAATGTGAAGCAGGCGACAAAATTGAAGTTATTATTTTGTTTATATGTGATGATCAATAATCAAGATTTTGTTATATCCGCTGATAAAACCGTGGTTATTCATTATTACAGTTATTTTTCCAATTCTATTTCAGTTTATGTAAGTACGTTTGAGTGGATTGCAAGAAAAAAAAGTTGAAGGATTTTGATCAAATTCAGTGAACACTTTCAATTTGAGTTGAAAGTCGTCCAGAAAAATTTCCACTCCGGAGGTCCCTTTGAAACGGAGTTATCAACCTTAAAAAAAATCACTTTCAAAAAAACACTTGCGTGAGAAGACCGGCTTTTCTTCAAATACAAATCTTTTACAAACAAATTGAGTCACTTTTTTTGAAACATTTGTATGGAAAATAATCTGTTTACAATCGGATCGAATCATTTACGAACGATTGGTGATTAAATAAATTGATTGATTTCTTGGTGAATCATTCGCAAACGGATCAATTTAATTTACGACTGATTCGGTTTTTGTGAAACTATTGTGTAGAAATTAGGAATTGATCTGTTTTCAAGCGAAGTGAATCGAATCGAATCGAATCGAATCATTCACAACCGATTGGCGATTGAAAAAATTGATTGATTTTTAGGCGAATCACTCGCGAACGAATTGATTAATAGTTAGTGAATCATTCGCGAACGAATTGAATAATTTTTCAAATTTTTGAGGAACTATTCGCGAACGAATTGATTTGTATAAGTGACTCGTTCGCGAACGAATCGATTAATTTACTCAATTTTTTGTAAATCATTCACGAACGAATTGAATAATTTTTGGTGAATCATTAGCGAACGAATTGATTTATAAATTGAAGAATTGATCAATTTGTTCGCGAATGGTTCTTACAAAAAATTATTTAATTCGTTCATGAATGATTCCCTTAAATGATTTAATACTCTCACAAACAATTCACTCAGAATTGAATCAATTTGTTCGTATACAATTCGTTTGAAAACAGATTCACGCACTTGTTAATAAACGAAATCGTAAGGACATGAAAAACTGAACAATTGTGCCAGATCTGCTTTTGAAACCAGTTCACTGATTTTAAACCAGCTACAAAAATAGATAAAAATCAGAAATTTTGGAAAATATTCTAAAAAAAATTTGTATGACACGAAAAATTTATCAATTCTGGCCACTTAATTTTTGAAACCGGTTTAGTGTTTCACAACCTGACAATGGTATTTTATCCTACTAGTAAAATAAAGTGATTTTTGACGATTTTTGAGGTTTATTTCCCGAGCAGAGCGAGGGAAGTAATTAAAAATTGTCGAAAATCACTTTATTTCACTAGTTGAATAACATATTTTATCCAAACGTGGGAAAAAAATGCGCATTTGATCACTCGAGCGACTAGCGAGAGTGAATAAAGTAGTGTTTTATTCTACTAGTAGGATAAATGGTATTTCAAAAATGACCAAAAAAAATTAAGATTCTGAAAAAAACATGAATAAAAAATTCTACTACATGAAAAAATTGAACAACTGTGGCAGATCTGTTTTTTGAAACCGGTTCAGTGGTTCACAACCAATAGTCAAAAATGACCAAAAATGTGAGAATCTGGAGGAAACTCGAAAAAAAAGTTGCAGAAAATGAAAAGTCGAACAATTCTGGCAGATCGGTTTTTGAAACCGGTTCAATGGTTCGCATCCAGTAGTCAAAAATGACCGAAACATTTGAGATTCAGGAAAAACTTGAATAAAACTTATCAAGCATGAGAATTTGAGAAGTCAATTCTGATCGGCCAGTTTTTGAAACCAGTTCATCAGTTGTTTTGTGGTTCACAACCAAACATTAAAAAAATTTGCAATACAGAAAAAAACTTGGAGCAAAACTTATGGAGCATGATAGGTTATACAATTCTGATGGATCAATTTCTGAAACCGGTTCAGTGATTTGCCATCAGAAATTGAAGATAACCTGAAAATTAACCACACAAAAAAAAATAAAACAAAAGTTGTGTAGCATAAAAATTGAACAAAAAACATGTTTTCACTGAAATTATTTAACAATAGAAACAACGGAATACTTAGAGTCATGTAAATCACTTTTTAATGATTTTTAAACAATATTTTCAACGAATCAAAAATTTGTTTCAATTTTTCCAAGGAGTTTTCTCAAAATTTAGAGTTATACTGCCTACACCTCAAAAAATCAAGGCTCTCCAAAATACATAAAAATTTGTCTAAAACGCGATTCGAATCACATCAAAATGATTGAATCTTCACATTCACCAGCCCATCTCCAACAAATGCAAATAATACGACATTTCCGCATGATTTTCCATACAATAGCAGATCAAACGCCGATTTTCACTCTGCTAGCTTAACAGTTCTTACCATTCGATGGTAATTAAAATATACATTAAGTAAATACAATGGCACTTGCAGCATTTAGCTTGTTCATATATGAATACGAATATTCTTACAAGGGAATCTTACGACCTTGTCATCTTGGATTTGAATGAAACTTCGATGTATGAAAAAAACATGTCCAGAAAACTCCTAATATTAAATTTATAGCAGCCCAAGCTAATTAGGGCGGATTCCAGAGGAATTCGAAAATTTGACGACAGAAGTAGAATTTTTGTTGGATAATTCTTGAGTGTGGTTTGAAAAAGTGAAAAATTCATTATTTTAAAAAACGAACAGTTTTTTCACATTATCGTCGTCAGTTTTTCACTTGAAATTTTTTTTTCTGCACATGCGATGGAGTAAATTTTTAAACATTCGCCATAAATGATACCTGATCCAGTTTCGAAAATTTTATTCCAATATTCTTTACATTCGTCGAAGTTCAATTCAAATGCAAGTTTATCAGATCGAAAAATTCCCTCGTTAAATAAAGCTTGCGATACGTAGTACCTACGATATCCAATAAACGAAGGATAATAAAATGGCTTTAAAAAATATTCAATGAAAGGAAAATACAAGGAAGAAAAAATATGACAAAAAAATCACGAAAAAAAAATAAAAACAACAACAATAAATAAATTCTAAAAAAAACAAGCTCCACCCGAAGGTGAACAAATCATCTCTCGCTAGAATAGAGAAATACCGCATTATTTCAGCGCTTGGTGAAAATAATGGACGTTTTGGAAACGATTTCTCAGTTCTCATCCAAACTTCTCCGGTTCCAGCCGGCGAAGCACGAGCCGAAGTAACTACCTTGGATGGAAACAATCATTTGAGAAAAAAAATTCTCTGGAATACGCTGAATTTCTCTTTGCGAGGAATTACTTCGACATGATTCGATGTCCAGATCGGATTTATAATAACCTTTGCAGCCTTTTTATTTACACCTTACCCTGGTATCGTGTAATTTCTCCCATAAAATAAACTGTTCGTGGTACTTGACCATGTGGATACTGACCGCCTTGCGAACATTGCATACATTGTAGGGGATCCTTTTGTTGTAAAATTCGTTGATGTGAACCCTCTTGATGCCTATACTTTGAGCAACTACTCCGGTCATAAATACGTCCTCGAGTTTGAGATATGTGGCGTTTAAAGCGTTCGTGTAAAGATCATGGATAGCGTCGTTGCTCACTAGATAAGCTGGCCCTGTGGTAAAATCTGGGAAAAAGGTTTTCGGATACAGGTTAATGGAAACGTAGTATTTCGAGCTGCTCTTCCGTATCGGTTTCCATTTCTTGGCCAGTCGGCCGAATACCGTTCTTTCGGCGCCTTTATACTTCTCGGTGACCGAAAGTAATTTAGGAATGTTGATAAACATATCGTCGTCAGTCTTAAGTAAAAACGGCACAAGCGAGCAGTAATTATCTACCCATTCGAACATGGATACAGTCTTCAGCGTCAGGTTATCGTAGACGTCGATAAATTTAGCTTGGATTATATCGCCGTACATGTTCATCTCGGTCGCGATCGCCTCGTTCATCTCGTTCGACAAGGACGAACCGAGCACAAAAGCCACCCCTATATCTTTACGTTGACCGAAATGACCCCAAGTTTGTCGTATGGCCATCCGCATCTCTCCGTGATCCGGCGACGAGGTAATTAGCACCAGTAATTTCATATCTTTGCCCAGATCCGGACAGATTTCAGCGTTTGGGATATTATGTCCGGCATTGTATATATCTTTGGTTAAAACACCCTTCTGAGCTTTGAGATTCTTTTGATTTTGATTATTCTTAGGTGGTACCTTTTCGGTCGATTCCCTCTTCTTGAGACTGGCTGTTTTGATGGTGTTGTCGACGACGGAGCTGGCTCCTTCGTTCGAGGGCAGTATCGTATCGTTGGCTTTGGTAGTCTTTGCTGAGGCGGCATGTTTCAACGGTTTTACAGATTTTGATGCTATTACAGATATCAAAGCTGCTGCTCCTATTGGAGATGAAGCTCCTGGTATTGATGAAGATCCTGCTCCTCCGTTCGTTTCCGTATGGTTAACCAGTCGTATGGTGCTGTTTAGAGATTCTGAAACAAACAAATAAATTGTACAAATTAGTTGAGTTTATAGAAATATCTCAAAAATAGAAATACCTATAGTGAAGGAATGTTGGTGATAGGTAAGGTACACATTTCGTGAATTTTGAAGAAAAAATAATTCTAAATACAATTATTGAAGTTTATCGTCTTATGTGGTTATATTTTGATTCTTTCAAAACGTTTAGGCATTTTTTAAGGAAGTGCAAGTGCACATTTTTATTTTGAAAAAATTGTAAAACATAACCAAAAAAAGTCGGTTGAGAAGGAAGATACACACAATGGAAAATGTTCATTCTTGTAGCCATATTCTTTGTCAGTAAAATTGTCTGATTTAATTAATCAGTAACTCGTTCATTCACGAAAGATTTTTTCACCTCAGCTCCGAGTAAATTATTCACGTTCAAATCATCCTCAATTTCTTATTAATGGATGTGGATGTGAAAAAGTCTTATTTTGCCACATCCTCTTTCGCTGGATTTGATTCAGGAGTAGTTTTATTTTTCTATTCTAGATTGATTCGTCGATTCTGAACAAATCGTTCACAAACGAATTGAGTCCAGTTTTCCACGATAGGATTAGAATGGTCAAGTTTCGTCGTATCATCCATACATTTTTCAACTAATTTGATTTTTCAGTGATTCATTCGTTCGCGAACGATTTTCCTACATTGAGCAAATCGTTCGCGAACGAATCATTCATAATTTTTATTAATTAATTAAAAATAAAGAATAATGTTTCGTTTTGTCGAGTCGTATGTTGATAAGTTGTTGTTGTTGTTTATAAAATTTGATTTCTGAGTGACTCGGCAGTTCTTGAATGATTCATTGTTTTCGAGCGAATCATTCTCGAACGAATCAACATCGGTTTTAGTCAAGTTTTAGGATATACCTAATGTCTTATCTGATTTGATTTACTGGTAAATCACCCATTCATCATGGATTTTTCAGCTTTGATCAGATCGTTCGCAGACGAATCATTTTCAGTTGTCAATAATGAATTTGAAACAATTCAATTGATTTTCAAGAGATTTAGTGGTTCTTGAATGATTGGTCTGATTTTATTGGTAAATAATTCATTCGTGATCGATTTTTCGGCTTTGATCAAATCGTTCACGAACGAACCATCTTCAGTGGACGATGATGTATTTGAAATTATCAAAAAAATTACAGAAATCGTTCAGAAAATTCGTAAATTCAAGTGAGAGATTTGATTAGTATTTGATGCCAAAATTTTGTCAAAATAATGAAATATTGCAATGATTACCCAAAATATGAACGAATTTGCGCGTAATCATCAGTTGAGTAATAAAATTGATAAAAATGGTCGAAAATTCGTAAAAATTGTGAAAAAAATACGAGAAAATTGAGTCAAATGACGCAAACATTTTAGTAAACTTATGGAATGTGAGCTAAATTTACGAAAAATTAGTTGAAAATGAAGTAAAAGTTTTTTTTTTTTTTTTTTTTTTTTTTTTGGGTGTTTGTAATTACTTGATTATTACACCCGTCGTATGAGATTTAAATCGAGTTGGTAAGGTCAAGTTTTTTAATTAGGTCTAAGAATTTTTTAATTTCGGAAGGGTCGTCTGGTATGAATAGGGATCTTTCATCTATTTGTAGGGACAGTCTGTGCTGATGTAAGGAGGGACATTGAAATAGTAAGTGTTGGACAGATATAAGTTCTGAGAGGCAGAATTGACATGTGGGTTTTGGGGCCTTTTCATAGAGGTGATTGTGTGTGATTTTTGTGTGGCCAATTCTCAGTCTGGTTATAATGATTTCTTCAAGTCTGTTTAAGTGGGAGAGGTTTTTCCAAGGATGGACTAATTTTTTATGTTGAAAGAGCTTGTTTGTGGTTTGAAGGGACCAAAAGTTTTGCCATTTCTTAAGTGTGTTTTGGGTGAAGATAGATTTGAGGTCGTCAGCTGTGATAAATATAAAGGGAGAAAGGATGGTGGCAGATTTTGCATTAATATCTACAATTTCATTTCCTAAGATTCCAACGTGGCTGGGTACATACATAAACTGTATGAAGAAGTTTGAATTTTGTAAGTCAAATAGAGTTTTATGAATATTTTGAATTAGAAGGTGATCGGAAAAAAGATTTTGGATGGCAGTTAGTGAGCTGAGGGAATCACTTTGAATTAAGAAGGACTTATTTTCTGATTCATAAGTGAGTATGTCACAGAGACAGTGGAAAATAGCTGTGAGTTCGGCAGTGTAGATTGAAGAACAGTTATGGATTTTAAAATTTGAAATTCTATCATTTATAGAGTATGCATATCCTGTGTGAAGTGTTGGTATTTTTGATCCATCTGTAAAGCAAAGATTGAATTTTTTGTATTCTGATAAAAGTTCAAGATAGTTCTGTTTTATTACTAATGGAGAGTGGCTATTTTTTGGGTAGTTAATAAGCTGTAGGTTGACTTGAGGAGGTTTTAGAAGCCAAGGGGGGTATAATATTGGTTTTTGGATGAGAGTTTTGGGATTGATTTGAAGATCATTCAACATTGTGATGAAATTAGAAATGGGTCCTTCTATATGATCAAAATGTTGGGGATTGGGTGAATGATGAAATATTGTAAAGACCTCCGAATAAAGAAAAAAAATTAGAAAATCAACAAAAAACTGACATAAAACACAAACAAAATTAATGAAAATTACGTAAAAATTCAGGAAAATTTTACATTAAGTATATAAACCAACGTAATCTCATCAACTTTTTTAAAATTTTCAACAATTTAGGCTATGCATAAATTTCACTGATTTTCTGATGTGTTCGCTCCATTTTTTTTTTCAAATTAAGTATGTGTAATTTTTGCCAAACTTTTTCAAATGTGACTCTTTTCAATTATTTTTATGCAAGTTTAGCTGATTTTTCATGAATTTTAAGGAATTTATAATTATGCAATACACTTTTTTTAATGATACGTATTTTATCAATTTTTTTATTCTCTTCAGTCTTCACTACCAATTTTCGTGATTTTAGACCATTTTTGGATTAATTTTGCCATTTTATCACGTTTTTAATTTCCAAACATTTAGAAGTCAATTATACGATTTTTTTTTTGAAATTTCCAGTAATTTTTTTCACATTTTCGCAATGTTTTATAAAAATGTTCTCACTATTCTATCAATTTTTGTAATTTTTTAATACGTAATTTCTGGATGAATTTGAGCATTATTTTATCATTTTTTTCTCGATTTTAAACAATTTCGCACAGCTTACGTTGTAACATTTTGAATCTAGATGAGTTTTTATGATTATGGTGGAATTCATCTCAATGTGTAGGTAATCCTCTCCCCATCTTATTTTCATTTCGGTAGGTATGACCTGAATACGAACTAGCTATAAGTATTTCATTGAAAAATAGAGTCACTTTGGTATAGACAAAGATGGGAAATTACAAATTGCACAGAAAATTTCTTCAAATACTTAGCAGAAAATTGAGCCATTATTCTAACCATACCGCAAATTTGGTCATTAGTATACTTCTTTGAAATTTTCATCAATGTTTCGATGAAAATTCAATCGCACAACAGGTACATATAATCCGTACGTGATATTGAGTTTTCGTTTCTACCTCTCTCTCCTGCTATCTTTTCCATCTTGGATTTATCAAATTGAAGGAAAACCGCATCGCCGATATTAAGGTTTATTACGTGCGGTCTCGATGACGAAACATCCACACATTTGAATAATTACCCACCATGTGCTTTTTCCCTCTTTTTCTCTTTCTCTGTCACTCGTTCTCTCCGGTTCAGAGCAGCAAATACAGAATTTACAAATACATACTCGTTTGTTCTTGCAGAGTACCCACTGCTCTTAAATATTATGTGCAATATGCTCGTAGGTATAAGTAAGTATTTACATTTGTAATGTCCATCTTCACTCTTGGATGAAATTAGAAATGACGCAGTGCTTTGTAATTTTGCCTGAGATGATGGACGAAAACTAAACCCGCAGATAATTGCATAGTTATTCGGACAAGATTACTGATTACGCCATTTATGTAGTAGGTAAAACGTTTGTTGAAGATTTCTTCTTTTATTTAATGGTCGAATTATTCGTGCATTATTTTCATTATATTTTTTTTTGTAAATAATTCCATTTTTTATTTATTATAAGTGCGTGAGAGTAAGAGTATTCGAGTTATTTTATCTCTATTCGAGTTGATTTTTTCCACGAAAGCTTAATGAAGTTTTAATTGTTCGCGGTCAGAAAAATAATAATAATTTGATAGGTTTGTTTTAAAGTTAGTTTATTGGAAACGAGCTGACTTGAAGGTTAAAAAATTTCGACAAATCAAGTGAATTTGGTAAAACAAGGAAGTATAATGGCAATGTTTGGCCTCGAGCAATTCTCGTTCCTCATTCTATTTTACGGATATTTAAACATAAATGGAAAGAATACAGACGTTGTTTATAATAGTTGAAAAAAAAAATCATCACGATCGATAAATTTTGTCGATTTTTTTTCAGGGGGGCAACAGAGGGTTCTCAAAAATTGTGCGGAGTGGCTGGAGGGGAATGAGAAGTAATTTCCAAAAAACAAGCGATAATTCGAATTCCTCGGCGGCCTAAAATTAGATGTGACATCACATTTTTATTTTCAAACTTTTTCTCGAAATTGAAGGTCTAAAGGAGCACTGAGAGGTGATACCGAAAAAATAAGCGAATATTCGAACTCAATTTCCTCAAAAACCTAAAAAATGATGAACCACTAATCACATATGTACGATTTCTTGGTATTTTGTTCGCGTTGATTGGATAGTGGGGGGGGGGGGATTCAGAAATACCGGATCTCGAACGAAATTCTGAGCGTAAAAAAATATCAGGAATTTTGTCGGTGAATTTCCAGGTCAAAAGTTTTCTCAATCAACCCAAATATGGTTCTCCGTTCTGTACATCGCCTTCAGCATCCTATGCTTTCTGCAAATCCTCTGTAGCAATTCTCAAGTCTCATCGATTATAAAACCGATTCCACCATGGCGTATATTTTCCACTCGACTCGGCTAACGTTTCGCATTTTCACTGCACAGGCAGAAGCACACAATCTAATACACATTCGAACAACAAAACTCCGCCTCGTTGAATTTTCCATACACCGCAATTTCTAAATCAGAAGTCTTCTTAAGCTGTTTTTCGTTAGTGCTCCGTTCGTTCGTTCGTAATCTTATAATTTAAATACAGAGATGAGGATAATCTTCGAGAGGATTTTAATACATGCGAGCGAAGCTCACTGACGTCAACTTCCGGACGAAAAACTCCAAAGTTTTATTCGCTTTAGTGCACATTACACCCTTCAACCTGCTTCCTTTGCAAAAGGATATGAATTTTTACAACGCAGGCCACACAGCAAATCTAACGGAAAGCAAAACCTTTACGGTACGAAGATTTCACCGGATTTCGCATCCAAATGTTATAAAATTTTCAACTCGACTGTCCGCAAAGGTCATTTCGGCAGTGAAAAACATCTCCTCGATATATCTAGCGAATTTATATTTAAAATTCGACTGAATTGTTAAAAAAAAAAAAAAAGAAACAGGCCCTGGCCAACACACACTTCACCTCGTTAAATATTTCATTCGGATCACTATTTGAAAAAAATATCACCCGGATCGCAACCCTACACTTCGCCTCACCTTATATAAAATTTTTGACGCGAGCCTGAATCTCATTAGAATCGTCACAGCTGTAAAAAAAAAATTTTCTGATAAAAGACCCACGAAGATTAACGACAAAAAAATTATAATTCCGCGAAACTCTTAAAATGGAAATTCTGTATTTGGAAAAATTTTCGCCTGCATTTTGAATATAAATTACATTTAAAAGTAGAACTTGGTGAAAAAAGTCAACTCTTTATTTTAATTTATAGGCGACATTGCTATGTGTTAACCTCCAGTGAAAAATTCACGCGTGTTTCCAACTCGATTTTTTTTCCTTTCTCGAATACGATAAAGAAATTATACAAAAGGATATTCCGTGCACCTTTTAGCGCTATATATGGTTCTGCATGCCAGGAAATATTGCTATTCGTCGGTGCCGCGAATAATTTAAAAGGGTACTCGCGAATACAAGAAAAACGCATTTAAAGTAAACTCGCGTTCTAATATGTACGTTTGTATAAGTAATATACAACGCTATAATAGAATACGAGTAGAAGCTTGCAAAATACCCAATAAATTGTTTCGCTAATATTGGTAAATATTTGAAAATCAATACCAGAATACTTGTCTTATATTACAAAGGTTGAGATTTTTATTTTTCAGTATCTATTTGCAGATAAATATTTTATACATAAAGCAATGTCCTGAAATAACAAAGTAACCAGGAAAATTATCTGCATTGTACAATTTTGCGAAAAACACGTTTCATGCATCTAGAAAATTTAACACGGTCAAGGACGTGAAATTTATAAAATTAAAAATCGATATGTAAATTAATCACTGGTTGAAAATTTAGTTTGTGTATTTAAATAAATCCTTGGTTCGTGATCAACTATGTATTCTGCATTCGCATTCCCTAATGATCTACTTTGGCTAATTGGGAGTAGTAGAATTTGCGTGCTGTAAAAAACAGTATATAGGAGACCAGGTAGCCTAATAATCAATGAGAAGGTGTGAAGAGAGTCGAGGGATTGAAGAAATGGAACTGGAGGCATCATTTAGAATAAATTTCACGAATGAATAAATAAATTTGGAAAAAAATTGCGCTAATGGTAATTTTTATCAAGTTTGATTATAAATATAATGCTTTAAAAAAAACAATAATTTGAAAATTAAGAGATTATTCATGAGAGGGTACGGGACGTGCTGAATATTTAATCAATTATTCTGCATATTCTCAACTTTTTTTTGATACCTACCTAATTTAATCGTCACTACTTATCGATTTCTGTTATTTCTTGGATTTGAATTTATGACGAACCATTTCTGGACTTGAGTCCTCCTTCCGGTTTTGCAAATTTTTTTCTTTTGGATTTCTCCAGCTGATCGACTACGATCTCCTCACTAAATACGTGCAGGGTTGAACGAGAGAGCCTCAATGTTTTGGCACTCGTTTCAACACTCCATTCCCCCTTTGAAGTAGGTATCTGGTATATGCAAAATAATTTTTTCAAAGTTTCGAAAGTTTAAAGTTCAATTAGAGCTACCATATAAAATTTGGAAACGAATCAGTAAACTTACTTTTTTCAAATTGAAAGAAGAAAAAAAGTAGAAAATCCGTCTGACCAATGGTTTGCTGGATTTTCAAAAATGCTGATATGGAATTTCGAATTCATTTTTTCGAATCCAACCCCTTCTTCTCCTTCTCACCATACAACAACTTGAAGACTTTCGCAACAAGCCCCTAAAAGTTGTTTTTTATTGCTAAAATTAATGAAAATTCATGTTTTTCTTTCAAACCAAACTGTCCAGAAAGTCTTGTTTCAAGCCAAAATTCACAAAAATCGTACTTTTTCATCAAAATTGCCTAAAAGACTTTTTTTTTTACCAAAATCGCAGAAAAATCTTTTTTTTGGTCAAAATTTTCAGTAAGTCTCGCTTTTTTTGGTCACAAAAAATATTTTCGCTTTCGTCAAAATTGCAAAAAAAAAAAAACAGTTTTTTTCTATCAAAATTACGAAAAATCTTACTTTTTTGAAAAAAACGGTAAATAAGACATTTTTTTATCAAAGTCGAAAAAGCCTGGTTTTTAAAAATCAAAATCGCCTAAATTGTTCGACCAAGTAAAATTGCAAGAAATTCTCACATTTGAAGATTGAGGGTTTTTTTTGGGGGGGGGGGGATTCATTCGAGGATTTGAATGCGAAAATTCATTATTCAGGGAAAAAACTTGAACGAAAAATTTGAGGAAAAGGATATTCGGGCTGGATTCGGGAGATTGTCCCAGAATGTTATTTTTAGATAGGATTTGAGCCTCGAGGTGTTCTCACAAAATTTCGAAATGAAAAAGCAGAACTTTTTGGCAAGACATTGATTTTACATAACAATTTTTAGTTTTTCCAATTCCAATACATATCTTTATATTATTCCAAGATTCTTTCCGCAGGGGTGGATGTCAAAAATATCTATCAGAAGAGGAAAAGGAAACGTGTTTCTGCCCAAGAGAGCATCAAAATGTTCGGAAAATATTTATTTTAGAAAGTCAAAACAACAGTTTTCATCATAATTTTTCAATGGGTTCATTAAAAATGCAATCTTGTTCTTCTAAAATGAATTATTATAGTTATTACAATGGAAAAGACTGAATATCCAAAGTTTTGTATAAGTGATTTCTTTCCGCAGTCAATTAAATAATCCTGATTATGGAACCTCAATAGATTCATTTTTTTAGATTTGAGTAATTTTTTCAGAATTATTCAAACTACAGAGACTAGGGAGACTTTTCTGAAAATTTGCCCTTCTTGAATTAATCAATTCCCAAAATATGGATTTTCAAGTTGAATTCGCGAAAAAATATCAAAAAATTCGATGGGGAAACTTGTGTATTATGTACTTTTTAAAAAAAAATCAAATTTTGATTTTCTTTGGATAGCGCTTCAATATCCACTTTTGATACACGTCAAAAAAATGTTTTTTAGGATTCCTCCCCCCCCCCAAAAAAAATTGAAAATGTATACAAATTAAACATTTGTAAATGACAAAAATTGTATCTTAGTAGGTCTCAAACCGTTAGAAAAAACCAACGATCTTACGCATAGAACTGCGTCGAATTTTATCACTTCTACTGTCGAAATTTAGCTCACAAAATTTTCATTTTAGGAACTGAGGTCTAAATTTTGCAATTGTGTATCTAACTAAAAATTTTGCCTCTTTGCTTCAAAATATTTCAATTCCCTGCCATTAATTCGTAAAAATTTATTCACTTTAGACACTTCATTTATTATCACCCATTTCGTCATAACTTGGGTAAACATTGCAAATTTTATTGCAAAATAACGTATCATGTCAAAGTGAAATTTCGAATAAGTAATATTTAGCTTAGAAAATCAATGTAGGTATTTGTTCACAAAGGGCCGAGAAGAGGGAAGGGACGGGAAACCGCAGAAATTCAACGCTAAAAATTTTTCTAATGACAAAGCTATTCGCGAAAACAGTCCAGTTATTTGGGATGCAGACTTCGGTGGACACTGTCCTCAAAATTTCGTTCAATTTAACCCTTCTCTTTTTCCTTCTTAAAATTCTCCTCATCAATATTGTTCATCATCATCACACATCGTACCTTGAAATACTTTCAGAAACATCCGAGTCAACTGATATTATTTCAAAGTTCAGACATCATTTTCCTTGGATAATACAAGCAAAAAACGCATCAACGTGTCCTCAAATGTCGAAATGTAACGTTTTCCTCGAATAAATCGGTATCTTACTCAATTCTCGAAACCGCAACCGGCAAAATTACAGAGTACGATGCGAGTATTACGTGGTATTTACACGGTCAAAAACTCGTTCTGGATTTGTGCTATTTTCATACAAAGGTGTACATACCATACTTTAAAAACCTACTAAATCCAACATCTACGAGTAACATCCTGTTTTAGCACACACCGAAGAATCTAAGGCGATACGTGTCCAAAGCTAACGTAAAGGAGAATATGGCAATGGCATCATCGCGATCGGCAGGGAACCGTTTTGATTTAAGTACCCAGTCGTAGGTCTATAGGTAGATGTACCTGGACGATCTAACTCATTGATATACGAGCACTGTACCAAGTACCATCCGCCATCCGGAGATACTTAGGTAGGTACATTGGTAATCGCAAAAAGAATCTACATTTAGCTTGTTTACGCCCTATGTGTTAATCAGCACCACGTAAACATGGAATCCATAAGAATCTATAGTATATTCATCGTATTCTACATCAGTTCGCGGTTTGTTTTTCTATTAGTTCTCTGCACTATTTGTTTAATGACATCAACCTGGTACGTTCGGTAGCTTCCAGCGACAGTGTTAGCCGCACTGTCCTCGCGCCAGTTCCAAGTTTAAGGTCATGACCTCCAAAAAAAAAAGCCATCAGCTTACGAGCACGCGATAATGCGGTTGCCATTAGAAAAAGAAAAAAACTGTTTCCATGTACGAATTTGGTGGCTTTTCGTTATCATTTATCGAATCCAGCGTTGCAGTATACTATATCGTACCCGTATCATGTACGATTTCTATAATAATAAAGGATGCGTAACTGTGTCATACACATATCGCGTGTATGATGGCGATGGTCTCCGGCGGATAGGTAAATAAATACATAGACGTACTACCTATATACATGGCACCTATACGAGGTAATTTATCCAATACCATGTATAGTTTTACACGCGCTTATATGCAAAGTAGCGCAGGCCATCGTACTTATGTTAAGAACGCGAACGTATAAGCGGAAAATGATGACTTGATTACCATCAGCAGCGCTAAGCGAGCAAATTGGTTAAAAGCGAGCGTCAAATTTGGCAGCTCGATAGGAAAAATCTTAATTAGTCGTCACTTGGGTACTACACAAATGTCGTCGTCGTCGTAGTTTAAGTAGCAAATAATTACCGTATTTACATAAGAATGAGATTACGTCGAAGTAGAAAATAGTATAGAAAAGTGGATCCTATTTTTCAATTTTAGTGATTTTTTGAAAATTCAAAGGCACATGTGCATGGTCCATGAAAAAAAATTTAGTTTTGTCAAATCGAGTTGGAAAATTGAAATTTGATTTACTGTTCCCAATACTTTTGACCTCTCAAATTGATTGGTATCGTGGTTTGGAGTTTTTTTTTTTTTTCAAAGAATATCAGGAAAACAGCACCTAACATTTTTGGTTCAGTCATCATTTTTCAAATCAATTAAGAACCAAAAATTTACTGGAGTCGTCAGAACGATTCGAAACCGTTTCCATTGATCAGAAAATTAATGTTTGAATTCGTCAAAATAATAAAAATCATGCTTTTACGGGGTGAAGGGGGTGCGTATGCTGGTCCACCATTTTCTAGCGAAAGCGAATTTTTCATAAGTCAAAAACTATGAAATTTGTGTAAAATGAAAAAATATGACCAATTTTACGAAAATCTTGAAATTTCATGCCAGTAGAACCTGAGATTTTGAAAAAATAAAAAAAATGACGAAAATTTTTTTGTTTTTTCATATTTTTAGATTTCTTGGGTTCTACCTACAGCATGAAATTTCAAAATTTTCGAATAATTGGTCATATTTTTTCATTTTCCACAAAAAAGGACTCGTGTAAAATTTGTGTAAATGTCATATTTTTTGACATGATAAAAATTCGCTTTCGTAAGAAAATGGCGGACCAGCATACCCTCTTGTATAATTAGGGTGGATCGCCCATAGCTTCCCTTCCAAAAAAAAGTCGGCGAATTATGACCAAGTTCAGCAGAAACCTTCATTTTGAGTTGAAAGTTACTCTGAAAAATTTTTAGCAGCAGAGGTACCCTTGGAAGGGAGATATGGGCTCTCAAAGAGAAAACATTTTCGAAAAATTCGTGGTTTTTTCGCTTCTGGAGCTATACAACCTGATTTCGGAAAAATGACCTAGTCAATCCCGAATGAAAGTATGTATTTGAGATTCTGCGTCAATCTAAGTACGATGCTATCGCTGTCAAAATCCAAGACCTCTTTTAAGATTCTCCTAAGCAGTTTATTTGAAAATCGTTATCTTTTTGATAAATTCGTGTTTTAAAATTTTTTTTTCTTAAATACATATTTTGCATTAATCATGCTAAAATATTAAAAAATATCGTTCCTGAAACTAGGAAAATGTATTGGAACGCAGTGGTGCCAATTTTTTGTGATTATTGCCAATTTCAAAAAACAGAAAAAATTTCATAAGTTTTTGGCTATTTTGCTCGATTTTTTGAAATTGACAATAATGGAAAAAAATTTGAAAGTTATTTACGAGATAATTGAATCGTATATTCTGACGTCAATCTATCAAAAATGTTCTTACCTATTTATAGTTTTCAAATTACACACCTTTTTTCCACATTTTAGTGTAACCGTCACAAATAAAATGAAAAATGAACACTCATTGCAGCAAAGACAGAATTTTGAACCAAAGTTGAAGCGACTAGTACTTTATTGCATAAAACTATACGGGTTCTTCATGTCGACTTATCCTCTTCTTCTCCTTCCCTCATTGTCATGCTCTACCCTTTTTATTGATCATAGGGTGACAAGACTGAACTTGGCTAGCATAATGTGTAGAAAAATAAGAAAAAAATGTCAATAACTAGAATTTTTTAAAAATCCAATGTTTTCGAACATTTTTGACACGAAAAAAAAATAAATTCAGAAATTATGATGGAGAAATAAATCTTAACAGCGTTTATTATCGAAATTAGAGAAAATGGAACATACCGACATATTTGTAAAGTTAAAACTACACAAAAAACTGTTTATCAAAGTTTCAATCTGAATGATAGGTATTCAATTTTTGTAGCACATATTTTAAAATTTCCGTCCATTTTTTGCGTTTTTCATTCGTTTTAAAAAATTAATTACCTAATTGAGTAAGGTGAAAATACCAAAAAATCCAGCTTTCTTAAAATTCTCCTCTCGACGTTTAAATCATTCTCAATATGTATTTTCAAAATTTAAAATTTTTCAGTTATTACTTATACAGAAATTGTTGTAATCGATGGTGTTGTGGAAGAAGGGCCAAACTGTATTTTTCAAGGTGTAGGGCCAATCTGTTTTGGTGAAAAATGCGAAAATTATAAAAGGGCCAAAGTGTCGATTTTTAGGGCCAAACTGATTCTAAAATTTTGAAAAAGGGCCAAAGTGTCGATTTTTAGGGCCAAACTGACTCCAAATAGTAAAAAAGGGCCAAACTGCGATTGAATTTCGTTGATATTTTTACATTCTGCGTATCTGAACCAGTTTTATCTATTCCCAAGATAAAATATTTGTTTACGTTTGACTATAAGAGCAACACTGACGATTAAAAATGAGAAAAACACTATTACTTAGAGCCAAGAACCACACTTACCCAGAAAATTGAAGTATTACCTTGTGTTATAGTTTTTCAAAAATATTACGTTAACTCGTGAATTTCACAAGAACGACCGATCTGATCTGAAAACTAATATCACCGTTGGAAAGAGCGTTAAATTTTGAATCAGAGTACATAGTCAATGGTCCTTAATTTTCAAATTTTCCCATTTTTTTGGTGCTTTTCCCCTTTTCCCTAGCTACTTGCCCACAAAAATTATCAATTTGGGTGAGAACGGGTGGTCGGATTCAAAAATCGTTTGCGGCATTCGATCGGACATGAAATTTTACATCCGATAGCAAAATAAAATTCATGGGTCACTGCTGAAAATTTTTCAGGGCAAGTGTTCAAAGTACCTGCTACCTCAAATAGGTTATCTGTTTTAGGTTATGAGGTATGGAGAACAATGCAGTTTGGCCCTTTTGACATACTGTGAAAATATAGTAGTAAGTGAGTAAAAGGGCCAAACTTCACCAAACATTTCTAATTTATTTTTATTTTCATTACAAATCAATTTATCTGAATAAATTGTTTTGGTATGGGTACTCATATCCCTAGTGCTGGTCCTGAAACTTCATCCTCACTCTTAAATGCTTTCCATATTGTATAATAGTGATTCCCATTTTACTTTGCCGTTTTGAAAATACAGTTTGGCCCTTCTTCCACAACACCATCGTAATGTTGACGTCATTATCCAGATTACATATTATCACTGATGATTTTCAAATTCGTTTCTCAACATTCGGATATAGGCCCTACTTTCTAACATCTTCCATACAAAAAATTTAAAAAAGATAGGGACGGGACGAGAAGGGAAGGCAAAGGCACAAGGAGATGAAATATACCCAGCGATAATTTATTTTGAAGCAAACTTGTCTATTATGATTCATAACCTTCCTTCTATGAGATGATGAAAAAAATTTCAAACTCCACGAAATTTAAGAACGACTAGACAGTAGACAGAGATAAATATCACGTCAGAAGTTTCTACGGGTCGTCAATAAAATGATTTTTTTTTAAGGGCAACTCAGTAATTATTACTAAGAACTATTTTTTTTTCACTCACATCCCAAATTGCATTATATAATCTACGTATACGAAGATAATTTTTAAATAAATTTTAATCAACAGAAATCTGTGCAGCTGATAAACATATCTACTCGTTACACAGATACAGATACCACATTATCACCGCATGATTCGAATTTTTTCACGAATGCATAATACGTACCTATTTCCTTTACAAACACAAACAACTCGTCAAATTTGCATATCAGTTGAATGCATTGTTACACACTCATAAAATTAAATATCACCAGATTCCAAGAAAAAGCAAAATTTCTATATAAAAATATCAAATATTTGCCAAGTATGAAAATCACGAATTTTTTGATAATTTGCAACGAAATAATATAATCATTTTTTCTGAATTCTCAGCTCAATTTTGAGAATAAAATAGGTAGCGTCGTCGGATAATCCTGTTTTCAGGCTACTTCTCTTCCCTTTTCACTTTTAATCATTTTATAACATTCTGAATCAAATAATTTCTACGAAGCCAAATTCATACGAGGAAGTGAAAAAATAATTACAATTTTTTTCAACTGAATTTAAACCACAAAAACCAAACGTACTGACGTGATATATAAGTAAATAAGTACATAAAATTGATATAAAAATAATGATGCACTGCACTCAAAATCAACTGCAGATACATCGTAAGTACGTTCAAAGACCTCAATTCCCTATAAACCATTTTTTTCAATCATTCGCCCCCCTTTTTTTTTAGAACACATGTCATTTGATTCCCGAAAAGCCTGATAATACGATAATCATCATTTATTTTAACTTTTTATATTATAATTTCCATAAATACGAGTATCTAACCCTCTGAAAATTCCAATCATCTGGAAACCCACACATGTATCAAATTATCCATTCGATACCAAAACCTCAGCCGGTTCAGTGAAAAAATTCGAGGGATAATTGCAACTTTAAATGTGCAAGAAACAGAACGGAAATGGTGATCTCGAATAGATAATTAGGAACACGCGTTATGGGGGCGAGTATATAGAGAATCTCGGTTCTTTGATATATTATGCGCTAGTGGGCGATAATACGTTCGAATAAATAGGCTATTTCGTAATATCCCATCGATTGTATTCCTATCGCCTTTCTTATCAGCTACATGTACATTACATACATTCTCTATTACTTTCCACCCAGCCTGGTCACTTCCACGTCTAGTAATTTTTTTCGTCGATTGAAAAAACATACAATGGAAACATTTCGAAATTATGTTATTAAAGTTTACAACAAAGTACGCGTACGCCCATGACAGATACGTCATACACGTCACAATAAGATATCTTGCGGTATTTCAATCAAATTATATTCGATTTTTAAATCTACCAGAATATACTCGGGTGATTCCTCGCACGTTTCGCGAAAATCAATTAGAAAAATCTTCATTCGTCGTATTTTTAAATGTGCAAAATTTGACCGTCAAAGTCAATACTTTACGAGTTAATCAGGAAGACGCATCAATACGGAATAAAAACTTGAGACTATGAGCGTCGACAGACATCACGATCAATATAATAAGAATACTAATCGTATACATATTTATATACGTGATGATTTCCAAGGTGAATGGATGATCAACCAAGCGAATCGAGCCTCTCTCTCTCTGCTTCGCCTCTCGTTGGATCATTTAAATATCGAGATCTACGACAAGAAAGCGCTAATCGTAAACTCTTTCTCTCGAGCATTTCTCTATTGTAAATTACTATTTTTACCTTCAGTCTCTGAGAATAAGGTAAACACACATTTAACAACTCTTACTACAGTTATTAATCCATATGAGTATTATTTTATTTATAAATTATAAACGTTAATCGAGCATAGCATTAAGCATCATATGATGTTATAGGTACTTATTGCGAAATGATAGGTATATTTTTCTCTCGTCTTGGCTTCTTTATCATGTTAAATGAAAAATTATACATTCGTACATTGTTGATACGTCGTCGTCGTATATGCGACCTTGCGACTTACGCAGACCTTTTTTTCCATTCCGAGTTAATTATTGTCAGTAATTAAGGTTCAAGCCATTAACAATTAACACGTCAAAGAATGAGAGAGAATCGAGAGATTTGTTGATGGATTAAATAATCGTCGTTTTATTGCGTTCGTACATATACATTTACATACATCCATACGTTCATACACTGCCATGCCATAATCTCTGCAGTTGCAGAGCACATTTCAATCCTTGTCTCTGCCTCTACCTCTTTTTTCAATTCATTGAATTCGCAATACAGCACGACAACGATGTCATCGCTGCTGTACCTTTTGTATCGACAATGGAAAGAAAAACGAGTTTAATTCGCATTTCAACCTCGAAGGTGTTTTTCTAACACCACGATTTGTCGTGTACTTCCAACGAATAAAACACGTTTGAATTTTTTTTACATCTTTTCATTGTAAAAATTGACCGACATCGTTGCAGATAGGTACACTGACAAATGTGCAAAAACTCGCCATCATTCAAGTTACACATCGCATCGTTGGGTATCTCCTGTCTACATCGAAGTGAATAATAGTGTGATATTTGGGTTTAGTCGATTTGCGAACTGAATGGTGTAAATTGCTGCGTCAGCGTTCTTCGAAAAACATATCATAAACAAGCATGGCCTCGATTTTGAGTCGTTCTTTGCGCGAATTTGTACATATAATTGAAGGTACAAAAAATAGGTCGTTAATTGTGATAAAATCCCCTATTTCCTTGAAAAGGTTGTTACCTATCACAAGTGAAAAGCAAAAGAGGTGATAACATGGGACGAAAATAGGGGTAGATGTTCTATAATCGTCAATTGATGGCATCGATGCAAGATTGAACCAAAAGGTGATAAGAGTACCTACATAACCATTTTTTTTTTTTTGAAAAATCACATTATTATCCTCGTTTTTTTACAAAATTTTCTGAAACCTTTCAACTCAGATCACCATATTCATCACAAAAACAACCAACGAGGTCAAATTCATTTTAGAAAACATTTCAAATTAGAAAAAAGTGTATTCAACAATTTAGTAACTTTTTCAAAAATACTCGACTTCTCCATCACTTTTAATACCCCCATTCAAAATTTGAAAAAATTAAAGATGAACCATTTAAAAATACTTTTATGAAAAATCAATGTTTCAAACGAAAGTTCAACGTTCAACACCTCTGGAAGGCGGGAAGAGGTGAGGAAGATGCAGAAAGTCTTCAATTTTGATCAAAATTCAAAACAGAAAACTCTCAACTGAGTGAAAGATTCATCGTTAGTGATTCAAAATCATTGAAATCAAGTACTTGGGTAAGTATTGATAGTATTTTTCAATTCAGCAGCATCTCTGAACCTGAATATCTCTCTAGAGGCTGTTAAACATGGACAAAATACTTTGCTAGATTTTCAAATGGTTCGAATATCCGTTAATTTTTTGAATACGACCCCTCGGTGCCCTTTTATAGCTACTTAATTGGGGGGGGGATTAACACATTATAAAACGGAGAAGTTACATAACAACTCTAGCCAATTCGAGGCAAGTACCTGAGTTCAAATATCGACTAATTTTTTTAATTCAAATCTTCGGTGTTCCCCTAGATCCCAATTTTGAAAAAAATGAGGATTTGAAAACACAATCGAATGGGTTGAATCGGTCTACTTGAATTCTGTAGATTTTCAAAGCATACATTTCATTTTTTTTTTTTAAATAAATAATTTTGAGCAAAATTTAGAAATTTTGACTTGAATTGATCATAAAAAAAATTGATTTTTTTGGTAAAACTAACAAAGGAGGTATCTCGACTGGCAGAAAAAATTTTTAAATCAGAAAGTTGAAAATCTAAAGAGCATCCAAAAATACACCAGCAGTCCAAATTTTCGGGGCAAAAGTGCATTTTTTAATTTTCGGCAAAGTTCTGAAATTTTTAGGGAAACCTCCATTAAATCAAACGGAAACGGTTTCAAGCCGTTTTGAGTGGTTCTGGATCCTCCACCAGATTTTTCAAAATTAGAATTTCCAGAAAATTACCATTCAATGAAGTTGAAAAGCTGAAATCTACTTCATACCTTGATTTCAACATGCTGAGTCGATCGGAGGTAGTTTGAAGCTGTTTTAGAGCCTCTCGCAACTTTTTGAAAATTTTAGATTTAAAAAAAAACACTTCGAAATCTGTACAATTCATCTTTACATTTTAAAAAAAGTGCAAATATTAATCGCAATTACACCTCATTTTTCCAAAATCGGTTTTCGTCGGAACGGAACCGTACACTTTTCCAGTGATTTCATACTTAATTATTGGAAATTCGAAAAATTAATTGTATCCCACCTGTTTGACAAAAAAATCTGAAATTCAGTTAATGCCCTATTTTCAACATTCCGAATCGATTAGAGATGGTTTTGAGCTATGTATTTTGAAACCTATCTATAGCAAATTGTAAAGGCGCCAAAACTGCTTGAAACCACTTCCAATCGACTCATCATGTTGAAATTAGGGTACAAAGTAAATTTCAGCATTTCATCACCATCGGGTGAAATTTTGAGGAAATTTTTCAACTTTAAAAAATCTGCCGGAGGTTTTAGAAGTGCTCAAAATGGCAGACACCGTTTCAAATCGATTTCAGGGATTGAGACTAAGGTACATACCAAATTTCAGCATTCTGTATCAATTTAGTCATTTTTTTAATTCCTTATTTTATTTTTAAAAATTTACAATAAATTGAAAAATACACTTTCAACAAGTGAAATTTGGAATGATGATGTACGTATTTTGATACTACGCTCTTTTGATTTAGCATTGCCTGGTTCAAAAATGTTTCTGCCAGTTGGGATACCTTCCTTGTTTAGGATATTTGAGAAAAAAATGAGAATCAAAGCTGTTTCTTATCCGTAAAATGTGATACCTACCTAGTACCCACATAATTTTTAAAAAAATAATATCATTTTTTAGATTATTGATTCCGAAAGAAAAAAAAACGAAATCGACATACCCTCATAAATCGAGTTCAAGGGGTTTTAAAAAGTTGAAACCGATCAACACCAATATTTCCATTTTCCATCGTAATGACAATTATTTATAAAAAATGCATCGCTCGTGTCGCTTTTCATCGTGTTACATTTGGGAAGTCTACGTCGTCGGGGCACTCGATACATTAACTTTTTAGTTTTCACACTATTGTCCGAGTTCCTTCATTAAAAAGCTCAATAATTCAAAAGTTTTCTCATGGTCATAAAGGTACATCCATCGAATTCGAAGCTCCGTACAGAGTATACCATAATACATAATACAGAATATTTAATCCAAGTCAACTTAAAAATGGGCGTAACTCGACGACTGATTTTCAATGCTGAAAGAAATATTAATAATCGACCTAAATCATTAATCGTTGTTAAGTCATAAAAATGACTTTTTATAGCCGTATCGCGTTCGTAATTGGCAGCAGTAAAGATTATTCAACAATTGATTTAGGTACATTGTACGACATTCGTGAAAAATTCCCCACCTCTCACACATTTGAATGCTTTACGCAGCGAAAAAAAATTGCACCCACCCTTTTGATAAAATATATCGTCACAATTTCAACTTTTCGTGTTCGTGCAATAGAGATCGTTAATTTGATTCGCCTCGCCGTCGAGTTTATCTTGAATTATATCCTTAAACTCAATTTGACGCTAAAATGGAACGTATAAATTTGCCTCCACCACCGCCAGCGTATTTTCCACCGCACACTACGAGTACCGCACCGATGTAATTTAACTCATTCTTTTGCTTTTTACTCAAAGGCGTGCTCTTATATGGTTATAATCGCGACTATATCGATAACACGAGAATTTCCCGCCAAACGACAGCGAGCCGAGCGCCTTCTGCGAACTACACACAAATAAATTTCACCTTTTACCGTCTCTTTTCCTCACGTATATACCTCTACGTGCGGGGCTTTTGCTAAAATTTATAATGAACTCTGCGTTATCGAGCCAAAGAGAAATTATCCGGTACTTTTAAAGGTGGTATAACTCAACGAGACCATACTTATTATCGAGGCTATAATTTTAGAAAAACTCGCTGCGCCGTGTATTCGTTCACGTGGCCGCCTGGCCGGGTAAATGGGATTTTTCTCGACGAAATATCTTCACCATCGCGCAGGATTATCTTCGCAGTAAAGCCAGCACGAAATGAATTTCTCAACAGGATTGTACAAGTACGTATATATCGGATCGAAGATCCTAATTTTTCATTTAAACGTTTCGCCTCTTTTGTTTACCCACAACTTCGAAAGGCGGATTGCAAAGCAGACGTTTCCAAAGCCAAAATTAAAACCATGCTGGTACGTTTCGGTATTAATCCAGCCGGATTTAAACACTGACTTTCGAATTTACAGTTTTCGAAAATTTATTCGTAATTCCAAATGCTCGTTCAATTTGGTAAATTTCCACAGCTCGGGTAACATTTTCGTAAATAATTACCAGCGTTTCATACTCGAAATATGCCATCGATTTTTAAATCATCCCTTAACGTTCATCGAATATCAACGCCAAATTATTTTTATTAATAGAAAATTACCATTGATTTGAAGAGGTAATAATTTAAAATGCATTGAAATTATTCGACATTTTTTTACAGAAGTTTTTTTTCCAGGGCACTCATATCACTTTATAGAAACCAGTAAATGAAAAAGTAGCATCAGATTTGAAATCTGCATCCCTGAAAACCATGAAATCGATATGCATGTCAACTTTTTATCATTTTTCAAAATTACCCCCTTCCTCACCCCCCTCCAACTTTTTTTAGTGGATAGAAGAATACTTCGAAAAACTTTCTTCTCAAAAACAGGTCATCGAGATGAAAAAAAATCAGCTTGACAGCTTCCTATCATGAATGATTGAATTTCTGGTTAAGTACATTTTAAATGCGGTAGGAGGGATGATACGAGTTGGGGGGGGGGGTAAATTGAAAAAACTGATAAAAACGCATGCTGCATATCAATTTCTAGGTTTTCGTACACGTAGATTTCGAATCCGATATTAATTTCACATTTAGACGAAACCTGCCAGAGTTGCAACCAATTTAGGCTCGTAATCGTTCTGAAATTAGTAGTTTACGCGACCCAGCTACAAAATTACCGTCTACTTCACCCCGACGACCCTTCTCGAGAGACCTTTAAAAGCTAAAATATGGTTTTTCGTTGCCCCAACATTATCTCGCACGTTTGCGAACAATACAGCATGAAATCCTTTTTATATTCACGGAGCTTGCGATGGTGTTGCTACAAAGCTTTCGATTACCATACAAACGTGGCCATTGGATCGGTTACTTTGCTTTTCATCGGTACATATTACCAAAACACGACGATGACGACGATGCGATGCCATTAAAAACGCATTACAGTAGTCGTTATAAAGCCGGCTTATTGACAAATCGGCGGCCCGGAACGGGTCACACGAGCGCTAACCGCGAATCGTCGAGTAATTGGTGATGGAAACACGTCAAACATTCGCTTTATGCCTATGGCTCGTGTAATCGCCGACCACTAGCGCCATATAGTTCCAACTAGTTGAGAAATTTCATCTAATTCGGCTCTCTCACGTGAAAGGTGCCCAAGCTAACTCCCACGTCAGCCTTGAATTTGCATGCTAGTTCAACGTGGGGCTACTAAGCTTACACCATACTGCAATCCAGTGGATACGTCATTTTTAAAAGTACGCACACGTACCGCCGAATTACCGATGCCATCGACGACGCATCGATATGCTGATTGTCGATAATTAATGCTGCTGTAATTTCGGCAGCAGTTGACGGGTGACTCGTCCAAGTACGATGATTTAAAATGACAACCGGTTATCGCAGGTAGCTGCATTGTTTCGTCGACCTTCGCTGGATTTTTATCGTAATTAAGAGCTGGATTACGGTACTAAAACGAGTTATCGCATGTGTACGTATTTTTCGTATACGTATATAAGATTACATATTATAGGTCTTGCACCCGCCAAAAGGTATATACACTCGAGTATTTTTTTCTGTTTAATAGGTAAACCATGGCATGCTTGGATCATTTCAAGAGGTCGTTGCCATCATCGGCGTGATT
This sequence comes from Planococcus citri, assembly GCF_950023065.1. Lineage (NCBI taxonomy): Eukaryota > Metazoa > Arthropoda > Insecta > Hemiptera > Pseudococcidae > Planococcus > Planococcus citri. The sequence continues at coordinate 39,622,778 of NC_088678.1, forward strand.
CGCTTCCATCCGTGGAGTTTTTTTTTCAACTTTGAAAAAAAGTAAACACTGTACAGTATACACCAACGTACGAGTATTCATACCTCTACCTAAGTGAGTGAAAATTAATTAACGACCAGAAAAATGATTGGTGAATTTTCAATTTTAAATATTTTTTGATCCATGTAATCATTAAATTCTTCCCTTCTCTTTAGTCAACCAACAAATTAATTTATTTAGCAATATAGATCACTTTCAGTATGACTTTTTTTTTCAGTTTAGGAAATGAGTTTACTTTAGGTTCAAATGGAATAATTATAAATGAAAGGTACTAAGATTTTACAGCACTTGGGTTTTGGATCCTCTCTGTAATATTTTTATTCAATAATTATTCACATATTTCAGGAAGGTGAGGGGTGGGGAAGTGGAGAGGACAGATTTTGAGGATCAACCGGGCATTGAATTTTTCAATTTTTCCAATTCAAAATGAAAATATTCTGTTTTTCCTCAACATTCTATTGAAGAAGCGTACTATTTAACTAAATTTGAAAAGATCAATTTCTTTCAAATAGAGTGAGCAAACCCTGTTCAACTGAAAAAAGATTCTTACGCTACCTACCTACGATTTTTCTTTTTTTGAGAGAAATTTTTTAATTCGTAAATCAAAAAATTTGATGTATGAAAATTATGAATTTTATTCAGTGATTTTTCCGGGCTTAGTTTTGAAATATCTCTGATTCACCCACAACTTCATTTTAATTATTACGAAATCTATTCATGTTTGGAGACTAAGCTGGATATTTTTGTTTCAAAAATACTGCCGTTTCTTCTCACCTCGAGATACATTAATCTATAGAAAAAGGAAACCTATATGGCTATATACAAAACCCCTCAACCATGACACAGCTGAAATTTAGCTCACTGAAAAACCATGCCACTCACAACTCAGAACCAAATTTTCAGCTGCCAAAGTTGAATTTTCGATTTTTGTGGAATTTTTGAAAATCGTGGAAACAGATCTCTGGTATATTAACTTTTCAAAAAAAAAAAAAATAACTAATGAGATGAAATCCTGTAACTTGCAGTTGCAATGCTGAAGACAAAGTCAACTCTTCTGAATCGATTACTATACATGTAGAGCAGATCTGCAACCTCCAGCAAAAGTTCACATTTCTCCAGCACATTTATATTGTTCCAGAAGATGTTGTAATCAACGTGTATTCATTCCAAGTTGAAAATAATTACACATTTAGCATTTACTGGGAACTTTTACAACTTCCCTTTCTTCTCAAATCTATGGCAACTAATTTCGAGCCAATCCGAAGCTTCCAACATAGGTACAGGTAGGTACTCTGAAGAATCATCAACTTTTTCTGAAAGCTCCTGATAGGCTCGAAATTGGTCACAGTTGATTCGGATACTGAATTTTGTCAGACTTTGCTGAAAAAACTTCAGATTAGCTTGATAGTGGTTGAAATTGATTCAGACGAGAAAGAGGAAGGGGAGAGAAGGGAAGGAAGAAGGGAGGGAGATGGTCACGCGTATAGAACGTTATGGTGGATCGCGAAAAAAAGTCACTGGATTGATTTTAGCTCCAGAGGAGCTCCTTGAGGAGAGAAATGGGCTCTCAAAGAGGGGACATTTTCGAAAAAATCGTGGTTTTTTCTTTTTTTGCTTCTGTCGTTATCATCCTGTTTTGGGAAAAGTGACTCTGACCCAAATGAAAGTATTTGAGAGTCTGTCTCCACCTATGCTATTGCCGTCAAAATCCAAGACCACTTTTAGAGTTCCACTTGAAAATTCGCAAAATTTTTGAATAAATTCGTGTTTTGAAAATATTTTTTTCGTGAAAATTTTGTATTAATTATGCCAAAATTTTGAAAGATATCGTACCTGAAACTGGGGGAATATTTTGGAACGAAGCAGTGCCAATTTTTCAGCCATTATTGCCAATTTTAAAAAGTTGAAAAAATTTCAAAAGTTTTTGACTATTTTTCTCGTATTTTTGAAAATTGACACCCAAATTCGTCGATTTTTTTGAGGGGAGCGATCCACCCTAATAGAACATTTATAAGAGCCAATTTTCAAATTTTTTTAATACTGACCTTCCGTTTAAGTATAAAGAATTGAACCCCCAAGTGGCTATTTCCACCGTTTTCAAAATTCGCCAGAGATTCAAAAATTAACTTTGACAGCTCAAAATGTTCTTCCTGCTCAATCGGGGTGGATGGGTTGAAAGACAATTTTTTGAGTTTCTACATACAACCGTTTCAAATACTTGTACTTCTCAAGAAAAAATCGAGAAAAGGTATTCAGAAGATATGTAGAACTATTCAACTCCGGCGAGCCCACAGGAAAATATAATTTGATAAGTAGGAGGGTATTTCGAATATTCGCATCTGATTTTTTTTCTCGAGTCGCAGAGACTCCCTCTCAATCGCCAGTCTATCAATTGCAGATTCATCAGCATATAGAACAAGAAATGAATGAAATACAACGAAGAATTTTCCATAACACGAAAACAGTCACCTTTCGAAGAGTGCATCCTGTAATTAGACACGTTTACCAGCATCACATCTCAGCAGGAAACAGCGCATCGATGGAACAGATCGTGCGAAAAGTGAGCATTGGTCCACATCTTGTATACCCTACGTCTTCGGTCTCCAAGTCTAATAACCTTTGTAGCAGCATCACCGACGACGACGTTGTCAGGCCAAAGACATTGTATGGAAGAAAATTACCAGCTAATTTGGCCGATTACACGCGTGTGTAATAAAACAGCTCGGTTTGGTCTTCTGCTTTGGCCAGTGTAGGTATCGGCCTGTTCAATGGCCACGCTCTCGTCTCATGTATTCCGCATCGGTTGGCTATTTACATAGATCAAGAAAGAATAAGCCAAGCAAGACGAGTTTCATACCTCTTGCTCTTAGGCATACTCTTGTTGCAGGCAATGGACGCGACGCGGTGTTCGCCGAATCCGCCCATTCGTCAATGTGGTCATCGGTTCATTTATGGTGAATGCACGTTCTTCGACCGTACGACTTTTTCAATTGCAGTGCAGCGTATACCGCGAGCTGCCTCTACCTAGCCATTAATATTATTACTAAAAATAATCTCGTAGTAATCGGTACGGCGGCGGCGATGGCGGCGTTGGTTCGTTTTTTCAGTCATTTACGTGACGATGAAAATTTTTTATAGCGGCCCGAGGCAACCAAGCTGGCGGGTTAAGCAAAGGCGATACTAATCAAAAGGAGAAAAAAATTGTGCGTTTATTATAAAATACCTCGGTAAAGACTTTATCGTTCGGTTGAATTAACCAAAACAACTCGCCAATGCGAAACCATGGTCACGTTTTTGCACGTAACTCACGAAAGCTAGCGTGGAATTTTTTCCCAACTTTTATTACCGATGCGAATTCATCGCGTTCGGCGCGTTGACATTTCCTCGTTTTTACCCAGTCGAACGAAACGACAACAACGCGAGCCAAAAAATACTACCGGAATCGTGTTTTATCGCGTGCCACCTCTTTCGGCGTCCGGCCGCACCAAACAAATTAAAATTTCTACTCTAAATCACTGTCACGCGAGCAAGCAAAAAAAAAGTCGTCTTACCAACCCGGTAAAAAATCTGCTTTTAATTTCGGTTTTCTGGAGTATCGTATACAGGGTGTTCTGAATGCGCAGTCCACATAAAATAATTCAAAAAAATACATTTTATAAAATTTGCTGTAAATAGATAGAACTACCCTGTATACAAAGAGCCGAAATCATGTCAAATTGTTTATTTAAATTACAAGGTGGGTAGGTAGGTATGCATAGGCCTCCGAAGTATAAGGGTTGTAAAAAATTAGCTCCAGTTACTAACGTTTATCGTCACGTACTCGTGTACTCGTACTCGCTTCCAAATCCTTTCTTATTTACATACAGAGTGTGTTGCTAGTTGCTAGTAATTATAAAACCTTACGAGATGATTAAGCCACTCGTTCAACGTATATGTAGTATAATTTGCATAAACGAGTACTTTAAGGAGGCGGAAATTTCATTTTCATTTCCCTGGCGTGTAGGGTACTCGAGAAACACGGTGTAAAAACGAGATTTCCCTTCATTTTGGCCCCCTATCGTTGCCTTCAAAAAACAGGGCAACAAGTGAGTTAGCGCAACAACGACGTAAGATTTTCTATATTTTTTACGTAGATATAAGTAAGAAAACTGCTACGTGGATTACTCTGGTGTATTTTCAATGTTACTCCCTTCGCCTCGACCTGTCTTTATTCATATCAGCATCTCGTATTTTCCCAAACAACATGGCGGCGGTCGAATCGAAGCGTACGCATATTACGTCTATTTTTTTGCCAGCTTTGTAAGACATGACAGCTTAAAGCCAGCGTTTGGATAAGAAAAAAAAAACTAATACCGAACACAAAGCGAAACAATAAGTTTACGAATAAATTTCCCCGAAAAGACAAGCAGGCTGAGAAGATGCGAAGCTTCCAAGTTGCTTATTTCTCTATTTTATTTCATGTCCCGCTTCTCTATATGTAGGTGGCACATGCAATCATTTTTTCAACGTTGACGTGGTTATAAGAGAATTTGTGGAGAACTGACTGATTTAGCAGCTCAGAATGTGAGGGTTTTCCGAATACGAGTATGAGAGAATTTTAACAAGAAATGAGATTATTAGATTGAATTCGTGTTCATCTGGTAAGTTTCCACATGTAAACAGAACTCGAAATTGTTTTCGAAAAATTATCACTCGTAACGAAATTCAAAGAAAATGTTGATCGTAAAATGAAACAAGTGTGTAACTGTGTATCCGCTTCAACATATGCGAATTCCAATCATCTGTAAGTGATAATGATAACATTCAGGTTGAACAAAATTCGTGAGTCAACAAGTAAATAAACAATTGATACAGCAGCAGCTTTTTGGGGAAGTTTCAAAAAAATTTCTGTCTAGAAAGCCACAAGGAAACCTTTTGAAATTTGGCTCAATGAAACAACATAATTATGTCACCCAAAACTTAGTTAGAACCAAATTTTGTGCTGCCGAAGCTGATTATTCGGTTTTTGGAAAATTTTTGAAAACGACGGAAATAAAAAAGACTAAATAAACAAAAAAATCGGTCGATAGACCAAAGTCGACACCCCAAAATTGATTGGCACCAGTTTTAAGCCAATCCGAAGCATACAGCAAAATTTGACTCCTCTTCATAGTCGGGGGGCCCGCATAAGGATCACTTGCACCCCCTGCCGATCCTCCGGGACAACTTTTTTCTTAAAGGGGGAATCCTAAGGAACATTTCTAGCCCTTGTCCTCAAAAAAAAAAGTGGCTCTACTTACAAAATGGCGGTCATTTCGATTCACAGGTCAGCCGAAATCGCAGATTTTGCGTTCCAACATAGGACTACCATAAACCGTACAAAAGTAGACCGAAAGAGCAGACAAAAATTCATCACCTGTCAAAATTTCAAGTGCTAAAGTGCCTTTTTCGATTTTTGGTGAATTTTCAAAAATCAAATTTTGGCCAAAATGAGAGAAAAAAATCAAAATTTTACCAAATTGACCTAGAAAGCTGAAATTTGGAATACGGCATATTTTCGACCTGCCAAATCGATTGGAAACTGTTTCAACCCGTTTTGAGCAGTTCCGGAGCCTCCAGCAGATTTTTGAAACTCGATCAAATGGGGTTAGTAAGCCGAAATTGAAATCAACTTTGGCTGCAAAAATGTTTATTCTGTTATAAGTTCAACATTCGAATTAATTAGGAGAGGTGAGTCGAAAAATTAAATCCTGGATGGATGCATGGGGTAATTAGTAGAAAGGAGTATTTTTTATGGGTTGAAAATTTCCACTTTTGCCCTAAAAAAAAAAAAAAAAAAAAAAAAAAAAAAAAAAAAAAAAAAAAACACGTAGAAGCAGATTTTCAGATGTTTATTTCCATGTTTGAGTATTATTTTTGAAGAAGGCTACATATTTCCGTAATTTTCAAAAATGGAAAAATCAAGTTAGACTACTCAAAATTTGGTTTTGAGGTTTTGATGAGACGCTCTTTTCAGGGAGCCAAATTTCAATTCAATGTGAATTGACTGGTTGTAAACGTTCTCCCTTGAAGGCGCACCAAAACCATTCTAAAAGTAAAATATGCGTTTTTTTATTCTCAAGCGGGATTATATTTCCTACCCTCTCGACCCCTCACTCCCCTATCTCCACGAATCAAATGACCCGGTTCGAATTCAGTATTCACAAGATAACTTTTTGTTGCAGAATTTGTAAAAGATTGTGAGAAATGAAATAAAAAATTTGAATAATGGATTTTTCACAAGAACATAAATCATTTGAAATTTTCTTGCTTATTATAAACATCATAAAATGACTCACTTATTCTCCTACGTAAGTAATACTTTACAGTAAAAATCCGTACTCACCTGAAACAAAAAAAAACACAGCACGAATTAGTTGAATTATTTTAATTAATCATCCTACAATATTTCCCTTTTTGGAGAAATTATTTCCTCGACTTTTTCCGGTTTTATAGTCTTCCAAATATCAACCATACTTATTAGCTAATTGTATAATACATGCATATGAATTTACGTACACAAAAAATCACGAAGAGGGGGATTTCAAACGTCATCAGAGACGAATTTCATAAATTAATTTACAAAATTTTGCCGGATGTTTATGATGCTAAAATGGCTGAAGGGATTTAGGATGGCCCTAACTTTGAAAGACCGAATTTTATCACTAGTACAGCTCAATCTCATCAGGCCTTTTTTGACTAAAAAATTGGAAGGAGACAAACTGAGGGGGAGCGAAGTTGAGTACTCTAAAAAATTTTAAAAGTGTGGTATTTTGTAACTTTTCGAGATTTTCGACGTCGTATTGATTTCTTCTGGGCTCTTCGATTTAAAAATCAAAAAATATATCTTTGAAAAGTCAACTCCGGAGAATTATTTTGATCTCAGCATGAGCCCCATTTGAGAGTATTCATGCGTAATAAAATTGTTATAAACTCTTTTTAATTCCATCGAGAATGATGAGGTGCATTTCATTTCTCAAAGTTTCAGTTTTTTCAGAGACTAGACTCCTTGACATTCACTCAAAGTCCGAAATCAATTCGAGAGGCAAAAATTCACCATCGAGGGAATAAATAAATGTACAATTATATCAATGAATAATGAATGAATTGAATATTTCAGAAAATTTATACGACAGAAGCCAACCATCACAGCTCTGTTCTCCCAATTTTCCGCACTAGTGATGAAAAACTGAAAGCAATACGAATTTCAGTAGTTATTTTTCGCCATTGATTCGTGAATTTCACAATACGCTACAACTCCCAGTACAGCAGTTTTCGCTCATGTTTATTCCAATTTTTAGAGCTCACGTTTGAAATTTATAACAAAACAAAATCATTCCAGCATTAATTTAAAATTTTTTGAAAAACATTCGGAAAAACTTCTCAGATATTTTTCTTTACGTCTGTATTTATAAAACATAGCCGTCGATCTCGCCTACTTTATTTTCCAGACATAGCTCGAATCGAGAGAAAAAAAGTAAAACGAAAACGTCCCTTGTAAAACTCTCCTACAATGTTGCAACTTTTCCCAAATAAATCTACCCGCGTTTTATTCCAATTTATGCGACGACATTTATAAAAAATGAAACCATACATTTTCCTAAGACACCGAATAAGACCTAAAAGCAACCCTGGCGCTTATTCTTTCGACCCTACTTAAAATTCAGACTCATGTTGATCCCAGAACACGTACCACATCGGCTTCGTCTTCTCTACGTCCCCTGTTCTGTACAAAATTACCACTTCGCTCCGGTAATAGATGCAATTTCTCATCACGTCGTCTCGAGAAATTCGTCAAAAAAGAAAAAAAACCATACCTCGGTTTAAGACTTAGACTCAGTGGCTGACTGGCTGGTCTTCGTTATTCTACCTAATTCATCACCTAAATCGTATTTTCACAGATTAAAATCAACCGTGATAGTTGGGTGTCTTGTGATATAGGGATTCCGCGAGAATAACGGTACGGGCACGTGCTATATATCGCATTCGAAACGCACTAAAACGAGGTACATCCACCAAAAAGGATGAAAAAAAAAACTAGCACGCGTATTGATTTGAAAATAGATTAATGACGATTTCTATGTATTTGTCTGTATAACTCGATGACTTGGTTCGTTGGTTCGTTGGTTCTATTTTAAACTCGATCGAATATTGTGTTACTGTGGCACATTATAGTTAGAGCCAGGTAATTAAATTGTGTATCGCAAGTCGTACGAGGCATTTACTATTTTAGCAGATATCATTCTCTCTATCCTCGCGGTGTTGGCTCTGGCTCAGCGTACTTACGTACCCGTAGTTGTATTTTCCAACAGTATAATTTTCTTTACCCCGGTTTATATTTTTCGTTCTTATTTAGAGTTTCGAAAGGTGTGTTGGACTTGGAGTATGTCTTCGTTACAATCGACGACGCTCGACGTTTCCAGTTCCCATCTTAATTATACGATTCTGCTGTAATGACTCTTCTCTCATTGTGTTTTGTGAACCAAAGTAATCAATAATTTTGAGGAGGGGATCGGCAATAAGTCTAGAATTAGTCTAGGCGTATTTTCACATTCCCAAGACAAGTACTACTTATATCACTGCCTTTCGCAGGAACTCGATGTTTATAAGCTAGTACTTTTCTTTTAGTACAATAATGATATTCGGTCAAGAGTCGATGTACTACACTAATGTGGTTATAGTATGTAAAGAATGAATAGGTACTTCTTGTCATCTTGTTCGACGAAATATATAGGGTAATCCTGGCAGTGAGTTAGTTGGTATTTGCATGAAATATGAGCGCGATAATCGCCAGTGCAGGGAACTCTTGGCGACGAATAAAGATTATACCGTTATATGTACATAGCATGTACATATAAACAAGAAGGTATTATACGAGTACAAATACGTTTACGTGGGAAGAAGATTCGCACACGTACGCTTTAGGATTGACCGTTGTGTCGTCGCGTCGTCTCGCTTTACCTTGCCAAGTTATCCAAACAAAATCGTTCAATTAGCATCTGGGCTTTGGAATTTGCACAATTCGTCGAGTGGAACAGAAAATCTTAGGAAGCGATATTGACTCGATTGAATATTCGATATGTGAAAATATGCAGTACTTGACAATTCGAGAGCTCTCCACTTCTCCAGGGTAGAAGTTTTCTTTAAATTGGTAAATAACAAGTATACTGGATCCTCATTTAGGTCAATGTAGACTACTTTTTTCCAAACTCGAGTAGGTACCTACTACCTACTTACTAAAGAATGTCAGATGATTTTTTTCTTTCAAATATTTTTTATATATAAAAGCCTAAAAAATTCATACTTTTTGTTTTCACACTTTTTTTTGAAAAAAAAAAAAAAAAAAAAAAAAAGGAAATAGAAAAACCACGAATCAAGAAAAACTCGTAACATCAAAAAGTTGTCTTTTAGTTGTGAAAATAAGTATTAAGTACTTGAGTTGTAAATCAATTGATGATACTCAATTTGGGTATATTTTTATCACTATTTTAAAAAATAAAGTAAAATGTCATCCAATATTTGGTTGAAAAAACATCTTTGCATTGTTTGAATCAAAATAATAAAATCAAGTTCTACGATTCGTCTTCAATTTTTTTTCCAACTCCCTTCAAATTTCAAACTTGGTGTGAAGATGAAGATATTTGTATGTGTTTGAGGATAATGACGCTGAATTTTTTTCAACATTTTTTGACCTCGACAACGATCTCAAAACCTACTTTGAAAACTTCAAATCAAAGTGAAAGAAAGTCCAAAATCTAGGAAAAAACCAAAAAAATATTTTTAAATTTTCAAGTTTATTTTCTACTACATGGTAACTTTTTTTTTTTTTAGAAAACAGGCGACCTTGAGAGGCCAAATCGACGAGTCAATGACCTTAAGAAGCTAGACAGCCGGGCAGACAGACGGCCACGAAAGGATAAACAAGCAGAAAGACGACCTCGAGAGGTCAGCCAGACGGATCAATGACCTTAAGAGGCCAGACAAGCAGACACACGACCTTGGGAAGTCACATTAATATGCTAAAGATCTCAAGAGGCCAGACAGACAGACAGACAGACAGACAGACAGACAGACAGACAATCTTAAGAAACTAGACAGGTAGGTCAGTGGCTTTAAGAGGCCAGTTCGACGGGTCAATGACCTCAAGGGGCCATACAAATAGACGTACGACCATGTGAAGCCACACTAATATGCCAATGATCTCAAGAGGCCAGACAGACGACCTCGGAAAGCAAGACAGGTAGGTGAGTGACCGTGAGAGTCCAAACAGACGGGTCAATGACCTTAAAAAACCAGACAGACGACTTTGAGAAGCTAGACGGGTAGGTTAGTGACCTTGAGAGTTTAGGCAGACGTGTCAATGACCTCAAGAGGCCAGATAGGTATAAAAATATACCCATAATTTATTCATTGAAACCCAATGAATAATATTGAGGCTCGAAACGTTGGATAAAAAACGTGAGATCAACATTTATCATACTTTTGCAAGTATCTGCAATTTTTCAAACACGGTACATATAATGGCCTTAATATGGCTCGCATCTAATATTGAAATTTCTTATTGTAGGGATGAAGTATCACCAAATACCTACCTACATCTACGCACATATAACATTCGTCCATTGAAGCACTCCATTGATCATAAATCATCATAAGAAAAGATCACTACTCATTCGAAAACTTGGCGTTGGAAATTACTCTTTATAGGGTATAGTGAACTCGTCATAGCTTTGGCATTCGTCCGAGAATAATGCATTTGATATTATTTCACATGCATTTTTTTAATGAACCTACACGTTAACGTAGGAAATACAGACTATACGATAAAGAGACCACAGAGTACGAAGCAACGTTTGAAGTTCATTCGCAGCAATAAGATTTTGTATACCTCTAAAACAACTTCTCTAGACCTTTGAAATTAGTACATCCTTTAAAAAATGCTTCCGTTTCGAAAGATCCTGGAAGCTAATTAGGCTACCTGCAGCAGATTCAAAAAATTACCCAATTTTCGCTTCAAACCGTAGAACCACCCTCGAAGGATTTTTCAAACGTAACCTTAATGGGGAAAAAGGATACGTTCATTAAGTATACAACAAGATATAAAAATTTTACGACACGATTACCAGCGAGGTGTTGATGAAAATCAAATTAACATAATAAAAGGAAAGGGAGCGAAACCTCTTACAAAATTTTACGACCTGTTATAAAACCTATTATACCAAGCTCTCCTTCGAGATGGTAATTTTTTCGGTAGTTTGTATTTGAATTACTGTAATCGTTTTTCTCATTTTATGCACGTATCTTATCTGCTATATACAAGATATAGGTAAAGGTAAAGAGCAGGATTCAGAATATAATATTCATTTAATGAGATTGTTTTACCTTATCCGAATCATCTCGAAGATAAGTCCCCGAAATCGAGAGGAAATTCAAAGCTTTTTGAAATTTATTGTTTCGCGTTATTTTTCAATCGCGATCATTGTTTCCATTTTGAAGTAAAATTTTCATTTAAAAGTTAACGGATTCGCGCGCTCTTTTGAGATACGAAACTTCAAATAAATGAAAAAACTATTTCGAGATAAGACAGTTTCTTCTATAAGTAATTCACACAGCAGCGAGGCAATTTCTAACCGTTCTGAATTTAATTCAACTTCTCGATACGCGGGTTTGTGGTTCCGATAAAGAAAGCTTTCGATAACTCGTACAAGAGCATTAAGCATGAGCAATCTCTGAAAGTGCAATTTCATGTAACAGCTTAAGATAGTACAAAATTATCGCACCTGATATGGCCCTAGTTTCGAATTTTTTTTTTTTTTTGATGAATATTCTCGTCATTTTGATTGGTAAAGGGTTAAATTTGTTAGATACTTATGACTGGTTCATTATTTATTAGGTCATCGTTACAGTGGTCAAACGGTTTTTCCAACTGATGACTCACTCTCAGTGAAGGAGATGAGCTGTTTGGATACACACCTATATTTTTCAGGAAATGAGTAGGGGTAAGCTTGGTGGTGGTACTTCTCAAACACCAACGATTGTCCACGTTACCTATTCAATCTCACACCCTTATAGTGTGATCAAAAACGATGAAAAATTCGATTAATTAAATTCGTATCCGATTATTCGACGTATCTAAAGAATTTGACACACGTTGTAAATCCATCGTTGTCATTGTTGCAATTCCAAGGTACTACGCTTGCAACCTTGAACCGTGTTAAAAATCGTCCGTGAATGATTTTATGATCTTATAACAAATGAGAAAAAATTACACCTCGTATAACGGAAGTGTACACATGTATATTGTATACGCTTGCAGTTTCCAATAACGAGAAATCCAATACGATAGCTCATTACAAGTACATACGTACGTCTTCGTATGTACCGGGTGACTTAAAAGTCCTGCAACCGAAAAATTGGTTCCTTGAAAAAATATCAACAGCCAAAAAGAAATGAAATGGCAGTCGTTGCATAGCAGAGACTCCAAGTGATTCACAGCTAATAAACTTGTTCCCTTGTAATGATTCTTCCACAACATTTTTAGTATAAAGTAAAAATTTTCGATTTTTCACGAAAAAATTTTTAAAGTTTTTTTTCCTGAAAAATTAAATAACGATCGGCGAATGGCGGGGGGTGCATCATCTGGTGAAGACCATCGTGTAGCGTTGCATAAGCCACCTTAAAATAATCCCACGTAGGCAACCTTTCGTACACCTATGATAATTGTCTGCTTGGTAATATAATTCAAGTATGCCTGGTCTGCCCCTGCAAAATGTGCGCTATGCAATTCGAATGGGGGGTGAAACTTTAATTACTTGGGGGAGTACCCTCCTACTATTAATAACAACGCAATTGAAAAAGCCTGCTCATAAACGTATTTTTTATTTTAAAAAAAATTTTGGGTTGCGTAACTTTTGGGTCACCCGGTATGAGTAACTTTAACAACATGGTAGTGATCTCTCAGGAGTCAAAAATTTGATATCTTCATTACTTATTTATTATGTATTTGCGCATGAAGTTCAGTAGCCGGATGCAATGGGTCAGTTGAGACCGGTGGTTTGAAATTTGATCCACGTATTGTTTTTTTTTTCTTTCGCACAACAGTATAACATTGGCGAACACCATTCTCATCGATTTGTTGAAATTTTGTTACGTTTGATGATGAAAAATAAGACGTTGGTATCCCATTTCGATACAAGAATTATTACGAAATTTCCAAGCCTATGCGCCAAGGGAAATTTTTATGGCAGAATTTTCCACATTTCATGGGAGAGGAAAGGGGGAAAGAGTAGAAAGAAAATTTTTACCGAGTTTCTAAGAAAATCAACGCTTGAATTGGGATCCAATTTTTTTGATCTGGCCCTTTTTACGCCCTTCCCCCGTGCTCCCTACATTTGGGTTAATGATTCAAAAAATGATTACTATATGCCAAATCGTGTGTTTTTCAAGGTGTCTTCTGAACACAAATTTTACATAATTTTTTCGACCCGAACCTTTCAACTACCGAGCTTTCATGAAAGACACGGAAGAAAGACATTTGGACAGGATAGGGGTCAAATTGAAAAACTAAGGACATATTGATAGCAATATCATATGAATTTGCCAGTATGTTAAGGTCTTGACTTGAAAGATTGGAGAGAGATGGGTCAGATCCAAAGTCATGCTTTCCTGAAATTGAGTATACTATTGGGCATTACGAATATGAACAACATCCTTCTTTCGTCCTGAGGGTGCTATGGACGAGCCAATAGTGGTTTTCTTAGTTGTTGGATGAGTAGTTGAAAAATAATTTCAGCGAAATTGAAAAACATGACTTTGAAATCCTGATTGAATTTGATGATAGAGAATGACCCCTCAAGTTTCAATTGACTCCGACATTTTTCAATTTTCTAATTGTTTCAAATTAAATCAATATAATCTCATGGGACTTTCGAACTCTTCAATCTCGAATTCTAAAATGAAATTTTCTCAAAATCGGAACCCATCATTAGGATTTAGAATTTTTGGAGGAAAACTTCTAAACGAGAAAAAAAGTGATATCAATTCCTCTGAAAACATGTTCTTTAATTTTAAGAAAAAAAATCTTGGTATTGGCGGTTGACGCATCAACGACGTTTCCTTTTCTTGTTGTTTTATCAAAACAGCATAGGGTATTTGATGCAGAAATTCAACAGCTTCTAACGCATCAACATTTCCTGCTGATTTTCAAAAGAACATAAAGGTGTCCGTTTCTAATTTGAACAAGGTAGAGATTTTTGGAAAGAGCATAGTCTGAAACCCCCATGGCCATAACCAAAATTTCCGCTGCCTAAATTGATTTTTCAATTTTTTGCGAGTTTTTTGAAAATTCAAAATGGTCTATTTTCGGCGATTTATACATTTTTTCAAAAGTAGTATGAAAAATTAGTCCTGAAACTATTGCCACCTCTCCTAACCGACTTTCAGTATTTCTGGTCGTTCGAAAGCCTCCAGCGAGACTTTCAATTATCATTCAGAATTTTAAAACTTCTCCAGAAAGCGTGGAAATTAATGAGTATATTTCCGATTTGAGTCGATTTCCAGGCCGATACCTAGAGTACGGTTTTTGAGCAGCACATTTATGAAAAAAAAATTCAAAAAATCAAAAATTTTACTTTTTGATGGAAAATGTTTGAAAGCACGAAAGGCTGTATCTCCATAACGAACCCCAAAATCTGAATTTTACCATTCTGAACCATTCAGGAGCATCAGCATCCAGCCCAATTTTCGATTTCTCTAGAATTTTAAAACTTCTCCAGAAGGCGTGAAAATTGTTTTGGACAGCTAAAAATCGATCAAAAAATTGATAAGTTTTTGCCTAGGTATATTTCTATATTTTTTGAAATTGGCAGCAATGATCAAAAAATTGGTACCACTGCATTACACAATTTTCCTCCAGTTTCAGGAATGGTATCTTTTGATGTTTTGGTATGATTAACGCTAAGCCGTCAATCAAAGACTTTGTAACAACGATGAAAGCACTTGCTGCCAAATGCGACCAACTCAAGATCAAAAAGATAGCGGTACCAAGACTAGGGTGTGGTCTGGATAATCTGGAGTGGCCAACAGTGAAGCAATCCATCATCAAATGCTTCAAGGACCACTCAGTTACTGTCAGAGTATGCCTATGCACCCCAAAGAAGGAACAGCTTCAATCTTGATCAACCAACCAAACATCGACCTGAAGAAGCCCTGTGAATAACCCATCAAGATGCATTACCTCAAGCTGTAAATAACTATAGTTAGATTTTTCAAAACCTATGCATGCCCTAAAAAATATTTTTTTCTCAAAACCATAAGCTTAAGTAAATAAATTTAGTATGGGTCTCTTTCTTGTATTATAATGTTGTACATATTTGCAAAATAGACCAAGTTAACTAATCATACCTATTTTCCTAAATTTTTCAGCTTAAATTAATTAGTCATATCTAGTATTGTACTCTTTAAGTCAAATGTGAGAGGCTGGTGAGAAGCCCTTAGCAAGTGCACCGGCCTCCTCACAAAAGTCCCTCCATATCCAAAACTCGTGTAATGCAAAGGGGAGACCAACACTTGTTGACCCCCTCTAGGCACCAAATTCTCCTCCTTAAAATCCTTTTCCCAAGATGGGTTGCGGGACTCAGTCCACCTGATGGGCATGCGTGAAGCATGAATAACAAAGCCTGTTGGGGTGGATTGGGCCCTTGGCAACCACCTAGGGGGTATGGGTCGTGGTGGACAACCCATCTTCCACCGTCCCCACCGCATCTTAGATCTAGGATTAAGGATAAACTAAGATATTGCATTTTGTTTAGATTTAGTCTTAGATTTAAAATGTAAATAAATATGTTTATTTGAGAAAACCACCGGCACCTTGTGTGTCCAGGGAACCAAAAAAAAAAAAGGCTGGATCTGAAATCCGAACTCATCCATTCAAGCAGAGCCCTTCCATCAACAAGAGGGCTCCATTATTCAATTTTTCGGCCACCGGATTGACTCAGGATCCCTTTCAGCATTTGCGTACGTAATTGTGTAGGGTTTCAAAAAATGCTCACAAAAAATTCGCAGTCGGATACTACATACGTACAATAACACCCATCTCATGCTCAGAACAAAGTTCATTGAGAAGATATAAATTTATCAATACAGGAAGTACATAAATGAGTAGATAAACTGTATGTGTATGTCTACGGACACGTCGAACCCCATCTGATAACGTGTTTCGGCTATCGTCACATACAACTCGTTCTAGATTTTGACGAGTAGAAAAATTTTTGTAGGTACCCAAGTACCGTTAGTTGTGGTCGAAAAGCACACATATACATTGGCTCTGTTGAAAAATACCCATGCAACGTTACACGCATGAACCAGTTTAACGTGCCGATGAAAATTTCCTGGTGCTTGCGGTGGATGGCGGGCGCGGCGATGCGGAGTATGTGCTCTGTGCACTGAGCAGCATTGAGTAAGTAAAATCAGTAAGAGTGAGCAGCGGAAATCGTAATACAGCACTTGTACATCGCAGAGAGGAACATCTCCATCTCCAGAGCTTGGTAACGCTTCGCTTATCCGTTATAAATAAAGCGTAATTTATGTGATAAATAACAATTACTTAGCGATACATTGACGATGAAGATGAACCGTGACGTCGATCTACAGAGCTGTGTATCGATCGTGCCTTCCGAATTAACCATGTATATGTTGTGTACCAAGTCCGAAATTGTACAATTCGGGGTTGGTACAGCCAATTTTGTACCATCTCCGAAGTGTCCGGACCAAGCGTGAATATTACTTTTTCATCGGACTTGGTTTGTACCATGCCCGGAGGGTCCGGACAAAGTGTTCGACTTGGTACAATTGTGTTGTGCAAAGTCCGAAACATAGTTTTATAATGAATGAATTCGAATTTCACACCCCTTTATACCACAAATATTGAACCAAATGAAAGGAAATTTAAAGATGACTCTAAAATACACCACCAGCAAAATTTTCAGGTGCTGAAATTCATTTGTTGATTTTTGGGGAATTTTTAAAGATTCAAATATTGCTATTCTCACTTCTCAAGAAAAAAAATAAAAAGATCAAATTGAGGTATGTAGATACTTACTTACTTACTTATACTTACTAACTAAAATGCTGAAATTTGGTTTTTACTCTCTATTTTCAACTTCTCGAGTCGTTTGGTGGTGGTTTTCAACAGGGTCATATTTACGCACAGGCAACTTAGGCAGCAAATTTTGAAGCGTTTTCATATCGATTTTTGCGATTTTTTTTATATTTGTAAATTGTACATAAGTATTTGGAGTATAATTAAA
This sequence comes from Planococcus citri, assembly GCF_950023065.1. Taxonomy (NCBI): domain Eukaryota; kingdom Metazoa; phylum Arthropoda; class Insecta; order Hemiptera; family Pseudococcidae; genus Planococcus; species Planococcus citri. The sequence goes on from NC_088678.1 coordinate 39,640,141, forward strand.
ATTTAGCATAAACCCGGATTAGCCATCGATCTTTATGACCTTTTTGATCGATTTTTTCAAAACCATTTTGTATCACTTTAAATCCAATTTTTTTTTAATTTTTTAAAAAATTACTGGAGAAATCAGCTTTAACTCAGAAAAATGGTACAAACCAAATTTCAGCCTTTCACGACAATTTGGTAAAATTTTGACATTGAAAAATCCATAAAAAAATGAATTTGGAATCTAAGTTTTAGTGCACGAGAATTTCACAACTCGAGAAGTTGAAAATAGAGAGTAAAAACCAAATTTCAGCATTTTAGTACGTCAATTTGATCTTTTTATTTTGTTTCTTGAGAAGTGATCATACGAGTAGTAATATTTGAATCTTTAAAAATTCCCCAAAAATCAACAAATAAATTTCAGCACCTGAAAATTTTGCTGGTGGTGTATTTTAGAGTCATCTTTAAAATTCCTTTTATTTAGTTCAATATTTAAAGGGGTGTAAAATTCGAATTCATTCATTATAAAACTATATTTCGGACTTTGCACAACACAATTGTACCAAGTCGAACACTTTGTCCGGACCCTCCGGGCATGGTACGAACCAAGTCCGATGAAAAAGTATTATTCACGCTTGGTCAGGACACTTCGGAGATGGTACAAAATTGGCTGTACCAACCCCGAATTGTACAATTTCGGACTTGGTACACAACATATATACAATATATAGTCACCGTTTACCAAGGTTATCCATTACCATATCTCAATCATTCGATAACGGAAGACTCTTCGGCAGACTTGACACTTCAGACCGCCGCCGTCACCAATCACCACTGCTGAGAGCTGAGAAGATTGTACATTGTCACCTGCCTCACTCATCGACATCTTTGTGCTGTCCCTATAAGACGCGCCGCGCCGATTATGTCTCGGCGTATCGATGTTTTTATAATAATTTTGCCATCACGATGACTCAGCATTTCATAGCGATTGTCACGTCGCGTCTTTAAGTCACCAAAACCGTTTTAATTGTGTCAATAGGCTGCGCACGCGAATAAATCCAAGGGGCACTTGGCATTTCGCTGACGTTTCAGCAGACTTGGCGCACTTGTTTGATCAACGATTACGGTACGGTTTTCCCCTCCGAGCGATGAATTTTTCTAATAATAAAGGTCGTCTCGAAATTTTCAATTAAAAACCCAAACGATGATGTGAGAACGTGATTAATATCAAGAGAAAACGAAATCATAACGATACAATGGCAGATAACTCTTTCATTGTGCAGACTGCTGGTTTATTCCCAACAGTCGAGTCAGCTTAAGTATTTCACGACCTTGATAGTAATTAAAAAGATTTACATACAAATATTTTGATAAATATCTCGGGTATTTGTCGTAAATCTACGAGTCCACGACGATTAAACCTTCAGGGATGCGTGCTGCCTGCCTGTGCCCGAAGGCTGTGCAAGTTGACATTTTGTGTAGTATACTGCTTAAGTATACTTTTAGGTGAAAGTGACCTCCGCAGGAATGGCATGAATTTTTGGTAAATCGCGACCCAGGATACCAACAACACAGCTGAATACATCTTTTATGTAATTTGAATACTTTCTATTTCGAGAACGTTACAACAGAGAGTGAATTTTACTCGGTATGGGGTATTTTTCATTACACCCAAAATGACTGTAATTATCTAAATAAAAGAAGGAAACGGATCTGATTGGAAAATTCAAATATGACCAATCACTTTTTAGTCTTGCAGCATTGGCCTAAATATGTACGATGAGGTAATTTAGCTCATACTGAAAGGGCAACCCATGCATAACTCGGGGCAAAATTGTATAAGATTTGGAAGCTAATTTTTCAATTTTTTTGACAATTTAAAAAAAAAACGAAATAATCTATTGTTACTCAAAAAGAGTAAAAATTGAGGAAAAGGTCTGAAAATTCTCGTCCTCCTCTCCCCTCACCACCAGTCATGGATTGAAACAATTTTCAAGCCAATCAAGAGCTTCCGCCAAAAACTGGCATTTTTCAGCATACATGGAGTCACTCTGGAAAGTTTTCAAATGAACTATAAATTTGGCTGTTGTTAGAGGCTCCAAATCAGTTTGAAGGCAGTTTAAATCGTTGGGGCTACTCCCAAAGGAAGTTGGAGGAGTTTCTAGTTTCCACAGAAGTATTCGATGTTTTTTTCTTTTTGAGGTTTCCAAATCGTGACAAAATATTTTTCCATCAGTCGTTTCTGATTTACGAATTTTCTGTCTTAATCAACTCACACTGTCGAACTTTCGACTCAATTATAACTTTTCTACTTGCCGAACTGTCCAAAGAGAAAAGTCAACTATTGCTGAAACTGCTGAAAGCTTCACAACTGGTTAAAAGTGGTTAAAAATCGATTCAAGGAGAGAGGGCCGACTCAAGCATAAAAAACGATTTTCAAATTCACTCTAAATGTTTCAGAACTATTTCTGAAAGCAGTCTCCGTCTTTTTCAAATGTAATTCAAAAAGAAAAAGAAATCTGTAAATTTGTTTTTTTTTCAATTTCAACACTAAAATATTTCAAAGTTACAAAAAGTCGAAGGATGTTGATCAAATTTATTGGAGAACTTCATTTTGATTTGAAAGTCGTTCAGAAAAAATTTTAGCTGCGGAGGTGCCTCTGGAGGGGAGATATGAGTCCTCAAAAAAGCGGTATTGTGAAAAAATAGTGTTTTTTGGCTCTCTATCCAACCTGTTTTAGGAAAATAGCACAGTTCCAAACGATAATATTTGAGATTCTAAGTCAACTTAGGATATTTCCAGGTATTGAAACCCAACGTTCTATTGAGCGGTTGAAAATTTGCAAATAACTTTTTTGAAAATATTTTCTTCTCAACATTTTGCATTAATTGTCACAAAACAACGAAAGATATTATATTATTTAAAACTGGGAATACATTTTGGAATACAGTAGCGCCAATTTTTTAGTAATTTTTTTTGCCGCAAGTTTAAAAAATTGAGAAAAATGACCAAAAACTTGCCAAATTTTTTCGAGTTTTTGAAATTGAGAATTGTTTGGAAAAATTAGCACCAAGTATACTGTTCTCTAAAATATTTCTCGAGTTTCAGAAATGATATCTTTCAACATTTTGGCATTATTATCGCATGATATTCTGGAAGAAAATTCTTTAAAACACGAATTTACCCAAAAATTAATGATTTTCAAATAAGTATTCAACCGCTCAGTAGAACTCTAAAAATGATCTTGGATTTTAATCGCAATGGCTTACGCAGAATCTCGAATACTAGGTATGTTTTGGAATTAGAAACCCTCCCTTTTTTAATACCGCCTTTTTGAAAACCAATATTTCTTCTTCAGAGCCACTTATACACTTACGACCTACAGGGCTACATTTTTTTCTGAGTGACCTTTAGCTCAAAATGAGGGTCTCTACTGAATTTTGTCAAAATTCTCCTACTTTTTTTTTCGCGATCCACCGTATTCAGCAATTAAATGACAACCTTGTTATACTGATATACACATAGGTATTAGGTACCTAATCTTTCGAAATCTGAATCGCAGTATTCAACTTTTGGACGTCATGAGTTGATTTTATATTTTATTTGTATGCTTATCTTGAATATCCTGTCATTTTTTTTCCATAATTTTGATATACCTATTAACTCATTACGTATACACCTAATCTCTTGAAATTTGAATCACAGTATTCAACTTTGGACGTCACAAATTGATTTTATATATTTTATTTGTATGCTTATCTTGAATATTCCGTCACTTGTTTCCATAATTATTTTGATATAGTTCACCACGTATACACTTTATTGTACATTACATTAGGTGCATAGTGAGAGTGATTCAAAAAAAAATCTATCAAAAACATCGGAAAAGAAGTCACCTACAGGAAGTTTACCTATCTTGGTTTTTTCCAAAACTTTAAACATTTTCCCATTATTTTTATGATTTGTTCGCTATCTATTTTCGCAATTTTAAATAATTTACCCGTTCCGCGTAATTTCGACAATTTTTATACTCAACAGAGCAGATTTCTAATTAAATTTTTTTTTAATTTGGATAAAAGTGATTTCTATTTGTAAACATGAGTTGATAAGAGTGCTGAAAATTTACCATAGCAAAGATAAATTCTGCATAAATTCAACTATACTCTGAACTCCTTTATTTCTGTTCTCACCTTTCAAATATGTAGATACGAATTTCTTATCAAGAAAATTTCTCCCTTCATTTTTGGTAACTGAGTGATTGTATTTAGGATTAGGTGCTAAAATCGGGATATTATATCAAATATTATTCTAAAAGAAATTATTAATTTTCTGTTTACAATAAACCGACGACGTTTGAAAACCTCATCCTTGGCTGCATTATTATATAATCGTGTAATCGGTTAACCTCGAAACTGGTTGAATTGAACCGAAACATGAAAAAATTACAGTCAAAGTGGTAAACCAGCTCACTCCTACAATTTAGTGACCTACCATTCAATTGAAATTGAGTCACTCTATCGATAAAATCATCATGAACACATCATAAAATTTCGAGGAGAAAACATTTCAACTTTGTTAGACTCAAAATTATGAACCTTTATTGAAACGAAAATCAGTTAGGGAAGGAAAATAAAGGAAGGGGAATGGGAGGGAATAAAGGCCCCAAAGAATTATCGACCCATTTTCGGTTTCACAATCCATCGAAATTCGGAACAAAAAATAAAAAACTGCAATTTTAAAAAATCAACGATAATTTTGTTCAATTTTTGAATTGGATTTTTTTTTAAAATTCTGAATAAAATAATAATTTTAATATTGTTTAGCAAAAACGTGAACATTTAGACAATTTGTGAAAAATTTTGCACTGAAATTTCAAGATTTAAATGAGATGTTGGCATTTCATTTCAATTCAATTATTCTAACTCGAGTTTTTAAATCAAATTTCAAAAATTAATTTCAATGATACAGGAATATCTTCTATGAGGAAAATTTTTATGACTGAACTTTCTTTATTTTATGAAAGTGGTAGGTACAGATTTTTATGCATGGGCTGAATTTTCAAGAGAAAATTTTCAGGAATAGGTATTCCACCAAAATGTTTTTCCAGTTTTCCAAAATTTCAAATCAACTGGGAGTTGGACTTTTGTAATCATCAACCTGAAAATCCAAAATTATATATGCATTGAACCTATTTTTCAATAGAAACCTCAAATGAGTTTTTTTCTACAAATTTTGCATCAAGTTCATCAAGTTAGCATTGGAAATTTTCATGAATTTTTTTTTATAATTTTTTGAAAAAAAGTCTTCAGAATAAAGGGTGAGTAATTTCTTCAAGCTCTTTTTTTGCCAAAATCTTTTAAAAATTGTGGTTCTAATATCCAAAATTTTTGGAGATGATGAAAAAAATATTACCAAATAAATGTCAGCATGATTCATAATTCTTGATACTTCTTTTTTGACTTCTGTTTGAGAGAAAATCTGATTTGTTCAGTATTTTGAACAATTTCTGAGTTTTTATTTTTTGTTTGGGCCCTGCTGACCTCTCAACTTTTCATCAAATAAATTGAAATTAATTTTTTCGATCGTCAATTACCTAGTTGGCTAATGCACTAAATATTTTCTTCCTAATTTCAAGTAGTTTGCTAATTAAGATTAAAAATATTGAATAATCACGTTCACTCACCATGAACAATATGAGGTTCGATGCGATAAATTTGTATCGGACTAGAAAACAGTGATGTGTATAATATGAGGGTTAAACCGATCAATCCCAGCACCAGGGACTGCAGAACTCGCATACGGAAACTCATCACCTGATAAAACAAAAAAAAAACACGATTCGTAATTAGTAAAAACGCTTATCTAAAACTATACCTGTGTTTGTTTTACGGTACAATAACCATGTTCTACGTATGTACATGCAGAATGCAGAAATATCAAAAAGGCATTTTACGACTATCTGAGAACATACTATAAAGTCCTACATACATGTAGAAACGTTAATTAATCTCACATCGGATATAGGTACACTTAAAGCTCATTAAAAGCGAACGAATGGAAGTACATGATAATTCATCACGATTTCAAAACAAATTTTCATATCACGATTGAATTATGTGTATAAATCTCCTTTACACGATTCGAAACGCCAAATCTGAGTAATTTTACATTATTTTTTCGCTTCGAATGGACGAATGTCACGTGGTCGTTATTAAAAATTCTCAAGATTTCGTAGAATTTGCAAATCCGAGTACAGGTAAAGTTGTTGTGGTGATCGTGAGTATTGAGGAATCCAAGGATGATCGAAAGACCCGGTTTGTAAGATATTCGTATCTGGATTCACGCAAGCTTTGCCACGAGAACTTGTTCTCATCTCATACCTATTCTAATATCTGATTTATCGCCTGGAACACACTTCATTTAACATGCTATAAAACCAAGCGGACGCGGACATAAAGGTGAAAATTACTCGGGTACTTTACCTATAGCGAAAGAGTACTGTTTTTAAAACCATGTCAGTTTTATGATCGAGTTATAAATGCTTCGATGATACGACGACGAGGGCCGAGAAAAGATGTATTATTATTGTTCTCTAAACAAAAACTATGGGAACAGAACAAAATCGATCATTCGAAACATAATTTATCGGTTGATTTACCCAAGTCGTAAATTTAACGAATGTAAGCACGTGTTTTTGCTCTCGTACATCATCAGGGTGCACCGGAAATGAAAAAGGGCGAGTTCGCTGGAATCACTCTGGAATCGAGCGATAACGGATCCTTAATTTTGATTAAGGCTCTATATAAAGTGGGTGAGCGCATCGGCCATTTTGTTCCCTGAGTGATAACGGACTAGTAAGTATGCATACAATTTCTCACGTAAAAAATGCAATTTTCTCGATAGTTCGCGAGTCCGGGTGAACTTACCTGTAGTCTCAAATTAAAGACAATAACATTTCCTATCGATCGATGTTAAATTTTGATCATTTCATGAAAAAATAACGACTTTATGAATACTTCAATTTTACTGATTTCTGCGTACTACGTACGTCATCTTTAAACTAAAAATACTCGAAATTTTCAGTGGACGCATAGGTATTTTAATACAGCAAAATGTTCGTTATTTTATCCTCTTTAAAATGAGCTATTACCGAAAGCTCTACATGCAACCGTTCAAAAGTTTTCGAAGTTGAAAGTTGGGAAAACAAGCTGCGGATGGTAAGTACTGAACTTTGAACTAATATTACTCGAAATTTTCAGTGGACACGTAGGTATTTTAATACATCAAAATGTTCGTAATTGTATCCTTTTTAAAATGGTTGTTTACCGAAAGCTCTACCTTCAACCGTTCAAAAGTTTTTGAAGTTCAAAGTTGCGGAAAGTGGTCAAATTGTGTTATCACTGTTATCAGTCACTTAGTTTTGATCAGTATTTTACTTTCCGCAACTTTGATCTTCAAGATCTTTTGAACGATGAGAGGTAGAACTTTCGTTATAAGCTCATTTTAAAAACGATAAAATTACGAACATTTTGCTGTATTAAAATATCCATGTGTCCGTTGAAAATTTTGAGTAAAATTTGTTCAAAGTCAAATACTTACTGCCCGCAGCTGATTTTCGCAACTTTCAACTTCGAAAACTTTTGAACGGTTGCATGTAGAGCTTTCGGTAATAGCTCATTTTAAAGAGGATAAAATAACGAACATTTTACTGTAATAAAATACCTATGTGTCCACTGAAAATTTCGAGTATTTTTACTTTAAAGATGACGTACGTAGTATGCAAAAATCAGTAAAATAGAAATATTCATAAAATCCTTATTTTTACGCGAAATGATCAAAATTTAACATCAATCGATAGGGAATTTTATTGTCTTTAATTTAAGACTGCATAACAGTTCACCCAAACTCGCGAACAATTTAAAAAATTGCATTTTTTACATAAGAAATTGTATGCATAATTACTGGTTCGTTATCACTTCAGGGAACAAAATGGTGGATGCGCTCACCTGGTTTATATAGAGCCCTATTTTGATAAGAATTTTCCCCTAATTATGGTCGAGTAATATTTCACCCTTAGGTATAGACTTTCTTTTCACTTGAAAACTATTATAAAATTACTTATCTTACATCGAGTTTTCCTCAATATGAATCTAACGAACCTTATATTAGAGAATTTTAGCAGATATACTCACAGAAAACTGTGTAATTAAAGCATTCCATAAGTAGTCGAATATTCCGAATGATGCACCGATTTAGTCATCATTCTGGACGCATATCCGGATATCGACACTTCGAACAAATTATCCGGTAAAATTAGGCGAATTTATTAATCACTAATTCGTTGGCAAATTCATACTGTTAATTAATTTCGCGAAAATATTTTAAAAATAGTTAACATCGACACCACACACGAACATATTCAAATGCCCGAAACACAGATCCGATAGAGAAACACAACTTCCCAGAACCAACACACAAGAACTCAACATAACTCGCTATTGGTAAACAGCTGGAGTGAATGTTTGAAAAAAAACGAAGAGGAGGGGATTCCCGTAGACGCAGGTAAACATAAAACACTCGAATGCGCAAGGTCTTCTCCTCTCTTTTGCTATGACGTAATGCTTCGAATACTTTGTAACTGAGAACTGAAACCGAAACATTACGAATTTCGTGAATATGTTTCATCTTTCTTGCTTGGACTTCGGAAATTGGATTGGATTTGGAAGTTGAAGTTGGAGTTGGATTTGGATATGGCCGGATCGTCGGATAATGGGATGATGATTGTGCTGTGGTGACTGACTGATCGATGATCAATTTAAGATCACCTGAGGCGTTGGAGAAATTGGCGTTCAATTTTAGTAAGGGCGTAAGGTACCTATCTAAAAAAAACTCACCATACCATAAGTACAAAGTAGTGTTGGGTCATCAGTCCTCACCCTAGTTTTCTTCCTGGTTCCAGTGTACCTAGTCCTAATGATGGTAGCCCCTCTGGGAATGGTCATTTCAGGCCTCCTTATTTTTTTCATCCCCGTATGTTACTTTCTCTGGTTCTGCCAACGGAGTGCCAACATTTTCCTACTGATACCAAGACCAACATTACATACATTGTTCCTTCTCTTTCCATCCTTTGAATTCCCTCATGATCATGAATGAACTCTTTTTTGAAACAGAAACATTTTCAAATCGAGTTACCCATCGGCCATCGTCGCCATCGATCATGAAAAATAAATCTCAATAAAAAATGAAAAAAGAAAGCATTTCAAAGTTCAAAAATTAAAATTATTCAACATGGTTACCTAGTAAACATTCTCATTTTTCATTTTTTTTTTTTGGGTGAAAGTTGCACAATGATACCGAATGATAGCAACTAAGTTTGCTTTTTTAAAATCATCAAAACAATAATCTTAGAACAAGAAAAAAATCTACAAAAAAAAAAACTGTTTCAAGCACAAAATGTTCAATCATGATTCATGGTTTGATACGAAAAAACCGTGAGAATAAAAACATTGAATTAATAGTTCTAATAAAGTAATCCCAGCTTTTTAGCTCTACAATAACTGACATAAATTATAATTCAAATCCTATAACTCAAAAAATGTTTTCGGAAAATCTTGAAAATTTTCTTAAAATATTTCCTTGAATTTTTAAATGAAATTTGAAAATCACAAGTTAGAAATAAGCTTATGGCCACTGATTTCTGCAATAATCAAGTTTTTGATGTTAATAAATTACACTCTATTTTCAATTTGATTTTTTAGAAATTTGTTTAATTTCAATTGCGACGTTCTGTTGTCATTTTTATGTAAACCCCCTAATTTCGGACACAACTTTTGAACTAATAAAAAGTAGGTAAACCGCTTGAAAAAAAATGAAACCTGGAATATATTTCTTATACATTTTCTGGCAGAATATTGTTCATTTTTTCTTTCGATTTTGTTTTTATCGATCAAAAATCTGGTGTCCAAAATCAAGGGGTTTGACAGTAGTTGTATATAGTTGATTAAGTTTCAAGAATTTTTTATTTTATCCCACCGCAGTACGTAAGCTAAGTAAGCAACTCATTCTGTGTTTAAGTAAGTGTGCTTGCCTAACCTTCAAACCATGGGAAATGATCAAAGGTGGATTTTTGATTTGAAAATTTTTTCTTAATACGTGGGAAGGTTCATATTTTAATCCCTTGCTCCCGCAATTTAGAGGTTTGCCCACCATGCACATTTAAGCCAGAGGTTGGTAGCTCACTGTCACTTTCCAAAAAAGTAATAAGTACATCGTTTTAATTTATTGTAAAAAATGGATTTTAATAATTCTGAAGTTACATATCATAACAAATTGTATTGTCCACTATGACTAACTTATTCTAGCGGCTGATTTTGAGAAAACTATATTGGCTGATGCTCAAATGATCGCTCATTGGCTCAAATTAAAATACAAAAAAAGTGTGTCTTGAAAAAACGAAAAAAAAACACACAATAATTAGATAGATAATACTGGTAGGTATAAGTAATATAGGCCTTTAAATAATTAATATGATTTACAAAATATAAAATAAAATAGGTAAGTAGGTAGGTACCCAATAGAATTTATGACTAGGTATAAGTATAAAAGAAAAATATGGAATGTTTCTATGTAAAAAAAATCATCTAAAGACGGAGATGGCCCAACAGAATAACAAAAACCCAACACAAAAAAATTTAAAATCAATCAAGAAATCAAATTTTGAGATTTTACATTCAAGATGTTGGAGCTGAAACATGAATAAGTTCATCGAGTAACTTCATAATTTTTTTTACAATATTTCTCTCATTGTTCCTTTCAGCAATATCTATTGATTCATAGAATAAACTGTAGTCAACGGGAACATTCTGAGATTGTAAGAATTCAGCCACATTTTTGATTTTTAATAAAATATTCTCGGTCATCGTCGTATCATCAGTTTTATTCTTTATTCCATTAAGAACAGTGAATAAAATGGGAAGTTGTCGCGATATATCCGGATTTGCGTTATATTCACAAAGTAACTTGGACATTTCTTCATTATTACTCGTAACAGAAAAATATAAAGGTGAAAAATCTTTCGTATTTATGACACTTGGATTCGCCCCATGGTTGAGTAATACTTTAACTAAATCATTCCTATTGTCGATCACAGCATTAAAAATAGGAGTTGTGCCATTTTTCCAACCTTTGATATTCGGATGTGCGCCTTTACTCAGTAATAATTCAATAATAGCTTTGTCGCCGAATTTTATAGCAAGATGTAATGCAGAAAGTCCATCTTCATCTCTAATACAGGGTGTTCCAGAATAACCTTTCACTTTTGTTTTATTAGTAGCTCTGAGAGAAAAATGGTTACGGAAATTTTTTTATAACCAAAATGAAGTAGAAATGTGCCGTTTTTAGACCATATATTTGAGTTTTCATTATAAATTAAGTTTTAAAAATTATTCCACCAAGATGTTTTCCATCATTTTTGACACAATCGACCAAACGTTTTTTAAAATTATTGAACACTTTGTTGAGCATTTCTCTTCTAATCAGTCTTGATTCACGAATAATATTATCTAGGAGCTGTTTCAGAGTCCTAGGATCATCTTGATATACTTTTGACTTGAGGTAACCCCATAAAAAAAAATCACATGCTGAAAAATCAGGGGATCGAGGTGGCCATGAAATTTCTGTGTTCAGCGAAATTATTCGATGACCAAAATGCTCACGCAATAAAGAAATCGTGTCCGTTGCGGAATGACAGGTAGCGCCATCCTGTTGGAACCAAGTAACTCTATACTTGTGTCTGCGTTTCAATTCAGGAATGAGAAACTCGTTTAACATTTTGCGATACCTCTCACCGTTCACCGTTTCATCAAACACATACGGTCCCACTATACCGAATTTAGCCACGCCCATCCAAACAGTCAACTTAGCGGAGTGTAGAGGTTTCTCGTGTATTATCATCGGATTCTCTGTCGACCAGTAGCGCATATTTTGTTTATTCACATCACCGTTTAGATAAAAATGAGCTTCATCAGTAAAGAGTAACGAGTTCAATGGAATCTCACCAGTATCAATTCTTGTAAGCATATCCTCGGCAAATGATTTTCTTCTCACAAAATCAGTTTTTTGTAACTTTTGAATGATTAAAATCTTATATGGATGGAAACTGAGGTCTTCAGATAAAATTCGTTGCAGAGAAGTTGGTTTGATTTTTAAATTTAACGCTCGTTTACGTATTGAAGTGGTAGGGGTAGTCTGTACTGAATGCCTTACTCGGTCCGTTGTTTCTGGCGTTCTTACTGATCTTTTCCGACCTGTAGGCTTATTTTTACAAGCATGAGCGGTTTTCTCGAAGTTTTTTACCCATAATTTCACTGTTGGCCTCGATGGCACTTCACTTTTACCGGTAAGTTTAAAATGTTTGCGGAAGGCACGAATTGCACTTATGTAAGAGTCATTATTTTTGAAAAAGGCAAAAGGCCTTTACAATAAAAGCGCGCTGCACAGCCGTCCACTTCTCCATGGTAAAAAATTAATACTGAAACATAATTCGGCATGTGTTGGCTACCTGGAACCGCTTTTACCATTCCCCTAACACCATTTGAACGCAGATCAGTGCTCACCAAAATGTGAAAGGTTATTCTGGAACACCCTGTATTAGGACTGGTGCCTTCTTTCAGTAATGCTTTCACTTTGGATTCATTTCTGTTTTTAATCGCTTCGATCAAACGATTATTCTTTGTCATGTGATGTTTGTGCTCTGAGTTGAAATTGTCTACATCTTCTTTGGCCCTTTTGGCATAACTATTAAAATCGCCCAAATCGGGGTCTTGCATCAAGCCGACAATTGACGGTTCTCTCAGTGCGTCTTCGTTCGTTCCAGGTACCTAAGAGAAATCGATAAAAATTATTGAAATATTTTCTCACAATTTGTCGGCTACTGCTTGGAAATCTCCGAATCAGTTTTCGAACTTGACGATCAAACAACTGCAGCAACTATGCACTATTAATTTTTAAAAATCTGAGTGAAAAAAAATCGCCTCAGTTGAGTAGAAAGAATCAATAAAGATATGAATTAAAAACTACAAAAAGAAAGTCAACTTCCCACATATCGATGATTTATTGGCACTAGACAAAATTGTAAAATCACATATCCAATTATACATTATTATAAAAAGGACACGTAAAACGTAGAGAGCTGGCACAAAAAAATATCAGAAAAGACAAACTGAAAAAATTGTAAAAAGCATCAGTAAAAAATTCTTCACACTAGCGCACTACAGTCTTTGGTTAAAACTTGTAAAAATCGTTAAAATTATCTTAAAAATTAAAAACATGGTAAATGTTTATTGTTCGTTGAAAATAAATTAAATAAAAATTACATACAGACAAAAAATAAGATTCAAAATGAAAAATGAAAAAATGAAATAAAACATCAAATTTAAGCGTATCGAACACAGTACTAATTACCTAAATTTCAATCATCTAGCTTCGTGTCAGCGAGATTGATTTTCAGCTTTTCAGACATTTCAAAGTATTATCCGTTCTTTTGATTGTAATAAGTGGCGTGAGTTTATCGGTAAAACGGTGATAATTACGTTCTAATTCGCGTTGATAATCACGTTGATCGGGTCCTATGAGATTTTTATTCTTGCGTAATGCGTCCGAGCATCTGTAATCAAGACAGGTAAAAAGAACCCCGTTAGTTTTAATGATTTTTACGCAGCTCATCAATTTGTAGAAAATGACTTACTTTTTGGAGAAATCCTTGAAACAAAGTCTTAATTTATTTTGTAATTTAGTAGGTTCATGATTTTCGTCTAACAAAGGGGTTAAAAATACAGTCGCCATCTCCATTGGACCTTGATTGACAGTGGTTCCTTTAAAAACAGTACGTTCGTTAGAAATCTTTTTCGCTCTTCAAGAACTATTTTCAATATTTGATATAAGAAGACTAACCAATACATCCTTGGAGGACCATTTGTAATATTTTCGTATCAGGTGGATCTTGCTGAATGGAATGAGCCAGTTCAGCAGTTTTCTTTTGGATGTCCTCGATGGCCACTTCGATAGGCGTCAATACAATCTACAAGTATTATTCAGAAATATGCGAATAATTAAACCTGGGATTAGATACCTACATTTAGGTCGGTTTTTTCGTAAGAAAATTATCAACATTAAAATACCTGTTTCCTATCGACTACTTGGATTCTGGTCTTCACATAAGGAAAATGATTAGCAACAGTCAAAGTAGTTTTACGTTTCCATTGCTCATGCAGATCACCATGAGGCTTCCCATTCGATGTGAAAGGGGTTGCATATACAAATCGTTCTGAAAATATAATTTAAATATTATAAGTGCTTTGAGTAAAATATACAGCCATCAAATACGAGTAATATAGTAAAATATGACGATAAAAAACACATACTCAGGTTAAAATTCCTTTCGAAGTACGTTTTACGATGGCGTTCTTCGTAAGTTTCGAAATAAGGCTCTACGTAGGTAATTTGTATGTAGGCTTTGTCTGGGTCTAGAGTATTTGGGTCGACATGGTTGGAATCTTTGATAATATTCACGACATCTGGTCCGAATCGTTCGGAATAAAAACTCTGTAACGTAAACAATAACCATGCAATTCAGAAATCGATTCAAATTCAAATCATATTTTCCAAAATTTATTCGTCAACATACTTGAAGCCGACTGAATATTTCTGATAATTTTGTAAGAGTGGGTTCTTTATAAATGAATTCTTCGCCATTCAAGTCACCGAATTTTGTGCCATAGAATCCAACTCGGAAGTACGTTCCAAAAATACGTTTCCCTTGTAATTGTTCCAATCTGGTATATGCTTCGTTCAATTTACTGCAAAAATAAGTTGAAAGTTGACAAATTAATTTTCAAAAAAAAAATATCTCATTAATAATCCGCATCAGAACTAAAAACTCACCTATAAATATTGGCTAATTTTTTATAATCGTGATTTTTCTCAATAATCGGTATCATTACTTTGTATACTTCGCTCATAGCTTCATACATTCCAGCCTAAAAATTGAAGAAAAAAAAATTGAAATCATTTTCAAACATGAACACTATCTGCAACTCTCCAGCTTCACGTACCAATTGAAAAGAACTGGCTGCGTGTTCTAATAACCCTATTAATCCATTTTCCGTGAAATCTTTGCCTAAACAAAACCCTTCTTCTTCTGGCCTAAGCACGTCGTCGGATACAGCACATTCTTCTAGTATATTCAACGTTACTTTTTCAAAACTGGCAGCTCCCAATGGAAGATGCTGTTGATCCTCGAGCATTTGCAAATATTCCGAAACCAGCGCTGCGCTATGCACTAGACACATTCCAGCTTCTGTATGATTATTATGCTATTGAAATAAAAACAGACGTGTTTTGTTAATAAGAGTTGGTTCCTCAAAAATTGTTATTTTTTCAATATTTATGTACTATGAGAAAGACCATACTTCCATATGTTTTTGAGCCATGTTGGCTAACCAGGTGACTCTCAAATCGGGCGAATTTTGGTATCCTTTTGCGATTCTGTACATAAGATCTAGTAACATTTCGGGATCCTCTTGGAATTCCTTCATTTTGACCGTATCTGATAATATCATGTGCAAATTGAATACCAAATCTTTCACCTAGAGGAAAAATATTCAATTATTACACTGGAACATTTTATAATTAATTCTGTAATAAGCGGGTATTTTTTGGTACCTGTTCCGGGAACGTGGTATCTTGTAATTCTTTATCCTCGTCCGAATACATTAAAATAGTTTTCAGCGATCTTCGCAAAGCCACCTCGTTAAAAGTATGACTAGTGCCGACGAGTGAACTCAACGACATCGTGACTTGCATTTTAACTCTCGTGAAATTCTGTAACCGAAATGAAATAATTTCAATACTATTTCACGTCATAAATTCATCAAACCTAACAAAATTTCAACTAACGTTTCCTATTTCGAAATTCTGCCTCATCAGCATATACAAGGAAGCCGCAGCTTGAGACCGAATATTTCCTAAATTCGAACAACAGTGCTTCAATAGAAGTAGGCATAAATCAGCGCATTGTTCGGTATCTTCGTCGAATAATAAATTTGGAAACTGAAAAATGAACAAAAGCAAACTTTAGCGAAAATACATATTCCTTGGAAATGGTGTAATTTCCAACCCGAGACTACTTTACCTTATACACAAAGGATCTTTGAACCGCGAACATACTTTGCAGAACACAAGTGCTTTGATTTCTCGACAAAGCGTGTAGCAAAACTTTCAGTACGCTTTCTAAGATACTGTGTAAATGATCACATTGAGTAGCCACCTAAAAAATATACAGAAATGATCAATCGTTCTTTCCTTAATCTGATCCGGATTAATTTTATTTGGCTATTTACCTGTACGATCTGTTCCAAAGTATCTAAAACGATGAAACTAACTTCAGTGGCCAGGTTGCCTTCAACTTGGCAATCATTTTCATGTTCGGGTTTAGGTTTATCTGTAGCTTCTGAATTGGGACGGTATAAGACGTGATCTTTACGCCATCTATAACGATCACCGGGACCACCTAAAACAAAATTATAAAATTAAAAATCTCGATCGAATTTATCGTCTTGTGAATTTCCCTGCACGATTAATACGTTTATTAATTACCTTTTTTTCTCATCATTAGTTCAGAACGAGCAGAACCTTGACCTAATATCACATCTTCCAGTCTTGATTTGATATCCATTGTTTTATTGAACGTTTGTTGACTAGCACTTTTCATGATTTTACGTCCCTACAGATAAAAAAACAATTTAAATTTATTACATGGATTAATTACCAAAGAACCTTTACCAAAATGTCATTTCCGATCGAGCAGAAATCAAGCTAAAAATGTGTGTCATTCGTGCCTAAAAATCCAATTTCAAGCAGCTCGAGTTGATTTTTCAATTTTTGGAGATTTCCTGAAAAAGATGGAAACAGCCTATTGCCTCGTATTTTGATTTTACTGAGTACAATACATCTTGTGATGAAAATCTGAGTCAACCCCCTCCCCCTCCCCAATCGATTTTTGAACTAATCTGGAGCCTCCGGAAAAAGTCAACGTGTCATTTCTACTATCATCAAAAATTCGTCAAAAATCATAAAATCAACTTCAGCAGCTTAAAATTTGGTTTTGAGGCGTAGATGACATGCTTTTTTGGTAACCTAAATTTCAGTTCGATCGAAGTTGACGATCTGTTGATGTGAAATTTCTTTGAAAAATCTTACAACGCTACTTACTCTATACTCGAAACATGATATGCAAATATTCAACATCTCCAACATCTGGAGCAGTCTTTGGGTAGACCATTCAGTCCACCACTTCCTGAGCATCTCTTTAGCCATATTTTTTATAACCCATAGGAAACAAATCAGCAAATTCTGTGTTGTTTCGTTGCTTAATGTACATTTTCGAGGCTGTAATAAAGTGCACAAAATTATTATTAATTTATTTATTCGAAGGTTTATCTTTCAGTACAGCCCAACGAAATAAACTTACTTGTTGTGCGAATCTGTAAGCATCGCTAGAGCTGTGTTTGATACCAAACATAGACGTTCCAGCTATGGCCATCGCAATCGACTGATGTATGCCATTTGTTTGCTCACATTCAGTACTTTGATTAAGTAAAGATCGACCTGAAACCAAAACGAATTAGCCAATAATGAAAACACAACTACATAGAAAAATGCGTAATGGAGCAGACGATATTTACTTTTTAAATCATTATTCCAAGAATAAAGTTGAGGTAACATATCCATCACAATTAACAACAATGGTAAATAAAGGGCAGCAACTCGAGCTTTTGATTCAGGTTCAGCGTATCGGACATCCGAATCGTGGGACGTCATTAAATTTCTAATTATATTCACTACTTTGCTATGTAACACCGGTATCCTGTTTTTAAAAATATTAACAAAATTATTACACTTCGTTTTTGGAAAAAAAAAATTCCAATATGTATTTGACAACACACTCACTGCATGTCCAGGATAGTGGCTAAATCGCTAAATATTAGCCCTACGAAGTAATGGTGCTGTCTAAACTCCGGAGACAATTCGGCGTACAGTTTTTTATCCTTGGTCGTTAAAAACGACATAAACGATGATTGACTAGTTGTCGATGATACCGAAGGAGATGGCGAGGTAGATGTTGAGCTTGACATGAAAGGCGTGCCGTAAGGTAGATTTAAAGCGACAAAATGTTCGTGGCTGAATATAATTCTCAAGAAATCCAACTGCAATGCACAAAAAAATCACGCGATTAAATAAAGGACAGGAATTCTCACTAAAAGATGAATAAATTTTAATTTTCGATGAGTACGTACCTTGAGACTGTATAAAGTGTGAGCGTCAGGTAACGATGATATTTTGGTCGACATATGCTTATAGTATGTTTTGATCAACATGAACACAAAACCGCGATCCGCTATGGATAATAAATCGAAGAGAAAAAACGCCAAACTGCAGTTCATGCTTTGGATTAACTGAAATTTCAAAAATAATTAATTCCAACACTCAGATTCTCTATTCATGTGATACTCTCGAACTTGAAACGTACCTTGATATCTTTACTGTATCCAGAAATGATATCCGAAGTAAAAGTAGTGACTAGAGTAGAAATATCATCCAAAAATTGCTCGGAGAACCGGTGTTTACGAGAAGAATCCAAACCACATACTGATGCCATGTACTCGACCATACTTTTGATCATCAAATCGAAGAAAAACCTATCCACAAAAAATTACAACATAAAAATTCCATCATTTTTTCAATCAACTGGTTCAAAAACTCGACCACTTTACCATGAATTCGTGACCGCGTATTCGCGAGCCGTTCCACTTGTAACTACCCATTGCAGAGCAATCTCTTCGTGAAGTAATTTAGCAGCATCTGAACGAGATACGTTGAAACCACCGTTGAGGATTCCACTCGGTTTGATTTTACGGACGAAGTTTTTCTTCGTATACATATCGATTTCACCGTCAACTTCACTCCTATGAATAGAGTTCGCTTTCCTATACGAAACAAATAGCATTTTGTATTAATTTTCAGTCCAAATTACGTTATGGAGATATCTCATGAGGGATTCTGGTACCTTAATGGGCTATCCAAAGAGCACGATTTCGATACCAGGTTAGGTATACAACATTGGTACGCTGTATATGTGGTCAAAAGGCTATGCCATCCGGCCGTCTCCTGCTCACTTTCGGGCAACCCCTGAAAAATTGAAAAAAATTTAAATTTTCGATCCAATCACGTTTTTGGAAGCAATGGAGACTTAATTTACCGTATTTATAAGCTTCACTATAACAGCGATTGTTTCAAAAACAGCTTGTCCGATATTGAAAACGCAATTATTTAAAATAGGTGGTTTTACTAGCAACGTTAATAATTTATCTAGCACTAACGGTAAGAATTTCACTAAAGGTTCCAGTTTAGCTTGACTAATGTTTAAAATTCTGGAAAAATAAAATACACATTATTAACCAGTCGTTAGCTTAATAAATTAATCAATTCACAATATATTACCTATTTTTGAATTCATTCTCAATATTCGTATCGTTGACTAGGCGGGCAGGTATCGAGCCATGCTCAAGCATACTATCGTATACAAAAAATTGGTCCAAAGAAGGGTCCTATAAACCAACAACAATCCCATATTAAAATTTTCAATTCATCTCGAAACAAGTTTCAAAAAATGAAATTAATTGTCGATCATTACCCCAGTATGAACAGAAGAAACGCTCTCCACACACACGCTAAATAAACTCTTATGATTATCCACCCATTTAATGCCAGGCAACAATACATCGGGTGAAATATACGAGTAATTTGACGGAGGATACTCAACGGTAACCGGAAGACAAAACTCGCCAGTTTGCAGACGATGATCTTTCAACAATGGTAACCACTGTAAAAACACCACAAAAATTATGATCTCATGATGCAGGAAGATTTTAGCTGAAAATCCCGATTAACTCACCGTATATCCGACTGGAGTCTCGACGCAATTATTCTCTACCTTTTTCTGGCAACTCACATGGTAGAAGGTGAAGAATAAATGATGCTGATCGCTTAGATTCGCCGGTAATTGAACTTTAAACTCGTCTTGGAAACAAGGACACCTAAAGAAAAATTAATTACATATTTCGCACATATGAGCTCGCATATGTATCATCGCTCGAGGTCATCTTTATTAAGTATTTGTACCTATTATGATAATTCACAGCAGCGTATACTTCCGAAGTGAACTGAGGACACGATGATTTCCCATATATTACGTCTAAAATTCGTTGTCTATCTTCACCGAAAAGTACTTCCATTTTCACGGCGATATTTCGAGCTGAGCCTGAAAAAATTGAACAGTTTTTGAAAAAATATCCCAATATGAATTTATCAGAAAATACGTTACATAAATTATTAAAAATTTAATGAAAATAAATATTATGATCTCTCAACCTCGACGTGTTCCTGATTTTCAGATTTTTTGTAGTTTTTTTTTTTTTTTTGGTATTATTTCTAGAATCCTTCCACCTCACTTCATTAAAATATCAAAATAATGTACGAGGAGACCTTTTCTCTTTCATTTCAACATGATAAATAGAGGGCTTTTTCTCTGCATTTTTTTTTTTTTTTTTAAACGACCTCAAAATACATTTATAAATAAATCATTCGTTAATAAAAGAAATCGTGATTCTTACCAGCTCTTCCAGTGAAATTCAGTTCCTTTGGATAGACGTACAACAAATTTCTGTACAAATAATGAGGAATATATACCTCCTTAGAGGGAAATTCCAGTACTTCTTTGATAATTTTATTTTTTTCATCTGAAAAAAAAAACAAAAAACAATGCAAAATGATAGAAATATTAAAAATTAAATGCTAAATCTGTAACAAATGAAAAAAAAATGAAAAATTGAAAGATTGAAAGAATAACTTTTTTGTACCTTTTTAGAATTAGAATGTTTCAATGTTTTGAGGCTGGAGGCTGATTGGGAAGGGAGGAAGGTCAACATTATTTATTAAAAACAGCATTTTTTCAGGTCAAAATTTTTTTAATTAAAAAAAAATGGAAAAAATGGAATAGAGCAAGACTATGAATAAGAAATTTTTTCAAATGTTTCAATTAGAAGCAGAAGAGAGAGAGAGAGAGAGAGAGAGAGAGAGAGAAATGTTACAATATGTTCAAATAAAAATTTTTTCATTTTCAAAAAAAAAAAAGAAACAGAAAAATGACAACAAAAATATTCTAAGTTCTGAACATAACTTTTTACTTTTTATTGCAATTTCAACAAAATAGCAGATGTTTCGAAATTCAGACAAAAATTATTTCTAGCAATTTTTGCAAAAATCATCGCACTTTTGACAAAAAAACAAGACATTTCGCAAATTTGTCAGAAAAGCAGGACTAAAACTGAGAGAAAATAGCAGGACTGATAGACACTCTGGAAAAATTCGGCCGTTTTTAGGCACTGTGAGATGGCGAGGCTTTCAGAGGGATTGAAAAGAAAGAGGTGAGGTAATATTTGAGCTCATCGACATCGAATGAATAATTATTACAAAGAATATCCTAATTTATTCTAAAATTTTTCAAATTTTGATCAAAATTGGCGGCTATTGTGCCTCTGAAGGGCGTTGAAACCAAATTTTAAAAATTATTTTGCAACCAAAAGCATAAAAAAGTGCTTTGAGTGGAATTTTTACAAATTTCTAAATAGTAGCTTTCAACTTTCGCAAGTACATCATGAGAAGTAGAACTTTTGCACTGAAAATTAGTTCTAAAAATGTCAACTTCAAAGCTTCAAAAAATAAGAACCAAAGATAGGTAACAAATTTTATCATTGGCACGCAGAAAATATGCAGCTTTTTTTTACTTTCCATCTTAATCGCTGATTCAACCGCTTCCCCTCCTTCGCCTTCGACCCCTACACCCATTCGTACTTGATATTCAAATTCAAGTATTGTTTGCTTTCAAGTCTGAGTCATTATTTAACTCAAGTATTTCAAAGTTTGGCAAAGCTTGGCGAAAAATTATAGAGGATTGAGTGACCTCGAAAAAAAATATAGTCAAAGTTCAAAATACAGTATCATAATTCTAATTGAAAATAATTTGTTCGATGTTTCATTCAAAATCGTACAGTAAATTTAAGGATAAATTTTTCACAAAATTTATTTGGAAAAAATATGCGAATGAATCGAAATTTTTCCTGATAAGTAATTATACTGGTAAAATGAGCGATATTTTATAAAATTCTGATTATCATTGAAAAATTTCTCGATCGTCAGTTCCACGAAATCAAGATTCATATCACATTTTTTACACGTGTTCCAAACATCCTACATTCGACTCGGGTGTTTTTCAGCAAAATGTAATTCTGATTCACACAATTTTCCAAATTAGGTTACATCCTGATTCTAAAAATTATCGCTATTTTCAATCTGAAAAAACTGCTACCTACGTGCCTTCGAACCTTCGAATGAAAAAAAAATCATTCGATGAATTCAACCTCTCGCATACGTAGCTCACCATTTGAACTTCACACGTACCTATAAAAAATTCAGCATATGGACGTAATAGGGCTAATTTTGATTCAAAGAGAAGTCACTCATTTGAAAAAATGTTAACAGATGGACGTAATGGGTCTAATTTTATACATTAAGTTTATCATAAAAGGAAGAGAGGTTCGATAAGCGCAATTACTACGTTGTTGCACGATTACCAAATCGTTTATAAATGTAGTTGAACGGATGAAAGAGAGAAAAAATTGCGAACTTGATAATACTACAGCGAGAAAAACTAGAAACGAATGAATATGTGCGCGAAGTTCATCTCAATACCATCACAGTTCAGCGTTCATTGGGCAAAAAATAAATATTTTGGCAGCAATACTCACACATGTTTATAAGATTATAACCCCTCTTTCTCTCTGGCCACCTTTGAAAAAACTTATAAAACAACATCCAGTACAACATTTTAACTTATCCCTTCTTCCCAGCTGCCTCAGCTGCGATAAAGAAATCACTTCATCTAACTCGTAGTACAAATTTCATACCCCCTGCGTAATCACAGCACGTGCACGCGACTCCTCGAACGCTTTTAATTGGTTTATATGCAAACAATTGGCAAGGCTGCGTAAACTTTAACATTGACCGTTATCGATTCAAGTAGCAAAGAAACAGGAAAAAAAAATACAAATAGGAGACGACGCGAACGTTTGAAAAATTAGAGCATAACACCTACGTAGATTTCGACGTTGCCCAATCACCTCGGTGGTAAACATTGGCACATGAAAATGTTAACGCCGCCGTTTGTAAGCCTCTCTCGACTCGTCGACAAATTCAAATTAGTATGTCAGTCACGTCTAAATAATCGACATACACAAACAGAAGGATGAAGCAGAAGTGAAAAACCATACGAACATTCTTTACCGCTCAGTACGGTCATAAATTACTAATTAACATTCCGATCGCGTGATTTTTTATATGCATTCGGAGCCCTTTAAAAATAGTCAGGTAGGTAGGTATTTTCACGATTAATCTACGAGCTCGAGCTCTGTCTGGTCGTCGGTTGACTGCATAAAATATGAGCTATACCTGTATATGGCATCAGAGGTTCTAATTCGGGAGTCAAACAGTTAGCCTTTAGTTCTTCCGGACACGGCGATATGTCTAATTGCAATAAACCTGATATGCTTTTAAATTTCTTCAAATACGAATTCGTTCGTTTAAAATCTTGCAAAAATTTGTACAAATCTTCATCGTGTAAACGATCCGATTCCTGTGAAAAATACAAGTCGTTCATTGATTCGTTCGTCGTCGAAAGGTCAATAGGGTAAAATGTGTAACAAGCGTAACACAACAGCGTAATAATAATACATGTATAATAAATTATAAGGTCAATAAAATTAGATTAGGTACGCGTTTAGAAAAGAAAAGTGGCTCGCGTATGTGGCAAATTTTCATACCTACACAGTAAGGTAGGTACCTAGTCGAAGACTTACTTGTTTGAAGAAATGCGATATTTTCAACGTAACTGGACTAAATGTATCGAAATTCGAGGTTAGGTCGTCCGAAGACCAACTACTGCGTTTATCAGATGTACTCTTCCTTTCTAACGAACCTCTTCTAGTTAATCCAATTTCGGTGGCTTTTTTACGTAATTGCTCTAAATTACTACCGCTGAATTTACGATCTGTGACAAAAAAGAAGAGCAGTTCAAAGGTGATGAAAGGTCGCGTGTTTCCTGTTTAATATTAGGATGATATTTTACCAAGGCTGTTTGAACCAGAGCTTTCTTTATCGTTTGTATCACGTTCTAGGCTATTTTTACCATTGATCACGTTCATCAAGTAGACGGGCGTCCAGCAGAAGGGCATTCGATACTTGCCTAGACGTTCGCAGGACATAAGAGCGTTTGTTTTGATTTTTTCGAGATTCTGAAAAAGAGAATTAAGGAAAAAATTAATGTTTGTAGGAAAAAATGTAATCAAATTTTATGTCATATCTCGAACGATTTTATAAAGTATGTACATGTGTATTTCAAAGAAAATAGAAAGATATTCAGCATTTTGATCGTTCAAAGTTTTAAGCAAACAATTTCTTACGATGACACAAAAATCAAATGGCAAACGTCACTGACCTTTGAAAGTCAAGAATATGTTACAAGTGCATTATTCTAATTTCTAACCACAAATAGGAAAGTCAACGATTTTTGGCCTTCAGTCCTTCTGTCCTCTTATAAAAATAGGTAAAAATTTCAAGCTCTCACACTTATGTACAGTGTCTAAAAAATATCGGGCACCCTGGGGGATGTTTTGTGTTGAACATAAGTTGGCCACATGAAATTGTGTGAATTATTGGTTTGATAACATTTAATGATTCACCACAACAGGCTATCAAATCGTATCGCACTAAAGATACGTTATCCAGATGATAAGTAATAGAACAATTATTCACTATCAACATTCCATGCAAACCAACAAAATGCTTCCACTATCAAATATTTTCCCAAGAAGACCGATTTTTAAAAAAGTTGAAATTCTCTAGACTGGTGAAAATATTTTTCATTTCGAAAAATATTCCATTATTTTACTAAAATCTCTCCAGCAAAAAATCAATTTTTCGGACTTTTGATAGAAACAAAAAAGAGTTCAATAAGCAATGATGCGATCTCTTCATGATTTTATAAAAAATATCTTAAAATTCCAGCGAAAAGCACAGAAATTTTGGCAACTTTATTCCATATCAAGTAGATCTAAAAATGAAGCAAGGCTAATAATTTCACTCCATTTTTGTAGTAAAATAAAAGTTGAAGTATGCATAATTTCTGTTCTAATTCTTCGGAGGGTTGGATACGTATTACGTACTCCGTAATTTTCACGCAATACAATAGTTTATAGGGCCCCTTCCTCTCCCTCCACTGCTCAGTGCTCGCGAACATAATCAAAGTACCAAAAGTTGAAACATTTTTTTTTTGACTAATTCCGCCAACAAAAAAAATGAAAAAATTTGCCTAATATTATTATGAAGCGTCAAAAAGTCATAAGGTATTTTTTGGACTCAAAAGTTTCAAAAAATAGATCAAAAATAATTGTAAAAAAAATTCGATTAGGCAGCTATAACTAGGAAAAATCGACTTCTGTAGTCACAAGTCATGTTTCCTGGAGTTGGGACGCGATTTCGAGTCTGTGCATCCAAAAAGATATTTTTTGGGCCAAAAATTTTCAAAAAAATTGCCTAAAAATGGTTGAAAAATGCGATTGGGCAACTACAACTTTTAGAATTGTTTGAAACTCGACTTTTGGCTAGAAAAGAAGATTCTCAAAATTGTAGCTTCCAAATCGCATTTTTCGACCATTTTTGAACAATTTTTCGAATATTTAGGACCCTGAAAATACTATTTTTTTTATTTTTTATTGGCGGAATTCCTCAAAAATCAAAGTTTTGATAGCTCTGAACCCTCGTGGGACCCGTAGTTTTGAGATTAGGTAGCTACTATAAACTTTGTAGCAAACTTCTCTGAGGGGTCTCTCACTTTTGAAAAAAAATCGGATCAAATTAGTTATTGTACACTTGTAAGGTTTTCTTAGGTCTTGTGAGTTCAAAATATCGACTAATATTTTCGGTCCAACCTCCCTGAGCAACCCCCCCCCTACCCCCGCCATTTCCCCTTACTCGTGATGAAAATAATACCAAAAAAATTAAAATGACGCATGACTTGACGCACGTCATATGTCATTTTTTTGAAGATGCTGAGTAGTGACATGTCGATTTTCACTGATCCAAAATCGCTGAGTTCGAATAACTTTCTATTTTCAGCATTCTAGAGCGACCATTTCATCCAGATCTCAGAACCAAATTTTTAACCACCAAAGTTGATTTTTTGATTTTTGTGAATTTTTGAAAATTGAGAAAAACAGAAAAAAATCTGAAAATCGGTTTATACACCACAATCAACTCTCTCAATTAATTGCCACCATTTTCAAGCCGACCTGGAGCCTTCAGAAAAACTTGGCTTTTCTCCAGCAATTTTAAATCTTTCCAGAAGACGTTGTAATCAACTTCGACAGCTGAAAATTTAATTCTGTCAAAAGTTCGACACTTTGAATCGATTACGTCAGGTTAATCGCAAATCCCAGGTGATGGTAGAAAAGTGTAGGTTTTTTTCTTCACAAAAGTAAATTTTTAATAAAATCCAAAATCGTCAATTTTTACGATAGATTACTCAAAACTTCACCTGCCCCTCACAATCTACCCCCTGAATCGATTGCCATCATTTCCGAGCCGATCTGAAACCTTATACAAAAGTTGACCTTTTCCCAGCAATTTACAATCGTTCCAGAAGGCGTTGTAATTAAATTCTGCAGCTGAAAATTTAATCATGTCAAAAGTTTGATATTTTAAATCGATTCCAGAGGGTGAATTGCAAATTCAAAATTAAGCGTTGAAAAGTGATTTTTTTTACAAGTTGAAGATTTAAAATTTTGAAGAAATTCCAAAATTGTCAATTTTTGCAACAATCCACTCAAAAAATTCACCAAAAATCGAAAAATCAACTTCAACGCCTGAAAATTTGGTTCTGAAGTCTGAGTGACGTGCTCTTTTAATGAGTCAAATTTCAGCTCAATCGGAGTCCGAAACTGAAAAGGGAAGGAGACAGAGCAGCTGGTTGAAATATTGTTGCTTTCAACACAAAATCGATCACCTGGAATTTCTCTTTAAAGGTATGGAGATAATAAGCTCACCATTTTGGTTTTAAGGAGAACAACCCAATTTTGTAATAGTGAGCCAAGAAATGATGAACTCCAAAACATAACTCAAGTCCCAAAATTAAACTGAAGTATTTCATAATCATTGATCAAAAAGTAAATGACGATTAGGTGTTTCGAAAAACACATCAGAAATTTCCCATATGATACTACCACCTTCCCACTCTCAGAAATGCATTTTGAAACGCAGAAAAAATAATAATTCGCAGGAAACCCACTTTAAAAAATGCATGTACTTTATTTCGTTTATCTAAATTGTCAAGGGTCTAAACGCGACGAAGTACATACAACTTGACTAAACTATAACCTCGACACCTTACCCCCTCGGTCTACTTCATCGTACGAGACATTGTCCTACTTAAGCGACATGTAAACAGATAAAAACGCTTACCCTTTCTTCTTTCATGTACGGTTCGATACAATCGTTGATATCACCCTGAAGAACTTTCTCTAGTTTAATAACCAAAAAGAGATCCGGCGAAGGGTAGGTAATATTGAAAATACACCCTTTGCTCTGCGTGCTGGCGTCGACGTAGGGTACATGAGGCGAAATCATAGTTCTAATGTCATCGGAATTCAAATCAAAATAGAAGCTCTCTGATACTTTACGTCGTTCTTTACAATCGTATAACGCAATTGAAGCGAAGATCGGTTCGACTTCGAGCTCTAATCTGTTTCAAAAAAAAAAAATTATTGATAAATAAGCGTTTAAGAAACGTAGATTGGATTTAAACACGATAGAAAGTCATTAATTACTTTAATTGTGAGAATTTCACGAGAATTCGGTGTGTTAAGGATTCAACCGGCATTTCTGGATGGGCTCGTCGTTCGACGAAGTCTTCGATATCACTAGGTGGGTATAGTAACATCAACGCTTCCTGGAATATGAAAACGATTAAATGATGTCCCGAAATCCAAACGTGTGTTTTAGGAAAATCAAAGTGAAACGAACTTGTCGATTTTCTTGTTTTTCATTTTCAACTGTCTCTTGAGGCGATCGTTGAAGTAAATATAATAATAATGGATCGTTCATAGTATTCATTAGATCAAAACTAGCCCAACTGCTTCGATGAGTTTCAGCGGAATTCTGACTAGCTACAGATTTTCTGGCTATGGAAGACGTTTCGCTACCCTATTGAAAGATTTATTTTTAATGAGAATTCTTTCGTGACCATTTTTTGAAAAATAGTTCTAGGCCAACTTACACCTCTCAGGGTGCTATCGTCGTCGGATAAAGTCTGTTCGTTAATATCAAGCTCGAACTCTTGTCTCGGAATGTTTTGCAACAAAATCTCCCTCTCGGTGGGCCTATCACGAAGGGTAGAACTGGTAGAATGATGCCGGTAACAGTACTCGACCACCACCCAATCGTGAGTGTAGCACTCGATGCAGTCTTTGACATGCGGATCGAGTTCGGAGCTGTGGTGCACGAAAATATTACCAGGTTAAAAATAGAACACGCAGTGAGATTGTTTAGAGAATACGGAAATACCTACATAGGTTCTTTAGGTAAAATTGGCCTCTTGGTTCGTAGTTTACGCGGTTCGATGAATACTTGAACATCATTAGGCGGGAAATCGATAATCGATCGAAGAGGGTGTCGATCGATGAGCATTTGATGTTGTTGAATGAAATCTTCATAGTCTAATGGGTCCACAATATCACAAGGCTGTAAGAAGAAATTACGAATGGAATGAATAACGACGAACTTTTCGGAAATGGTTTTCGTATTCGATGGGAATATTTCTCACAGAAATCGAAGCAACCGGCGCCCTTGCTTCGTTCTTATATCCTACCCCTTTAACATTTGTAGTATACGATATTTGCTTTCTAACATCAGCAGCTTGTTGTCTGAAATAAAAACAAATTGTTTTGAACAATCTGCTGGTTAATTTACAGGTGAATATGCATAGGTACAATTGGGAACATCAACAATATTCGAGTGCCAATTGCTGACAATGGAAATAAGATTGATATTAAGTAAACAAGCAATAAAAATAAATCGTCGGTATTTTACAATACGAGAAAAAGTAGCTCGCTTTCGACAACCTATTGTTTACAGATACGAATGTGAGGTTTTGCTAATGAAACAATACGTTACGCCGATAATTACATCGTTTTGAAGCAATACATCTGACGAAATTAAAAATGCAAATCAATCCGTACTATTTCGTATCACTTACGTCGAAAGTTTATGGGCAAAAGCTCGTTGAACAGAAACCATGGTTTCTTCGGTTTTCGTGTATTTTTCTTCTCAAACGATGATTGTCGAATTATATCATTTTTCGTCTGGAAACTCGCCGAACTTTTACCGCACTGATAGTTTGAAAGCGATAGTTAAACACGGCGACAATATTTTACACATGAGCTTCGAAAGTTTCATGCGGTAATGGGTACCGACTCCATCAATTTTTATCGATTATTTGAAATTCATACTCGTCGCAAAACTTATAGAAAAATACGCAAACGCACAACGATATTCTTTCCGCATGGTTTTATTCACAATACACTACAGCTGCACCACACACCTTGAAGCTCGAGCGCGTCAAAGCTTTTTCCTTCCATAAACTCGACCATAAACAATAATACCAAGGTTATCGGGTGATAAGGAAGTTAAAATGGAAGAATTTCAGTTTGCGCAGGGTCATCCTTCAACGTTGCCAAATATAATTTCGGTCAAACGAATGATTTAAAAATTGGCAACAGCGGATAAATTTTTTTTATCAAAAATAAAATTTCGCGATAATTTTTGATTCACCGGTTTCATTCAAGATTTCTAAATTATTTCATCATACTACTGTTGTAAGAATTTAAAAATAATCTATTCTTTTTCGAGTAATATTAATGCTACAGCTACGTCAGTCAGTGTCAAGTTTGGGTTAAATAAATGCTATGGGAGATGCATACGATCAGTTGGATGAAATGATAAAGAAGACTGGATGTATGGAAATACACGAAAAAGTTCAAGTTAGTACGTATTTTTAATCATATTACACTCACCATTTCAATCATATTTTACATCTTTCATTTCTTCTGCTCACAGCTGTGTGCTGCTGAAAATCAAGACTGGAGAAAGTGTCAAAAAGAAGTTCAAGAGTTCAAGAGTTGCATGGCAGAATACCAGAAACGTAAAAAGACGACTACAAATACGAATACAAAATCATGAACTCTCGCGACATTGTTTCCGGCACAACTGGATTAGTTGTAGGAGGCATTCTTACGTGGTTACTCAAGAACAAACTCAAAAGAGTCATTTCAATAGCTCGTTATGCTACGAAAAGTTCAGCGTTAGAGCCTATAAAAATGGTACTAGTTGTAAGACCAGATGTTCGCATGTCTTCGGGTAAATTAGCAGCTCAATGTGCTCATGCCGCTGTTTCTTCGTATGCTGCTGCTAAAGAATACGATCCTCAATTGGTTGCTATGTGGGAAAGCACTGGACAAGCTAAAATAGTCGTTAGTGGAGATAAAACTGGTGAAATGGAGTTATATTCGTTGGCCGAGAAAGCAAAGCAATTTAATATTGTTACTGCCATTATACGTGATGCTGGACGGACTCAATTAGCTGCAGGAACTCCTACGGTACTTGGAATGGGACCTGCGAAAGCGAAAGACTTGGATAACGTGTCTGGTCATTTACGACTTTATTGATTCAATTTTAGATACCTTGTAGTAATCTTTCGATTTGATTATATTGTTTTCGTTACCGTTTCTATTTCTTTTCAATGAATCGAAAAAAAACCAGTTCATTCGGTCACAATAATTTAATAAATAAATAAATTAACAAATAAATACAAAGTCGAGCGCATATACAGAAAAAATAAATTCAGTCTCAAAATTATAACGATTTGGATTTTTTCCTATTCAGATTTTCGTATTTACTTATGGCATTATGAACAAAACTACCTAAATACGACATTTTTTCTGGCGTTATGAAAGCTCTGACAGATTCTTCAAGACCTCTTTTTTGCCATCCTAGACTATTGAAATAACTTATAGAACATAATTCGGAATACGAACAAAATGCAGTAGCAATACTGGAAGTGATTAATAAAACTAAAACGGCAGTAACGGCGACAGCTCCGGCTTTCAGAATGAATTTGAACAAAGCTTTGGCAGTTTTTGGGATCAGCGTTTTGATGTATTCTAAAATTCCTTTATCTACTCCGATATTTTCCAAGTATGCTTCAGCTTTATCAATGGTTCTTTCGGGGATCAAAACTCCACTGTAGCCATTTTCGTATCTTATACTTTTCAAGTTTTCTAATGATGGAAATTGAGGTTTATCATCGGAAGCTGCAGTATTCGATGACAAGTCTGATACGGTGAACGAATCGTCAGCATTGATTAGGCCGCATAGGAACACCAAGCAGAGAATCCAAGTGAAATTACGAAAGCTAAAAAAACACGATAAATCAGTATAGGTATTGAGAGGTAAACTTTTTTCTCCCAAGTTTGAAAATCAGTAATCTTTCAAATTTTGAATGTTTTTCAAAGTGATTATGAGTAAAGTATTTCAAATTTACCTATTTAAAGAGATGTGTACCCAAATCATTATTTTTAAAAATTTAGATCAATTCAACTTGATAGGCATGCGAACATTTTTTCAAAAAACATGAATTGAACAGCATCAAAGTAAAAATACGAGTGAATTTATATCTCTGCTATCGAACTATAAATGAAAAATTCGCTTTGATTTCAATTTTGAAATTTACAAATATTAAAATCGATTAATCTACTACCTACTTTCTGTTCACAAAAATATAAAATTTATAATGATTTTTAAAAAAATTTAAATTATATTTCGAAGAGAAAAAAATGCTATTTTCAATTATCAATCTCTTGAAAATCCAGATTAATTAAATTTAAAATCAATTCCAATTTGAACGATAAAAAATCTCCAAAAATATATCATAAGATTTACATACCTAGAATCCATTTTTGAGTTTTATAAAAATTACTCCACCACCGAGTACTTGCAAGCGTCAAAACCGATCAATCCGCAAACTTGTTGACTCCGCCGCGTCAAATCACAATAATGATCGAAGGAACTACTCCAGTTAGCTTATAAATGCAAAAATATCCTGCTCGTCCTTCTAATTTACCACTTTCTTTTCCGAATTCGATAATTTCATTCAATAGGGTAGGAGGTAAAAGGATGGGTAGACACTTTACGGTAAATCAGCAAATATTTTAAACAAGGGTCATTAACGTTGACTTCACATAATACTCCACATCCGTTATATTAACTCGATTAGCGTTTAATTACCGACGATAGTTTCCTTTAAAGTCTGTTTACCTAGTTCCGGAATATTTGAAATTATTGGCAAAATTCATCGACGTAGAAAAAGTCGTACACACGGATGTTTGGGTTGCAATGCTTAATTTATTGTTTAAATTACAATTTATAAGATCAAAAATTGGAAGTATATTCGACAATAAGAGTGTTGGAACAATTAAATAACAACGATAGATTACACATAATAGATGAATCATTACGATCTACATGATTTATGAAAAATAGCATTTAGCGATATCAATTTTTTTTTCTTCTATAATTATGCGTGTCTTGTACTAGGAATTTTTTTTTCTTCAATGGCAGTATTACGTTTTTAAAGCTTGCTATAAACCGATTGAAGGACTTTTAAATTTTTTATATTTTTTTTCCTTTTCTTTTCTTTTCTTTTTCAATCATTAACGTTACACATATGATACTTTTCCAAAGGCGGGACCTCATTTTCAATTTGAGCGTTTATCTTCGTTTCTTTTTGGCTCGACGATTCTTTCTTGAAGCTTGTTTTTCTTGAGCTTCTTCGACGTTTTCGGAATCACTCAATTCCGCTGAAATAAAAAAAGGTTATTTTGAATTAAAATCCAATGTACATATACCTATGGGCTGAAAGTAGGCATTTTAAATATTTCCTCATAAATATACCAGTTATCCCGTTAATTATTCGACATAATACGTCGAGTGATGAGCAGTTAAATATACTCAAACTGCGCACACGTAAATTTATCCAACGTTATATTACAGTTTTGTTAACATTTAAGATAAGCCTAATAGTTAACGAACTCCTTAGAGTGAAATATCTAGATTGACAAAAAAAATTTTAATGTAGGTAGACGAAAAAATCAAAAGCGATCTACGGTGAATTTCATTTTTCAAAATTTAGCTCATAAAAAATATAAAAATTTGATTTAATCAAATAAGAATTCTGGAATTTGATTTGTACCTAATTTTTCACACCCTCAATTCGTATGGAGACAGTTTCAAATTTCTGAACATTTTTTCAAAAATATCCCCAATGAGAATGAGCATTCAAAAACCAGGAATAATATTGTTCTTGAGCAATCTTCAATTAATTCCGACAAAACCAAGCACAGATTTTCAAGATCCGTTTCTATTTCAAAGTTTCGAATTTTCGAAAATGCGCCAGAAATGTCAGTATTTACAAGAAAACATCTCGGTCACTCGGTCATCGATTTTGCTTATTTTTCATATGAAAATGGAACATAAAATGGAGGACAGCTCACGAAAATCCCAACTTGATAATCGAAGAATAGTTGATTCTACAGAATTTTGAATTTTCCAAAATGGTTCAAAAATTGAATAAATAGACGAAGAAATAAAATGCAGTTACTTATTCCTCAGAAAATTGTCGTTCACACTTCGAAGCCCAATTTTGATACAAATGGGAAAATTAATATCTATGTACCTGAAAATGGGATATTCCCTGTATTTGGATTATAATTCAACTGTCATCGTACTTTGAGACCCACTTGTTCTCAATTTGGATTTTTCGGAATTCAGACCTCAAAAATATCTACCCTGTTTTAAGTCACATCAAAAAAGGGCCTCAAAACCCAATGATAATTAATATGACCAAAAAGTGAAATTTCCTAAGTTATAAGTGCCCATTCTCACTTTCTTGATACTTGGTTGTATGTTTCTTAATTTTTTTTTTATTTTCGTGAAATTTGACCCAGACTAACAATTTTCAAATTCATATCGAAATTGGGTTAAAAAACGACTTTTAACCCCGTGAGTGAGAAGTGAGCGCAATCCCAGTGGGAAAATTAATGATACTTTCAGTCTTCACTTGATTAGTAGTGGACTATCTGAGAATTTCTTTAAATACTTACAATTACTACACATATTTCACCGGGATTAGTAATAGATAATTCAAACTTTAAAAAAAAAAACTAAAAAAATCATCTAATAATTCCATGCATTAGAAAAAATCAGTAATACATTTTTAGTTTTTTTTTCTGAAAAATTTCAAGAGAAATTTCTTCCACCTCCCCACAAAAAAAGGACTTTTCAAATCAGGTTTCTTGAATGAAAAAATAGATACCTATTTATTGCTTCTAGAAATATTCAATAATATTTAAATATTATCCCAAACATGCAAATTTCAAATTAGTTTTGGAATATTTTAGTACTTCCAATTTAAAAATAATGTTAGTGTAAATAACCAACATGAAATTCCGAATCAGGTCTCAAATACATATAAGAATCCCATAACATAGATTTACACGTACTCCAGTTAGTGTTTTAGAAATTTTGCACCCATGTCTAAAAATCTAAAAAAATCCTACCCACCAAAATGTCCCTTATTCTGCAGATATAACTATCACAAAACGCAGAGCCTCATTTCATACCAGATTTCAAAGCCGCGCTGATCGGCGACTCAAGCATAGCGTCGGCGATATCTTCTTGAATCTTTAGCTCTTCGGTGCCAAGAGATGAATCAGAATCTCCTCCATATGTTTCTAATAGCTTAGGTGACTGTTCAAGGCTACCTGTTGAACATAAAAAAGTTTCAAAAAATTAATATACGACGAGCCGGAGACTTTTTTCTTTAGAAAAAAAAAACTAACTGCTTGAACCGCTTTCTATGTACAAAGGAACGAGAGGGATTGCTTGATTCTTGGAATAATTGGCCGGCATATTCACTGGATTCGATTTAGCCGTGTAGGCGACGTTATTTTCAGATGTTTCCAAATCACCAGATCCATTTCTGCGCAATAATTCAAAAAATACGTGTAAAAAACTCGTTTTCCCAATATTAATTCTACTAATGATTTGAGAATCGTCTGAACTCACTTCAAGATTGGTTTAAAAGTAAACTGAGGTCCCATCCAGATACGTCTGTGCGGTCCAATATGGGTAACGATTTCAACCTAGGGTAATATCTCCAAATTAATTAACGTCTTTCGAAAATTTTACCACGATAATTAACAAAGTTATCAGAAAAGTTTATTAACCTGCGATAACCATTTATCGTCGTCGTCGATTGTAAATGATTTTTCGTCCGCAGCATAATTAGATATCTCTTGTTTCATACTCGCGTAAGTTGATAATAAAGGGTTACCGCAGCTTAACGGAGGCTCTATGGGTGCCAAACTCGTAGATAAAGGAGGCGTTTGCAATAAATACCACTGAACTTTAGCCTCGACCTTCAATTCTATAGGGCTTTCGTCACATAATTTATCTTTGGGAATTCCTGAAAATACGTATAATCCTCTTTAATGTTGTCGAAATTCATTCAAAAGCAAACAAGAGCCTAGGTACCTGAAGCGGGCAGTGGTTCTAAATCATACTGCGTTAAGATGCCCTGACTAGACATTATGAACAGCGAATCAGCTGCATTTTTTGATTTCCTATACGAAGCACCAATCTGTCCAGTTAATAAACCATCCAATAGTCGCGGAGGTGCGAACGAGGCGACTACTTTTAACGAAGGTAAACATTCTTCTTGATTTTGCGGCGACGAGTGTCTGGTTTGCGGGAGTAACGTCGACTGGCTTCGTATCTGGGCCAACGCTGTTACAACGGTAGGGTGAGGGAAGGGCGGTAAACACGGATTAGGGAACGACATCGATGTAGGGGATGAAGACAATGGTAGCACTTCGTGTGGTACAGGGCTATTCCGGCCATCTGTTATGATTCCAGCGCTGCGATGAAATCTGTTCAACATCAATGCGAATATAAATTTAACAATCCGCAATGCTGATGGTTTGAAGGAGTAAAAATATATTGTCATTTTGTCACCTTGATAGTTTATTGACAACATGAGGTGTGGAATGAGTACGTAATCCGATCGGGCCTCCGTAAGGAGTAACCGGGAAAACGTGAGTTGTGCCTCGTAACGAACTAACCGCCACCCAGCGTGAATCAACCGAGAATGTCATGTCTTGAACTCGAGCTGACGTATCACCTCTGCGTAGGAGAAAACGAAAAATTATTATAATAAGCATTTTTTTAAATGAAGAAGGAGGTTAGAAAAGTTAAATAAATAAAGCTCACCGATATAATACGTATAGATGATGCACCGACGTATACGATGAGCCGAGTAGATGCGGTTGAATTCTGAACACGTGAAAACGGTGGCCTTTTTTGTCGGCAGTCAACAGAAGTACTCCGGAAGGATCGAAACAAAGGGATACAATCGGCTCTGGATGGGCTACGAAGTGAGCTATTATACCTTCTTTCCTTTCTGATTCGTCATCGGATAATTTAGCCTGAAAATAGATAGATTTGAACGATTTATTATTCGATGGCAATGGCATCTATGATTTATTTTACCTACAAAGATAACGATCAATACTAATAATTAGAAAATGTAGAGTTATCGAACTGAAAGCTCGCTCCAGAATAGGTTGAAATGGTGAAATTCGGATTGGAGGGATTAATATTAGATTCAAATCCAATTTTAATTATTTTTACAGAGCAATACATAGAAATATTTTTAAATGGAAGATCCATCTCGTATCAACTGATTCTATTTTCAGGTCATCTGTATTTCAAAATACAATAAAATGATACCACATTCGTCTATTTTACTAATAATATTGAATGCATATTCAGCATATTCTTTAGGTGAGTACTTGACCAGAAATTTTTGTTGCGAAAAATTCTAAAAAGTTGTATGTTATTTCCCAAATATTTCCAATAGTCTTTGCAGATGGAGGATGGAGTTTTTTTTACGATGGCAAATTATTTTCTAACAACATAAGATGGTAAAACTGCTGCTTTTCCTTTTTCTAATTTACCTGAATATCAACAATGGT
The DNA here is from genome assembly GCF_950023065.1 of Planococcus citri. Lineage (NCBI taxonomy): Eukaryota > Metazoa > Arthropoda > Insecta > Hemiptera > Pseudococcidae > Planococcus > Planococcus citri. Next base: position 39,677,493 of record NC_088678.1, read on the forward strand.
AACAATGCCAGGTTGGGTATATTCAGCCGAACTAGAACTGCCGATACTGTTACTGGAATCACTTCTGTGGAATCCTGCAGCCATATGCATATATGAATTGACAGGAGACGTAGATAAAGTACCAGACAGACTACTGGCGACAGATCCGCTTAAATCTTTCAAACCCTGGCTAAGGGTTTTTGCAGCATTCAAAACAGTGGCTGTATACGACGGGGCACTTTCCGATTCGCATCCGCCGGACGACTTTATCCATGATATTAGTCTCTGCTCTGAGTACGCTAGCCATCTACGAAACGTATTATTTTAGAATCTATGTAACAAACAATACGCTTATACAAAACATTAAAAACTTACCTAGGCCCGAGAGCGATAGGGTTCAAATTATACCCAGGAGTAGCATAGCAAGTGGTAATGGTATGAGAATTTTCTATCGTTAATGCATTAAATATGGCGATCTTTTCGATAAATGAGACAATGATGGAGATCCTATTAACCGTTACATCCAATATAGGGCTTTTAAATTTAATGCTTTTTACCTGAAAGTACAAAAATACGTGAAAAAATTTATACGATCGGATTCGTTCGTTTGTTTACGTTTTCTACTCACAACATCGCCTCCTCTAAGCGACAAAAAATTAATAGTACAGAATTGCTGTACGGTTGGTGAAACACTTTCACAAACTGCTGCCAAAGGTCTTCGATGAGCAAACGGGTCTTGTTTGGTTTGATCAGTCGCAGGAGATGGAATTAATTTTACAAATCTTGTTGTTCCATGAAACCAAGATAGTAATTCAGTTGCTTCGCCGTTTGCCGTTATACTCCAAATCTGTATTATGAGTTAAATAGTAAATTAGGAACACGACAATTGGGAGTTTTACATCTGTTATCATGATAAGTACTCACTTGACAACCGAAACTATACCCGAGAACGAGTAAAATAGGTAATCCAGCTGATACAGGTTCGATAGCTTCGGAATGGAAAATCGGATCATTTACGTCACAATATTCGAACCTTGCCCATAGTATTTTTTCTTTACTCTCCGACGGTGGCGAGCATCCGTACGCCTAATAAAGCATAAACGAATGTAGATGACGTAAATTATCATTATAACAGCTGACTGAATCTTACTTGAGGTACGACATCTTGAATGAAACCAGTGAAGCTATCGATTAATGATTTATCTTCAACAATTTGAGGCAGAATAACTTTTCCAACACATTTTTCGTAAGACTTTTTTCGTAGAGATTCAGCAGACATTACTTAAAATGGGTGGAGAGTGTTATCTATAACAAACACAGCTCACATTAACGATTCAGCCAAACACAAATAAGTAATTTACGATTAAAAACACTGATTGATGTCCATTGATAGTGGTATGATCCTACGTATAAATTTTTTATAGATAACGTTAGTTGTGTAATCACGACACTCGATACGACAGCAAAATTTACCTCTTTATCGTCAGAACATTTGACAGAGTAGATTTCTAACTATACAAAACGAATGAGTCAACGATTAACAATTATCAAAATTAACGTAATTCTTCGTTTTCGTCACAAATGGTTGAAATTTTTCATTATCACTACGTACTTCTCCAGTGTTTCATAATCGTCGAGTCACAAACACAAAACACAAACAATGTTTACGCAGACTTTAACAAAACCTCAACAGTGTAATTTAGCATAATATATCCAATGTATACAGCTAAGATGATGCTACTAACTCGATAAATGAACCAATACAAAAGAAATTTCTGATTGATGAATGATTTAACAGTAAATTAAGCACTAATAACTAAACACACATCACTGATGGTCCAGTTTTATGTAAAAAAAAGCAACGTATTTTCTACTTTGAAATATTGAACTTACTTTTTTCAAACAGATATCAGTAAGACAAACAAAGCAACTGATGGAAACATAAAAGAACACTGATAAACATATGAAACATGTAGCAAGCAAGTTGAAACGTCATTTTCGAAAGGGAAAGTGTATAGACTGTGGAAAGTGCGTAGAATCAGGGGCAAATTGCACTATGACGATTATTCGATATTTTTTAGCATCGAAATGCATAAAAAAAGAAGCATTTCAACTACTTAATTATTTATTCAAGTACTTATAGTTGATGATTACGAGCTTGTTCTGAGAAATCAAATGTTTATGCGCAATAAATCGCTAAAATTCGAATGGCGTAATCTGAATGTAGGAATGGTTGATGAATGATGAATCACTTCGTTCGCTACTTGTTTGATTCTCTCTGTAGTCTGTACACAGAAGGAAAGATTCGTGTTTCAAAGTCGTCATAAAAATTTTCCACAAAAATGTCATGTATAATAATCCGCTGGCATTGGTGGAAAAGCTCGCTCAATTTTTAGCCATAGGATGTTCAAATGACCTTTAAGGTATTCGCAGCCTATCAAGCAGCTGGTAACAATCACAATTTAATTGCAATTCGTTGTATTGTTCTGTTACGCCAATTACGATAGTAGGTAGGTATCTGATATATTCATATTCGAGCACCTATCGATGTTGATCGATCAATAATTTTTCTGATTCTCATTGTCCTTCGAAAATTCTTCAAATTATTAACAAGGTACAACGTTGTTCAAAAATGCTAACAGGATTTTATTACTTCAGTTATTACGATTACGTAGAAATAATGGAATAAAAAAATTAAATAAAAATTCTGCATAAAACATATTACTTATCTAAATAAATAATCAGGGTAAAATACCTAACATAAGCGAATCTATCGCATTATCAGCTCACGTTTGAAAAACGCATTAAAGTATATCACACGTGTACTAGAAGGTAATACATAAATGCATATTAAGAATGAAACTATATTACGTAAAATCATGCGCAATATAAATTGCGCAAATTTATATCATGACGAAGTACTCTGCTTGGATTTAGTTTTGGATGAACTTTCAGCAGATCCTTGCGAAGTTTGCCTATTGACAGGTTTAAAGTTTTCGAGCGCAGGATAGCCTAAACGATCAATGACAATGTTATTAAGTTTAGTTTCAGATCTGTCACCATTATTCGATTTAGGTGGTGGCAATGCAGTCGACTCAGGTTGCTTTTTCTCAAATAAACCCAATTTTTTCAACAAAGAGGCTTCTTCTTCTTTCAGTCGTTTAAGATCTTTACTAACTTGCTCGAAAGATTCAGATATATTTTCACTGCTTTCTAAAGTTTGTAACTGAAAAGGAAAATAAACACGGTTGTCATTAGTGAGAAAAAAACGAGGCGATAAGGCAAAGGACATAGGAAACTTTTTTAGACTGCATACCTGTTCTTCCAAATCTTTCGATTCTCTAACATAATTTCCAGTTTCTCCAACCATAGTAAGGATATCTGAGACGTCTTTGTGCAAAAGTAACAGCAATTTATGAGTTTCAAGAGAAAGCTCATCGTTTCTTGAGTTCTGAAAAAAATACGCCAAAAATTAGCGGTTGGTTTCAGAAATTTGGATAAAGTTAAGCATTGAACGTGGAAAGGAATAAGACTCACAGATACAACCATTTGTTCAGCGACAGCGAACGATCTGTCGATTTTTCCAGATAACGTGTTTATTTCTTTTTGAACGTATCTCATATCGACCAGGATTTTATCGATTTCCTTTCCTTGTTTTTTGATATTTTTAATTATTTCAAAAATTCTTTGAATATATTCGTTCCTGAAGAAAAAAAAACAATCGAATTAATACATATCTCTTTTATGGGAGAATTAATAGTGTTTTCCCAAAAATACCTACCTTTGAACACCTTTCAATGCATCACTTTCCGCTAACTTTTGCTGCAGGATTTTCTTCTTTTCTATTTGTTCAGCGACGTTGAGAAGTTCTTTTCTAAGCTCCAAAATATTTTCGATAAGCTCATTTTTTTCACTCTGAAATGTAATTGAAATGAGCGGAAAGTTATGGAATGACCGAAAAAATGTTTCGTTTTACTCACTGTTTTTGTATTTAGTATTCCTTCCAATTCAGTCTTTCTCTTGAGCAATACTTCTTTACCTTGCTGCCACTGAGCTTCGTGTTTTTCAATTTTATTTCTAACTTTCTCATTGGCAGCTAGTAATTTTGGAATGTTGTTTTCAGAATCTGGAAGCAGCTGTAATGACTGTTCCAAAGTCGATTCTGCGGCAGTTTTTTCTTCCAATTTTTTCTTAAGATCAGTATTAGATTTTGAAATCTGAAAACACGTAGAATACGAACTATAAAGGAATATTCGGTTCTCATTAATAAATTACGAAAGTAAACTCACATCGTTGAATTTCAATTTCAACGTTGCCAATTCATCTTGCATATTTTTTATTTCTTCTTCTAGAGATGCGAGTTCAGCTTCTTTATCCGTTTCTGAAGATGATCTCTCGCTTCCTGTGGTCTGAAAAAAATTAACAATAATAAAGGAATGTCCAAAATTTTAAAAATTAACTCATAAGAAATGGATACGAACCTTTGAGAGAACATTATTAGCACCTTCATTGGCTTGAAAACCTGGTAACTGAAAAAACAAATGAGTATATAATAAATTGATGGCGAACAAAACATTTGTAATTTGAAAAACTACGGAATAAAATTTTAAAAATATTACCTCAACTTCTGACGCGCTTGAAGTATCAAGCCGACAGTTATCTGCAGACCCTCTTGAAAGAACAGAATTGAAAAAGCTTTCTTCGAGAGGTTTCAAATTAAAACTAAAACATTTGGGTTTTTTTGGATTCAGTATACCACTCGAATTTAAAGATATCAGTGATGGCAAGAAAGACTCGTAATTATTAACTTGTTCGTCAACAAAAGGTAATTTTTTAACGACAAAATCTCGCCACTCTGAAATAAAACGAAAACATGATAAATTCATTATAAGAATTCGAAATAACCTATTCAAAAAATATCATCATTTTTACCAAGAGGCTGGCAATCAATTTTTTGATTTGGTAGTAATGCACCAGTTTCCAACGCTGTCGATATAAATGGTGTTAAGCACATTCCGTTATGATCTTTTGATTTAGAGCTTAATATTTTTTTGAGTTCTTCAGCAGTTTTTTGTCTTATGCTAGAGGTATTCTTATCTGCAAGCAATTGAAAAATATTAGGTGTGTTTTTCACACTTCTTCAAAATATATTAACCGGAGTTACCGTCAGTTTTTTCAATTTCTTCAAAAGCCAACTGCCTGGGTAAATGTTGTACCAAGAAAATTATTACATTTCGAACATCGGTCACATTAGTATATAAAAAGGTGTGATACCCTACATCGCCCTTGTACCCGAGTTCCTAGTCAAACACATATAAAATTAATCAAACACATTTTAAGGATATGTTTCTAACAAAAAAATAATTACTAACATTACAAATGGTAGCTAATTGATTGCACATGTTGAATTTAATGGACATAGAAGGAGGCAAAACCCTGGGAAAGTTCAAATCCGGTTTGATGGTGTTGATACAACAGATAGCCATCTCGACCAGGTCCTCGAAAGGGCAAAGTTTCAAACTATAGATGTCATCCTTCGCTTCACTGTGAAATCATACATTTCTCGTCAGATATGCGTTATTTCAGTAAATATCAGAGAAATAATTAATCAACTTACTATCCGATTTCTTTCAGAGATGATAAGACAATTTGATCGACGTCGTCCATTTCGAAGGGAGTATTCAACAAGTATTTCAACACGTCAAGTTCAACTTTTTGCCAGCAACTGTGAGCGCAAAGAGATTTTTACATATTTGCCGGTTAATTTTATTTCCATCTCGTTAAGTTAAATATTTGCTTAATTTTATGAAACAGAACAGAGAACAGATGGGAAAAATTATCCTTATCAGTGAAAATAATTATCAATAACGGTATTTGGTCTTATCGACAAGATGACTTGGGATTCTACGCTTTACGGTGAAAAAAGTGAAATGAAAAAACAAAATCATTTTTTGGAAAATTATCGGATAGTTTGTAAAATTTATAGCTAAAATCAAGAATACCAAGAAGTAAAAGTATAATTTTGTATCTAGTACATTAATACGATCTTTATTAGTTAATTTTTTTTGCAAATTTTGAATTAAATTAAAAAAATTAAATTCATTTCCATAGGATCACGAAAACTGCCCCTCTACGTGTTTTTTCCATAAAATCACATCTGGCAACACTGCAATTTCAAAACACAGTGTTTTTTGTGTTTTTTTTTTTAGTGCTAAAAGTTTTGCTTCAGATGAGCTTTGGCTTACTCTTTGTTTTGTAACAGTTTTGAATTAACGTGCGGAAGATAGTGATTAGAATTATCTCTTGAAATTTTTTATTAACGTAGTTATATAAAAACATCATCTTTGTGATAAATTGATTTAGTTCACGGTTATCTGTCGCGTGCTTCGTTCCAGTATTACCTACGTAGTTTAAAAATGAGTACTTTTCGATCAGTTCGACGTTAACATTTTTGTATAATATTTTACCTTATTTTACTACAAAAGCTGAAATGCCACACGCGAAACCTGATATCCCTTTGGGGATACGCTGTATTCAAAAACTAGTTCCCAATGTTGTGATTACCAGTAGTAAAAATGTTGGGTAAGTTTTCTTTCAACTTGCGAATTTCGTTATCAGATTTCAGTAACTTACCTTGTACTTGTACTTACCTTACCTACCTAAGTATTTTTACGTCGATAATTTTCAAGTACTTTGAAAATTTGACCAATTTCCCTGTTAGAATATCCTCGTATGATAGCATAATTATTCTATTTATAAATATAGTCACGAGAATGTTAAGTCCAATGCATTTCACTTCAATACCGAACTCAGGAAGTAATTCCTTGAACACGTGCGATAATCGTGTTGTGAAACACGATCATATCAAACGTATTATAATAATATGAAGGGCATTAAGATGATGTCAACGTTTTGTTTTCATATGCACTCTATGAATTATTCTCAAATTACACAGTGTAATTTATTTAATGAAATATGATACCGGTTCAGTTTCATCTCAACGTGTTTTTTAGTCGCGTGTTACGATTTCCTCTGCAAAAAAGCAAACATAGGTATTACATTTTGTACGTCCATTGCTCAGATGAGCAAACATTAAACATTCATTAGCATTTTGTTACATTTTCAATTCAGTAACGATGATTTGTATTCCAATTGCGATAAAACGAGGTAAAAATGTAGCAAGGCTCGACCTTTGTACTATAGTTTTTTCGACGATATCAAGAATTTTCCATTGACATTTTTATCTCGAAATCGTACAATGTCGATAATTTTTGCTGATTTGAAGTAGGTTTCTTTGAATTGGCATCGGATTCAGGCAATGACCCCTTTATTACGTAAATGCTGAACACCTGAAAAATTCTGCTGACTTGGACTGTTCATTGTACCTATAATGTTTCATCAATTGTTTGCTTGTTTTTCAATGACGTAAATAATAAACACCTAATCAACATGCAATTCCATTCGATCGTTTAGCTGTTGTTTATCTCATTGTTTTCCTTTACACCTTGGAAAACAAACATACCTATACTTATTTGTAAATTGACTGGAATATTCAGAGATATAGACGCCATGGAGTTTCCACAAGTATTAGAATATAAAAGTAATTCCTGTGGAAATCGAGAAAAAAAACTACTACAACTCCAAGGGACCGAATTGATAGAAAGATTCAATCAAAAAATATATCTCTCGAGACGCATCTTTGGAACTTTTCATTCATTAACGCATAAACATCGTAAAACTGATTCAGAAAATTTCGTTCATGGATATTATTAATTTTGGAAAATAGAAGCTCCCCGAATGACAGTTTTTAGGGGGGGGGGAGAGGAATAGGGAAAATCTCAGCTGAAAATGGTGAAAATTTCCAATGTCCAGTTTTATTTCAATAGTAGGTTGTACGTAGGTAGGTCCTTCAATGTAGAGCCCGGATTTTGCCAAGAAGGTAGCAAAATCAGAATTTTATAAGCATCGAAATTAAAATTTGGGGTAGTTTTCTGAAAATCCTTCAAAATATATTATCATTTTACAAAATTGAAGGCAAAATGACTGCTCGAGCGAAATTTTTTTGAAAAATTGGTTCAGAAAACGAAAAAACTTTTTCAATCTTCATCCGCAAATAGGACATTTGTACTGTACTTTTCCCAACTGCTGATTCAGTGGACGATCTCAATTGAAGATTTAGTGAAACATTTTGCTCTGATAGCGAGTTCTTTATCTTACATTACCAAATCAATTAGTCAAACTTTGTTTCCAAGAATCAGCGGGCGACGACTCGGTATTTGTAGTGAAACTGATAGGTACTTAGTACTTAGTACTTACTTACTGCGTACTTAGTAACGATTGCCTGTGGATAATATTGAACAATATTGCCGAAAAAGTACGACTGATTCAGTTTTCCCAACATGTTCTTTATTTTACATTACAAAGTGAAAGTTTCATTCGATTAATTTTTATGCATTGCTCAAAAAATACAACTGGTTCAATTTTCCCAAATTCTTCTAAAAATGGAAAATTTTCCGAACTCATGCCTAAAAAAACTGACCAGGAGGGGACAGCTCCCCTCCTTCCGCCCCATCGGCAAGTCCCTGTTTGGAAAAATATCACCGAAGCGTATCCAAAACCTTTTTATTTAAGTACCCGAGTACTTTTTTATCTAAATCTACGTTGCATGCAGCTCGTAATAAAAATTTCTAAACGTATCAAATACCATGAAAATTTTCAAATTTATTACTAGAATCGATTTGAATTTCAATCAATCTTTATGACAGGTTAAAAGTGAGCAAGAATTTTCATTCTCTTTTTCCATTTCCATTGCGCAATCGAATCCACCAGCGTTATATTTTCTCGTCTTTGCCTTAATTTGTTTTATTATACGTGTATCATATCAGTATGCCAGTAAAAAGGATTAATTTACTTTTAATGAACCCATATCAACGTCGCTGATGGATACCTAATTGTTTTCTCGCCGGTTTCAAAATAGTACATAGTTTAAATTTTATGCACAGGTCATACTCTCGACGATACCTAATTGATAAATTGAAAATTCGAATTGAAAATTACACGTTCTGCGGATCAATTCGCTTAAAATAGATGACACTATATTCGGACCCTTTTATCAATTGCTGTTTCTTCATCGTCGTGGGTAATTGGACATTCGCTGAGATTCGTTTCCGTTGAAAAATTTTCTTTTTTAAATTTCGACAAGATGTGAATTTTTGGATGATCTTTCGAGTTTATCGTGGTTGGGATTGCGAATAACGCTTAATGAATAGCTCAATTTGCAGCAGGATTTCTTGAGAAAATTCAAGGCGATGTTTTGAACGAAATAAAATGAGGAAACACGTGGATGAAATCGATATAACCTTTCCTATTCGATGGCGGAAAAAACAATTGAATTTGTTAAAGAAATTGATCTTAATAATGGCTTTGTAGAAAAGTATCGAACGTTGGCGAAAACCCCTCTGATAAAATAACCAAATGGTCGGAATGGTCCAACTCTGGCGGAATTTTCATTTTGGAAATGAGTTTGGCACGTAGAGAAACTCATTGTGATGAAACTTCGACTCGATTTTTGATCGTGAATAATAATATGTAGGTATATAAAAAAAGTATCTAAAAGTGAGACGTAGTCTTTAGTACCAATTGTGGATTTTTTCAATATAAAAAAAAATTGAGATGTACCCATCCAAGACAAATGCTTGTGGAAACATTTAAAAATTTGTGAAAATTTTCTAACCTGAAGAAAAGACCAAAGAAAAAGAAAAGGCACTTTGTGGTAAAAAAAAGTTGAGAAAAACAAAAACCTTCAATTTTGAATTTTGCGCAGAATGTTCAGTTTTTGGCAAAATTGATTTTTTTTACAACGAAAAAATTGAAATAGGTAAATCTTTTGCTCAGAATAATTCAATAACAAATTTTCCTTCAAAAAAAATTGTAACTTCTTCTATCGTGAAGAAATCGTATAGCTCCATTTATTCCAATTTTTTCGTGGAATCCTTCATTTTTCCCAAAAATTGTTTTTTTTATGTCAAAAAATTCGTCATTCTTTCAACAATTTCTTTCTCAAAAAAAAAAAAAAAAAAATCGAAAATTGAAGGGTTTTATGAGGGGGGGGGGGATAGAGAAAAGAAAAAAATGTCATCAGTAAAGTATGATGTGAGTTCTTCAAGTTTTTTTCATTGGCCTACCTTTTGAGACATTTCGCACCAAAATACCTGTGGGTGATTGATTTTGAACTAGAATTGTAGAGGGGGACTTCTCAATTCAGACCATATAATTTTTATAAGGGTTTCATTGATCGAAATCATCTCTCTTATCGTTTACTTTAGTTGTTAATTAGTTACCTATTTTTGGGTCTACTTTAAACTAATTATATATCTCAATGAATTGTTTACAGATCTCGAGCATTAATATTATTTTTGACCTATATCATATACACAAGTTACCATGCGTCGCGGAAACCTTTGAGCGTCGTCAAAAGCCAACTTCACAGAAACTGTTCGGGTTTAAACCCGCCTGGGCCTATGCCGAATGACACAAACTGGTGCGACTGGGCGCCATTCAGTAAGTACATACAACATACTCAAGAGGCGTTTATGCCGAAAAAAATTTCATGTTCTAGAAATAATAAAGATCTCGGCTCCGATCCAATTTGGTCGTTGGTTGTCAACAAAGCCGAGATCATGAACCGAGATTAATTATGTAGATATGTGTAATTTTGTACTCATATGTTGTATTTTTCAGATGGCGAAGATTCGAATTCACTGTTTGGGCTGTTGGATTCGGCGTTCTTGTTTTCATACGCTTTCGCCATGTTTTTCAGGTCAGTTTTTTTTCTCCTTTCGAATAAGACGTTTAATGCTCAAAGATACGTGTATACCGTTATCATGTCCGTTGATTTTCGAGTATCCTAAAATATCGTGGGGTGTTTATGAATTGTATACGGGTCCCTAATTCTCAGAATATACCTCCGCAGCGAATTCTTCGAAGGATTTTTATCCGGTTCAATTGGCCGACAAAAAGGACAAGGGTGGTTGTGTTTTTCTAAAGAATAATGAAATTGGAAGCATTTATTAGGATGTTGTTGGGGGAAAGTCAAAGTGCATATTATAGTAATCTGTAGTCCGCATTTTATCTATGCACATCACATGGTATGCGATGTGTTTCTGAGTCATTTAGGTGTTCACAAACTGTTTTTTTTCTCTTTTTTTTCGTTATTATTTTTATCATTCTAGATCTACCCATTGTGTATGGTTTTAATGCGCTTGTTTGTGGCACACTTTTATCGATAAATCACCGCGATGTTAATATCGACTGATTATACTCCAAGGGTAACGTGTTAGAAAAATTCTGGTGCAAGGTAGATTTTTTCGTGCAGAAATAAACAGGAGTAGGTATTTTCACTCGATATTTTTTTCAACTTATCAGAGGAGATAATGAAAGGGAATTTTCCTACATTTTACAATTATTAGTTCGATCTACATGCTTAAATTTACGCGAGTTTATTATTTTCAATCTTTTTTTGTCTCAATTTATACCTATAAAAATTTATTTGCTGCCAGGCCGAACACGAGGTATTAATAATCGTGAAAAAATTCCTATTTTTTAATCCCCAGTCATAATCAACGAATAGAGGGAATTTTTATAGACGTTATTGATTAGCTATGAAAATTGTATAATATTGCATAAGTTGATAATGACTACCGGTCTGGTATGCACGTGGACCTTAATTGTTTGTAATGTATTGACCCTCTTTCTCCTCCCACCATCTCCAACCCTCCGTACGTTGCCAAGTCATCAGTCTTGAAAATGATAACGAACAATTAACGAGCTTGTATATTAGTATATAATACCTATGGTAGAAAAATTGAGAGGAATTCTAATAATTTTTTTCTAATCTGAGGAAATCGAAAGTCGTAAAATGTAAAAATGGAAGGCGAAGAGAGAAAGGGTTTGAAAGGAAAGTGAACTTTGAAATCAATTTGAAATGGTCATTTTCAAAGAAATATCAGCGTTCAGTTTTTCAGAATTTTAAAGAACACACTGAAAAGTTGAAAAAATTCCGTTTTCGCAATACTGAAAACAAAATGAAAACATGTATTTTTATATACCTCGAAAATTGTAATCCGGTTTGCACCAGTCACCATCAATTGATAAATTTTACAGGCATAGAAAATTATAAGTGAAAAAAAATCAGTGGTTTATTGCGATGCTACTTTTAGTTAATTTTTTAAGAAATCTCCCAAATGGGATCTTTCAGTTTTAGGATTTAAAAAATATAGTGATTATAAATGGTACTTGATACGAGGTATGGGAATAAAGTTCCAAGATTAGTACTCAGATTAGATTATAATATAAGTAGGTACGTGAAATTGATCTCAACTTGTCAGAAACAAGAGATATTTTTGAATTTTGTACGAGATTTTAAGTCAGTTGGTCGCGTTGTTTGCTGACTGAGATAGGAGAGTTTACTCAAAAAGCTGGAACGTCTAATGAGAGATGAGGTACATAGAAGACCTGTGAGACCAATTATGGGGTTGAAAAGAGATTTTTAAAAATATTAGAAGAAGCCAGAGAGTCCAAAACTTCACATGGAACCGATCATGAGAAATTGAGTGGTCGAAGGATGTCTCCCAGATGGGAAGACATCGAGAGATCGGTTATGTAGATGTTCAACTGTTCAAGTTCTCTGCCTTTGGAAACTTTATAAGCCACGCAACTCGAATTTTAAAATTATTAATAGGTATCTATTTTGATTATGTTCAAGGGCATTCGTGGAAGTGCCAAAAAATTTGATCAAAAAAATACCTAAGCCAATATTCGAATTCAGTGTCTTCTAATCTGTAATGATCAATATTTTATATGTAGAAAACGTTTATTCGGGTATTAAGCTGGATTGACAGCCACAATTGAAGCTAATTTAAAAACAATTTGCTTCAAGCTCTCCCGGAGTGTTGAGATGCCATTTGAAAATTAGGTACCTAGTTGAAAAAAACAGCCAGTATTCGAACTCAGCAATTTATAATTTTGTGAAAATCGATGCGATTACTCCTTATTTTGATAACTTCTCAATTTTTGTTTCTATACGTAAGGGATGAGGAATCAGGGTGTCTAACAGGTACTGCAGGTACTGCAAGTACTGTAAAAGTACTGCATTGAAATCCTCGGTACTGCAAGTACTGCAAAGTACTGCATTTTGCCTGAAAAGTACTGTATTTTTTCTCAGAATCATTGATTTAAAATTTTTTAAAAACCTCAAAATGAATTAATTGGTGAAAATTTAAAAAAAAAATGTTCATTTTGTACCTCAAAAGATGGCAACACTTGTTGAATTAATACTTGTAAAAATTTTATTAATTATCGACGAATTCCAACTGGTTCAGAAATATTTTTTTTTCTTTGGAGGGGGGGGGGGGGTCGGTGTAAGCTGGATAAAAAAAATAAGGTAATGCAAAAGGTACTGTAAAAGTACTGCATTTCTTCGGAGAAATTTTGTTAGACACCCTGGGAATGACGTGTTGAATCTGAAAAAGTTAGTGAATACTTATTCGAACTTGGATATTTTTAGTGGTGTTGATATACCTGATTTTTGATATAATATCGATATTTTCAAAAGAAATGTCGATATATCGTCGATTGTCGATATTTTAACATAGAATTACAAAAATATCAAAAATTCAGTGTAATCAGCAGGTATACAGTTTTTTTGGTAGAGATTCAAAATTTTCATTCAAAAATGGAATTTTTTACATTTAGAAGGCTTCGAAAGAGGGAGGAGCTAAATTATATTTTTGATTAGGTATTTACTAAATTTGAAGTAATTTTTTGTTCAAGTTAGGTACATATGTGTTTTTCACCAAAATTTTCTCAGTTTTTTCAATTTTTTATTTTTGAAAATGTAAGTTCGAAGATTTTCTAAGTACCTATTTCAAAATTTTCTATTTTGGAGTAGGGATGGTTCAAGTGATCTTTTGATGTCCTTGGTACGATTAAATCATCACGTTCAAACTATTAGAAAAGTTGAAAGTTATTTTTTATCAAGTTCAGGAGTTCTCAAAATAATAGTTCTTTCCCTAAAAAACATGAAAATTTTGTGATTATCTTCTGAATAACCAATAGTTTATAAATGTACTTTATTCGTGATAGTGAACGTCAAAGGGTCACCTCATTTTTTTTTCGAAACATGAAAAATTTAGAAAAAAAATTGAAAAACATCACTCTTCCTCTTAGTACGTATAATCTTTCAAAATTTGGCAGTTTGCAAGAAATTGCTTGTACGTGAAAATTACGAAGCTAGCTGAAGATTAAGATGAAAATTACGATAGTGTCGTGGCTTTACAACACGTTTATTCGAACCATTTTTTCGGATTTTCTTCTTGTAAACGACTTTCAACGGTAAAACCTCATGATAACGTTCATGAAGAGGTCTTAGCACCGAATATTAAAACGTGTAATAAATTTTGCATAAAATAATTACATTGTTTTGTCGTACCTAACATGTAAATTGGTTGGATTTTTTATAATTAATTCGAGCTTCAAAAATATTTCCTAATTAGTTACCCGGCACTTGAAATTTTTTTCTTTTTTAAATCAGGTCACACAGTTGAAAATTGTTTACAATTTGCGAAACAGCCGATATTTTCATTAAAACTCAAACTTAGCCAATTTTCTCGCAGTCAACAAAAAAATCGTTTCTTCAAACTTACTTAATAAACACGAATTTGTCCGTTCCTGCGTCGCAAAAAAAAAAAAATGCAATAATTTCAAGAGGTGGATTAGAGCATTGCCTCGATTATTAGACATCGACGTATACGGAGGTAATTATAATTAGTCACATTTTGTTCGTACTGAGAATGCGGAGGTGTGTTTCGAGAATTGGATTTTTACACAGTTTTCGAGCGTTTTGTAAACTACGTGCGTCGATTACTGTGCCAAAGTGACAACTCGAATAGGTGGGTAAATAAAGCGAACCAGAAATTTATGAGATAACATGGGCCAAGTTCATTACACCAGATCAGCCAGGTCTTGAAAAATTGTCAACATAATCCCTATAGATATTACATATTACAGATTTAAAATTTCAAAAGTTCTCCGTTGCTTTTTTTCATTGTGTAGTAAAGTGATCCGAATATTTGTAAATATGCACAATTGAAATTTACGTAGTATCGTACGTAATACTTACGAAGGTGTTTGTGCATGTGATTTGATATATCACGACAGTGAAGCTTCGTATTGGTCGAGGTAATCTGATAATTTTAATTCACGCTTTGCAGCTTGTAAACAGATCAAATTAAATGACGTATCGGCTTAGGTGTTGTACGTATTTGTGTGAAATACAGATTATGGAACAGTTTACTTATCTAACGCATTCGTAAATTTAAAATTTGGGTATTTCCTATGCAGATTGGAGAGCTCTCGCCAAATTGTCACGATATTGAAACGTGCACTTTCGAGAGAAATTAAGTACCTACTACAATACTATACATTTACATATGTATGTAGGTGTTTAGGCACAGAACGAAATAATCATTCAACGTAGTTATATGTACGATAGATTATTGTATAGGAACACTTGAACAGGGCGCATTACACACATTATGCAGTTTTTTAAACGTTTCAAATGAACCGTATCGCATCTGTACCTATATATACACTACGCGAAAAGGAAAATTATGTAATTAATCTCGTACGATGATGACGTAGCTGAAAAAATTTAAAAATCATTTTAACGAAGTGGGTACCTTGATGGGTTAAAAGTTTTTCAAGCTATGGTCGGAACTCGAGAATATGTTAATTAATACTTATTTCTGTTTTTTGTTCTTCTCTTTCTCTGTCTGTATAACATTACACCTCTTAATGTGGCGAATAAAGTTAATGAGTCAAAGAAAAATTGAAAGCAGCGTGGAAAGGGTACAAAGTTCATTCGAAATCAAAAGTGAATCTTTCTAATAAGAATACACGTAAATGTGTGAGTGCAAATATACTCGTACGAATAATGTTCCTAATTTAGATAACAAATTTTATACTTTTACATCAGTTAACATACTTAATTTCGGGAAATTATACCTATACAACTGAAATACATTCATTGATTGGAAACTTTGTTGCTCGCGAGTTACATAATGGAAAACATTATCAAGGGCTAGTGCTAATAAAGTGAATAAAATTCAATGTAGGGAGTCAAAAGTTATGAGTAGGTGATTATAATTTTTGAAAAAATGATTTAGTAATTTTCCAAAGTAAAGTCATTGAAAACTTGAATCGTTCCTTGTCAGTTCGTTGTTCTTCTGTGACCCATATGAGGAATGAAAAAAGGAGAAAGTTGGAGTTTTTTTATCTCAGCAATTTTTGATCAGACTTGAAACCAGTGCTGAATTTGATAATATTGAAAATAATTTGATTCGATTTTGAAGTTTTGAACAAAAGTTCTGATGGAATGAAAAAATTTCAAAAAAGAGAAAATATTAAGGTGTGGTCCCGATGTAAATATTGTTTTGGATTTTTGCCCCCCCCCCCCTCCCCACCACAATACAATTCCAAATTGGCAGACGTCGATTTTCCAACCACCAGGGATGCTACGCGGTTACTTTTTAAGTAACCAAGTTACTAAAGTTACTAATAGTGACTTTTGGTTACTTTTTACAAATTTTGGTTACTAAAAGTTACTTTTTCCGAGTTTTTTCACAAATATCCTTTTTTTTCTTCAAAATTTAACCCAGAACTCTTTTTCTTTTCATAAAAAATGATGTTGTTTTACCTCTCAGGAATTGTGAATTTTCGAAAGCTTTTGCCCTCGCTTCGCTCGGGCTTTTCTTCATATTTCTATGAATATACCTACGCATAATAATTTCCTGAAAAATTAAAAATTTTGAAGCCAAGAAAATCAACTTTTTACTTACATCATCAGGAATGACGTTGTTTTACGTCTCATATCATCAATTTTCGCAGCTTTCGCCCTCGCTTCGCTCGGGCTTTTACTAATATTTTACAAATAACAGATAGGTACCTATGTGTATGTAGTTTTCTGAAAACTTTTAAAATTTGAAAATCAACTTCTTGCTTAAAAAATGAGGTTGTTTTATGTTTCGAATCATAAATTTTTCGCAGCTTTCGCCCTCGCTTCGCTCGGGCAGATATGAATTCTACTGCTACAATTTTCAAACATTTCCTAAAATGGAAAAATCAACTCGACAAATTCCAAAAACATATAATCTCATCAATATCTGACCAATTATTTGAAAAAATCTTGTTGTTGGGTGGGGTGGGGGTGTGGTGGTAGAGTAAAAGTTGGGAAAATCTAGCGTGAAAAGTTGGGAGAATTTCAGTCTCTCCCCCCCCCCACACATCGCTTCATCACACCTCTGAAAATAAAATGTACTGGTTTTGTATGGATCAGAGTTTTTCGGTCACCTCACCTATATTTTTTGCATTGAAAATTTTTTTGGTCACTTTTTTGGTTACTTTTTGGTTACTTTTTCCAGCTTTTTTGGTTACTAAAGTTACTTTTTTTGAGAAAAATTTGAGTAGCATCCCTGAACCACGAGTATTCGACATTCGTGCTAAAGTTAATTTGGACCGATCCTAGGACGTTTTTAGGAAAACTGGGATTTCTAAAAAGTCGCTGGAACCTCCGAAACGGTTTGAAACCACCGCCAGTTGACTCAGCACGTTACAATTAGCTTACAGTATGAATTTCAGCTTTTCATCTTCATTTTTCAAAATTTAATGAAAAATTTCAAGTTCAAAAAATCTGCTGGAGACTTCAGAAGTGCTCAAAACGGCTGGAAACTGTTTCCAGTCGATTCGGCGGGCCTTAAATAGAGCACATACCAAATTTCAGCTTTCTAGGTTAATTTGGTGAAATTTTGTGTTTTTTTTTCATTTTGGGCTCAAAGATTTTCAAACATTTACGAAAGGTTGAAAATGCACTTCGGCTCTTGAAATTTTGGCTGGTGATATATTTTTGCATTAACTTTCAATCTATAGCTTTGTCCGGTTCAAGAATTTCCGTAAACAATGTTTAGTTGTTAACCCTTCTGTACAATGCCCCTTTATGTTGAAAAAATCAAATAAATAAAGCAGAAGTCGACGAAAATTGTTTGAAAGTTTTCAATTTATGCGTCAAGGTTCCTCCAAATAATCCTCTTTCAAGGAAAAATCTTCTTCAGAGCTCTTCAAGTGATGTAAGTTTCCTTTTATAAAGCCTCAAAAAGGTTGAAAAAATCCCCATAAAAGCAAAACAACGAGAATTTTTATTTATGTTTCATTTCTTGCGTCACTGTTGGTTTAAATGAACTCATTTTTAGAAACAATTTCCCCTTGTCTCATAAAAAGTGTTGGTCTTCCTGTACAGAGCTCCTCGAAGCTTCAATAAAACAATTGAATGAAAGAAATTTTTCCAAAATTGGAAGGCTCTGGAAAATTTTTTCTTGAAAAGAGAACTAGTTAGAGTGATGATGTATTTTAAAAAAATGTCTGCTATTTAATTTTTTCTCATTTTTTCCAACTTTTTGTGGCTTTGACAGATGGGACCACATGATTCGTGACAAGGGAAGAAATTTTTTCTTGAGAAGAACTACAAAATGATGACGCATAAAAATGGGAAATTAAAAAAAAAATAGTCACTGAATTGCGTTCTTCTATTTGACTTTTTGATTTTTTTCAACATTTGGGGCTCCGTAAGGGAGACTAACACAGCTTTAGAGGCCGGCAGAGGTGTTTTTTTTCAAAGATGGGTCAAGTATTTAGAAGAATTCTGTGGCAGAAATTGAGAATTTTCCATAAAATATTTTTCATCACATTTTTTTGATTTATGATAAAAGCCACCGGGAGCCCTCTGTAAGGGTTTCAAGGGCTTCCTGAAGCCCTGCCTCCTGTTTTGGCGGTACACAGTTAATTGAATTTTCGATTTGGTTGTCCATTCCTTGGACACCCTGTACTGTACCCTATCTACACTCCCTTCCTTTTAGTTTTATCCTGTTGGTAACTTCTGATTAAGAAGTGTTCAAAGTTTTGCAGCTTATCAGCTGTTATATTTCCGACAACCTTATCAATTCAATTTCTGCGAATACCCATAATTTTACTGATATATTTTTTTGAAAAAATCGCTAATATCGTTTGTCTTTATAGTGAGAGAATTTCATTTTTGAATGCACGGGGTTCAAATATGTATCAATTCAGTTGTGGTCCACGTACCTTATTTCTTAGGAAAATGTCGAGCTTACAGAGAGATAAAAAATAAATCAAAATAGACAGCCAGAAAATTCAAAAGTTTTCTGGATCATTCTGAAACTGATCAGAAGAAACGACTATTGACCATTGATTTCAAAATCCAAAATTAAACCAATTTTGAACTCCCAGATAATTTTACCCAAAAATACCCTCTCAACGAGTAACTCGAAGAAGAGAAGACCAATGCAATAAATGCGAAAAAAAACTCGCAGTCATCATCTCGTAGGTGTTTAATGATCCCGAATCTAATTTAATCAAAGAACGTCTCGAAATACGGGCTCACTAACCCCTATACTAGTATTAATCATCCGTTTCGTGAATTCGTCTCACAATCAGCCAATTAATCTCGTTGTGAAAATCAATTACTGCGACTCAGAGCACACGTGAAAAAAATACCATTAGGTATCAAAAAAGGAAGCAAAAAAAAAGTTAGAATCGAAACAGGAGTATACTCATGGATTGTGTTTTTCGTTTGTTACAGCGGTTTTGTGGCGGAAAGAAGTAATTTAAGGTATTTTCTAAGCGGCGGTGTATTGCTATCCGGAATAGCTTGCTATTTATTAGGAGTTAGCAGAGAATACGATATTCATAACATTTGGTATTTTGTAATTGTTCAAGTAAGTTTTTACCTTTTTTGAATCTATAAAAGGGAAATTTTAAAAAAATTTGTATAATAATTTTCATTGTTTTTTTTTCTGCTAGATTTTCGGCGGAATATTCCAAACCACTGGATGGCCCGGTGTGGTGGCTGTGATGGGTAATTGGTTCGGCGAAGGCAAAACTGGTCAGTGGTGTTTGAATTTTCTGCCAATAAAATACCTTCTACCAATTTCATTAATCGAATTGGTTTGCAAAAATTTGAACGATTTCTTACAGGATTCATTTTTGGTGTCTGGAATTCGCATACATCTGTTGGTAACATTTTGGGTACCCTGATTGCCGGCCATTATGTCGAATCAAATTGGGGATATTCGTTTATAACTTTGGCGTACGTGATGATTGGATTATCTGTGATTGTATTTTTGTTCCTGTTACCAGAACCTTCTCAACCGCGTACAAATGGAAGAGTAAGCAAAATTCCATTCCTTCGACCCATCGTATACTGATGCTTATTCCTTCTATCCTGTTGAAAATCATTCAAACAAAATACGACAAAGATTAATTATATCTCCATTTCCAAATTTTTGGAAAAAGCATCAGAAATGAGTGTATTTTAAAAACGAACCGTTTGAGATTAATTATTTTTGAAGTTTACTTCTTACGAATTTCAGGCAGTCAATACAGAAACCGACGACCATTCCGGCACCACTGGATCAGAAGATGTAAGTACCAAGTATAATATTCAAGCTCACACAACGTGGCCATTTTTAGTAAATTTTTCAAGTCATATGTAATTAGATACACGAAATTTTTTCTTGTTTTTAGACCGATGATAAAGCCAGGGTCGAACAAAGGCCTATTCTGACGCATAATGTTAATGTTGGACAAGCAAAGCCTATTGGATTCTTTGACGCCGTATGTGTTCCTGTGAGTATACCTGCACCCATCTGTTCATTACTCATTGAATTTTTTTTAATGAATTTTGCAACGTATTATTCATTTATAATCGAAATTATTACTTACCCACCTTTTTTATGTCAACAGGGTGTAATCGAGTTTTCCTTATGTTTATTTTTCGCCAAACTAGTGAGCTATACTTTCTTATACTGGTTGCCATTCTACATTAACAATACGAGTGAGTATAAAAATAAAGTTATAAAAATTAAGCAAGATGGTCTAGTAACCTCGTGATAATGTAAAGAGGATTACACTCTACGTTGCAATTTATTTATACAGAATGCATTTTACTGCAGTTTTAAAATATTGAGAAATAACTTGAATTATTATGGGGATTCTCATGAGAAGCTTATGATTGTTTTATTGCGATTTTTTTTTATAATCGTTGATTCAGCTAGATTAAAATTATGCGTAGGTAGTGTTGAATTGTTTGGGTAATTAGTCAGAATTTCGAGTAAACTCGAATACGATTTTTAGACTTTTTTGTACTGGAAAACGTCATCTGATTTTTTTTAAGGTGACCATTTTTTAAAAGTCTATCATTGTGAGAATATTGTGGTTTTTTTGACGATTCATTCTTTCAAGCATAATTTTTTGTACCTAGTTGTAAAAAAATCTGATTTAGGTATACGATTTTTAAACTTCGAGACGAGTTTTCTTGATAAGGGGTTATCAATCAATGCATTTTATTTTCATGGTGAACTAAAATTCAGAATTTTAATTTTTGTATCTCATTTCCTTTCACAAATTCCGTTCAGAAAAAGTTTTCTGATTAAATTTTTTTTTTCTTTGGATGACACTGACATCTAAAAAAATGAATGATTTTGTCAGAAATCTCGAATTCTTATCAATACTATTTTTTATGGCTTTCGCTTCGGAAAATCAACATGTTTTTTTCCACATGTTTCAACTTCGAAACATCCATTCTATAGTGATGAATTTAATATTTTCAATACGTAATTCCAATTTACCCAATTTTCAAAACTGTGCTGAACAGCCTGATTTAAAAAATTATCGTTTTTTTTTATTTTCATGATTATTATAAATTATTGTGGAAACAGATATGATTTCCACTTTTTTGTGAAGACAATTTCTGAAAGGCGAAGGATAGGGAAAGCGGTGCAATTGGTCTTTCAAAAAAGTTTTTGGAAAAATCATAAATTGTGTGTATGACTTTGAGTAATCAACATTTCAAAAATTGTTTGTATAAATCACCTGAAAATTATTGGTGATCGCGATTTTTTTTTTAAATTAGCGAATGTTACAATCTTCTAGGAATAGTATTCTAATCAAATTTTGTCTTAATAATTTAAATTCATAAAATTCATCAATTTTGTAATTATTATTTTTCATTACGATTAATTTTTAACAATGTTTCAAAAATGGTTCGAACATTATTAAAATACAGTCGATAGTAATATGTAAAAATACAAACAAAATTTAGTTATTCTTCCTACCACTTGACTAGATTTTTTGCCATTTTGCTCGACCTCCTTCAATTGTGTGAATTCATCGGAATGATAAGATTAAAGTGTTCGAAAAATTTGAATTTCTCTTGTACTGTCCAGAATTTACGAGTAGAATTATTTGAAAATCTCGCGATAGGAAGGAAAATGAGAAGTCAACTGTACTGTGAAAAAGTTGTATTCTATTTTTGTTTTTTGTTTTTGGTTTGTTCAATGTGAAAAGGAGGTACCTCCACTTCAGTTCAGCCCTACACAAAAAATTGAGTCCTAAAATTGTTATTCTAATTGAATTTTTGTAAAAAATTATGTTTTTAAAATTATTTATTGTGACGATCGATTCGTGATGTGTGATGTGATCCACTTGTAATAAATTTTCATACACCAGAAAACTATACTCATAAAAACGTTTTAAAATCCCTATTTGGATCATTTTTCAGATTTCGATATGCGAACAGGGGAAAACATTTTTGAATGAGATATCAATATCATCAATCTAAATTCTTGAGAAATTTTAATTGTCTAAAATTGCATTTTTCTGAGGTTTTGATTTTTTAAGAGATATTAGTTTCGATGGTCTCTATTTTAACAGCATTCTTTTTTTAAAATGTTAACCAATTTTTTACGATTTTTTTTTCTAATATTGTGAGGTATTTATTCTTCTATTTCTCAATTTCGAATCTTCTGTAATGTTTTAGCCAAGTGGAATGTCGAAATGAGTGCCACATTATCAACGTTATTCGATGTCGGAGGTATATTCGGAGGTATATTTGCTGGTTTGGTCAGCGATGCGACTGGACTACAGGCTTGCACTTGTGCCATCATGATAATATGCTCAATTCCATCGGTAGGTTGAACCTAAATCGAGTTCCGAGTTTGATTGCAGTTTTTCTTTGTCTTCTAATCCGTGTCTTGTTATTTTGATTACGTATAGCTTTACATGTATTCTTTATTTGGAGATCAATCGGAAGCTCTTA
Source organism: Planococcus citri (assembly GCF_950023065.1). NCBI lineage: Eukaryota > Metazoa > Arthropoda > Insecta > Hemiptera > Pseudococcidae > Planococcus > Planococcus citri. The sequence goes on from NC_088678.1 coordinate 39,700,696, forward strand.
GCATTATATTATTGCTTGTAACCGGAGCGTTAGTGAATGGGCCTTATGCATTGATTACGACGGCTGTGTCTGCGAGATTAGGAGTTGACCCGTCTCTGGCCGAGAATTCTAAAGCCATATCGACAGTCACAGCCATCATTGATGGAATGGGCTCAATCGGTAAGCATTTTTGCTACATTATTGTTTAGTCAAATTCTGATTTTTTTTTTTTTTTTGATAAAATGGCGAATAATCACTATTATCATTACAGGAGCGGCTGTTGGACCTCTATTGACTGGTTTTGTATCGACGTATGGAAGTTGGGATGAGGTATTTATTATGTTAATGGTTGCCGATTTCTTCGCCTTATTGGTAAGTGACAATTTTATGATTGATCAAAAAATGTTGACCACCTGTGTAAAATGAGACGATACTAATTACGATATTTTTATTTGCACAGACTCTGAGTCGTTTGCTGAAAAACGAAGTAAATAAATTTTCGAGATCACGCGTACACGGATGGAGCAGTTAATTCATTGGTGAATGATGATGTTATTTTTATCCCTTGAACTGGAAACGATTGAGTTTACCGTTAGGTGAACGAATGTCATTATAATGTTGCTCATTTTTAACACGAGCCCGTGTTTCATTTGTAATTTTGTTTTTTTTTGATACTTGTGCCTTTTTATGATTGCATTTCGTCTCTAGATGCTGGAATACCAATAAGAGATAATGAGAAAATTAAGGACTGAATGTTATTTATTATTACAACGATGTTAATTTTTATTATTCTTTTCATCTATCGTCTTTCGTTGTTTTGTTATGTTGTACTTTTTAATAAAATATTTTTCTTCCTTTTTGTGATACAGGGATGTTTTTTTTTGGTAGAGTGATAGAGTATTGTATCGTGCAACAGAAATGTGTAATTCGAAGTACAGACTATTATCATGGGTAGAAGAAGGTGGATATTTATTTATGTGGTACATTAATATATTATGATTGTCTCTAGGTTGATGGGTTATCGATTGACCTCGCCGACATCAGTCTCGGTAGATCTGAGATGAATTATTAATGGTGAAAATTTATAGTACTGTATGTAGTATGTTTCGGGCCATCTTCAAAATCAGATGACTGAATACATATGTGACGATTAAGATGATTGAAATTTAAACGAGTCGAATTTTGCCATTTCAGTGAAGGACAGAAGGAGGAGTTTCTTGGAGAAAGTTTTTTCTAGTTGATGTTGGCGTATTTTTTAAATTGTTTACGCCGAAAAATTATTTATCACAATTTTCTGTACTTATTTGAATCGAAAATTAAATTTTTGACGTGAAACGGACATAAAATTGAAAATAATACGATAAAGGATAAAAAATTGAGTCAATTTTTTTGTGACTCACATATTAAATAAAAAGAGTACCTAAAAAATTAATTTCCATTACATGAACTTATTTATTTGAATAGTGGTCAAATGAATAAAATTGGGAAATCCCACACTTGCAGTAGCCGTTCTTATCAGAGCGTTCTTCTTGGAAATAATTCATTGCATAAATCTGAACTTTAGGTACATTTCGCGTTCATAATCACAAATTTCCAAGAAACATTTGCTATTCTCGTTAGTCATAGGAAGATGAGAAATTTGACCTACCTATCAGTCAGTATGATAAAATCAACTTATATGAAACGTATGTTTTGCCTATTCAGAAGTTTGAAGGGACAATGAAATTATGAAATAGTATAATAAGATGAATAGAAACCAATCTGGTAGGTATGCAATAGGATTTTCCGAATTTTAGCAAATTGATGAGTTTTTTAGCAAAATAAAAATGTAAGAATTTTTCAAGTACTTAAAAGAGGACTGAAGGATCGATTATTTTAGTATGAAAATTTTGAAGATGTAGAGATCTAACTTTTGAAGTCGAACAAAAAAAGGTCTTGTACTAAAACGATCGGTAACTACATTATTTATTTTCGGAATTCGATGTGTTTTAAATACTTATTAGTAGACAACTATTTTGAAAATTCAAAAAATCGCAATTCAAATTACATTTTTTCCGATTTTTCCAATTTGAAATTGAGCACGTAATATAAAATTGTTCAAATTTGTACATAACTTCAGAATCCGAGCTTATAATTATGCAGTTCGTTCTGTTTTGAAAATTGATCATTTTGTTATGCGAAGAACTTTTTTTTGTTTGTCTTCGAAAGTTAATTAAACAAGAAGTGATGTTCAAAACTAGGACAAGTTCGAGAAGAACATAATCTTTTCTCTGAACACGTTTCATTTTGGAATCTTGGTACCCTGGAAGAGCACAGACCCCTTTCCTCACTTAATTTTGGTCAGGTTTTCATAAAAATTGAAAATCGTGTAACATGTCGTGTGGACTTTTTCAAATTACCAATGAAATTGTGAAAAGTTGATGAATTTTTATATTTTTGGAACTAATTTGCTTCAATTGTATCTATTTTTTACCCAAAAAAGCGCTAACGACCAAACAAAAGCCCCAAAAAAGCAAAATTTCTGCCTTTTTGGCCCAAAATAAGCATTTAAAAGCATTTACACCTAAAAAAAGCAAAAAAAAGCACTATCAACTTTTACCATTCGCCTCAGAATGGAATGAATCGCAAAGAAAATGTATTTATGCCGTATTGGGTGTAGCTACGAGTACAAAAAAAAGCATTATCATAAAAATCCTAGCCCTACCAATTACCTAACCTCTAAATTCCAAAAACAAAAAAAGAAAAATTCGTGTAACCTTGGGTTTGTTAGGTTTTTAGGAGTACAATTTCGGATTTATTATTTTTTAGGTAGGAATTTTTATACGCTACTAAATTTTTTGATTCCTAAGCCCCAAATTTAAAAAAAATCAAAAATTCTTATAGTCTATGGTTTGCTAAGGAGCTCATTTTGAATTTCAACTTATTTTTTTTTTCAATACAAGTCTCTTAGGTTTTGATTAAGCCTCAAATTTAAGAAAAAAAAATTGAAAAATTGATGTGAGCTATAGTTTTTTTTTGGCTTTTAAAGATGCTGATTTCGAATTTCAACTCATTTTTCTCAAAAGAGCCTCATTGACCCCACAATGGATTTGTAAAATTCCTGAAATCAGCGTCTATGGAAATTCACCAACGCATAGGTAACCTGACTTTCTGAATTTCATGAGAAAGAGGAAAAGGAAGAGTAGAGAGGTGGGGAGGATAATAAAGACCACCTTTTGAAAATTCATTCGGTTTAAATATCACACGACGCTTTCAATTTTTAGGTTTGGTGAAATGTCCATTTAAAGTGAAATCTTTTTCCTTTTTTTGGGGGGGGGGGGGAGAGAATTTGATGGAGCCTTGGAAAAAATTGGGGCCAAATGACCTCAAAAGTCAACAAGTCGTAGAAAAAATATAAAATTTTCACATCAATGCTTAACCACCTCCCTCCCCCTTTGCAAGAACTCACACTTTGAAAAAATTTCAAGCGTTTCAAAAATCCCGGTAAACACACCGAACGCGAATCGCCGGCGGAAATCGCGGTCGCGAAAATCGCGTTCGATTCGCCGGCGAATAGAAGGCAGAAATCGCAGTGAAAAAAATGAAAAATCTCGTTGAAAAAATCGTAGGCGTATCGCGGGCGAATAGACGGCGGAAATCGCAGTGAAAAAAATGAAAAAACTCGTTGCGAAAATCGTAGGCGTATCGCCGGCGGATTCAGCAGTGATATTTTCAACGCGATACTCGCGTTCTATCCGCCGGCGAATCGAACGCGACAATCGCGCTGAAAAAATTTGAAAAAAACACTGCTGAATCCGCCGGCGATACGCCTACGAATTTCGCAACGATCTTTTTCATTTTTTTCAGCGCGATTTCCGCGGTCTATTCGTCGGCGAATAGAAGGCGAATTTAGTAGAGTTCTTTTACAATATTTTTCATGCGATTTTCGCATTTGTTCCGCGTTCAATCGAGTGAGCATTCAGATGTTCTTACGCAAGCATGCAATAACGAGCAGAATGTTGTGTTTTTTTTTTATCTTTTCGTTCGTGTTTATTTCAAATTAGTTTTCTGGTGTTGAATTTTGATTAATTTTTTTGGAGTGATAACGAACAATTTTATTTCGTGGTGTGTACATAGAATAAATTTTTCGGCGATGAGTCAGATTGGAATTTTTTTGTGATTATTTCTAATGAATTTTTTTTTAGCAATTTTTGACACTTTTTTGTGATTTTTAAAATAAATTTTTCACTGTATTGATTCAAATTTAATTTTTTTATTCAGCTTGGAATTTTTCATGGTGATTTTGAACTGTTTTTTAGTGATGAATTCCGATAAATTTTTGATGATTTCAAATGGATTTTGTATGGTGACTTAGAATAATTATTCTAAATCTCCATAATTCAATTTTTGTGTTTTTGGTTATTTTAATAAATTACAATTGATGTTGTTGCATTCTTGTGTGAAGTGATTTACCCAAGTATAGGTACTTCATCGTTTTTTCTTTTGTTATTTCCTAGTTTGTCTTCCTACATCAGAATCAGAAAGCATTCTTCACTTAATTTACTCGTTATTTATTTTGTTTTCTTGATTTTTAATTATGTAAACAAGTAAATTACTCGTAAAATTAATTGAAGAATACGTTCTGATTCTAATGTGGGAGAAGAAACTAGGAAAAAACCAAAGCAAAACATCATTGCGATTATCGCCTTCGAATCGCCTTCGAATCGCGTTCTATTTCAACAGCGATATCACTGCGATTCCCGCCGGCGTATCGCCTTCGGATTCCGCTGCGGAAAAAGCGGACATTTTCGCCGGCGATTCGAACGCGATTCCCGCCGGCGATACGCCGGCTGCCAATACGATGATCGCCTTCTATTCGCTGGCGTATCGCGTACTATGTGTTTACCGGGATTTGTTTTCAATAGTTGATATTTTGTCATCTATCATCACAAAAATGTAAAATGAGTTGTTCAATTCTGATTATAATACTCTCTTAAGTATGAGAACTCTCATGAACTTGACAAAAATGAACTTTGAGCTTTTCTAAGGGTCTAAAATGTGATGGTATGCAAATACTAAAGACAAAAATTTCTGACATAGAAATTGAAATTTCTTAACAAATGGGTACTAATTTTCAACTTTAGCAGCCTCCATTTGAGGGAAAGCGACGCGGTTTTGAGGAACCGAGGACGATTTATACTTAAAAAATGAGTTATTTAGGTAGAAGGGTTTTGAACAGAAATGAAAAATGTTTTATGTTTGGTGAACTTCATTTTTTTTATATTTTTTTTTTTTCAAGTTTTACCAACTTTGGAGCGTTTTATACAAGAGGACCAATATTATTTGGGGCACCAAAAGAGGGGGTTTTCACACAAATTTTGATATGGAAATGTGAATTTTAAAAAAAACAAGCTAGGTTCAGAGGACTTGGTCGATTTTGATTTTTCTTGATTATTTCTAGTTAGGAGCATCATTCTGAGGAGCCAACATAGCTTGGAAGACAAGAGGGACATTTTTTTGAAAAATAGTCATTTTTCATCTTGGGGGGCTTTCGGCATGACTTTTTTTGATATTAGCGGCAAAACAAAAAATAGGCAATTATTTTCTCACCTAAAGTATCAACTTTAAGGGATGATAAAAAGAAAACTTCAACATTGCAAAATTAAAAAGACATACATCATAATAAACATTATTAGGTACCTAAAAATTCTAAAATTTCTTCACGTATTTTACAAGTCATTTGGCCATTTTTTTAAAGGTCCATCCAATTTGAAAAAAAATAGAAGTTTGACAGTAACACTGATGAGAACACTGTTGTATGTATTTTTCAAAGTAGGTACCCAATACCTATTCATTGCCAACTTGTTTGATTTTTTTCCAAAGGTTTGTATGTGCCCAGTTGTTATCTCCAAATCCAAAATATTTACATCCATCCACCTGGCACCCTACATTTTCACAGTCCAGTTACCAATTGATCAATATTTATAAGTACAACTAATACACTAATATACGCATCTCGTTTAAGGTCACATACTATAATACACTTACTCATCACACCTTCTACTTGAAACAGAGACACGTTCCAAGAACCAATGCAGTTAAATGACAGGTTTTTTTCCACACACGCATGCATCAGAAATGTTTTTCTAATGTCAGCAAACTGGATAGTAGGTAAAGTATCGACCTCGAGTACAGCGCATTACACCTCTCTCGACAGACCATCATCTTCTCTCAAATCGCAAACCGCATAAATCTTGATCACGCGTTAAATTCGGCCGTAATTCATCATCGTCGATGATCATTCACCCTGCGAAACGATTAAGAAAATTCAACGCGCGAGAACAGTCGAGCTAATGATGCCTTTGCTACGAAAGGAAAAGAAACATGTAGAAATTAATAGGTCAAAGATTAACAACGTTCGATGGAGAACAACACTATGGAGAATTATATAACACCGTGTGTCCTCTGGAAGCCACCTACTAAGTGGATTTCGTCATTGTAAAAATTACACCGAGAGTGCAACGTAGACATACCCAGGTACCTAGTAAAGGAAAGGTACTCGTAGGTACATCCAAAGCTGTAGGTGGGTAATTGGGTATCTGCTCTGTCGATGTCTCGTCGTCGTGCTGACTGCTGATGCAGTTCCGGGGGAATTGTAAAAAGAGCTGCAATGGGGTAGGTACAAGGTTGAGTCGACGATACTCGTATACTCGTATTTGATATACCAACTCTATGGTTAACTAAGCCACTGACCGTCTCGATATTGTCAAAACGATGATTATAGCTTTTTAAGCATTTTCACCATGACACGGAGATTCGCTTGATTTCATCGTTTAAAAAGTGCACCCACTACCTAGATGTACAATAGGTTTGAGACGCGTGTCGACTTTGACTCGAGTCGAAAAGTTTCAAAAGTAGTAATGTGCCAACTTCCTTCGTGTGCTAATAAAAAATAGCAACGTGGTAATTGTACAGTAATTAAATCACGTTGTAATTAGCATGAGAGAGAATATAATCTCGATAATGGATCGAGTTCGATAAAAAGTATCGTACTGGATGGCCGGTCTGGTGGAAAGGGTAGGTGAAGTTCAGTTTCAAAATATAATGATCGCGAGCAGTGGAGGTTGTAAACGATTCTTGCTGCGTAAGTACATCAATTAGACAGGTTTGTCGTCTACCTCTACACTATACACTCATGTACTCGTATGTAAGCGTAAGGCGTTTGTATCTGTCTGTACTCTGTAGTAAAGTTATACGGTGTTCGTGGTTCGTTCGCGGCGTATGGTACGGAACATCAAATGTACTCGTACATATGAACAGGATTGCCATTGCTTAATTCTACGTCAGCGTCACTGGTTTTCATAATAAATTGTTGCTTCTACCACCACATTTTTCGCGTCCTCCAGCAGCGGCCGTCCCAAGTTTCTTCATAGAACACATGTATACGTTTGGTGCGATGATATTATCTATATTACTAGTAATATATTGTATAATATGTGTTAGTGTTAGTAACACATAGACAACCGATTGGTGTCTCATGTGAAGAATCAAATGTCAGTTTAAGTACGCGGTTCTCTTTATCATCATCGCTCATTTTTCGCGTACCTTCGATCTTCGATTTACTAGTTTTGATTTTTTTTAAAAAGTTTTATATATTTTTTTATTCAATTTTTTCAATTTGTAGTTTGGTAAAAAAGTTTAGTGAAATTTTGCTGAATCAGCGAGTAAGTTGGCTAAAACCATCAAGTTCATGTTTGGATCGAGTTATCGAGTAACGTATGAAATTTTTTTCAAAGTGTTTTCCAGATTCCAGGGTGATGGTGTGGTTTTTTTTCAAACGTATTGATCGTATCGAAATTAATATTAATTATTTTCCTAATTTTAAGTCCAATTTTTTCAACAAAAAAAACTAGGTATAGGTAATTGGTAAATTTTTGCAATTTTTCAAAATTGAGCACTCTTATCTATCAATATCAAAATTAATAAGTAGGTAAGTAAATAAGTAGAAACAATACAAAACACAAAATGTGCCAATCAACGCCAGCGTGATATTGAAATCACGTGTCAATTTCAGCAGCGAATATAGAACGATTACCTACCTAGTTTTCATTTTGCATGGATCGTCGTCTGTTGATTGATTCGAATCTATTTTCAAAGCCTTTGCTTATACAACACATTCTGGAGCAAATCCGAGGAACTAAAATTTTCGACCGAAAGTTGAGTAGTAATCAGAAACATTGCCTACAGCAGGAAATTTATCATGTTATGGACTCATTTTTTGGCTTGAAAACTTCAAACAAATAAATTTTTAATAGAATTGACAATTGAATATTACCCCATTTTCATGTTTTCTAACCATTTGAAGGAATATTTCTCAAAAAGTCAAAATGTCGAGTTTTTGAAAATGATTTCATACTATGTATCACTATTTCTCTTTGTGAAATGAAAGTTTACTTTGACTCGTAGACGAGGTAGCTAAGGTACCTAGAGAAATTTTAAGCTACTTAGACGTGCAGAGGGCTGAGCCAAGGCTCCTCAAAGAGGAGTCATTTTTGAAAAAAAATAATGTCTTTTTGTTAATTACCTAGTATGTACTGTTACCGGTGCAGATCCCCATTCACGCCTCCTCCCCTACCCTCCTCTCTCCTCTCTCCTCCCTCCTCCCACGTCTTGAAAAAGTACAATTTCGATTTTTGAAATATCGCTGATTCATTGACACTGAAATTCAAATTTACTTTTAGTGCTTCACGAGCTACCTACCTACTTGGAACTTGGAAGATTAGTAAGTCGCAAAATTTTCGATTTCTAAGCAATTTTTCGACATTGTTCTATTTTATTCGCTAGATTTGTTTTTAGTGAGTTGAATTTCATTATTTCGATAAACGTATTTTTCCAGTCATTAGGGTAAAACTTGGGGGGGGGGGGTTAACTTCCTTCTATTTGAAAAAAATAAAACTAATAAAAGTGAATTCGGACGTTCTTTTTTTCTGACCCTATTATGATGACCCTAGTTCAGTCTTCTATAGGTACAGCTAAGGGACTTGACATTTTTGATTTTTCTGGGTAGTTAGTCTCCTACTCAAATGAACTATCTCCACAGTTTTCATCATAATCCAGGAAATGGTTTTTTATTAATTCATTAATAACTACCTACTCAAGTACTCATAGGTATGTACCTCTACCTATCTTGAGTTTATTCACGTTTTCCATTTTTATTTATTTTTTTTTTTTTTTGCTAAAAAAATAGCCTTATAGAAATAGATTTGAGCAAAATTTTGAAAATTTTCCCAAAACTTTAGGAAAATGGTCAAAACCTGACGAAATATACACTTGAAGTACCTACCTCAAATGTGCCACAATAGAGATTTTTGCTCGAAACATGAATGAAATTGAACTGGGCTCTGATTTCGTTCATAAAAGAAGACAAAGACAAATGAATAAAACAGCATCTCCTAAAACTTCGGTAACCAAAAGTTTAGACGATGCAATTTCATTTCCAGTTTGGATTTTTTGAAAAACCGTTGAAAAGTTCAAAGAAACTGTTTTTTATGACATTCACTTCTACACTGTACTTGACTCAAAAATAACCATTTTTGAGCCATTCTGGAGCCTCCAACAAGTTCTTAATTTTCTCCAAGATTTTCAAATTGTTCCGGAAGGGTCAAGAATCACCTATCTTAAACGTATCTTGATTCTATGTAGACTGAATGTTTTTTTTTCGGGGTGGGGGGGTGGGGGGCAGTGTGCTTTAGGTACCTCCCTACTTCTGAAAAATGTATAAAAAAAACGTTTAAACAAAAAAAATCAGAACATAGGTAATAAGTAGATATGTATTGACAGAAAACTTTGGGACAAACTATCTGCTCATTTTCAACATCATTAATTCAATCCTTTCTACTACCCTTTCTGTACAATCAATGCTTCGATCAATATGAAATTCTAGGAGTGATTAAATTCGTGATAGGTATTAGGTAAGTACGCTGGTACGCATATGAAAATAAAATTCATGGATTTTGATCGCAAAATAAATTACAATTTGGAAAATGGAAAATGAAAAAAAAAAAAAACATTGAAAACCATTAAATTTTTATAGCAGTTGCTTCATGGCATATTCCCCAACTAAAAAGTGATTTCCAAATTTAAAAAATACGTAGGTATGAGTTGTTATGTAAAAATTTTCAAAATTGAGAAAAATTGGAACAAAATGCACATGATTTAGAAAACTGTGAAACTCAGAGGCGGACTGGCCTATGACGTCACTCAGCGATCGCCAGGGGCCCATGTTTACCCCCCCCCCGACCATCATTTTTTCTAAACATAAATTTTTGCCAAGGATTTTTCCACAAAATATAGCAACACATTTAGGTACCTATACTTAAAAATTTTTATGCAAAGTAATTTTTTCAGATTTTAAATTAATTTTTGAAGAATCATCATTTTTTGTTGTTCATCCTAAATGAATGAATCGATCAAGCCAAATTTTTGTTATTCACAAGACTAAATTTTCAAGCTGAAGAACAATGTTTCCAGATTTTTCCAATGCAACATATAATTTTTTTAAAGGTACCTAATTTTGTAAATTGGGGAGAGGGTGAAAGAAAGAACGAGTTCCTTTCCAAGCTTACAGTTAACTTGAACCAAATACCAACTTCTTGGCTCAAATTAAAATAGGTATCGTATTTTCTACTCCCTCCCTTTCCACTGAATATCATGATTTTTCTGCATCGTAGTAATTTTGAAACTTTCTCCTTCCCCTCCCTTCCAAAATGTGTTGTGAATATTTAAAATATGAAATTCAAAATTTTGTTACAAATATTCCATCTTCTGCTGTAAGTAGGTAAGTTTAATTAATTCCTGACTTGAGTATTTTTATTTTGAAATTGAGTGGATTTTTCTATTGAATTTTTTCCGCTATGTGGCCTACATTCTTCTCTCACATTCATCACGAGGGTCTTAAACCGAACAATGTTTTCCAACGTTTCAAAAGCGAACATTTTTCTTTTTAGGAATTTCCTAAACAAAACAAATTTTATTATAATTGTTCTGCTCTCTATGGCTTAGGTATATGATCTGTGAGCAATAGTTTTGAATTTGATTCTGAATCAGCAGATGCTCAATATGGTTTTACAGAAATAAAATTAAAAAATATAGATCCAACCTGAGAATTTTACTGCCTATCTAACGAAAAGATTCCCGTCAAAAATAGCCTCCATAATTTTTCTTCAAGATATTTAATCTTTATTTCATTACCTTGTGTTGGATCGCAAGATAATATGTACACAAGTTTTGGAAACATTTTTAACAAGACAGGAAATCCCTCACCTCATCACCTTTCCAAGGATTACAATACCTTAAAACAACAATTTCTCCTTCTTTCAGGAGAATCAAACTAACAAATTTCACAGGAACTGGTTTATTGTCTTTTAAGTAATTTCATTCAAAATTTAAAACCTCGCAGCAGAAAAAACAACACTACCTCGACCATTGCAATTTTCCTTCAACAATAAACCACAACTTCGCGAGTACAGTAGGTAATTGATCACATTAAGGTAATATATTCACACAACGACCCATCACTCGAATGGGTAATTTTTTCGCGATTATTTTCCACACAGGCTACGATTTTATTACACCCGAATCACCGAATGCGAGATGATTTTTGAATTTTTCATGAGCTTCGAAACGATTAAACAACGTAACTTTGTCATTTATTCGTCTCAATTTCCGCATAATAAATTATCTAATTAAAAGTATTCAAGGTCTAAGGCCGAAAAAGTAACTATATTGTCTATACGTGTCGAAAATAATGCATGATAAATTGATACACGCTGCATAAAGTCATCAAATAATGGCACGTCCTTTCGGCTGACACGAGATATACCAACGTAAAAAAAAAGTACTACCTACGAGAGTACATACGAGTATAAAATGCAATCTCCGAAACTGAATGGGAATCTGGAAATCATACCGTACCTAGGTTTCATACGTACCTACGTTAACTGAGGTCAGGTTATATTATCGAGTAATTAGTTCATAATTCTCGTTTCTGGCAGACGGATAGGTTAATAGTGTTATGATGTAATATTTACTACCTATTTGCGCTTAATAATGCAGAACTTGTTTCTCGCGCGATGAACATTTTTATAGTGATATAGGTACATTACATATCTCTATTTATATGGACAACGAATTATTATGTATTATTGCTATTTTGCAGATGAATTGTACGCAAGTATTTAAACACTGACAGATATGTGGCGCTGGATATTATTACTCGTGCTTCCTTTAGACTTGATACTCAGTCATCCTGCCACCGAATCGAATAACAATGCTCAATATCTTAAGGTAGTTGAATTACGATTGCATTATTTTTAATATTATAGGTACGAGTAAATTCATACCTAGGTACGTTCAATTACACATAGTTATAATATCGAATTGTCGAGCTCCTAATTCCAAAGCAGAGGAAACAAATATGAGAGAAAATGCTGAAACTATATATACGAAGTCAAGGGTACATTACTGAGGATATAAACACTGTATAGAGAAAGTATTCGTATAAGTCAATTACCTACGTCCTTAAGTAGGTACAATTTTGAGCATCATTGAATCGATTAAATACACCATCTGTGTACCTCCCTCTCTCCTTGATCGTCTAAATCACAAAGTACCCAGTTCAAGTTTAAAAATCTGGATCAATTTGAAAATAAAAAAATGTTCCTTCCTCTTTGGTCGACCCGACGACCAGACGTGGATGCAAAAAAAAAAAGCAAAAACTCGCCGTACAATAAATTCCCTCTTAACGATACTTCATACTCGTATGTACTTTTAAAAGCAACAATCGAGAGTTTTTGGTTCAATGACGACTTGTCTATTACATAAAATTATCGAATGAATATAAATAAAGTTTGAAAAATACAGTTCATTTTGTACGAGAATATTCGTTTTTTTCTCTTAAGGGCCATCCGATATATAGCCTTGGTGATAATTACATTTATAGTGCTCGAAGCTTCACCTCAAAGTAATTTCTAATTACAAATTAAGCAGACGATCACTCGTTTAATTATTTCGATTTTACGGTAATAATTACCGCACAAAAATATGTGGCAAAGGAAAGGCAAGGAGGAAAAGAAGGGAAAAAATCATAATGCACGTACTTCTACCTATGGTACATTTCCAATAAGTTCACTGAACGAAGAATATACCACTGGTACGTTTAATTACCATAATGCTAGAGAATATCTTCACCCTGTAGAAAATTTTTCCTTTCTCTTGAAATGTGGCAATGTTCCAAAAAGTTCAAGGTTTGTGTATCTAGATCAGAAAAAAATTCAGCATTTTTTTTCTTCTTCATCTCACAGCACAAGCATCCCAACGTTACAGGTTTTTTCGCTCAATGTTATCGTGCTTTGGTGAAGGTTCGTGTTAGTATGCTGACCGTATGTAGTAAGTATCAGTATGTGTAGTATAGGTTGTCTGTATGGACTTGGACTCTACATACTTACTGTTCATGACTTCGGGCAGTTTGCCGAATAGTCATGAAAATTATGCAAGTTAATTCGGAGACAGCTCCGGACCTTGACTTTTTCTCTATACTTTGATCCTTCTACCTCGAAACACTCGTAAGAAGCTAGATAGGTAGGTAGTGGATATCCGAGCGAAAATCCATCTTTCTCTTATAATGCTCGCTTCTCGTCTAGGTTACTCGAGTATTAGGCATGTTAGAGTAGGTATTTTTAATCTTGTAAGTGTAACCTTAAGGAAAGGATGAGCCATTGAATATTTTGTAATTACTATTTTTATGTAGGTTGGGTTTTCTAATACCTTATACACGTAAGATTATTACCGCAATTATCGAACGAATTGTCGACGGGTGTGCTCTTCACAACTTTCTTACCGGTAAAGATCGAATTATAGATAAGGGTCTGTGTTGGTTAAGTTCGTATTGTATGGGAAATTATGTTGTTATTCAATCATTGAGTATTATTCAAGCTTTTGATTTGACAGAGTTGGTTTGATTGAAAATAGTTATCGAATTATCGAATGCATTTTAGGCCTACCCATGGTTAGGTTCGCGATTATAATTTTTTGTAAGGTTTTTATGCGTCCTCGATGGATTTAGTTTTTTTTCTGCTAATGTTAGGATAAGATAAGATGTAGAAATGGACAAAAATTGGACATGTGGTTTCAAGATATACAGTTTTAGAGACCTTCACACTTACCGGAGACCCTCTTGAAGCGTCTGGTCCAGATTTCAACGGAAGTTGCGTTTTTTATAGAACAAGTTTCGAAGCCTTCGTATTCAAAATTTCAACTACAAAGTACCTACTTAAATACATTTTTCGGTTTTGGGCAAATTCTTAAAAATTTACAAATCGCTCTCCAGTTTAAAAAAAATGAAAATTGAAGCTGAAAGACGTAGGTACTACTTTTCCTACAAAATTAATGAATTTTTGTTCTCTTCCAAATTGCTACCCTTCAAAAACTAAAGACAGCAGAAAACTTGATTCTAATCTAATCTCGAGGCGGGTAATTCAAAAATCCAAAATCTCAAAAATAATTCCAATTAGATATTCCCGAGGTAAAATTGAAAAAAAAACTAAACTGCGAAAAAATTTTTTTTGGGTGTTTTTAATTATACTAGATTATTACACCCTTCGTAAGGAGGTTTATATGGAATTCACTAAGTTATGTTTTTTGATTAAGGTGATGAATTTTTCTATTTCGGAGGGGTCGTCAGGAATGAATGGGGAGCCGGTGCTTTTTGGTAAAGGTATAGTTATGAGTAATTTTGGTGTGTCCAATTCTCAGTTTTGTAAGTATGTCTTCTTCAAGTCTGCTTAAGTGAGAGAGGTTTTTCCAAAGATGGACTGATTTTTTATGTTGAAAGAGCTTGTTTGAGGTTTGGAGGGACCAAAAGTTTTGCCATTTCTTAAGTGTGCTTTGGGTGAAGATAGATTTGAGCTCGTCAGCTGTGATAAATGTGAAAGGAGAAAGGGTGGTGGCGGATTTTGCATTTATATCTACCTACTTTTTTATTTCCTGAGATTCCAACGTGGCTGAGTACATACATAAACTTGTATGGAGTAGTTTGCATTTTGTAAGTCAAATAGAGTTTTATGAATATTTTGAATTAATAGAAGGTACCTAACTAAAATTTTACTATTTCCAATATTTTGTGAGTATTTTTTTTAAAATTTGGAGTGTGGCTTCAAAGCGATGGCAATCTTTTAAAAGTTCAAAAATTTGTCGAAATAAAAAACTCGAGTAAGGCCGGTATACTTGAGTTCTAATTAAGAAAATAAATAGGTACCATGATGATGAATTGATAAAAAAACTACGTAAGTTTCGTTGAAATAGGAGCCAGATGCCTCAAGTCATTTCCTTTTCATTATTTTTTTATTATTATTTTTTTTTACAATGTTCAAAAATCCATAAGAAATCAAAGAATCAAGTCAGGTAGGTAGCTAAAATTTTGATGATGGAAATTTAAGAACATGACGTTCTCGAGAATTCAACTTTTTTGATTTTTTCGAGGGAAGAGAGAGAATTGAAATTTAAACTAGATGGGTAGGTAGTAGGCATCTAAAATAGAAAAACAGAGAACACAAAAATAAATTTTTCAAAAAACAAAAAATTAATTCGTGCTGCCAAAATTTAGGTTATGGAAAGTTTTAAAATGTGATATTTCCCAAAATCCAACTTTTGTTGGTTCTTTTGAGGGGGTAAAGGGAGGAGAGGGAGAGGAACTTTTTGAAATTAGGAGTAGATAATTCAAGTAGAAAAATCAATTCCTAGAGAATTTTATTTTACTTCAGGAAAAAAGAAAAAAAATTCAGCATAGGCAAAAATGTAGAAAATAGTTTGTTTGAAAGAGAATAACTATTTATCCATAGCAAAAGTTGATCTTTAGGGTTCCAAACTCTCATGGTAAAATTTTCAGTATATGCTCCAAGTAAATAGGTATATGTAGGTCAAAATTGCAAATTTTGTTTTTCTTTAAAATCTCATCTTTAGAAGATTTCAACTGATTTTTTCAAACTTGTGGAAACACTAGACATTATCAAGGGTCCTGTATGTAAATTTTTTGAAATTTTTTCAAAGGTATTTTTCTAGAAAAAGTTTACGCTTTTAGCTTTCCTTTCAGATCTGCAATTATGAAAAAAATATGATTGTGTTGTATCCAGTCCGGATGTGCAACCTGCCATTTTTGATTTTTTTCTCAACAGGTGGGACCTATTTAAAATGCAAAAACACATTTTTTTTACGGTTTCCGCCTGGTTGATTTTTTCATTCCTCCTTTTTTTTCGTAGGTACTGCGTAATATCATGTAAGATCCTCTAAAGCTCCATCCACCTAAATTTTAACTAAAATCGTCAATTTTTTCCTTGTTTAAAGTAGGTAATTTCTGTTACAAAATAATCAAATCGCACCATATTGGGAACACTTTACCTATGACGCATTTGGAAAAAAAAGTAAAAAATGTGAGCACATCATTTTTTTAAAGATAGAATAAATTACTAAAGTTGTAAATTTTGTAAATTTCTTTTAAAAAATTGAAAAAATATCTCTTCTTTTTTGTGAGGAGGGAGGGGGATAGTCACTCGACCTGAAAGAATGTTTTCGAAAACCATCAGTAGCAGCCACAAATTGCAAATTGCAAATCTATGACGATCAATTTTTGCATATTGTAACTTCTTCAATTTAGATAATAATTTTTTTTAAAGTTTCAACAACACTTCAGGCCTCAAGTTTAACTGTTCTCTCTTTCAGAGCTTGCATTAGTACCTATCTAACCACGAGATTCGATTTTTGGAAAGATTTTTCGAGTCATGAGACGGCGGGAGGGAAGGAGGTTCAGACTACTAGGTCCATCAGCATATTTTTATGATTTTTGATTGCTTAGAAATCCGAAGAGGTAAAAAATGAATTGAAGAAATTTAATGACACTTTCAAAAAATACTGTAGGTACCTACTTTTTTAGTTGAAAAAACTCTATTCTCGTCTAAAAAAAATGTATGATATGTATTTCATCATCGATTATCAGCAAATTGATTCGCTATTACACTCGAATTATAAAGTAATCGGATTGGGGATTAAAAATACCCAACTTGAAATTGAAATCAGAGATACGTAGGTATTCAGAAGATTAAATAGTTTGATTTGCGCTCGTGGTTAGATACACTCGAATGTCTAGGAATGATTCAGAAAAATGTCGTTTTCCCACTCACTCTTTTCCTCCTTCACTTTTTACCGGCTTCCCCGCCAAATAAGTATGCCTACGAATTTTTTATTCGAAAAAAATTTCAATCTCTTTTAAAAACTGCTCCAGTTTTCGTTTTGAGATGAAATACGAGTAGGTAAAATAAATGTTAATTTTTTCCCCAGGGTCATCAAATTGAAAAAAAAAATAATTTTTTTTTTTTGATAATTTCTTTAAGAAGTGAAAAATTAGGCAATCAAAGAAATTTTATTTAATTTTGGTTGAAATTTCGGAGGTGAAAATGTTATTAGCTCCTAAAGATCCAAATTTGGTACAAATTGTTTCATTTGGGGGCAGATTTTGCAAGACCTATCTTAAAACATGAATTTTTTTGCGAAAAATACTTGGGTAGGTATGTAGATTTTTATTTTTTTATTAAAACTGTGCAGAAATAGGTACCTATTTTGAATTTTAAGAACACTTTTGGATTTTTTTAAAAATCATTACCTACTAAAATAAATTCTGAAATATTTCTCTCCAAATTTTCCTTTAAAAAAATGCATGGCTAGGTAATTATTTGACGTACCTAGCCAATATTGTTCACTTAATGAACAAATAACGAAAAAAATACCACTGACGTCCAAATTCCTCCAGTCAGAGGTATGTTTACGGAGAAAATAAAACAACTACAAAATATGTGGTATTGTTTTAATTACTAGTATACCCGAACGCCAACGAGACGATTAAAATCCAACATACGTAAAAATGAGTAGCTGTCGGATATTTTGTCGAAAAAGTTATATGATTCACGCACATACCTGCCATATTTTATTACCTTGGCCCTGAACTAATAAGAAATTCACTGCAAGTGTCGCAATCTCCATGTAAGGTCAGCTGAAAAGCCTTTGTAAAACCCTCAACTCGCACCTATCTATATGTCCTATGTACCTAGTACCTACAACTTCCCTTTTTTTGGAAACTGACGATTTTGGCAGATTTTCGCGTATACCGAGTATACATTTTTTTTTGTTCTTCTTCTTTAATGCATTATGGTACTTTCGATTATTCGAAATGTGTAAATTAACATCGACCTTGGTAACTTACAAGAATACACGGTGATACAAGCAAGGCAACGGTCATACTGATGATATAGAATTACGAAATAATATTATTTGATTTAGAATTAATGTGTTCATAACCAGAAACGATGACCCAGAAACATACGATTTTGCTTCGACGAATTAATGTAGTTTTATACTGTACGTGTTTCTTTCTAGCTGATATTAAGTAGCTTTTTAATATGGTATACCGGCTCATTATTACAATGTATACGCTAATCTCAAGAATTCAGTATAGGTATACCTAGGTATAGGCTTGTAGGCATCTCGTTTTAAATTCCCAATAAGGACCTCGACATGTGCACCTGTTTGCTTTTGTTTTAAAATATTAATACGCGGAAGCATTACGCAGATCTCGATCGATAGCCCTGATAAAATGAAATGTGGAAGGTATTATTATGCGTTGCGATGAGGGAGGGAGCGGTTGGTCACCATCATAAGTCACCTGCTACGAGACAACAATAAAACCCCGAATCGAAAAATCACGCTTTTTTCTTCGACGATCTTTTCAATTGGCACTTGGCTTTATTGAATTCCAAATCGACGCCATTTCTTAATTACATATTCAATGTCACGTAGAAATATGACTCGAAAATTAGGAGGGTGAGCGGAGGAGGGGGGAGGAGACCGAGACGTGTACCCTACCTATACGTATGAATTATAGTTTGGAAAATTTTCAACCGACTTTTACGATTCGATTTAATTCTACGTACTCATTTCCTCGAATGGGTTCTTATGTCAATATTATTTCAGCTGGAGTACTGCTTTCACTTATCCATACTGTACCTCACCTATACATATTGATTTTTTCCCTTTCTTCCTAAAATGCTTATTAGGCATTTGAATATAGGTAGGTAGTCTACAAAGTGTCTGTATAGTGTGTACAGAGGTACCTACTGTTTTTGTATTGTACATATAACCAGGAGCGGATGTGCCATATGGTCAACTGGGCAAATGCCCAGTGCACTGCTGCGATTTTGACGCTGTACGGTGCTCATCGTTTTTATGTAATCTAAAATGTACTTATGAGAAAATTTCAATTTTAGATCACAAAAATTCAAAAAACTAGTCGTTCATTCTCTCTTTTTTCATATTCTATAAAATTATATGTAATTAAAAACTCCTAAAAAGTCTATGGGAAAAAAGATCAGTTTGCACCTGATCATCATAAAATTTTGATAATTTTTGGGAAAACGGTCTACAGGTGACAAGGAAACTGGGAATATCTTGAGATGTTCGCCTTCGATTTGAAGGAAAACTGCGATTTTTGGAAAGGGCATGGTCTGAAACCTCCATAACCAAAACTCCAGTTACCTAAATTAATTTTTCGATTTTTAGGTGAATTTTTGAAAATTAGAATACCAATTTATTAGCAAAAAAATTCAAGAAATTGGAAATTTTCTATTCATAAGGAAATTTATGAAATTGGCGCAAATAGTTGTATGTCTAAAACAACCATCATACAGGAATTTTTACCATTCCAAGCAATTCTGGAACCTCCGCGGCGTCCGGCGTTCGGAAATTGGTTCCAATGTAGATAAATTCGAGTTCGAGAATAACCTTCGATCTTTAGGTGCTCAAATATTTAGATCACTGAAAAAAGTCAATTTTGGATTTTTTTTAAATTCAACCAAAATCAAAAAATTGATTTGGACAGCTGAAATTTTGGCTTGAGGGTTTCAAACCGTTCTTTTTCAGCTCTTCCCAACTTCAAATTGGAGG
The DNA here is from genome assembly GCF_950023065.1 of Planococcus citri. Lineage (NCBI taxonomy): Eukaryota > Metazoa > Arthropoda > Insecta > Hemiptera > Pseudococcidae > Planococcus > Planococcus citri. The sequence continues at coordinate 39,720,697 of NC_088678.1, forward strand.
AGGGCCTTTCAAGTGGTTTTTTTATGAGTACGGTGAAATGAATTTCAAAAAAACACCTTCGAAAAGAATTTTGGATATTTTTAGATTTTCATACCATTCCTTTTTCGATAAAATTTTCGCCTTCTGTTCGCTCGGCCTTCACGTTATCATATTTTTGGGCAGTATAATTTGAGTTTTTGACCAACCGCTACAATATTGAGAGAACTAAGGAAAATTAGGCGCCGCACCATTCCAAACGCCCGGTAATAATTTTAGCTCCCATCCGCCCCTGTGCATAACAAGAAAGTAGAGCACACAACGAATTAATCGGTCGTCACCATAAGGCATTGGATAATTATTCAAGGTGAGCGACTTTCTTCGTTGAACGTACGATATCTGCCATATTGCCAGTTTATGATGATACCCATGCCTTATCGTCGTTCGAATGCATAATGCTATTCGAGCCAAGTTTGATGCACAATCCAGTAAGTTTTTTGACCACTTTGTACCAACAATGCAAGAATTACGAAACATACGGAGGAATGCGGTTGATGAGAATATTATCACAGTCAATGTACCTGCTCGGCACCGTTTGGGTATCTGTTTCAGACATCGCGAGGATGATTTCTCAAAAAAAAAGTTCTATTTTCGGATGAAAAACTTGAACGAAAGATGTTTAAAAATTCAAAAGAAAGGAGGATCTACGTAGTTTTTTTTGAAAAATTTATTAGGTTTGTTGTTAGTAAGATTTCATTTAACGTAAACTTAGTTACTGGTAGAAAACAATTTCCATAAAATGAATGATTTAGGAAGGTACCTACCAGGTACTTACCAACATTTTCAATGGAATGAGAGTAAGAATATTTTAAAAGGTCATTCAACTTTTCAAAAACGATTTCACCTGTTTCGGAAGCTTTGTAAGAAAAACTTTACAATTGGTTTCGTTTATTTGAGCATACTGAAAGGTTATACAAAATAATTTCCTAGGAAAATACCTATTTAAAATGAGGTACATATTTTAGGTTTAGGATACTTTTTAGAAATGCACCAGGAAATAGATTATAGGTAGAGAAAAGTGGTCAGAATTTTCACTTACAATGACATAAAAACTAAGTAACCTTGCAAAATTTAATTTTTCGATTTTTCTAAAAAAATTCTTCTGTTTCAATTTTTGAGTTTTGTAGACTTCCCCTTCTCCCTCTCCAAAAAATTAATTGGATTTTTTTTGGGTGCTGAACACAATTAATGCAGTAAATCGAGAAAAATTTAATTCCTATGCAATTCGATTTCTCACGCAAGTTTTTAGGTTTCGGGACAATTTTTCAACATTTTAGCTTTTCGAGTCAACTTGGTAAAATTTTGATTTTTTTGCATTTTTTGCCCAAATTTGATGTTTAAAAATTCACCAAAAATCGAAAAATTCTCTTTAAAACCTGAAATTTCGACTGACTATGTATTTTTGTATGCTCTGTCAATTTAGCATTGTCCAATTCTAAGGTTTTTTTCTCGGGTGGAATGCCTACCTCTCTTGTTATATAAGGGGATGAAAGAGGGCTGAAATTTTTGAAATTCTGCTTTTAAATTTCAATATACTTACTCAAGATGAACTATACCTATTACTTACAAAATATTTGTACCTACTTCGGAATCTTAAAATTTCAATCTTTGGACAGCCAACGATTTGCTGTAGAATAATGAAAAATTTCGAAAGAAAATCCACAACTGTTGACGAATAAAAAACCATGAATTTATATGCCCATCCTAAAATAACCCTAAAATAGATATGGTATACCTACCAATCTCATTACCTATTTCATGGAATTTATCAGTAGATAATATAAATAAATTAAATTACGAATTTGCATTTTTTTTGTAGTTCTATTACTAACATTTTTAAGGGTGGAAGGGGCTAGGGGAGGGGAGGGTCGAATTTTTCACTATTAATTTCATTTTTAAAAAAATAACGTCATTTTCCAACATCACGCTCTCACAATTAGGTAGAGGAAACACTAACATAAAGTTTTTGAGTAGGTAACTAAAAAGAGAAAAATATTATGGATTATGGCTGTAACGTCATGAAAGAATACATCCTAACATTGTTTTGTTATAACTGGTACATATTAACATCAATTCTAGAAAAATACGTATACACAGTACCGTTTGATCTGCTTAATATGCTTACCTAATTTTGCTCAATTACAGTAATCCATAGGCTACATCAAACATTAGATTTGCATTAGTCGGCAAGATCGAGTAATTTGGTGATTTTTAAAATTAACACGAATTTTAAGGTGATGCGAATTACGAATATCTGCATGAAGTCAAATCGAGTTCTATTAACAAACTTATCGTCAAGTTAAATTTTCCAACTCGAGAATGATGCAACATGCCTACTCTCGCAAAGTGGAGATGATTCCGCTATTTTTTTTCTAATAAGAATAGGCTATGTACTTACCAACCTAAATATATGTCCTATTTAATCGCGTAAAAATTTAGAATTTTTCAAAATTTGAAAACGAATTATTCCAATAGACCTAGATCCAATAAAAAAACATCTTCAAGTTCAATGAAGTAAGTGGATATGGCAAACTCGACAATCCGAAGGATGTCGAATCCAAAGCAATGCACCTATTAAATAATTCATAATAATCAGCACTTAATATTACACTTATACATATAATGTACTAAGCAACCCATTCATAATCATTTTCACCTAACATTTCACGTAAAAACACATTTAAAAACATTACAGGAATTCGAAAATAAAATCATACACGCCGCCAGAACAGGAAAAAGATCCGAACTAATCCAATTACAAAAACTTTTCGAAACTGAAATCCTACTATCGATGTTGAAATCGATAAACAATGCTTCTGCAGACACGCAACCCATCGTCGAAAATTTAGTCTCACAAGATGATAACACGGGCAGCATATCGAAAATACGTAAAAAAAGGGCTCTCGAATTATTCACCAATTTACTAGGAAGCAGCAGCGGTAGTAGTAGTGGAGGCGGTGGTGGAGGCGGCGGTGGCGATTCTGCAGTACGTCATTCGCAATCATTCATTTCATTAATAATAATTAACCATTCCATTTTCATGGAAACTAAAAATTTGTGTCGGTGAATAACAAACTATCCGTTTGATTTGCAGGATGGTGGCGGCGGCGGAGGCGGCTCTGGTTCCGGATCGATTTTGAGTTTATTAGGACCACTTCTTGGTAGCAGTAGCGGAGGTGGAGGAGTAAGTATTGTAGCAGAAGATTTTCACGAAAAAGACTAATTAGAAGTGTAAATTTATGATCGAGGTGATGATTTACCTTCATTATTCGTTATCCGAAATGTATCGAAGTTGAAAACTGTAAAGATTGCAACTGAAAGGAGCATCAGAGATCCTCCTCCATTCACTTCTGATTTTTCGAAAAAAAAAATAAAAAATGAGGGATTATAACAGGGTGTCAAATTGTATTAAAAATTATTCCTGTCACTAAAATGACTTCAGGATTCCTCTTTTTTTTGCATAATTTCAAGTTTTTCTCATACTTATTTACTTTGACAATTCTGAGCCCATCTTTTTCTCAGAATTACTGTTCTCATCACTTATAAGCCCTTATTCCACCTAAATTTTCGAATTAATGGATTTCTATCTATGCAGTATGACCACTGATGGTTTTCACTTGAAATTTTCTGACGATTTTTTAATATTTTTTCCCAGCACTTTTCCAGTTTATCTCTACCTAATTTTTCTTCAGAAGTAAGTTGGGAAAAATGCTATAAATTATTTATTATTTAAAATTCGACCAAAACAAATGAATTGGCATGGTAAACTGATACTTAGGTACCTATACATATTCCAAGATACCTACGTACCTACCTACTAAAAAACAATAGTTTAAAACTTTTCAATCAAGTCTGTTCAAACAAAAAAATTTGGTTAGGAGCACGCAGATTGCATTTTAAAATTGAATTCAAAACAATTGCGAGAAACTTCCTCGTCAAGGACCTTTAAAAACTATTTTAACTCAATGCAGGAGAGGGGAGATAGATAAACTTTGTCAAAAAGGGGATATTTTCGAGAAAATTATGTTTTTTAGCTCTAGCCCCACCCAACCTCTTTTGGGAAAGATTTCACTTCTGAAGCTAGGGAAGCAGTTTCGAGTAGGTACAGCCATGTCAATTTTTGTGGACAAAAATGACAATTTCAAAAACTTGAAAAAAATTAGAAAGTGCCACTGCATTCCAAAATATTCCCCCTCCCTCTCCAGTTTCAGAAATGCATGATATTTTTCAATGTTTTTGGCATAGGTAGGCCTAATTAGCCCAATGAGTAGTATCCGAGAAAAAAATATTTTCAAAACACGATCATTTTACTCAAAAAATGAGCAATTTATAAATTTTTAATCGTCCAGTAGAACCCCAAAAATGGTCTTGAATTTTGATTGAATTTGTCAAGGTCGAAATAGAATCTCAAATACAATACCTTTTGGAACTGAACCATTTTTCTTAAAACAGGTTCAGTGGGCGATAGAGTGAAAAAAATCAAGATTTTTTTTTCAAAAATGCCCCCAATATCTCTCTTTTGCAGAGCAATTTTTTTTGAATTATCAAGTCGTACACAATTTTTAACAGTGAGCCCAAAACTTTTAACAACACCACTGCCCATAATTTCTTTAATTTCATGCCTGGGCAATTTCAAAAACATTTCTGCTTTGTCTAAAAAAAAAAAATGAACCTAATTGAATCAGGAAAAATTGACATTCTTAAAATATTTGAAAAACTTGGTGGCCCAATTTTCTACTTTTTTCCCATAAATATAATTACTTTAAAAGCTCCTTCAATTTGAAAGATAAGTTTTCTATGTGTAAAATCCCCTTTTTTTCTCGTCTCAAAAAGTTATGCCAGAAATAATTTTCAAAAACTCCATTTTCGTAAATTTTTACTACTGGGTTTTTCAATTTCCAAATTCTACAAATTTTGGATCAGCTAATAATACGTATAAAGTGTAAGGTGTTTCTCGTGATGATTTGATGAAGGGAAAGGGAATCATCAGAAGTGATTATTTACCTTCAGACAGGAAAAAAAAATTATTCGTAAGTTGAGCCAAAAAAATTGTACTATCCTTCCTTTGAAATTTACTTTCTAACGAGGTTGAATAAGGGTTTTGAAATTAACAACAAATTAAAATTTTCAATATTATGGATCTGGATGTTGTTTTTAAAACGGACAAAAGAAATTTCATCACAAAATTGAGGAGCTAAGTATACAGGCTCAAATTCTCAGGGAGCCACAAAGTATTAAAGTCTACCTATAGCTTCTTCAATTTTTAATTTAAGCCATTTTCTATTGAAACTTTTTTGTCCAACTTCAAAATTTATACCAGAATTAATTTTCAAAATCATGAAAAAAAAATCAGCAAAATTTTTTCAAGAAATGTTAGAGCTTTTTTAAAAAATGTCTCAAGTGTCAAAAACTTGTTTAATCTTTAAGATAGACCACTTTGTTGAAGAACCTTTTTTTATTTGTTTCAAAAAATTATGCCAAGATTCTTCTTTAAAATGTTTATTTTTGGGTAGGTATTAGAGAAATTTCAGAAACTTTGTACCCCAGGTTTATTAACACCTTCCGTAGACTGAAGTTTTTTGCTCACTGCCAGATCGATTACAATCATTTCTGATCAGAGTAAAATTATGTAGGTGAAGTATCTTCTCGATCATAGATGCATATTTCGCGACCAGTTCATCGCGGGGGGGGGGGATTCAAAAATAGTAAATAAGATTCTATTTTCATCCTCATTATTTTTTCGTTATCAAGGGAGACGGCGAAGGCGAAGAAGGCGGCGGCGGCGGCGGCGGTAGTGGCTCAGGATCCATATTAAGCTTACTAGGACCTCTTTTGGGAAGTAGCAGCGGAGGCGTAAGTATTTTCCATAAATCCTACATACCTAACCTCATAAGCTTTCTTCTAACACCTAACACAGTGTGCTGAATTTTAACCCAAAAATAGTTATACCTATTTAAGCAAACAAAGTACTACATACTCGGAGGTGGATTTTTTTACCTATTAACAACATGACAGGTCTAATCGATATTTATATAATGAAAAGTGCGTGTCGTTTTCACGCGTGGGTGTTTTTTTCTTCGAGGAAACCACTGCTCGATTTATGTGAAACATTTATCCAACAAGAATAACAGGTAACTCCAATTATTTTCATCAAGGACGGTACAAATTAAATATGAGATTTTTTTTTTATAAATTAATATTTATCGAAAATGTGAAGGCGCCTTTCGTGCACTTAAAGCTGAAAAAATCAGGACAAGTGTGAAAATTTTATGAAATAAATTCACTGTCATTAGGACAGGGTTACTCGATGCCATTTTAATCGTAATGACCCTTATTTGAAAAACCATTTTGCGCATCGATATACTACCTACAAAATAGGTATGGATATACTTTTGATTACTATTCTATAAAGAGAGGTACATACATAGAAGTTTTAATTTGATAATTGCATGTTCATCGACATACACGAGTACGTGCTGTAAATTTCCTGGTACCCTACATGTATCTATATTTTGTACTATAGGTACGTACGATGCTCCCACACGATTCCTCATCGCCTTATTACCTAGGTTACCCTTCCTACGTCAACGACGACTCAGTCCTAATTAATATTCATTATAAATGTCAGCGAAAATTTTGGAAATGTGGTTCACTAACGTTCGATAACTAATCACGTTTAGTTTTTCTCAGACTTGATTAAACCGCAAGTCTCGAGTTATTTTTGTATTGGTCGATACATTCGCATCGTGAAGTTCATTATGCTTTTCTTCAAATACCTACCTAACTAACCTAACCTACTCATCAGTCATCTGTTTCGAATAAATCCTAAGGACTTGGAAACTTCTCAAGTGCATCCTAATTTAGACGTGCTGCCAACCGAAGCCAAATAGATCAGATAACCCTATTCGGTGTCGTATAGGTATAAGAAGTTGCCGCCAAATTCAAGGCATATGACGGGTATTTTCACACTCGTGTGAGTTCGTTTCAACCCGACAGAGTGCCTATTTTTTGCCCATAAAATACCCGCAGTATTACACCGCGATTTGTAGCCTAATTTCTTCATTTGCAAAACCTTCGCCGACCGAGTCAACGGATAGGAAAGAAACCCGTATATGGAAAATAATGATCATTCTGTTAACAGGGCGGAGATGGCGAAGGCAGCGGAGAAGGTGGTGGCGGTGGGGGTATTTTAAGCTTATTGACTGGCGTGTCGGGTAGCAGCAGCGGGGTATGTATACCTACTAATAATACTAATCAATTAATCATACCATAATTCATGGCTTAAAACTAATGACAACATTCGTTTACGAAATATTTGTATATTTATGCCCTAAATTCGGAAATTTTGGCCATCACATAGGGCGGTGGCGGCGGAAGCGGCGAAGAAGGAGGCGGCGGCGGTGGCGGTTCCGATTTAAGCAGCATATTGGGTATCAGTAGTAGCAGCAGTAACAGCGGAGGAGGCGGCGCTGGAGCTGCCGGCGAAGCTACCCATAAAAGATCTGCTAGCGATGCTGCTAAAAAACGATCTGCCAGCGAGGCTGCTCAAAGGAGATCTGCTAGTGAAACTGCTCAAAAGAGATCTGCCAGTGATACTGCTCAAAAGAGATCTGCTAGTGAGACTGCGCAAAGAAGACCTGCCAGCGAATCTAATCAAAAGAAACCGACTGTTGAAGCTAATAAGAGCTAGAATTGATGGTAAGTCTCACTTTTAAGTCAAACATTTAAGAAGGAAAAACCAAAGGGAATACTCTTTTTTCCCCTTTACCCTCTCTTCGTAACTTTTTCCTCCTAAGCCATTATAACAAATAATTTCCCCCAAAAATCATTATAGAAATGGTAGAGCAAGGTGAGAAGTAGTCTGAATCACAATAATAAAAAATTGTGGTTAGGTTCATTAAAAAAAAAAAAAATGACAAAAATTTCACTCTTTCGTTGAAAAACAGAAGAATCAGTAAGTACCTACCCAATGACTTTGTTTTTATAGTTTTCAAATCTCAGATGATAAATATAAGTATTCTGTCCCCCTCCTCCCCTACCATGATTTTTTTCGATTCAAATAAGCTTAAATCAGTGAGATTTTGCTTACAAAACCGATCAACTTATCAAGTAAAGATTAATTCCAGATCGTACCATGGAAAATTCTTAGCATAAAAAAATTCAATAGTTTCCTGTTCGCGAGGAAATTTCGAAATTCGCACGAATCCCTGTATCTAGGGCTAAAACCGACTCTCAAGTCCTCATTTCAGCGTTTTGAGCTATTCTGAAGCCCCCAGGAAATTTATCCATGCCTTTTGAAGCAAATTAAAAATTCTGGAGATATTGAAAATCACGCTGGAGACTTCAGAATGGCTTGAAAGGGTGAAATTCGGATTCCGGAGGTTCAATTCGAGTCATTTTCAGGACTAATTTTCATCATTTTTGCTAATTGAGAAAGTTCACTATAAAAAATCAAAATTTGTATTTACGTACTAGGTAGCTACTTCTCTGTCGGTGCTTTGGATAAGGTTGTAATTTGATTATCTTTTGTGTCATGCTTCATAATAAAGGCTGTTTAAGCCTTGTTGTGAATTAAATTCTGGAATTTTCTGTGCTAAGAATTTTCCTGCTGTGAATTTCCCCTGCTAATAATTTCGCACTATTTTTCCTTACACCATAAAATGAGGCATGTGATTCATTCTTTTTTTTAAAAGTTCATAACGCTGACAAAAAATGTAGAAATAATTGAACCAAAGATGTAAAAATTGAATAATTAATAAACTTTTAATAGTCTGATGGGACGGAAAAGGCATTTTTTAAAGTGAAATTACAAGACTGTAAATTCTGGATTTTGCTCAAGATATTAAAAAAAAAAACTGTCTAGAAAAAATGAATCACGCACTGATGGGCAATTTTATGCTCTACAATAAATTCGGCGTTTCTTCATTTTTTCCCCCGCAGAACTCTTTTCCCCAAGAATTAATTTTATGAGATGAAAACTATGATTTTTTTCCAATTCAGTTTCAAAAATATAAAGCATTATACAATTTCAACCCCTTGAAAAAAATTTTCCAAAATACTCGTAGTCGATTTTCTGGAATGAAAAATTTGAAATTTTGTCCAAAATTTTTCAATCACTATACTCTGAAGAAAAATCATTTTTGACTCTTCATGTGCACAATTTTTTTCTATACCTTACAAGGGAACCTCTTGAGGTGTCACACTTCGATTTGAACGGGACCGCGATTTTTGGAAAGAGCATAATCTAAAACACCCAAAACCAAATTTTCAACTGCCAAGGTTCATTTTTCGATTTTTGGCCAATTTTTGAAAATTCAAAATCGACTGTTTTTGGCGATTTATGATTTTTTTTTTAAAAGTACGTACTTGATCAATAAAAATGGTAAAAATAAGTTCCAAAACTAATATTAATTACCTACCCAAATTCAAATTTCACCGTTTCCAGTCATTCTGGAGCCTCCAGCGCAATTTTTCAATTTCTCCAGAATTTTGAATTTGCTCCAGAAGGCGTGAATATGAAGTTGAGCAGCTAAAAATCGAGTTGTATATTACACTCGACCTGTTTAACGAGTTTATCTACATTTGAGCCGATTTTGAGAGTGACGCCTCAAGAGTGGTTTTTTGAGGTGTCACTCTCGCTCCAAAACGGCTGGAAATGGTAGAATTTGCGCTCCGGGGGTTATTTCTCGAAGAAACACAGCGATTCGCTCAAATTTCAAAAATTTCCTCACAAACTGTTACCTTTTGATTTTTTGGATTTTTTAATTTTGAAAAAAGCTGGTCAAAAAACCACTCTTGAGGTGTCGCTCTAAAAATCGGCTCAAATGTAGATAAACTCGTTAAACAGGCCGAGTATAATATACAACTCGATTTTTAGCTGTCCAACTGCATATTCACGCCTTCTGGAGCAGATTCAAAATTCTGGAGAAATTGAAAAATCGCGCTGGATGCTCCAGAATGGCCGGAAATTGTGAAATTTCGAATGGGGGGGGGGGTTAGTTTTGGAACAAATGCAGCGATTCGCGTGAATTTCAAAAATTTCCATACAAACGGGAAACTTTTGATTTTTTGAATTTTTTAATTTTGAAAAAAGCCGGTCAAAAAGTCACTTTTGAGGTGTCACTCTGAAAATCGGCTCAAATGTGGATAAACTTGTTAAACAGGTCGAGTGTAATATACAACTCGATTTTTAGCTGTCCTACTTCATATTTACGCCTTCTGGAGCAAATTCAAAATTCTGGAGAAATTGAAAAATCGCGCTGGAGGCTCCAGAATGGCTGGAAATGGTGAAATTTGGATTTGGGTAATTAATATTAGTTTTGGAACTTATTTTGACCATTTTTACTGATCAAGTTCGTACTTTTGAAAAAAAAAGCATAAATTACATATAATCGCCAAAAACAGTCAATTTTGAATTTTCAAAAATTCGCCAAAAATCGAAAAATGAACTTGGGCAGCTGAAAATTTGGTTTGGATGTTTTAGACTATGCTTTTTCCAAAAATCGCGGTCCCGTTCAAATCGGAGTGTGACACCTCAGGAGTTTTTCTTGTTAGCTCAACCTTTCTTTTGAAATGGAAGAGTGGTGGAGGAAACAGGTTGAAACCTTTTCGTTAATTAGATTCCTAATTATTTTGTTGTAAAAATTGTCAAATATCTTATTAGTTAACGAACCACTAACAACATTTTTTTTGTAGAAAAATGCAATGTAGGTAAGTATACCTGAGTAGATATTTCAGTGAAGCAATACTCGATCTTGATGAGGAAAAAAAATCAAAATTCTTCTCTTTTATAAATTTTTTAGACAATAACAATATGTATGGAAGAAAAATACCTACTAATAATATTATACCTTTCCTAAAATATTCTGACTTCTGAGTGGATCTTTGAAGTTATGAAGTGCCTGAAAAAGGCATAAATGTACATTTTAATATCCATATCAATGTTTTATTTAGTGATCTAAAAAACGTTGTTTCGGTATTAAAAAATTGTTTGAATTTCTTTCAGGTTTAGATGATTATAAACCGAAGACTGAAAGTTTGAATTAAGTTTTGCACGTTACCGTATACTTATAACAGTTTTATTACGGTAGAAAAGAGACAACACGGACCTTTTGAAAATTCTATTCCTTTTATATTTAGGCCTAATTACAAAATAGTTTTATATACCTATATATTAATGTGTTCAATAAAGAAGAAATATAAACTCGCGCATCCATCAACTCAGCGATGTAGGTACCTAGTTACTGATTTGAATTTTTTATTTTTTTTTCAAATGTTCTGTTTATCAATAATGATGTAAATAGTGTAATATTTTTTTTTCTTTAATAAAATCTATTATAATAGATATAATATTACTTTCATTTTTGACAAGCACTACACACATAGCCTATCTTTACAAAAATGACCAATATATTTCAAGACTGACAACGCCACTTTATATAACAACCTCCCTATAATTATCTTTCACCCTCTAATCCCTTCGTAGTACTTGGAAAGTTTCACGCTATTTAAAACGAATTCGTTATCCAAACTTGTAAATCAAATAAACCCACATATCAAAAGCGGAAAAAATCATACACGGTAAACATACTTAATAATAAAAGAAATGATCGATATTAAAAAAATGTCTTTTCAATATGTGGGAGTAACGAGCTTCAAAATTATACGTTTTCATTAACCTATTTATTTTTTTCACCATTGAAAAACTTTTCAGGCCTGACTATCAAAAAAAAAAAATCGGGACAAAATTTTGTTTAAAAAATTGAAGAAAAAAAGAAAGAAAAGAAATCCATTGATAATGAATTATATAGAAAATATTGCACGTTGCGATGTGTAGCGTACTGCGTACCTCCGACCCCGTACCTACCCTACGTGTAAAGATGGTCGATAGAGCGAGAAATGCGCAGGGGTGAAGTTTGATCTACGAGCTACCTGTTTGCGTGTACCTTTCTTCAAACAGTCATTACCAATACAGGTGTATCAAAGTGTATTGTTAAAGTGCGATTAATAATTTAATGTATCGTAAAGAAGTAATTGATTATCTCAAAGCTACTTTTAGTTAGCGTGTTTAGTTATTGTTCGATAGGGTGTAGTATGTGTAGTGTATCTAGTACTATAGCGACGCAATCGCTCATTGACGTAGTGGTTTTTTTAAAACAATTTTACGAATGACAATTGACAATCATTCATATATGTAACGACTGTATTCTAGTATTTTGACATGTAATTTTTGAAAGTTTTTTTTTCTGTGGTGGATTGTTTTTGTATAAGTTGTTGAATGCCGAAATAATGCAGTGAATGGTTTTAATGTTCAATAACCGATTTGCATATGAGCAGAGGTACGTAGACTTACCTACTACATATATACGTTGTGTAGCCTATGCAGGTATGTAATTTTCAATATGCGACGAATGCCTCAAGGTAGATGAAATGCGCGAATTTTATGCTAAATTAAGCAACATATACGGCAACAGATTCTTGACTCTTGAGCTCGACTTGTTTCATACAATCATTAAACCTGACCTAGATGGTAAATCGTGATAAAAAAAAACCTGTACGAATATAAATATTTGGGTTTATTGTTTAATTTTTAAATTTATTTTTTAGTCCAGGTATATAGTAGGGTGAGGCTTGTGTGTATTTTTAAAAAATTATTTACATATGGAATATTGTATCATCGTATTCACGCATAAATGAAAGTAGGTATCTTGAATATTTTCTGGGAGGATTGCGTAATGATATAGTATTTTTGAATAAATGATACGTTACTATGAAATTTCAAGTTCGACCCGAGAAAAAAAATCAAATAGACGGTTTATTCGCGTACCTATATCATTCAAGGATCTCTAAATCTAGATCAATGATATGAGTCGAAAACAAAATTTCGGCCGGTTGTGATCAGTAACTCCGTGTTTATCGAGTCGTCTAATTATTAAATGAGACTAAAGAATTTTGTCAATTTCTATTTTCTATAGTAGGTAAATTCATTTTGAACATTTCATTGAAATAAATTTGAAGAGTTTTCAAAAATTTATGGGGGAAAGTAATTGTACCAGCATATGACACCCGATTGTACCGGGTGTTCATTAACAAGTGTCGAATAATTCGCCAAATAATACAGCCGCCCAAATAACGTAAGTGTAAGTTGATTTGCTGACCCCAAAAATTGAAGGAACTCGAGCGTTCATTTTGCGAGGATATAATTTCACCATGTTTTTAGAACTGTGAAATAAGCATTCAAAAAGCGTATCTCAACTTTAGTCAAACTTTATAGCTTATTCGAAGGAACTGTATCTGATTGAAATTTTCAAAATGCTTCAACGCATTGAATTTTAAAACTAGATAAATCACGATTGCGCGATATAATTTATATATGTATGATTTTGAATGTTCTACAAAAAAGATAAGTACATATGTGGAGAGCGCAACAAAAAATCAACAAACACCATAGCTCTGTCCTGCCCCTTCAAAATTTCAGGATCTGCAATCCACTGTACATTTTTGTGCATATTTTGGTTTGCGGTATTATCAGGCGAAATACGAAGTTCAGTAAGTTCTAAGAAATCTGATTAGTGCATGTTGAGCTTTCCTTTGACTGATTAAATTAAATTCTCTGCGAGAATTCGTCAAAATTAAGTACCTACTAATTTTGAAAATCAAACGAACCTTCTTTCAAGATCGATTTTTCTGCTAAATTATAGGTACCAACAGGTCATTGAGGATTGAAAATTTCCAGAAATTTAAATAGAGTCGAGCAAAAAATTATATTAAAATGATCTAAACAAGATATTTATAACTCCTCTCACCTGAAAAAAACAACAACAAAACAACTTCAAGATGAAATATTTGAGGAAGTACCTACCTAGTATACTCGTACAATAAACATATTATATTTTGGAAAAATATCTATAAGATGAGAATAGACTTTATTCAAAGATCTTTTTACATTGATTCACGCTTTTATATTTTTTTGATTAGTTGGTTTTTCAAATTCTAGAAATAACAAAGAAAAATTTTGAATTCTTATTTTTTCAACTTTCTCAAATTTTGGAGGAAGTATTTTGAGAAAAAAAATCCAACAAAAATAAAATTAGCTTGACGATCGATCGACACGAATATTTTCACCTCGTCCTCCTCCTATTCCCCCCCCCCATCATCAATGAAAAACATTTTTCGGTTCATTTTTACTTCTAAGTATCCCATTTTTTAAGAAGATGTACAAAATGTTTGAAAACCTTCACTTTTCTAGTGTTTATGCTAAAGATTCTAAGAAAAATATGGAGCAATAATTCTTTAAAATTCTGCTTCAACTGGTTCTTATGCAATTCAATTATTTTTGGCAAATATTCCCCGCGTCCTCCCCTATTTTAATGGCATTTTCTTTTTATCAACAGATGAAAGAATGCTTAAATTTTTTTTAAATAATGGCTCCATGATTTTTAGAACTTTAAAATTTAAAAAATAAATAAATAAATACATTTTTACTGATCTGCCGAAAAAAAGAAATTGAATTTAAAAAATTGAGCGCAAAAAAGTATATCTAAAAATGCCTAGGTACGTACCTACGAGTATGACGTCCGTTTTATACACTCGTAGTTTCTTTTCGAGTTTAAAAAATCTGAGCGTTTGTCAAGTTGAAAAGTGTCGAACTTATATCCACTTTAAGATTTAAAATTTTCATCACGTTTATCTAAGTTCATTTTACACCAATTATTGCAGAGCTTGAATAAGTAAGTTCTGAATAAAATTGAGCTTGAAACTCAACACGCATTGAAGTCAAAACAAGGGTGGAATTTTTTTAAAATAAAAATCCAAAAATCGAAAAATTCTCGTAAAAATCTTGAAATATGTGAAAGTGTACCTACCGATTCATTTGCTTTAAAAGTAATGCCTTGAGAGAAAATGGAAGCATGATAACTTAAAATCTCTACATAATGAAGAAAATGAAGTGCATAAAAATGTTTTAGGAACTTTGATGGCTTCATCATGAATATAGCAACAAATTGTACTGGTTTAATAGTATTCAAATTAATCTGCTTACAATCCGGTTTGATTATTTGTAGGCCTATAGATTCAATTCGATGAACAGATTGAAAAATCTGAAATTTTTTGATAGAAAATTTGATTTTATTCAATTTTGTAAATTATTCTTGAAAACACTTCATCTGAAACTTTTTTAAAATCAAAGGAGAAAGTGATTAGATCTGATCAGATTAGATTTGGACATTGAGACATTCAATGGGTCAAATTTTACCGGTCGGCACCAAAGAAATATTTGGATTTAGGTAGAGGTACCAAATGCTTCGCAAACAAACAAAAACAAAAAATTAAAAGTGGCGATCATGTAGGTACAGTGGAGTGATTATAAATTGTTAAGCTTCTTTTTGAGGAGGGGGGATTCACCCTTGTCTTCGTCGAATAGAACTTCAAAGGTTGAAAAAATTTCGTTGAAATTATTTATCTATGGTTCAAATACCCTACCTACCGAATTTGAAGAGATATTTACATACTCGTAACATGCAACCTTGGCCAACGTTTAGACATTTATTCACTTTGAATGTCATATGACACATGGACCCTTCAATTTTAGACTATGTGAAACATCATCACGATATAAATAGGTACAATACTTGATTTTGTGTAGTTCCATCATCATCAAATACTTAAGTATAGGTTAACTAAGTATTGGCTGAAAAAACTTGATTGGAAATGTTTTTTTTTTCAATGAGCACTCACCTACTCCTACAAATTCAAATAAAAACTTGCATGAACAAAGGAGACTTTCTTTTTTTGATAGTCGTTTTCGTTCATGCAAATTCAATATTCTCTCACCGGACATGTTATATTCATAAACATTTATAAGAAGTTTGACTTTTCATTCCCTTGTTCTGTGGTCAAGTCAAGATATTAAAAATTCAATTCGACATATTTGTAATTCACAGACCAATTTGTAGCACCATTCTAAAAAGAAAAAGAATTAAATTCAACATCATTTTTTCATGAAATGAGGCTACACTTTAAAACATTTTCGAATTTCTAATAGAGAAATAACAAAATTTAAAATATTCAACCTAAATTTGTCAGCCACAAAATTATTTGAACACCACGCTAGCTAGCGTTTTCAAAATTAATAATTAACTTTTCAATAATCAATGAATTATAAAACGAAGCAAAGAGCACAAATTATAGTAGGTACCTACCTAATAAATTATTTCAATCGGAATAATAAAATGATACCTATGACATATACCTAACGATAATATAAAGTCAAAGATTTCAAGCCAAACCGTTGATCGAATGACAGGTGATAATATATGTAGTAAAAGGTCAAAATGTTTTAAATTTTAACCCACTTTAAAAGAGGTTTTCGAAGAAAAAGATTCTCATTCTTCAATTAGGTCCTCAACAAATAAAATACAAACAGAAAAGAACCACCATCGTCCATAGTAGTAAATTTCCGCATTACCTATAAATTGATGTCTCATCTACGAGTTGAAAATACACAGTAAGTTTTACGAGCTCCAACTTGAGCTCAAAAACTCATTTCAACCGACAAGTTGCATAAATGAAGCACGTAAGGAATATAAACAAAGAGAGAAAAATCATTTTACATAATTGGACGACGTGAATATCGAACACGTTGGTTATTTGTGTGTAGTTCAAAGGGGTACAAATTGCTTTTACACTTGCTCTCATTAAATATTACAAGTGCCAGCTAACGCCGCGCTGTCAACGACAACCAAACAAATCGAAATTTCAAATTTCAATATCCAATAATCAAAACGTCGTTATACCGAGTTCATTGCGTCGTATTGTAAATATTCCACCTTCTTTTCAAACTAAGTAAGTACATAGGTACTTACTTACTAATAGTACATACCAACGTGTAATGATTGCTTTAATTAGTCGAAGCAATTATTGCGATGAGCTTCTGATTTTTACAGATAAACTCAACGTATCCTCAATGTAACCTCGGAGATATTCTTATAGCTTCTCGTAAAAAGCTAAACGTGTTTATATTTTGCTAATTACATCACGATGACGAGGTACCTAATTACAATGAACTATTTTACCTCGCAGTAAAAGTAATTTACTGTTTCCTCCCTCAAAAGAGTTGGCTACACATATGTACCTACCTTGATGAATAAATGTATTTCATCTATCACTTCTATCGGAGTTCCTAAACCATTTATTATAATGCTATTTTTTTTTGTTTCTGTCGAACAGTAAACAAAGATGGGCTAATCTTTTTTTTTTTTTTTTCAATCGTATCATTAGAATTTAATATTAATAATAGGTAAAACATACTACATGGAATCGCGTGACCCAGGGTTTTTTACAATAGGTACTAAAATACCATCACCTAGATACTTCGTATTAAAATAGAAAGGATTCGTTGACATATCGGTTCATTGATAAAAGCTGAATTTTCAAACCATTAGAGCACTTAAAAACAGGTAATTACCTGGCTACTTTGCCCTGATGCTAACAGGTGATTTACATGATTTCAGATTGCAATAAAGATAAAACTTACCCAGGTAGTGAAGATGAATACGAAGAAATTAGTAGTGCTGAATCGACAGCAATTACAAACGAATTATTTCCACATCAAAGAAGTGTTCATTTTATACTCGATGAACGAGGTGAGATTTAAACAAATAAATATTGATGACAGAAAATTTAGATTTAACTTCAGTTGCTTTCATAAAGTACTGGGTGTTCTGTGAACGGAATACTTACCTACTGAATGAAATTGCAACCCAAACCATGTCAGTGTAAACTAGTTTGCCGACTCTACAAGTTGAAGGGGTGAAGATTTGTTAATTCTTCTAGTTTGCATGACACCTCGAATATATTGCAAATAGAATAAAGTCCAAAACAGGTCATTTTAAATTTTAGTAAAATTTATTAACCTTACCCGTGATAATTGAGGAGACTAAAATTGATTGATAATTTTATAGAACTTTAAATGTGCACTTACTCTACCAAAAGGGTTATAAAGGCTGCCAATTACGTACTTTGCCTATGCCCACGTATAAATTTAAGGACGATAGAGCACTTCGAAAATTTCAATGGGGGGGGGGGGAGATTTTTTCACATGTCCGTCTACATATTGATGAAGTATTTCAAAAATGCACAAATATATTCATTTTTTAGGTTCCTGCTTTTGTTTAAAACGGCGGCGAAATTTTTTCAACATGTCTCACTCTTAAAATTATAGCATGAAAATTGTATTTTTCGTCAATTTGTTGACAAATTGGGGGAGGGGGATTTTTTTCACATTTTTGCCTAGTGCCTACATATTGGTAAAATATCTCCAAAACGCAAAAATTTTCGTTTTTTTTAGGTTTCTGATGGTATTTTTGCAATAATGTGTAAAACTTGTAATTTTTTTTCTCGAAAATGAGGAAAAATGCCAGTCCGATTT
This sequence comes from Planococcus citri, assembly GCF_950023065.1. Lineage (NCBI taxonomy): Eukaryota > Metazoa > Arthropoda > Insecta > Hemiptera > Pseudococcidae > Planococcus > Planococcus citri. Next base: position 39,739,160 of record NC_088678.1, read on the forward strand.
TCTGATATGTTTTTCTACATAAAAAGGACTAAAACTGAGAATTTTTTTCAAAATTTTTACTCGTCGAGATCATAGTTATATTTGTATTCTAAGTTTTTAAATCAACTTTTTTAGGTTTTTGAAAAAGGCAACAGTGATTTTGACATCATTCCTCGATTACCCTCTCAAAGTACTACAATTTGAAAAAATAGTTCAAAATTCTATACCACGTACAACCGCAGCTATTTGCAACTGACATTTTCCATTTTCGGCTATTTTGAAAAACTTTGAAGCCCCACAGCTCCGCCAAAAAAAATCGAAAAAATGTCCAGTTTGCGTCATTTGCCATCGTTGATGATCTCTAAGACATGATCTGATTTTGAAAAAAAAAGTCGAAGACCCCTCGCGCAAAAATCCGCCGATTTGGCATGGAATGACACCATACAAGTATTTCCCTATTTGCAATACTCAAAAATAATGCAATTCTGAAGATGAAGAATCAGCATTTTTCTTATGTAGGTATTCCACAATTTCGACCCTTCAACTTCTGAGTTTGACATGGCAATCACCAAGTGGATTAATCAACCGTTCTTGCAAAACACCTGGCATAAAAAATCTGTCTTCCCTTTTTCCCTTCGCTTCTTTTATTTATTTAGTTTATCTTCCTTTGCCTTGCCTTCCATTCCATTCCTTCTACTCTGATGAAAAAATAAATATTTATAGGTAAGAGGATTTTGACCAATTTCAGTGCAGACTTTCATTTTGAGTTGAAAGACTCTCAGAAAAACGTTCAGCTCCGAGGAGCATCTCCGGAGGGAAGATATGAATCCTCAAAGAGAGGGAATTTTCAAATAGCCTAGTTCTGTGGAACATATCTAGTACCTATTTCAAAATCCGCGTCAACCGATGCAATTGCTATCGAAATCCAAGACTACTTTCAAGGTTCTGCTGAGTGGTTTGAAATATTTGCAATTGAAAATTGCTTATTTGAGAAGAATATAAATTGTATATATTTTTAAAACACGAATTTTCACCCTAAAAGTGGCCTTGGATGTTGATGGCAATTGCCTAAGTCGACGTGGACTACTTCCGGAGGTAAAATTTTTTTGAATGTCTTTTCAACCCAAAATGAAGGTCTACTCTGACATTGGTGAAAATCCCACCCTAAAGTACATTGGTAGCTATAATATCACTTAGGTGAATCGTTTAATCATAGGTATTATGATAAATACATATTTCAATGAATTTCAGTTTCAATCGAAGAAAGACAAACATTTCCGCTGGTTGAACCGGATAACCCATCATTTTTAGCGCCCATAATTCGAATCAGCAGGGCATCAATCGATGAAACTGCAACTTTTACGGAAACATCCTCCGTTGAAAATAACGAACCTGTAGATATTAATCATAACGATAAGAATTTTCTCCATCCAAATGCAAATATCCATTCCAACGGCGGCTCTGATAGTCGTAAGAGTAGCGCGAAATCCAGACCAAAAACTCCGCCATCGTTTGAAGAATTGACTGGAGGATTGAGCCCGATGGCTTCGAAGGTAATTTCGACTTTTTGAGTATTATTGATTTCTCTCTCTGAACAACGATTATTAGCGTCGCGTAAATAAACACCCTGATAGATAGCACGCCACCTTGCAATCCTTCAACTACTCCAACTCGTATTGATATTTTAAATTATTCGAGTACACGCATTTTTGAATATTTCATTCGAGAAGGTTACGTCGAATATATTTTATTAATGTTATCTTACCCCGACGTTTAAATATAAACACGAATTTATTTGATCAAGGTCACAGTTCATAAATCGAGAGGAATATTGAAATGAAATTTTCATCCTACTTCACCCGCACTTGATCGATTTTTATTTATTTCAGGATAAAAAAAACACGTTGTTTTTTAACGATGGGTTCAGAAGAATAGACTTGGTTATGGTATACGAAGATGAAAATATCAATAAAGGCGTTCTCAACGAGCAAGAAAACGAGAGAATGGAGAACAGAAAAAGTTTCCAAGAAAGTTTAATACGAGAAGGGTTGGAATTGGAAATAGAAGATAGAGAGGTAAATTTGAATAAAATTGACGCGAAATCGTCGCAAGAAATAAATATGTTCTTCTTTCTTTTGCAGAATTCGTATGATCAAAAAACTGTTTTTATCAAAATCCACACTCCATACGATGTTCTTATGAAATATAGCACTGCCCTGCACATGAAAAGGCCAGTAAAAGTAAGCTACCTATGCTTAGTTTCAAATTTTTCATTATCTATAAATTGATAGAGATTCCTCTAAGATGAATGAGACAATGTTTGATAAGGTTGTATGTAATTAAATAAATAATTCCAGTCAATTAAAAAATTGGCATGGCACCTCACCTATTTTTCAAAAAACCTCCAAAATATGGATTCTGAATTAAATAAAAAAGTGAAACATTTTTTTAAAAAAATTAATAATGTGTAAGTATAGGTACCACAATTTTTTTCATTACTTATTGAAAAATTTAATTTTTATGATTTTTCAACAAAATATTAATTTGTGAGATGAAATTATTTTCAAATTTTTAAATTCCGAACAAAGATCAAGCATTTAGATAAAAAGTTAAAAACTGAGTAAAATGAAAGTAAATAGCGGATATTTTACGAGAGTCAAGGTTTTAAGGGGGAAAACATTGAATATGCATGTCTAAGGTCGATCTTCTGAGATGTATTTTTGAGGTTCATTAACGAAAAAAATTAACTTGTCCTTTGTTTGATTTCACGCAACCTCTAGGCACTGATATCAATCTCAGCGGAATCGTGGGTAAGTAAGAAAATTCCTGATAAATTCCTTATGCAACATATACGACACGCAATAGTACTAATATCACCACAAAAACTGCCTTCGACGGCGAAAAAGTGTGCAACATACTACACAGCTGCACCAAAAATTGCATTTCGACACCTTCAAGTTTGAAGATATGCTTGTAAATAGGTAGTTTTTCTACGACTTGGTTTTGCGTAGCATAATGAGCTCGAATACTGACATGACCGTTTGGAAATTTTATCGAATCATTTTCAAGTAATTATGCTATTTATTGTCTATTTAATTAAGTACTCTGTTTGTTTTGGTGATCAATTTGTTTCGTAAACGCGTCTTTGAAATGGTAAAAATGGATATGTATACTCGTAATTTTGAGTGACTTATACGGTAGGTACGTATTTTATTTGTAATGCACCAACAATGAAAAAAAAAAAAAACACCTCACATTTGCACAACAATTTAGGCGAAGTGAGATTGAAAATTTCTCAACTTGCAGTCATTGAACACAAAAAAAAACCATAAAATTCACAGAATGGCTTAGTTTATTTTTAAAGAATGCCTTGAAATTAATTTCAAAAAATTCTAATGCAAATGTGTTCCTAGGAGGAGGATGGTAATGAAGAAGCGGAGGCTCCTTTTGAAGCCGAAAGTAGTTTCTGTGCTCCAATCTCTAGGTGGTTCTTATTGGATAGTAGTTTGATTAATGAAGATCCGACCGAAGCTGCTGTTTTAACTAAAGATAGCGGAGACAAGTAAGTATGGGATGTACATATTTTCATCACTCAGATCACTTTTTTTTTTACATAGATAGGCACGTAACAATGTTTAATTTCGCTTTACTAGACTTCTGGTTAAAGATAGAGAAAAATATTTCACATCAGCTCAACGAACTCAGATAGCTTGGCATATTCTGATGCGAGCTCGATATGGAGATGAAAATGACGTAAGTTTTTCAACAGATACCTACTCGTATAATGTTTAGAATATTCGTAGATTCTTTGAAACATAAGCTTAGAAGTTCAGTCCTATAATGCAAAAATTATTACTTTTAGGTAGGTATTCGAAAGCTGTTGAACAATAAAAGCTATATTTCTGCTTTCCCTCTTCATGAAGGGAGATACGATAAAGCTGCAGATATTGATTACGTGTACGATCGTCGGGTATGATTCTAGTTGAAAAAATATCTCAATGCCTATGTAGGTAGTTTGATATTTCAGCAATTTTTTTTATCACTTTTGCAGGTTTTGTACTTAGAATGGGCTCGACCGGGAAAATGGTTCCAACATCAGCCTTTATGGTTAATACGAAAATATTTCGGAGATAAAATTGCATTGTATTTTGCTTGGTTGGGATTCTACACAAATATGCTGATTTTGCCTTCCATCGTAGGTTTATGTTGTTTCATTTACGGTCTGGTTACTATGAATTCTGCGGAAAATACGCCAAGGTAATGATACAAATCAAATATTGAAGAGGTAAAAATTAATAAAGTGATTATTCTCACTTCTAACCGAGACCACGATAAAGAATTTTCAAAATTAGTTGACTTATAACTTACTTATTTGTATTGGAGATATCGTGATGATGTTGCATGTTGTGTAGCGTATCAGAAAAACTTTTCACGATTTATTAACTCTATAATAAGTATTATGATACAGCTACTTTTCGTGTCAATGTGTGAATACTTTAAATGTAAATTTAATATCGATTATTTTAAGCCTACCTATTGAATTTCTTCTATCAACGCAAATCGCGTGATTAATTCAACTTCATCCCTCTTTTTCACATGAAGAATTATAGAAACTGTATAGGTTACCTATCTGCATCTAAAATACATACATCGATTTTTTCAGCAAAGAAATATGTGATCCGAATATCGGTGGAAATATAACTCTATGTCCATTGTGCGATCGTACCTGTAAATATCAGAAATTGGGAGACTCTTGTTTATTTTCAAATATGACCTACTTGTTTGATAACAATTCAACGGTATTTTTCTCCGTTTTTATGTCATTTTGGGGTAATTATTTACCTATCTACGTCGATTGTTTCATCAGTCATCATATATTTTACTAATCGAGTATCTATATTTACAGCCACTTCCTTTTTAGAAATGTGGAAACGTAAACAGGCCATCATAACTTGGCAATGGGATCTCAATACTGGAATCGAAGATGAAGAAACACGTCCAGAATATGATTTGGCAGCTTCAAAGTCGTTCAAAATAAATCCAGTTACCAGACGCAAAGAACCTTACATACAGACTTGGAAAAAATTCGTTAGATTTGCTATCAGCGTAACAGTAGTTACATTTATGGTAATGATGTAATGTAATGAAGATATTTTATGATAGCACATCATTCAACCTACTAATACGCCAATTAATCTTAGAATATTGCCTACTGGTCGTTTTCCAGATATTCGTCGTCATTTGCGCTGTTATTATTACAATTATAGTAAGGATGACAACATTTGCTTGGATTGGTGATAGAGATTTTGTACTCATTAAAAGACATGCTAAATTATTAACTTCTATCTTGGCAGCAATCATCAATTTGATAATGATTGTAATATTAACCAGGGTAAATTATTTCAATGTTTAGGGATTTTTTTTTACTCGTTGAAATAAAAAATAATAATTATTATTCATACCTGAACAAATTTCAGATCTATCATCATGTTGCTATTTGGTTAACAAACGAAGAAAATCCAAAAACTCCAAATGATTATGAAAGAAGTTTCGTCGTCAAGATTTTCCTATTTGAATTCATGAATTATTATTCTTCTCTGATATACATAGCTTTTTTCAAAGTAAAACGTAAATTCATTCAAAAGAATCAATTTGTTTTGAGAGTGAGATAATTTTTTCTTTATGCTGTGCTTAGGGTCGGTTTTTCACACATCCAGGAGATTCAGATTCGCGTAATTCTCTACTATTAAAGCTCAAAGGGGACGTATGCGATCCAGCGGGTTGTTTGTCAGAACTGTGCATTCAATTGGCAATCATCATGATTGGAAAACAATGGTTTAGTAATCTTCTGGAGCTAGGATTTCCGTAAGTTGATATTAATACGCATTGCGGAGGAAGGATACCTACCTACCTACCTACCTATCTACCAATGTCAATATATTATTATACCTAGGTACCTCTTTTGATTACTGATTTCAGGGCAATACGAAACTGGTGGAGAAAAAGAATCCACAGATCTGCTAAGAAGAATCCCAATCAAGAATACACCCATTGGGAAGAAAATTACAATCTACAAGATCCCGGAAAGCTTGCCTTATTTGATGAATATTTAGAAATGGGTAAGATCTCTGCACTCCATCCTAAACTGAAGGAAGGCTTGATATCCGAGTAAGCAATCAGTTTTGTGATAGAAAAATAATTTTTTATTACAGTCATTCAATATGGATTCGTTACTTTATTCGTTGCCGCATTTCCTTTGGCTCCGCTATTTGCTTTATTAAATAATATATGTGAGATAAGACTGGATGCTTACAAAATGGTTGCTCAAGCAAGACGTCCATTAGCAGAAAGAGTTGAAGATATTGGAGCTTGGTATTCAATTCTAAGGGTCATTACATACTGTGCCGTTGTGTTCAATGTGAGCATCAATTTTTTTTCTCAAAATCACCTGCAAACATAGCACACATAACTACCTAGCTACCTACCTATAATCTAATAATAAAAAATTGTTTAGGCTTTCGTAATAGCTTACACTAGCGATTACATTCCTCGCAAAATCTATCAGCATTTTTATTCAGAAAACAATAACCTTGTGGGATACATCGATTCTTCTCTGTCAGGTAATAAAATTATGTACAGTCGTGCCTACTTACCTAGTGCACATGAGAATGAACCGAGGGTAACATATTTTCATTTATTTACAGCGTTTAATACATCACATTTTTCATCCGATGATGATAAATTGGGTAAAGGAATAGATAATGAGCCTGAAATTTGCCAATACAGGGGTTATAGATATGGACCAGAACACGAAGATGCATATGGATTATCGCTACAGTATTGGATTATATTCGGCGCTAGACTGGTATTTGTTGTGATATTCGAAGTAAGTTCAATTGGTTTTTGAAATTGTACGAGTAGTTGCTAATGTTAGGTAGACCTAATTGAAAAAAAAACCTAAAAATATTAGACTGTCCAACCTTTGCTTTCCTCCAAGAACTGCTAAAAGTCCCGCTTTTTTTCAAAACTTTGAAAAATAATCTCACTTTTTTGTTGATAATTTTCAAAAAATCAAGTTTTTTGCTAAAATTGCCGAACTTTTGATCGAGTGTCATCATCACTTTATCAGACTCTATGTAGGTATTTAATTCGAATGTTTTGTTTCGTTATTTTTTTATTTGATAAGTACCTATGCAATTGCTTAGTATTTTTTTATTGGTGATTTTTACTTCTTTTTTTTTCAGAACTTTGGTTTGGTACTTTTAGACGTTCTCAACTCTTTTTTGTTGGGGGGGGGGGAGACTAAGTTGGTAGAGCTCTGGTGTTAATTCGTTGTATATTTTGTTAGGTATTTTCATATTTTCAAAAACAAAATAGGTATACCTATTCAGTCATTCAATTGCATTTTTTTTCCTTTTCAAAATCAATTAATCAAACAGTTGTAACTAACTACCTACTAATAATCATTTTCTTGTTTGTGATAGCACTTTGTATTCTCAGTAACTGGGATCCTCGCTAATGTAATACCCAACATGCCGTATCAAGTCGCCCGACAAATTCAGCTGGAGAAATTACTCTTAGAAAATCAAAATTATTTGAAAAATCCGAGCTCAACTTCAGGCGAAGAAATGGATGATTATGATAAACTGCTCACGGAACTAAGAGAAGCTCATAATTCAGCTCAAATTGGTGAGGTAGTAAGAAGAGGTACATGGGCTAGAAAATTAAGTCGACGTATTTCTAATGTTAGCTATACGATGTATTCTAATAACCACGAGGGACATCGAAACACCATCAAAAACATCGATTGAAAGTTGAAATAAGTATAACTAATACAGCGTTGTAAAATAAATACATAGGTACAGTACTTTTAATTATTGTAATTTTTTTTTATAACTAATAAATTAAGATTTTATTTTACTTGTTTTTACTTATTCATTACCAAATCAAGAACTTTCGTGATAAGGCTACTGTTGATAGTTAAGTACCAGTAATAGTACCCACTTGTATTGTGTTTCTCAATAAGACCCATTCTATTTTAATGATTAATTTTCGCATTATTTTATCGTACCTACTCGTACTTCTTGGCAAAAATTGCAGCGAAATATTAGACTTTGTGAGTTTTGGAATGGAACTACTAGTGATAGTACTAGTGATAGTACTAGTACATAGCCATACCTGACATTTAATTACCACATTGAATGAGTTATTTCATTCTATGTATCAATTAAAATACCATAAGTAACCAAACTATACCTAAGTAGATATTCCACAAATAAAGAACAGGACTCTAGGTTGTAAATTCTAGGTAAATCTTAAATGAACCGATCCGATTCAAAAAAAAATCACGAATTAAAAACAAAATAACATTTTACTGTTTCTTATACATCGCATACATTGAACATTCAAACGTTTTAGGTACTTATTTCAACAAACGGTAAAAATTGTTAAACAACATTCGAGTATCTTTATTTACAAAGATTATGCTGTGGTCGCCAAGTTGTGCTTATTCACATCCAATGATTGAACCTTGCACCTTTATTATACTGGAAACCTATATCGAGACTCTTTGTACTCCTTAATTAAAATCTTAAAATTAAACAAAAAAATCGCACACAAACTTAAAAAATACAAAAAGTCTTTATGGGAGCCAGCTTCAAAATGTAAATAATTTAAAATAGGTAGGTACTGGTTGAACTGGGCACCAAAAATGTCTTGTTGCTGTTGTAGGTACTACATTACTTAAAACCCTTTTAGATTCATGCACAGATACACGGCTAGTCAGACAATCAATAAAAACTATACATACAACAGTCTTTATCCTTACTGAATGTAATACATTAGGTTGCATTCAAAGAGAGAAAACGAAAAAAGAAAAACTTACAAATAATAATAATATGTACATACAAAAAAAACATGGATAAATCACTGAATTATTTACATCTCGCTACGAAACTAACCAATGAAATAATTTCTTAAAATTATTTAAAACATTGTTCTTAAATTATCACGAAATAAAAGTAATAATTTACTGTTTCTATAAAATTTCTCTTTCAAAAAAAAAATTAGAAAAAAAATATTGGTCCTGAATTTTCTGAATTTCGAACGCCAATTTGGAAGGTTGGCAACACTTTTTGTTATCTTATTAGGCTGCACTGATTCAGTTTCAAAAATAAAAAAAATTCCAAAATAATTATTTTATTTCTTTTGACTTATTCAAAGAAAATTTCCTTTTGAAATTTGAATTTTCAATTGTTTCAATCAGCGAAGAGAGAAATTAAGAAACAGAATTATTAATTATGGTACATATTTGAGTAAATATACTCGATATCACTGACTAGTTGTTACCCGAAGAATGGTCGTCAGTTTACAGAAGTGAGTACTTTTATTTTATATATCATGTATTCTACTATTCTTCGTTTAAATTGGAAATATTGATATATTTTTAAATTCTAGTGCACAGATATCACAGTACATCGAGTCAAAGGTACGTAATGACCCATTACAGAAGGTATTTCAGATTATACCCACATCAACAATGCGGTGTTTCCATAACACAGCCATAATATTCAACAACGAAATATCCAACTTCAGGTAAAATCTTTTGCATAAATTGGTGTAACAACTAGCCTTGTTTATAATAAAAAAAGATTCCTTATAAATAATAGAGCAATACTCTCGACGAGCGTCTTAAATTATAGATTTACTTTTGATTGTTTTCTCATGTACGCTAACGCTACTCAGAGCGATTAACAAATATTCCAAACAAGGCACGCGCAGATATTATGGGATAGAAATTCACAAGTGATGTTTTTCCTACTCTGTCGTTGAATAAAAACAAATATTTTCAATTACAGCGCTTCACTATCTAATCAAAAACGAATTCATGCGAATGGCCAGAAGCTGCAGGTGGTACATTTTTAAAACACAAACAGTATATGATAGTGACAGATTGAGCGGAAAGGAACGATCACAAGGTAAAAATTTAGTTTTACAAATGCTATTTTAATATTTTCAAAAAAAATTTCCTAAGTACGCATAATTTTATGGCAATGTTACGATACGTTATCACCGACAAAGGCAGGATTTACCTTCGAGTCTATCGTTTTACCGTTAGTGTGACCATTCATAGCTGCCTTCTTTTTCTTATTCATCTCATCATTAGCTGTATAATGTGCTGTACCTTCTAAACTCATGGTTTCTTGTCTACTAGATGACCGTATTAGACAGAAGACCGATATTACCAGTAACACGCTGCCAGCGATGAATAATACGTACAATAAGTATACTCTGGCTACCGGCGGAGTTTCAGTTGCTAATCTCAGTAAATCAGTCACGTTCTCTGGTAACTTTTCAATACCCTGTGAAAGATGAGAAGTTTGCGATGAAGACGATATTGAAAAAGGTATGTATTTTGACGACATGACAACATAACTCTTTTATTTATACTCACATCTTCGAACCACATGATTGGGAATATGATATCCGGGAATGTGGCTACTTGTTTAATATCTACCACTTGACTAACAGCTAAGTTGATTTGTAAGCGTGCTTTTGCTCTTAATGATACGCCCATTTCCTGTAAACACAAATTTATTGGATTAGTTTTCGATACGGTTCCGATGCCTACTGAAATTAGATCGTTTCCATCAGTTACTTACGGGTTGAACATCGATGTAGAATTCGTGTTCGCTGGCATTTGGTGGTGAAATACCTTCGACTTTGGTCCTCACTGAATCATCTCCCAAGTAGAAATGTGGGAATGAAAGTAAAATTGGAGAATCTGCGTCAAAAAAAATGAACATTCGATGAATTCATATCAAGTATTGGATCTATTGAATTTACGGCACATAATCAAAAAATAGGTAATACGTACCATATTGACATAGAGATACGTTGAACATTCCATGCCTCGAGCATGGAGGTCCTGATGGGCAGAAACATTCGTTATCTGGATTAATGGATACATCGGCGAATACATCTTTATCTGGAGAGAACCTGTATCCTTTTACATCTCCACTTGTAATGACCTCTTTTTGGAATCTGCAAAAAATATTACCAAACGTTTAGTCGAGCCTTCGAGCTGGTTGTTAATGAATTTCTTACAGCCCCGATAAATTACTCAATAATTTCGATAATGACAGATAATTAGCCAAGAATTACGCGTATTATAAAGTTGACTATCTATAAATCTCACTTTAATGGTAACAGTCGACATAAGTCTTTGTCGTAAACGTAAATCGTCGTGTTGTGATTCATGTGTGGTGGAAATACTGATCCATCGCTGCCGTCGATTCTATTACATTCGTCTGTTTTCCAGTGCGTCATTTGTGATTTACCGTTGAATCTGTTAATGACTCCGAATTTCGTAATATCGTCAGCTCCAGTGAATACCGTAACATTATCAGCTGCTGTACCATTTTTCTATCGCAAAAAATACATTTCGAATTTTAGTTAGGTATCAAATTAGTACGCACCTATCTAGAAAAAAACGACACACTTCAAAACGCAGTGCTAAATGTAAGATGAAAAAAATCCAAGCTGATTTGTTGGCAAACGAAACGTGCAAAACAGTCTATAGTGTCAAGATCTATATAAGAACACACGTGTAAAAATAACACCGTGATCGATGAAACACACACATTATCTTAGGTCGACCAACCCATAAAAGGAATCCGAAAACGTATTTGTTTTTAAGAGCAAACTTGGTGTAACGTCTCTTCGATACTTTGCTGACCACAGATCGTGGATTTTGAGCAATTGAGTCAACTAACACAGATCCCAGACCTTGTATCAGACGTGGTAATTGTAGATGATTTAAGAGCTCGTGCATTGTAGTAACAGCGTACGTATCTACGATGTATTCCAGCTTGAACATAACAAAAGGAAATGATAGAATTTGCCACTTATAAACCTCTGCAGAGTGGAAAATTTTTCTCTCTTGTGGAGCTCTAAAGATAATGATTTTGTCTACACGTCGTCGTCATAGTTTATACACAAAGTGTAATTAAATCAGCCCCACGATGTGTACTTATCGGTTCGTAAATGGACTGCGTTAATTGCGAACGCGTATTGGTATATTCGATAAGCTGCAGGAAATTTCATATTTGAACCGAACGACTGCGACTCTCCGGGTATACTTCCAGTTTATTACATAAGTAACGCCTAACAGGTTTTGTAAAAAACAATTAATATACAAGTCTCGTGGCACTTGTCATGTATTCTCAATTCACCGAACGAATGACGTTAAGAAGGACGAAAATAGTCGCTAAGAATGCCTCAATTCGTCAGGTGGCAAAATGCGAAATGAGTAGTAGGTACTTTTGCTACGAATACAATAGTGTTGGATGAGTGATGGTTCATCTGACGTCTTGGGTGGGTTTAAGAGGGTTTTGTCGAGAAGTTATGTACGTGCTGCCTTGTCTACTTTCATTTGAAAGATAATGGAAGAAGGAAGAATGAATGAAATGATTAATTTTTTTGCACCTTCTTTAAAGATACCTGTTTGTACTGTATTCGTATAGTCTCATAAGTCATAGTGGTCCAGGAGACTCTTTAATGGGGCTTCGCTAATCGATTCGTGTTTTTAAGGTCGTAGATTATGGTTTTCAGGGGTGTCCTGGACCACTGTGGACCTGTTGAAAATTTTTTGTTCTCGTGTTGAACGACTAGTATAGAAATTACCAATATAATTATAGGTACCATTGAAAGCTGCTCAAAAATTTTTCAGAATGCCATAAAAACAGTCGAGTACAAGTTGATAAAGCATTGCAAAAATCCAGAATAATTCCACCAAAAACATCTCAAAATATGACTCAAAAAATTGTTCAAAAAGATATTATCAACATTGAATGAAATCTTGCAAAAATACATGAAAAGTAGCTCCAGCTAGATAAAAAAATCATAATCCGTAAGGTTTCTTCTCCAATGTACTTGCATGTTCTTTTGATTTTTTTTAAAACAACGTTAACTAAATGGAAAATAATAACTCATAAGGTGATTTTTCAAATTTTACATTCATTTGGATACTTTTAAAAAAACAAAAAAAACGCGAGCCAGACAAAGAATTATAACTTATAAGGTAGGTTTGTTATTTTTTGTGATATTTTGAGCGTTTTAAATCGTTTTTATAACATTGTAGTAGGTTTAAGCAACATTTTTTTTTAGTTTTTGTCAACTTTACGTAGTTCAATTTTACTGAAATTTCATTAATTTTTTGGGAATTTTCTGTTATTATTTTTATGCTTTACCTTTATTGAATGTTTACAAGATTTTATGCAATTTTGATCATACTTATTTGAAACATTTTTCTTTTATTTAAGAAGTTTTTTTTTTAGAATTTTTCTCGATTTCTTATTTCAATTTTGCCACTTTTTTGTCAATTTAATGGCACAATCAACACGTAATTAGTGATTATAGGCATTTTTGCAATGTTTAATCAACTTTTAATCATTTTTTATTTTTTCATAACGTTTTTATTTAATTGCAAGCAATTTTCGTGAAATTTCGCTTAGTTTTACTAGTACACAGTAGACTTTTTTTTTGTTTTTGAAGGTCTGACGTGATATTAGGAATTGAACAAGATTTTTCCATGATTTCAATGTACCTCCTTGAGACGTGATTTCAAGAATTCTGATTCAATCCCAAATTTTTAAAAGTTAGAACTAATTTTAGCAATTGGGTCCCTAATACATTTTTTTCGATTTTTTAAAAATTAGACTTGTTTAGTGCATCTTGAAGTCTACTTTCAGGGTAACTCAAAACGTCAGGAATTTATGAATTTTTTTGGAAGTTCGATCAGAAATGGTTCGAGTTAATGCCAGGACTTTATTTAAAAAATTTCAAAATGCGAATATTGAAAGGAAAAGTTGACAAAATTCTATTCTTGGAGATAATTACTCTGCCAAGTTGACGTGATTGACATTTTGCTGAAAATGCTGATTGAAAATCATCTGGGAGGTGTGACATTAGGGTGGGTCATTTTTCAATTGCTTTAATTTTATTTTTCGAAATTTGATGGAGAATAGAAAAAAATTATTGCCAAATGAATTCAACAAGACGTAGGAAAAATGTCAAATCATTAGGTCAATGCCCTTAAACCTCCTCTACTCTTCTTCCCTCCCCTAACTTTTCCTCTTCTTTAACATAAAAATTGAAAATTTTTTGAAAATTCCAATGTTTCCAATTTATAAATTGATGGTTTTATGCAATAATGGTCTCTTGATGTCTTTAGTACGCTTTCATATCATCACATTTAAACCATTAGAAAGCTCAAAGTTCATTTTTATTGAGTTCGGGAGTTTGAAAATAGTCAGAGAACGTAAAACCCCTTGAAAACACATTTTGAAATGTACCTTCCAACTTTATTTCGTGAGTAAATTTTTTATGCAAAAGCGTTTCCTTTTTTTTTTCTGATAGAAGTATTTCATAAATTGAAGTATTAAAATTCTTCTAGCCGGCTATCAGTAAAAAATATCTCACTTTTAATTTAATTCGTATGCTACTTGTTCATTAAAAATGTTCGCCTGATGAAAAATTTAAAACTTTTTCGGGATACTGCTACGTTTAGAAATACACCTATACAGATATTAATAAAATCCTCAACGGATATGTAAAGTGATAAAAAATTTAAGGTTGGGATTTTCTTGTGGCTCAGTGATCTATTAGAATAAAATATTCTACCGTCGTTTATAAACCGTGAAAAATATAGTTACGACGTAATACGATAAAAAAATAAGAGGTACGATACCAGAATTATCGCGTATCCTCTGTACATATGTCAAAAAATGAAAATCTAGTTGAAAGATTTTTTTCCTATCATTATAACTTTAATTGCGACTCATTAAAACGGCTAATTTGACGTAAAAACTTCAAGGTCCCGATGGATTACCTTTTTTTCCATACGAGCATTAAAAACATGGGATGGAAATTATATTGTAAAAACACATATATATGTATAATTTGCATTCGGTTATGAAAAATAACATTTCCACGTACGTATGTAGGTAACTCCTCCTGCGAGCAGTTTTATTGGCGATTGAAATAGATATACGAGTACCAGTATGCATGTATTATTTTTTGTATGCTTTTCTCAGAGAACTAGAATATGTATATACTTACTCCGTAAAGCAAGCCGAATTCTTCGTAAGGAAGCTTTTGCTCTTTAGGAACTACATCTTTGGCAAGTTTAAGTAGAGGATCTTCGTAACCCCATAGTAATTGTCCAACTGAGACTTCTACGAATGGCTTGATTTTTAGGATGTCCATAATAGAGGCCATTGCTAATCGGAGAAAACGTGCGGCGTGTTTACTTTGTGAAGTGGCGCTCTGAAACGTGCAAAAAATTAATTAGATGGAGTATGTGGAAAAATGCTTTTATGAAATATCTGTCGAAAGGAAATTGAGTGAAGAGTAGGAAGCTTGTGAAGTCGTTTTGAATAGACGTAAAGTCTGCGGCAAATTTTTAGAAACCATAATCTGCACAAAAATGTTGCCTATTCACTTTCAGCTTCAGCCCTCCTGCTCCAGATCAATTGGAAGAAATTTCTAATGTTTTTTAAGTCTGCTGTTCATTTTTGGAAATTCATTGCCACCAATAATGTTCCAAAATCCGTTCTGATTGACTTGAATACGCTCCTATGGACACAAACAGTGTAGATGTTGAGCACCCACCCATTTTTCCAAATTTAGTTTCTGCCCTTTTCCAGGATCCCATTTCCTGTGTGAAATCTTACACCTCTGCGAGAAAAGATTGATTTCACCCTATAATTATGATCATGAGAGAACTTGCAAATCGTGGTAAAAATTTCAAATTTCTCCTGAGAACTAAAGGGCTAATATCAACAATCGCCTCCGGTCAAGTCTACAGGTGCAGTATGTATTCATAAATAATCCATGTTGATTCAATAGATATGTTAAGAAGTAAGATCGGTAACAAAATTATCTAATACCTACATCCTACGCTAACATTACCGAATCGAGGTAGTCTGTTCTGTTACTGTAGTAATAGCGAAGAAAAGGCGTAAAAAACACGAAGAAATAAATACTCACCAACATAGGAATATTAGGTACGACAACCATATCATCTTCACTTCCGGCTGATCGGGTCGGATCAAATCTGAATATTTTCCTTTGATTGAACGTCAGCGTACCATTTTCATGCTGTATCAGGTTTACTTTCTCCCATGTCTCTCTGCAAAAACACAAATAAGTACTTGTACTAGGTGTTCTTATGTATTTTTTTGTGCGAACGTATATTTGTGTATCTGCACTTCTCCGGTGCGAAGAAGCGACATCGACATAGCGGCGCAATTATCAGAAAAGATCGTAAAATTGATTTAAAATGCTATCCGGAGCAGCTTCGCAGGTCATCCCGATGCGATGGGAAAAAAGTCAACTACCGTTACAGAGTAGAAGGCAGAGGCTGTGTAAAGTCTACATCTGTGTCCTTTCGGTGTCTTTGTTTCGTAATGTCAATAGGTTAAGAGCAAAAGAGATGTAATTTTTTGCGCTGCATTGAGCAGTGAGCGATGACGTGAATGGACGAAGTTTAGCATTCTATCAGGGTCAGCATTGTTGCGGTAGATGTTGCAGAATTTCAATTCGTTTTGGCGCGTTTCCACCACACACTCGAGACTACCTATCATATACAAGTAACCTCCTATGGCGAGTAAAAGAGAACGGGGTAAACGATACACTCGTAAGTCGTAAGCGCGTTTTTAAAAAACCACTGCATATTATTTACCTACCTGAGCCGTTTATGACCTAATTTTATAGCTTTTATTATTTTTCATCGGAAGCGTAATATAAATCAATGTGTATAGGTATAGGTATAAGACTAAAAGATGCCCGTAAAAGTTCAACCAGTCGAGTTTTTTTCTTCTCTTTACTTCGGATGACTCGATTTTTCCCTGTATTGTTTATCTTTGCCAAAGACAAACATGATGAATGCGGTCGATAGGTTGCCATCGAGGTAGCCCTGGAATTGAGACGGTTCTTGGTATGACAACGTTGTTGTGTCATGTGCATTTATGAAGACGTGATCGATGACGGATAATAAAAGACGAGGGACGTTTCACAGATGTGGTATTTAATGAACTTGTCTGAAAGGCTGAAGTAGACATCGAGGCGTATGCCCTACGAACCTTGAGTTTCTGAATGAGCGAATTTTTCTTGATTGTTATTACAGGGTTGTGTTTGCCAAAAAAACATTATGGTGGCCAAAAAAAAAAAAACGAATTAGATGAGACGTGCAACGAATCCTTATTACCTACCTAATACACGTAATTGTACCGATTTAATATTTGGGATGACCTTTTGAGTCATTCCATATCATGACGAACTATTTTTGGCCTTTAGTCTTTTCCATTTTGCTCAAAATTTATCATGGGTTTCGCGCTGATCCTTCATAGGAATCTTTCGAGGTGTCAATTTTCTATTTGAAAGGGACTCCGATTATTGGAAAGAATAATTATTGTTTGAAACCCTCATAACTAGAATTTTAGCTGCTCAAATCGACTTTTTGATTTTTAAATGTTTGTTCATTTCGCGAAAAATGATGAAAAATTGTCCTGGAACTGATATCAACAACCTTGAACCGAAGTTAACCATTTCGAGCCATTCTAGAGCTTCTATAGCGTGATTTTCACTTTTTCTAGAATTTTGAAATTTCTCTAATGAATTCGGACAGCTAAAAATTGAATTGTAGCTTATACATATTTTATTTTCAACCTATCGTTCGGTCCAATTTCGAAACGGCCTTCTCGATGCGTTTTTTTCGACCAGAATACATATTATTTTTATAAAGAAAAAAATTCAAAAAAACAAAAGAATCAATGCTCGTGGGGAAATCTGTGAAATTTGTACGAATGGTTGTACCTTGCCTAAAACCAACTCCTCGAATCCAAACATTACCATTTCGAGCTATTCTAGAGCCTTCAGTGTGATTTTCGATTTCTCCAGAATTTTAAAATTTCTCCAGAAGACGTGGAAATCAATTTGGGCAGTTATGAATTTTTTTATCTTCAAGAAAACCATAAAATTTCCAAAATTGGTCAATTTTGAATTTTCAAAATTTTTTAAAATCAACTTGCATGGTTAAAAGAAATTTTGATTATGGAGGTTTCAGACCATGCTCTTTCCAAAAATAGCGATCCTGTGTCAATTCGAGGCAGACATTTTGAAAGGTTCCCTTGCTAGAATTCTAAATTCCAAAATGTTATTGTTTCCAAAAATGGTCCAAAAGTCTTGCTTATATTGCCAAAAATTCTAGCTTTTTAGCTATCAAAAAGTTTCATTTTTTGACCTAAATTTCCAAAAGTTATAAAGAAAAAAAATCTTATTTTTCGAACAAAATGTAATTTCTTTGCCAATCTTTAATTCCCAAAAATTGCTGATTTTTACTAGAGTAAAATTTACAAATATTTGCTTTTTAATTTTTTTTCCAAAAATTATCCGGAAACCTTACCTACATACTCGTAGGTAGATAGGTAAATACATATTTGCCGAAAATTACCAAAAAGTTGCACTTTTTTGTCAATAATTTTTTGCTGGAATTGTCAAAGTCTTGGTTTTTGCCAAAAATTGTAAAATAGTCTCGCTTTTTAACCGAATTTCTAAAATAATCGTTTTTTTTTGCAAAAAATTCCAGTTTTATTTTTTTTAAAGTTTGGCCAAAAGTTTCGCGTTTTCTCCAGAAATTTCCAGAAAATCATTCCGTTTGTTAAAATTGTCAGTCTCGTTTCATTTTGCGAAAAATTGTTTTTTTGTACTAGATAAGGTCATTGCAAAAAGTTCTTACTTTGTTGCCAAAAATTGTAAAAATGTTTCAAAATGATTCAACTTGGATGGTAAAATTACGTAAAAACCAGAACTTTTCAATTCGTATAATGTACTGTTTTTTTGGCGATTTCTTTTCTGCATTAAAATGTTTTGCTCGCGTTTTATCTCTTTTTTGGTTACTTTTTTGAGCTTTTTAAGTTACTAAAGTTACTTTATTTGGAAAAAATTGAATACGAGCCCTGATGATATGTAAACTTTTTTTTTCATTTTTTTTCTCACTAATTTTTATCTGTACCTTTGAACAATATTCAAGAAGACAAAAACTTGGAAGCTAGAAGTTATCAATGATGAAGGAGGGGGGGGGGGTCTGAATAAAACTTGAGAAACTATGGACAGAATTGGTGAAGAAAAAAAACCTGGAATTATCAATTGTCAACTTAGTAAGTCAATATTTGAAGATAGGTGTGCCTCATTTTTGTGACCAGTTTTCATAATTATTATCAACTTATAGGTATTTTTTCGAAAGTAAGTATGTACGTGGAATAGGATAAGAGATAAACGAATATTGCGCCGAGATATTGCGAAAATTACTGGATAAATGACCAATAATTGTCGATAGTTTGCAATTCTAATTTAAAAATCCTCTCAACTGCTTATACGTTTAAGTACGAGCGTGTTGTGCCAATTGTTCTCTCACGACAATTACACTTTCAAGTTGTGTTTTTCACCCCAAGTTATGGTTATAGTTTTATGTTCAAACCATTTCTGCGTGAAAAACTTCCCATAAAGTTGTATAGGTATGTGCTAAGTCATTAATTCGTAATCGTGTTCAATACGTTGTAATGTAACAATTATGGAAGTATACCTGACGACTCAACAACATGCATCATTCATACCTCAAGCATAGCTCTCGTATTGAAGTCGATAATTTATTATCGAACGCATCGAACAGTAAAACTTGACGCATTTCCGTTATAACTTGCATATTACAATACGTGAGAGGTGAATAAGACTTGAAAACTTCATAAAGGAAATGATCCATGTTCAAAGACCTATGACAAGCTGACCACGAGAGACGATATATTTGTAACTTTACTGGAATATTGTTCGCGTCTGATGGCTGTTTCAACGGTTACTTTTGAGAACTTGGTGAAATCACACGTATGTAGGTACCTATGTAATGTACCTGAGCGCATCATTTTGCATGTATGTACATTGTACAAGGTTATAGCTGGACGATATCACAAAACGCATAAGACGAAGAGGACGATGAAAAACACATGTATATAATTTTTTACATATAATTAGTGTAGACTGATAACGCGAAAAAATAAAACAACAGAGAAAAATGCTAGGTTAGCACGATAACCTTGGTTTATAATTTTAATCATGCATGATGGAAAAATTTATCACAATAGACGAGTTTTTCGCTAAAAATACAAATTTGTGTTTGCGTTACGTACGTGCAAACAGGTGACAAATTTCGAGCAAGAAAAATTCTAAGAATCGCGACGAATGATTAATGTATCCACGAGACGACCTTGCGGCTGAGAAATTTTCGAAATGCTCTGGTTACGGTGATAATTACTTACGTCGAGTAATTTGGAGCTGTGGCTTTTCTCCACGTGGTGGCGGTTTACGATTAATTAAGAAATAACGGTGCCAAAATATTGACGAATTTCAATGGTCATATTGAAAATAAAAGGATTTAATTTAACTAGTGGAGTATATTTTTTTTATTTGTTTACGTGTCATTGAGTCGACAATTCGACATATCGTCTTCGCTCGTTGTATTTTTGTGTATTATGCGTACCTACATCTACCTTGACGAAATGTGTTTTAAAAAGTGAAACGAACGTTTTACGATTAATCTTGGCGGCTCGACGCAAAGAAGAAACAGATTATAACTGGTATAACGATGATGTACATCCGATGTAATTACTATCAACATGGAGAAAGTGATTAAAAAGTTGCAACGGTTGAATAATGAATTTAACATTACCATTTATAAATCTTTTATAACTTATATTGTGTTCGGTATACATATAAAAAAATTATATAATACGAGACTTCTTTAATTGATGGCAGTTTTATAATTCGGCATATACGCGTTGGTTTCCTCGTGTGTGTGTTCGTGTATTAACACCTGATTTTTTTTTTTTTTTTTGATGCACAGCCATCGTAATGCTCAATCCGGATGGTGAGCAAATTCACCAAATGCCAAATCAAATTATCGCCAATACGAAGAAGAATGAGGTATAAGTGATTCGGGCAGCAAACGAACATGATGTGGTAGCATAGGTCGTGTCATTAGCCCTGCGATTAGTATCATAGAGACGTCTTCGGAGACTCGGAGTCATTATACTGCGAATCAAATAGCTCAAATAATACACCTGAGAATTCTGAGTGGTCGAAAACCACGAAAAAAGCAACCGCACATTATCTCGTATCAATTGGAACCCAAATAATCTCATTAAATGACTCGAACTGGTTGTAGATTGTAGAATACTAGTTAGACTGATCTTTTGTTGACCAATTGTGGTGTCAACAACGATTCTACATATTTTAAAACCAGACTTAGTTAGAAATGGAGGAGAGCGTTGTGCTCCATAGCAAAGATTTTAGACCAAATGAGAAGGAAAGGGATGGATTTCAGGAAGGATTCAGTTCTTATTTTTGCAACTTTGAGGCACAGTTTTTGTATCAGAAAATCACGCTAAACATCGAGTGAAATCGATTAATGAATGACCGAGAGGTTCCCTGGTAGAACAGACTAATATTTTTTTGAATTATAATATTTTCCAGATACAGAGTGAGGAAAGAGAGGGAGGGGACAAATTGTACCTGACGAAATTGAAAACTAAGTAGATACAAATTCATTTTTTAATTGAAAATAAATGCTGTAAAATTCTCGATATTTAAAACTGATATTAATTCCCTAAATCCAAATTTCACCATTTCCAGCCATTCTGGAGCCTCCAGCGCGATTTTTGTATTTCTCCAGAATTTTGAACGTGCTCCAGAAGGCGTTAATATGAAGTCGGGCAGCTGAAAATCGAGTTGTGTGTTATACTCGACCTGTTTAACGAGTTTATCCACATTTCAGCCGATTCTGGAGGGGACACCTCAAGAGTGGATTTTTGACGAGCTTTTTTCATAATAAAAATATCCAAAAAATCAAAAGTTTTCCATTTGCAAAGAAATTTTTGAAATTTGGGTGAATCGCTGTATTTCGTCATGAACTAACCCTATGAGGCCGAATTTCGCCATTTTCAGCTATTCTGGAGCCTCCAGCGCAATTTTTCAATTTCTCCAGAATTTTGAATATGCTCCAGAAGGCGTTAATATGAAGTTGGGCAGCTGAAAATCGAGTTGTGTGATATACTCGACCTGTTTAACGAGTTTATCCACATTTGAGCCCATTTTGGGAGGGACACCTCAAAAGTGTTTTTTTGACCAGCTTTTTTCATAATAAAAATATCCAAAAATCAAAAATTTCCTGTTTGTGAGATGATTTTTTAGATTTGCGAGCATCGCTGTATTTCGACATGAACTAACCCTATGAAGCCGAATTTCGCCATTTACAGTCATTCTGGAGCCTCCAGTGCAATTTTTCAATTTCTCCAGAAGGTGTTAATATGAAGTTGGGCAGCTGAAAATCGAGTTGTGTGTTATACTCTACCTGTTTAACGAGTTTATACACATTGGAGCCAATTTTGAGAGGGTCACCTCAAGAGTGGTTTTTTGACCAGCTTTTTCATAACAAAAATATCCAAAAATCAAAAATTTCCCGTTTGTGAGATAATTTTTGAGATTTACGAGCATCGCTGTATTTCGACATGAACTAAGCCTATGGGGCCAAATTTCGCCATTTTCAGCCATTCTGGAGCCTCCAGCACGATTTTTCAATTTCTCCAGACGAGGCAAGCTCCAGAATGAGTGGAAATCGCAGAATTTGCCCTCTTGGGGTTAATTCTTGACAAAATATAGCGATTCGTGCAAACTTCAAGTTTCAAAAAATTCAAAAATGAGGCATCTACAAATTATTATTTCATAAAATTATAAACCTGCGCTTAGAATTACTCCTCTGACAAATGTTATCCTCTCGAAACCTTAATACTTTTTTAAATCATTTTTTTAAGGTGGTGGTCGAAGGAATGTTAAATTACAAATAACAAAAAAACCTCTGTTTGACCAAAAAAAGGAATTGAATGTGTAGAAAATACGTAAAAATTGCACAATACGATTAAAAATCATCGTTTCAGAGTAATGGAAGGGGATAGTAATTTATTTTTCCCCCAAATTTTTGACCTTCAAAATTTTACGTCGGTGCAATAAATCAAACTGGCCTGTATAATTCGATCTTCCAGCATGTGGATTTCATATAAACTTCTTAGACCCTTCATACTCCTCTTGTAATTTTGAGTCATTGTTCAAGTTGGCCCAAATTAACCCGGATATCAGTTTGATGGATGCTCAAAATGTGTTTCCTGGAAATAGATATGAAAATTTTTCTCCCATCATACCCCAGCTCCTCTCCTCTAAAAATCGCTTCGATGTGTTCATAGATATTTTACGTATAAAGTGAAGCTGGATACTTTTATCATAAGTAGAGTGTAGAAGAAAGTGGGGTGGGGGGGGGGTTCTTCAGGTAACCTTACATTGTGTACAATAACAACAGATATTCCACTCGCACAGCGGTATATACCGGACTACCGGTGTTTTCCCATTCCAAAGATGTAAAATCACCAATCACCCGATGATTCATGTTATTTCCCTTCATCACGTTGCTTACTACATATGACTCATCTCACCACCAACGACAGTTTTTTTGACAAAAATTTGGTACGTTACCTACACTCGAGAGAACTGAAATCAACATTTGGGATAATGATCATTGATCACAATCGATGAAATAAAATCAAAATTTCAGAGCATTATTAAAGCAATTACATTCGTATGTGCTGATAAGTGGTTAACCGGCTGTCCTCCACAATTTGTATTAATGATCGTGGAACTAGTCATTAAAATGTAATAAACAGAAAACTCGTACCTGCTTTCGAAAGATCGGCGCACAAAGCACAGACGAAAAGTTTGGACTTGTATTTCTAATATTCGAATGTAGTCGTAATGTATGAAAAATGTACTAACATATGTATGAAAAAAAAATACCTAAGATGAGTATTATTAAACTCATAGACATAATGTTTAGGTTCAATCAAGGTCGTGTGAATAATGAAATGTCAAAAATCGAAATTTAAGGAAGAATTACAAATAATGGTCAAGAGCGTCGCGTCGTACGACAAGGTGGTTGAGATTTGCTTTGGCGACTGGCGAAGAAAAAAGGAAGTGTGCCCTGGAATAATTGAAACAGTAGTCCATTGACCTCGTTCCATTTCTCATCCTACGAGTCAAAAATATTTTAGCTAGTATGTAGTTTCGCTGATAGATATACCGAAAAATACCATGCAGGAGAACATAATTAGTAGGTTGGGAATAAGTTGAACTCGAAGCACTCTTCTTTGTACCAGCACGCTTCGAGAAGGTTGCTAATCAACTGTAATCGAGAAATCAATTTTTTTTTGGCAATTTTCGAGTCAGTTTTTCATCAGTCGAGTAGCTATGTTATTTAATTGAAATTTTAGCTTCTTGTTAAATGGAAATGTGTTTTTCTAAATTGTACCTACTCGTGATATATTTTTCAGTCATTTCCCTAAAAGTTCCTCCCACTACGCAGTTCGCTATGCCTCAAACAGGGAAACTATTAAACTATAATGTTCTCTTGTCTTAAAGCAAAATAAACATTACCTATCTACAGTGTTTTAGTATCGTTTTGGACTAAAATACCGGTCTACTTTTCGTTTCATTACAGTGATTATTAAAATGAGGAAAATCTAATTAATTTCAAGGTAAAGGTTAAACATATGTATAATGTTAGCAAGTTCAACATGCAATTTAAGTATTTGCAGACAGAATAGGTAGTAAAAATTTGTAGCATCGTCTAAAAATAAATCTTGCCCTCTTGAGTTCCAATAGGGTAAAAATTATTTAATATTAATCACATAATTACTGGTTTATTTTACAGCTGATGGAAGATAACGACGACGAAGGTTGATGTCTTAGATGAGAAATTATCCTATATACGAAAGTCAATCCAGCAGCACGGGATGTGAGACTGACTACAGGGTCAACTATAATAGCAATATCTTATAGGTAAGTACTCGTACATCTTCATTGAAAAAACTCATGTGTAGGTAGATCTTATAAGCAGATACTTGTTAATAAGATAGGTTAACATTTAGCTGAGAAGTGAACATATCCATGAGTGTTTTGAAGCAAATTTCAATTCAAACCGTTTCGCGGATCTGGTCTCGAACTCTATGAATAGGTATAGATTTTGTTTATTGGCTTGGACTACATCAGACTATCATTCACCTTGGTCATTTTTTTTTAGTGCTAGTTTGTTCATTGAACGTTTTCACTGCCTTTTGTACAAAACTGGCAAAAGCCTTTACAAAGTTGGCATAAAATATTTACGAATTATGGAAATTCGATAACCTTGCCAGCGTTGGCGTTTTAATTGATAAATATAATTTTAATTGGTTATTTATGCATCGATAATTTCTCACACTGGAAACGTGACGCGAATATTTGGCCTACTTGGTATGTGTCTTGTCTAGATATATCATATTACACAATATGCACCTATCGATTATAATCATCAAATGGACCTTTTTTTTTCGCTGCCAGAAGCTAAAAAAGCGAAAAATACCGCTTTGGTACTATACAGATGTATACGAACTTCTCTCTCATAGCCTTCAAGTGACGTATGGATGAGAGTGTCAGTGTGTATAATGAAAAAAGACTAATCAGATAATTACGATGAGTCAATACGCTATTTATTTCTCAAGATTCACGGCGATATTCATCAATGACCGAGCTCTCTACGTACTTATGTACTGTTTTACACAGGTCATAATACGAGTTTAACCGTTAACAGGATGGGATGGCTTATAGAATCTTAGCAGATGTTCGGCCGTATAAATCTATGCATGTTGTGTACTTGTGTAGTATGCGCAATGTATGTATGTACTCTTCACATTTGGCGCTAAATTCATAAAAAATTGATAATATTATTTATCAACAAAGACGATATCTGTGTATGTGTATACGGGGAATTCTAGACAAGTATCTAAATATGAGAAAACATCCGTTGTATGTGTCGTATCTCTTGATAGACTTTGACTTATGTAAATACATTATTATACCTAAAATATTTATTTAGCGTTTCGAAAATGTTTGACGATTCTTTGAAGTTACGACGTGTTGGCAGCTCATAAGGTTAATAAACGTTGACCCCAAAAATTATCAAGGAAGTTGTAAATTTTTTTCCGAAATGAAATTTTTCACCTCGTGAATTTAATTTTTCAATGCTATTTTTGGGGAGGAGGGGAGTGGATATAGTACCTGAGCTTTTCATAATTTGAATTATGTTTGGTCTGTAAAAAATGTAGGAAAGTGAGAATTCAATGGAAAATTGTCCCAAAATTTTATTGCTTCGATTTTCGAAATAACTCAAGTTCATTTTGATCAAAAAAAAAATGAAAATTTTCAATTTTGAAACTTGAAAAATTCGTGTGAGATAAATATCAGAGAATAATTTTGTCCTCGAGACCTATTTTGAAAGGAGGTTATTGGTCTTAAAATTGTTGAAAGCAACAAAAATACCTATTCCTCCAATTGAAGAACTTTTTTACTAAAAGTTTGACGTAAATGCTCCATGTATGTTTTGGGTAGGTACAGAGGCTTTGGAACAGAGTGGTAGGAGGGAGTTGAATACTCATTTTTGAAAACTAAAAAAATGTACCCAACTCAAGAGTTTTTGATTAAGTAATGAATTTAAATTAACGCTTAAATTTGAAGAATGAGAAACTCGAAATGAGCAGAGAGTGGGTTCACATTTTTTTTTCAAATTTTTTCAATATTTTTGGGGCGTCACACAATCATTTTAGGGCTGAAAAAAATCAAATAAAATTTTAATTTTTCCAATTTTAAGACATTAAACTTCTTCTCCTCCCTGTCACATCATTGGTGGCTCCGAGTGCTCTTTCTGTCTCCTACAGATTATCCATTTATTCATTTAAATTTTTTAGTCAAAACAATAATCATCAAATCAGACGAATTTTTGTTATTTTGAAACATTTTGATGCTCATAAATTCCCTCAAATATGCTCCGTGAGGTCCAAATTATACCACTACGATGCTAAAATGCCCAAAAGTGACTGAAATACTGATTTCCAACAGTTTCGGAGCCTTTAAATCTCCCTCTTCCTCAGTTCGTCTTAGAAACTACTCAATTCTTGAAATGAAATGATTTATCTGTTTGGACTTGGGGACGACAAAATTCGTACTCTCAAAATAAGAGTCACCCCCCCTCCCTCCTCCTCCTACATTATCCAAATGGTCTGGAAAACCAGAAGAAAGCAGGACAAATAATTTTTCTGAAAAATTGGATGCATTGTTGGTGTACCTATGTATCAATTACTGACGAATTCTTTCAATACTAAATACTATAGGAATGTAACTAGTAGGTAACTACCTTCGTAGGAATCACCAGAAAGGAATTCAAGTTGTTGACATAATCTTTCTCGGTCAACTACAAGAGAAAGCAATGAAAAGAGAGGTATTTGCGTGTATCGGAAACTATTTTCAAAATAAATGAGGAAGAAATGACAGAAATTGGAATCTCATATTAGGTATGCACATGCACATTGCACAAGTTAGTTGTCCAGTATCCGCCTCCTAATTACATCACTGTTAGAAACAACATTCAAACGCTTCAAGAATTTCCCTCAACTTATGTTCGCTCCTGCAGTTGGTAAAATATGCAAGATGTGACATCTAATGGAATTAATCCATTTCTTGCATTAGTTAATTTTCAATTTATCGTTTGTAGATTTTACCTGAGAAAAAAGTTCATTCGTCTGTGTCGAGAACGATACGAGTATATTGAAAGAAAATTGAAAAATAAACGTAATGTTGTCATCTAGACAAATTCGTTTCGTTTACACGAGACCGTAATCATTTACGCTCGAATGATTCGTTTGCCTATGCCCTGTGCAGGTTGAGTAGCCACTAGCCAGGCATAAGTACGGTGAATGGCGACGTGAGGTGATGAATATTAGAAAATTAGATGACCAATTACGGTTTACCGCATATCTACGAAGCTGCTCATAAGAACATCCTTTTTCGGTGAAATTACTTTGGTCGAAATATATGCCCAATATAACCTAATAGCTTTCCAATAGAATACCTAATTTTAAATAGCTGTGTGCTAATAGTAACGAGAAGAATATGATTTAAAATGTACTTACTCGTAGACATAAGGACCGAGCTCTTGCAGTTTGACTGTTTGATTATCATTTAAAAATTCATCGGCGTTGGTAACGTTGTAAATGTAAACTTTCATCATTGGATGTACCGGTGGTTTACGCCACATATCGAACGTCTGGGAGCCCTCGGTTAAGGCGATTTGCTGTAACAGATGATTTTCTTTATTAGTAAATTATGCTCCTGAATCGCCTTGTGCGATTACCTAATGAGTATAATTATAAAATTCTCGTGCGATCTTGTTTTCCAATTTTTTTTTTTCATCTGGTCAAGTTCGGTGTGTAAATCGCAGACGTATTTTTGCGAAGTAGGTTTATCGATGTAGGTACTTACTACTTAATTGTATGTACCTATACTTTCAATTGTCAAATTGACCACGATTTTTTTTTTACTCTGGACTTCCAGAAGATCTAATATCAGTTTCTTTTCTGTGTGCCTGATTATTAATTTTCATCAAGACGAACGTGCTTGATAACATTTCTTTAGTTGGATATACGTGTTTACCTCAATGCCACAATTCAGCATGTCTGTGTAGGTTCGACTATTCACGTATGTTAATCAATGGTCATCAAGGGCAAAACAGAAGGTAGAGACGTAAACATAGTTGAAATTTTTTCTATATTTATATTTTACTAATCACACGATTGGTTTGTCCTATTAATGATAAGAGTAATTTTACTTCTACGATTTAAAAATATAGGTTACTGAGTCAAATTAAGAAGTAAGATTCAGATAATGGAATGATCTGAATTAGTATTTTATATACTTAAGAAATCAAAGAAACTAAAATGATTAAAAAGTGGAAAATGTTTTAGAATTTCCCGAACTTTTTTCAGAAATTGGGACCTCCGAGTCTGAAAAAGTGGTACCAGGAGCAGAGCCCTTTCCGAAGTTTGAACAAATGAAAAAAATGTTTTTTAAAAATTTTCAATTTATTCGGAATTCCTTCAAATAACTCCGCGTTCAAAAATAGACTTTTCTCACCCCCCCCGCCCAACAATGTTGCATGGTTCAACTGTGTGGAGCTCTGAAAGTAGAAAAAAATCAAAAAAAATCTATTGATAATTTTTTTTTAGTATTTTCAATCTCTTGGTCAGATTTATTCTCAATATAATTTTCTTTTCAAAAAAAATCTGCCCAGTTCCCCAATCATTGTTGGCACACCTGTTCAAGGACCCCTAAAGATGAAAACGAAAATTCTTTTACACACTATGCAACACTGTTGCGTTGAAAAAAAATTAAATGAAATGAACAACATTTTTCGAAAATTTTCAATTTTAGTTTAGAATATTCTCCCCATATGACTCCCTTTTAGAGAGAAGCCCATTCCACCCCCCCCCCTCCTCAATAATGTTGGTCTCTGCTCTGGGCCTCCTAAAGTTGAAAAAAAAATTAGAAAAACTCGAATCAGGTCTTTTTGAAAAAATTTCCTTTGTAACATACAAGAATTTGTACCTATTTATTTGATTAAAAAATGATTTATTGTATTTTTTCTGCATCTAAATTCATAAAATCTTAATTTTTCAATACTTACCTACCTAATTCGTTTTGAGAATTGTGTACTGGAGGACAAAATTTACTTGGAAGATTGAAGGTGGACTTCCTCAACAAAGAAGTGGTTTCACGTATGTAGAAGGATCTTAACTCGAGAATTGAAAGGTTTGGAAAAATTCTTTTCATTCAATTTTTTGATTTTTCTCAACGGTGGAAGGAGAGAGCTTCCCACAGGGAATCCCGCTATTATTTTAGGGACCGAAAGAGTGTTTTTTTTGAAAATGGGGTTATTTAGAGGATCCTGTTGTAAAAATTGAAAATTGTTGAAAAATTCATTTTGAAATTTCTTTTATTCGATTCTTTTTTAATTTGTGAGGTGTTTCTTAGTTTAGAGGGTCCAACCGTTTAACTCTGTTTAAGAGGTTAGGGCAGGTTTTTTCTTGATGAGGGAGTTATGAAGAAAAATTTTGCCCAGAAATTGAGGATTTTTTAAAGCTTCATGTTTTTTTTTCATCTTTGAGAGCTTTTTGATACGAATTAATTTTCAATTGAATGGCTAAAATTCTCAAAAAAAAAATTTCATGAAAACAAACAACTTCACTTGAAAAGAGCTTAGAAAAATTGAAAAGATTTGTTCCCAACCATAACGAGGACAACCCAAAGAACAACGAAAGATCTACATCCAACAAATTAGAGGATATTCGAATTCAGCGCCCTGAAGAACTCAAAACATCACACCCTCTCACGTCATTTTTTATGTTTTGGAATTTTGAACTTGTATAAGAACTCTGAAAGAGATAAAGAAGGGGATCAAAGTGCTCAGATCTTTAAAGTTATCCAATATTCAAATTCCGAGCTTTTGAATTAGTAACAAATTGAATGACAGTTTACTTACAATTTTTTTTGTATTTTAACATTTTGGTGAAGATTGGAAGTCTTTGCGTATCTCAAAGGTGTTGAGATTCCATTTTGAAATTTATATTGAAAAAAATAAGTCTTTCGATGTGATATTCTACAACATTTGTCGGTTTCAATTGTTTCAAATTAGGATGGAGAGGGAATAACGTATGTACTAGCCGCTGCTGAAATTTTGTAATTTTGCTCCTCAAAATGGTGTAACATACATCATCAAAAATGAAGTTTTGCGATCGCTGGGTTCACTGTGAAAATCATCGTTTAAGTGTTAAAGGTAGGAAAAAACCTTAAAAACCCACCACACGTGTTATGATTGCGAGTAACCGCGAAATTAAAAATTAAAATCATCTACTTATTTCAAGTTGAACTGCCGAGAAAAAATGTAAATTTTTACCAACACGATGAAAAATCTCGAAAAAGAATTCGTCATGCGGTATCCATCTTAATGGCTAAAATCAACACAGTTCTCTCACAGCTTTACTCATCATAATACAAATATGTATGTACATTGAAAAACATCTTCAGTTTGGTTAAGTAAATATTCGCGAATCATCACAACACATTATCTCTGTTTATGTTCAAATAACTTGAAGATTTTTTTCGATTTACATCGGAGCCCTATGTTACGTTTACGTAAAGTATGACATCGCCGAAATAAGATCTCCGTCATTGCTTAACATGCGCCATAATTCTTTTACGACCGGAAATTAGTCTAATAATTGTTACATACGCGAACGTTAGATGCTTAGATACTATTTAACCTACGATGACACGAGAAGGGAGATGGAAAAAATCGCCTTAATTAATGAACGCGCAATTGTATAGGGTATCGTATCGAAAAGAAGACAAATGGTCTGGCATTGTGCCTTTTTGAACTCGATGCTGACAACCACGATGCAGGTGTGTTGCTCATCAAAGAAATTATCTAGTACTTAGGCACAGGCTGTCATTTGGCAACATCGGAGAAATCACATCAACGTACTCTGGGTCGTTGTACATAGGATAGGTTTTTGTTTTTTCGTTATCTTTCGTATTCTTCTCTAATTTTCTCCTTTAATTTCATGCATCAGGTTACATAGTACATACAATAAAGAAAAATTTAGCGAAGATCTAATTTTAAAATTGTATTATCGTTTGCATAAATATTTTTTTTACGTGTTTTAAATATTATGCACAATAACCATAGATGTAGGTATGTAGTATGTGTATAGGAAATAATATTCCATAGAGACGACTTTTTTCTGGGTCGTTGGTACTGAATGAGAATCTTCTCACCGGGTCTGCAAAATAACTTATTGGATGTAAAAAAATAAATACCTTATACTATCGTCGAATAAGGAAAAATAACTGCAATGTAGCGTTAATTACGCATACTTAAACATCGAAAAATGTAAATCTTCTTATGTTCACCTGAGTATACTACATATAAGAGTGTACTTCGTGTATGTGTAATAAAAATTATTTAGCGAGAAGTGCCCATAACCAGTTATGAGCCATTCTTTTACAGGGCGCTGGCAACTGGCGTTAACGGTCATCGATGATACGTCATCGTTGTTTCTCAGAAATACGATCTACGATCGCGAATTAATTGATTTCTCAACCGATTCACGATGCCGTGAATTTTTCGTGGTCTTCTATTCATACTAGGTATTGCCAGGTCTAAGCACTCGACGATCTCGAGCTCGAGTACCTGAAAGATGCGCTGTTATTTTTTTCTCTTCCTACTTTGCGTACGTACAGGATTTTTCGTTGAAGCCTTCAAGGTTCTGTTTGTTTCGGGATACGAGAAAATGATCGTATTTTTAACAATATAAGGTACGATTATCGAAAGTGTTCCATTACGTGAAAAAATTACCTACTTAGGTATTCGTTATATTTTTACGGCGTTAATTAATTCCACTGAAAATTACGCTCGATCGTTTGTAATTAATTCCCTGATGCCAATGAGGCTGAAGATATTATGCAATCGTGTATTAATGGTGGTTTTTTGGCTTGGGATAAGTTACTGAGTTTGTGTTTCCTTTCTTCATTATTACTCGTATAATACCCAGATTGACATACATTCGAATTTTTAAAAACTAAAATTTACGTATGAAAATTGAAAGAATTTCAAGGAGATAAAGGGAAGGGAAGTTCATGAATTTCACGTTTATGTTACTTATCGATGAAAACTTGAAAGTAATTTTCAGGAAGATTGAAAGAAAGTAACACTATAGTTTTTAGAAAGTTTTTCCCCATTTGGAGAGGCAGAGACACATTTTTAATTGTCATTATCTAGGTTTGGTTTTTTTTACATGGATTTTGGCAGATTTTCGAGAATCTGGATTTTGGCAGATTTAAAATCCACGAGAACCTACTAGGATAGTAGCTTTTGAAAATGGATTTTGGATTTTACTTGAAGAGAGAAGACTTCTGATGTTTTGAACGTTTGTGGTGGGGATCTAAAAAGTGTTTAAAAAAGAGATTCAAAAAACGCCCAAAAACCAGATTTTCGAAAATCTGTGTAAAAAACCAAACTTATTATTAAAACATCAAGAATTGTAGGTACATACATATTTTTTCAGTGACCTTTCTTCAAGAGGGGATACGAATTAGAGAACTGCATAAAATTTAAAATTTTTCACCGCAGAAAATTTTATTGATTTTTGAGAAAAATGAAGACTACAGAGGGTCATTTGAAAAAAAAATTAAAATTAATTTTTTTTTGTGCATATCATGTGTTTTTCTGAAAGGGGACAACATTTTAGAGTATCTTAAATTTTTTCGCAAATACGAGTAGGTACCTATTTATAGGTAGAATTTTAATTAATTTTTTCTTGGAGATTTTGATGTCGTTTTAATTTTTGGTGTGGTGGGGGGGGAGGGGCTAAAATGATAACAGCTCTGAGTCTGTCTTAGCTCTTGACGAACCCAGTTGCGAATAGATTGTAATCTTTCAGTTCAAAATTTTTTATGCAGCTTTGATTAAAAGTCGAATTGTTTAAGAACAATTTTTTCGCCAGAATATGTATGTACTTACTTGTAGGTAAGAAGCTGGCCATGGAATTGTATTTTTAAACCAAATCAACGTTCAATAGATGTTCAATTCTAGGAACTGGAATTTTCATTTTTTTCATAGGTACATTTTTTTATAAGTATATATTTTTTTAAAAAAATTTAAATTGCGGGTTTTAGCTTTTGCATTTACATTTTCGAAAATGTTCATTATTTCACGTTCTCTTTGCTTTAACTGGATAAATGTTGCTCCAAAACAACAACTTTTTCAAAACAATTTGGGAAAAAATTTGAAATCTCGCTAAAAATGGATAGAAATTCAAATTTTTTCGATTTGATCATAAGTGCTAAGAATTTGATGAATTTTTATATTTTTCAACGATTGCAATTTTCAATTTTTCAAAGCTGTACTCTTTTTTCGCTTGGACCTGAAAAAAAATTGTCCCAAATGAATGCACAACTCTGCTTAGAGCCTTGCAATATGTTGATAAATAGCAGGGCAAGTGGGCGATGTTTTTGGGGCTTGGGAAAATGATTTTTTCGTGGTCCACTGCTTACTTTGAATTTGACGAAGAGACATGTCTTGGAAATTTTTCAGGGGAAAGGGAGAAATCATTCACAGAAATGCCAGATAACTCAGATTTTTAATTTAAATATTATCCCCTTCCCTCCTTCCCGCAAAAATCAGATTCTGAGAATTTTAAAATGAAATTCATCGTATTTCTTCTAATTTTTCAAAAATACAACCTATTGGAAAAACAAAAATTTCAAGTGTCAGAGCGAATTTAATAAAAAATAAAAACAAAAAAAGTGCTGAAGCTACCATACCAAGAAATTTATTTTATTTTGGCTCTTATCAATTCCAACTACTGCAAATTGCAATTGAAAAGAAAAAGAAAAATGAAGTAGGCTAAATGAGATTGCATTAAGTAAGTACCTACTTATGTATTTAAACGGAATTTTCAGCTTGAAACATGCATCTAACTTTTCAGGCATTCTCAGTATATTATTTTGAACGAGTTTGAAAATCGAATTGTTTCATACCAGCGTGAAGTTTCTTGTGGCAAGTAACAACCACAAAATTCTAAACAGAAAATGACAGAATTCCAAAATGGATAATCGTCTACCACAATGATTCCGTCTCTTCTCATTCAATTCCAAATTCAAGTTAGAAAATTACTTTTTTGCTGAACCAATATGTCCCTACTGGATTCTTGATTCTTCAGGCTAATGGAAAACGAAATTTTCAATTTTCTAGTTTTCGAGCTGTTCTGTGCCAGTTTTGAGCATGATTTTTAGTCTCTTACGTTAGTTTCACTGTTTGAGTTAAATTCTCGAGTATTTCCTTTTTTGATGAACTGACTCTCGTCACCTTTCTAGTACCTAGTTACAAATGTGTCATAAAAACTCATATTGATTGCACAAATTCAACAACAAATCACGAAAAAATCGATAAACGCTTATTGATTCACGACATGGACGCAAATATGGTCATACAGTAGTTATTTTTAATTTGATTTCACGGTATTTCCTGTCTTCGAACTTCGAAGAACCGATAACTCACACTCGACTGGTTATCAGCTATGCAGATGCCATTTCCATCGATTACAATGTTTCCATCTGCTCTCCGCAATGCACTGGGTCATCTACGTACCTACCATGGCAAAATGTAAGAAGAAAAAAAAACAACAGCATAGTACCTAGACCTACACCATGGAGTAATTCTGCCCAGCTATTATATTCACGTCTGATCTACTTTCTTCTTTACGCGATGCATCTTACAGCAACGTGGTCGGTAATTCGAACCGCAACAAAGATTTATAATAATGTGGGAATTTGCGGTAGCGCGAAGAGAGACGCGACGCGGGCAATCGATAATGCGTTGCGAAAATCGATGAAATACCGACTGCGAAGCCTCACTGCCTCACCCGGCGGATTAATAAAGACGATATGATATTTCAACTCTTTGCTCGAAGATGGGCACGTGATTAAGGAAGTCGCCTTGTCGATAAACGCCAGCCATTGAGGCATTGACAGACGCACAGGTACATATAATGGAGTTTTTATGTTGGACAGGTATTATGACACGTGACGATGTCTATGTGTGAGCGCGCTTACACGATGGCGATTACAAATCGTACAATGATAAGGCACAGTTGTTGTGAAGTCGCCGTAGATTAACATAGATACCATTGTCATACGAATGTACAATTGGATTGGGGTTGCAGACTGCAGTCTGTTGTTGGCTGCTGGCGTTGCGTCATTAAAGATGTTTACGTAAGCACATAGGTAGACAATTTCATGTGTATGTGGTGGATCTATAGCCTACCAGGCAAAATTTCGGAGCTAAATTTTTATGTTTTGATTTGATATTTGGTGATTTTTTAAAAACTCAGTTGAGGTCTCTCATGAAAAAATCGTTTGTTGGTCAATTTGAGGTAGAGAGCTGAATTGACCTCTTGACTGTCAGGAGGCAGTTTCCAACCGTTTTAAGGCTTCTCGCAGATTTTTGGATTTTTCAGTTTTCTAGGCACTAATTGATTTGGAAGCTCAAATTTCAAGTTTTCTTCTTGCATTTGATCAAAATTTTGATTTTTTAATGGGATATGAGCCATTAAATTTTCGAAAATTATTCTTGAAATTTTACGTAGGTAGTGGTATATTTTTGACTATTCTGTTAATTTAAAAACTTCGAACCCTTCGGGTAAGTTATGTAAGCAAAATGTCATCTCGATTAGCAATGTGCTCTCTTGATTATGAACTCCGTAGAGAGCAGGTGCCAAAAATGCATCCATCGGAGTACTTATGCAGACCTATATCTATGATTATATATCACTATCTTGTTCTCGGTTCAATTACAAGTTCATTAAACGTGTTAAACGGTGGTTAAATTCGCCTAAATCACGATGATACATTTGGAAGACACACACCAAAAAAAAAGAAAGTTAGTTTCGACACGATTACGAGTTACATAAGAAAGGATGCGTGTTCAAATATTACTCTTTTAGAACGAGTTTACATTTTGAGAAGAACATGATGTACACGGTGCACACCATCCTGCGAAATATTCGTCTACCATAAGACCAAGATCCGCAGCCCTGCTCCGTATTACCAGTTTCGTAACTTTTTCGAAGAACATTTCCAAGTAGATATTAAATGTAGTATCTGGGAACTTTTGCAGAACACCTCATACCTACCTATCCATTTATGTTTATATAACGATTGGTTTTAGTTTTCGACAATTCATCGAATGTAATCATTTTTCATAAAAATCATTAAACCATAAATAGACTCGAGTTGGAAACCAACTTACCTTGTCAATGATGAAGTTGACAATAGCGGTGAAGCCAAATACCACGATCACTCCACCTATGAGTAATGCCAAAGCTACGATAATCACGAACCCTGCAAATGAGAAAAAAAATATGATTAATACACGATGGCTAATTTCAGGCTCAACATCATTTGATTGATCTACGTCTAGGTGCCGGTGTTTTATTCCATATATTGTAGAGTATTTTTTTCTTCCATAAACGTTTCATTACGTATAGGTATAGACCGCGTGTTTGTCACGTACAGGCTACAGAGTGACACGTTCTATTAAATTTATACGTTTGGTTACGCTCTAGATATGCGTGTGAAGATGTTTATGAAAATGACATGTGTCTGTGCGGGCGATCGTAGGCTTTCGGAAGTTCAAGGATGATAGAGGTGTTTGATGTTCACTTTTTTTTTTTCGTCACAGGTGTAAAGCAGTTCATTATAAGAGATCAAGTTCGGCTTGGAAAATTTCAAAAAGTGAAAGCAGGCGTTTTATCGAAGTGACAGAGAATATATAACTTCCAAAGTTTTTGTTATGCAGATTTTTTATTTTGGTTAGTAACACTAGGCAACGGCATGCTTGTGTTCGGGTTGAAAATGGGCTTAATCGATAGTTTAGACCCTAAAACAAAAAACAGAGTGGGATTTTTCAATTTGAATTGTTTTTGTGGTCAGGAGAGATGATCAAAGTTTCAAAAATGGCCGTTTTTGCCCTATTTCACGAGTTTCTGGCGACACCAGTATTGTTTTTCGAAAAAAACCAAGGTCATATTCGGATTCTACGCACTTTTTTAAGTAAACATCTTTCCCGGATTTTCGATTTTCGAAGTTTCAAGCGCATACGGACGATTTTTGTTTGTAACATATTTTAAAACTCGGAGCGCGCGACGCTGGCGTTACTCCACGATGTAATCGTGGCGCGGAACCGTGTTCGCGCGGGCGAGGCTCTCGCTCCAAGTTTTAAAATATGTTACAAACAAAAATCTTCCGTTTGCGCTTGAAACTTCGAAAATCGAAAATCCGGGAAAGATGTTTACTTAAAAAAATGCGTAGAATCCGAATATGACCTTAGTTTTTTTCGAAAAACAATACTGGTGTCGCCAGAAACTCGTGAAATAGGGCAAAAACGGCCATTTTTGAAACTTTGATCATCTCTCCTGACCACAAAAACAATTCAAATTGAAAAATCCCACTCTGTTTTTTGTTTTAGGGTCTAAACTATCGATTAAGCCCATTTTCAACCCGAACACACGAAAAAAGTCAAAAATTGTTGCCTAGTGTAATTATTGACTGTATTGGTGATGCTGTGAGAAGGAAAAATTTGTCTGGTCGACTCAGAATTCTGTTTCATGCGCAGAGTAGGTATATCAAAAAATTCTCTCAACAAAATTTCAAACTACCTACTTGAGTTTATTTTTCAATTTTTGACAATTTTTTGAAAAATAATGGTATTGTTTCCTGAAAGTATTTAACCCTTTGGAGGTTCTCTAGGTTACCATTTTAGGGAAACAAATTGCTTCGAAGAGTGTAATAGGGTACCCTGCCCAGTGCCCAATTGACCAAATCACAAAAAAGTTGAGCTTTCAATGAAAAATCATGTTAGAAAATGAAAGTTTTGAAAAAGCTCAAAATTTTAATTTCCGACAAAACAAATTAACATCCTAAATTGGAAATTTTTTTCTAAAATAATTCTACAACACGAGTAAAAAACATAGCACTTCTTGAAAATATTTTTAAAAAATTGATAAGAAAAAAAATCGTAATAACAGCAATAGTAAAAAAAGGTCATCTGGCAGAGGTCTATACTCTTTCCATGGGTAATTTTAGGCTCTTTGAAGCGCTGATTTTAAATTGTTGCCAAAAAAATGACCAGTTTGAAATTTTTCTGACAAGAACCAAAATTACTATTCTCTCATCCCTTCCTGTACCCCAATGATCTTGAGAAGAATGAAAGAGAAGTTTTTTTTTGTACAGGTGACCAGTGTCCAGTGAGGTAGCTAGGATTTTTCCATGGGAAAGATAAGACCAAAACTCGAAATTTGAAATACATTTTACAAAAATACTCCTCACTATGCAGAATATGCATTTGATTATTCAATGAAAATGAATAACAATTTTTTGCTCGATCGAAGCAAGAGGGAAAATTGGTCTAAAAAGCAAAAAGTCGCAGCAGTCGGCCGCTACGTTAGAGCCAAATTTTTGTATCAGAAACTTTGAGGGCCTTTCAAACAGGATAGCAATGTTTATCAGTTGAAAAAATTCAAATTAAATGATGACATGATGAGTGTATTTAAACATTATGTATTTACAGCTCCGCTGCAATACTTTCCTTCTGTTTAGGGGCTTTCTTCACAGGTGAAGTGTTCTTTTAGCATGATTGCGGGAAGAACTTTTTGGATCGTCCCTCCGCGAAAAACTTTTTTGATCCTGGAGAGGGGTCAAATAGGGTTAGAATGTTGAAACCTGCAAAATACACTCAAGTGGCACCATCCCATTGTATGCTGCACATTGGGGCTCCTTCGGTCAATTTTAAGAGTGGAGTGGGGTCAAAAATAGGGTCATAATTGGTTTTTTCCACCTTAAATGGCGTGGGGGTGACCTAGGAAGCTGAAATTTTGATATGTTGTTAACAATGACGGTACTCACCAATGGTATGAATTTGAACCCTTTTCATCAATTTGGGGCCAAATTATGCTTCTCCAAAAAAATGACCTTTCTGTAATTTTCAACTTTGACCCTCCAAACTGCAGGGGTCAATTATAGCTCCCAAGAGAACCCCATTCCCCGAGTTTGACTTTATTTGATCAATTAGAACAGGCTCCAGGTCATAAAATGTAAAAATCACCATTCTGTTGAAACTTATAATTTAAAAACTGCTGGCCTACCGTAAATAGCCCATTTTTTACAAAAATTTGGCTTAAAAATGTACATTTTTGTGCATTTTATAAAAAATTTTCGTCGGACTGGCTTGGGCAATTGCCTATGGGTCCCGATTTCTTACTTCGTAATCATTCTTTGAGGGCTGAAAAATTGAAGAACTGAAAATTGATGAGACATCTGAAATCAATTGTTTTTTAATGAGAACTGGATTATGAACCAAAAACTAAATTTTTAAATCAAAAAATTTTCAACTCAAATAGTAGGGCTCCATTCGATGAGGGGGGGGGGGGAACACGTGCATACGAGAATGCATTCTTCCGCACATACAAATTTATACTTTTTTTCATCGTTTTTTTTTGCACCAGGAGTCAAAATGCTATGAAGTGTTTAAAATTTTTCGGAGCCAGAATTTAAATTGTCAAGAGTTTTTTTTTCGGTCTGGCGGTTTAATTGGCAATGTTAGAAATACCATGAATTTAGTTTAACCTCTAATAATTATTTTTCTGTACTTACTTGAGTTTTCTCGAAGTTGTTCAAGTACATTTTTCAAAATACGTTTTGTTTTATGTATTTGAGTTCCTGTTTCATGAAATCGTCAGGATAGGTGCAGAAATTTCATCAAAGGAGAGAAGTGATTTAAGCTGATTTTTTTTTTAAAGAAATGTGCAAATTAGCTTATGTTTAAGTTGAAAATTTTGATTTAGTTTTTAGTTTTTTTTGAACACAAGTTGGAAATTATTCTAGGGTTGAAAAATGGAGAATTTTTAACAAAATTGACGTTCAATGTATAAAATGATCAATTCATGCCCCCTTTCTCGCCATTCGAGCTAACGAGGAAGAATTATTTCGATTAACTTATAGACACTTGTGATGACAGGCCAAATGACGACCTTGGGGGATTTTCTCATCACCGAAGATCACTTTATAAACATATTATCTTCTCAGCTTGCTCATCTTGCTGTGTCACTCATTGCCGAATAAGATGAAACGAGCATCAGAAAAAGTATAAGTCACCTGGGAAGAAGATCTACGAGTACACATGGTTCGGGCAAATCTCTCGTATATTTCGACAGAGCAGTTAATTATCTCAAAAAAGGGGAGTCGGTTGAACTTCAAATGTCCAGTTAGCCTTGACCATGAATTATGGCTGTTATCAGCTCACGAATGGGTAGATTTGCCGAAATAATAACAGTGCGGAGAAACCTAATCAGCAATATTTCGTGATGTTGCTGGATAGTGGATGGCTACGCCGCTGAACGCATCATTTATATTCATTCATCAGCCGCACAATTGGCTGCGGCTGCGAGCAGAAATTACATCGACGACGTGTATCACGCGCAGCAATAATCCAAGTTCATCTTATTTGACATCATTATTTTTTTTTTGCAAATTATAAACAATAATTGTTTGATGAGAAATTAGTTAGTCCCCACGATGCTTATAACAAAACCATTGTATAATGATAAGAGATGATCATTATCGAAGGGTGAATCATTATTAGCGAAAACATACCCGGCTTGTTTACCCATTAACGTGAAAAATAATAAAAATTCATCTTGTCAGCTGAAAAATTCGGTCGATTGTTTCAAATAATGCAAAGTGTTGACAAGATGGCAACCTTGAATAAATGTTTAGACGAATTTACATGGGGTTATATTTTCATAACACTTTAGGTACGTACCTAGTCTAATACCTGTAGCTATACAGTACATTTTGCTTATAACGCATCGTTTCCTTATTCGTAACAAAATCCATGAGAACAGAACAATAACTCACCACTGCTTTTCGCCGGTAAGGAAATGACCGAAAGCCCTACAAAGTGTACAAGTACATACTGTACGATGCTAATGGTCATTTTTTTGTTCTCTTCATAATTCTCCGTATTAAAATTTTTTCCCTAACATGGCTATTGTTAATAATCGCGTCTGTCTGTATATTATGCGTGCGAATTATTATTGTAGCCGTTAAATCCGTGCGGCCAATTCGACAACCTCGCACGTAATTATGTAAACATATAAGTACATCGAACCACACTTCACGAACGAATTGTGTCAACAAATGGTAAAAATTATTTAAAAATTCGTACTTCTCGTATATTAATATAGAGTATATATTATGGTAATGCCTATAATGCGTGAATATTACACCTTAGCCACCATTTCACATCGCTATACGCAGTACCTATGTGCTATGTTATGCCCATTGAATTGATTTGGTATTCTATTGTCGCCTATTTATAATATAATAACAATAGTATATTGCAAAATGCGCTTGATTTTTTCCCTTTTGCTGCCCAAGGTGACATAATGTATGCCATCATTTTTTAATCAAACTTCCATTTCCTTATTTCTATGTATCTATGCCAATGGAGTCTGGTGCCGAATTATTCTCCTGTGGGTACCTTTTTGACCAATTAATATTGGAAAATTGTGTAAGGGTCGTTTTGTATAGACAACTTTGGTCGAGATACTTAATCGTATGTATCGTGTGTACTTGGTGTTGTGTGGAGCCTCAGCAGTGAATTCAAATTACGTAATACGAGAAAGAATACTTATGTATATCTATCAATGTAAATATAAGTACTATGTACTTGTACATTGAACAAATAGTACATTGGTATTGTGTTAATCTGTATCGAAATAATTAAATATCTTTCCATTGCGAATGTACTTCAGGGTCCGTTGAAATTGTATCGATGATTGAATTAGTTCTCACTGTGTGAACATAATCTAGAAGGAGAAATTCTTCTCCTTCATTGATCGTACAAAATGAACTAAAAAATTCCATTCTTCCGCAATTTTTACCGTCTTGGTCGAATTCTTTGGTGCGAGTGTAGAAAATTGCATTGAGATTTCAGCAATTTTCTCTATTTTCTTCATCGTGTGTGAATTCATTCTCGAGCATGCTTTCAAGAGAGACTCTCAACTCCGGAATCAATAGGATAAAAGCAAACTACCACCTTCCAATTTTCAGATAGTTGGAACCATTTTCAATCGATACGGGGGCGGAGGGAAGATGGAGGTCCGAAAACGGAGCTTTTACTTGATTTCAGCCTTCTGGATCAATTTAGCAACATTTTTGTTTTTTTTTTACACTTTTTGCCCAAATTTTTGAAATTGAAAAATTCGCGTAGAACCTGAAATTTTGACTCGTGATTTATTTTTGTATGTTCTTTCGATTTAGCTTTGTCCAATTCAAAATAATTTCTGCCGATTGGGATGCCTTCCTGATCAGTATTTGATTTTAGAAAATGCTTCTAGTTGAGAAATGAGAAGGGAGATTATTTCAAAAGGACAATCGAGTGAGTTTTTTTAACAGAATATTGTTGGTCTTTTTTTCAACTTGAAAATGAAAACGCTCAATTTTTTTGACTTGTGTGTAATTTTATTTTACTTACTCAAAAAAAGTTTTAATATTTGGAATATTTTACGAATTTTAACATTAAACAAACGAGTTGCCTCGCCCTACCTCAATCTGGCCTTGAATTTTGGACTACGTATTATTAATTAACTGTAGGTAAGTAGATTTAAAAAATCATAATTCAAGTTCACGAAATCGCAATTGGATAAGAATTCGTAATTTTTAAAATTTGATTGCGAACACGACTCGAATAACTTTTTAGAAAAATTTGTAGTACTTACTGCTTTTCACGTTGGAAAATTACGATGATTAAAATGTACTAGTAGGAAAGTTGTCGAAAATCTCCAATTTTTCCTTTTCAGATCAAAATTGTTACAGACCATCAAAAAAAATGTTATTGGAATTTTGAAAATACGATTGTAGGCTGGTTTATTAATTCATTTTTAATGATTTTTTGGGAATTTAAAATTTTTCTGTGTCAATTATTCTATTTTAGGAACATTTGGCTAATTTTTCTAATATTTAAAAATTACTTTTTGAAAATTTGAGAGCAAATTTTTTCACTGTATACTTTTTTTTATTAATTTTTTTGGTGGTGGGAGGCTGAGCGACAGAAATAAATTTGTTTTCCGATACATTCATAATACATATTATAGACGCACTCATTGGACGAAAAAACTGTAATTTTCAAACGATAAAGTTTATTTCAGTCTTGTCTATCTGAATTTTGTGTACAAGTCCACAAACTTTCAAGCGAAGACGAAATTGGCCTTTTTTCAAGTACCTAACTAGATATAAAGTAAGAATTCGTAGAATGCTTATTCACATACAATTTCATGTCTTCACCTCGTACTATATCAGATTTGTTGGCAAACAAAATTTTACACTTCCCTGCAAATAAATTGCGATATGGTGACATAAATCACGGTTTTCCATTTGAATGCAGCGTAAATTAATGCATTTATAGGTATACTTGATGTAGCTTAGAATTTCATCGTGAACACTTGGCTTGTAAAAGATGCGCCGTTGGGTTCTTTTTCGCATGGAAAATGCGTCAAAACCACATTATCCATTACGTAAACATGTTATGCTTTGTGGAGTGTTTATGAGATCCGGGTTATTTTATATTTTCGTCGTCTTCGTAATATGAACGCTGGTCTGCTACTTCAGCTTCATTATGTTATATTTAAAGAGAATCCTGTATTACTTGCCATATTCTTGAATTCGCTAAACAAACTGGTTTCTATGGTTAATTTTTTTTCTCATCTATAACGTTCTAGAACTTGGAATGTTGTTTTGATCTGTCATTATAAAACTAGAAGTCTTCCAGTAATTTGAAAACTTTATACAAGACTATACTACTGGGTGCAGGAATACGTTTTTTTTTTTTGCAAAAAAAATTAAATCTCGTTAAGATT
Organism: Planococcus citri; assembly: GCF_950023065.1. Taxonomy (NCBI): domain Eukaryota; kingdom Metazoa; phylum Arthropoda; class Insecta; order Hemiptera; family Pseudococcidae; genus Planococcus; species Planococcus citri. Next base: position 39,783,691 of record NC_088678.1, read on the forward strand.
ATTTTATTTGTTTATAGAAGAGAAGCGTAGGTTTTCTGAGTAGATGCTGTGGGAAAAGGGAGAGGGTCGAAATTTAATTGAATTTGAGAATTTTGTTGAGCTGAGGTCAACAGTTTCAAAAGGAACGCCCAAAAAATCAAAGAGGAGTTTTTCAACAGTTTTGTATGTAAATAAAAATTTTGAAAAAATGATATTTTGGAAGCCAAAAATATAAAAATAGGATTTGAATTGGCAAAAATAAAGCTGCAGTTTCTGATTTTAAAAAAAATATTAAAAATACACCAATCAGAATTGAGAACACAGGACTTGTGTTTTTTAAAAAATTTTGCTAGGAACTCATAATTTTGATAATTTTTACAAAATTGGCGCGAATTTAAGTACTTACATGATTTTTTTATAGTCTACCTTAAAATTCATTTCTTTCTCGCTGCAAATCATGATATTTTATTTTTGTGATGAAATCATCTGTTATGAAGATCATTCTAGGTCAAAAACCTTTCACATCAGTGATTTTTCTACGAATTATTGCAAAATAATCACGTATCCTCTTCAGATCACCCTGTACATAAAACTCCTATGCGACTACTTCACTGTATAAGAAAAAACATACGTTTAATCATTTCAGAAATTCCCCTTCTTTCACCATTTCACTGTTAAAAGCAACCGCAATCGTGCGGTAACCTTGTAGAAATATATAATTATAAATCGAACAAGTTTCGAGTTCGCCTTTTTTTTTTACCTCATGTAATAAGTAACTGAAAAAAAAGAGTAAATTATCGACTCGAATGAAACTTATCAGAGCTGTAGGACCAGCTGATTTATTCATTGCGAGTGAAAATTTATGGAAAATTAGCGTCCGAGTTGGAAAAATAAGTACGTATAATATACGATGCGAAGTAGGTGGGGAGTGGGGTAGGAGGGACGATGCAGACGCAGGTACGAGTACCTACTCTCGATACGTATAAATCATTCGATTATTTATACGGTGGTTTTGTTGTGTCAAGATCGCGTCGAATTTTCATTACGATCAAATCACATATAATTTATTTCGGAATAAATAATTTTGTGGAAATTGGTCCAGGTGGCCGTTATACGAACTCGAAGGCTAGCGACATTCATTGATAGAAGGAGGAAAAGAAGAGAATTTGATTCCATCGTGGATCTATATAATATCTCAACAGATGTAATTTTTGTTACAGATATTATCGCGAATACGAGACGAGAAAGTATAATCGTATTCCATGGAGAAAATATCGTCGAATTATGGCGAATAAATATTATAAAAAATCGTATTATAATCTATCATCCACATGTGCTTATTTCGTCCATTGACATGAAAATGTCACGATGTTCGTAAAACGCCCACATATGTATTAATCACGTTTATAATATCAATGACCCATATTCTTAAACTGATATACAGGAATAGGATACAGAACATATAGGTACAGGTAGATAGATAGATACGTATATTATACATGTTGTAAATACTTACACCACTTCCTCAAGAAGCTCCTGGTCAATTTGGCGAATAATTTACTATTCTGCATTTTGTTTGCGGATGGTTGCTGTCGACGGCGAATACAAAACAAGCAGAACTAATCCACAAAACGTTAATAATTTTATCGAATAGCCGCACAACGATTAACCGATTACACGCCTCGTTGAAAAAATTATCACAATATGAAATTATTTAAATCATCGTATATAAGTGTCGCGAATTCAGCTCCTAAAGATGCTGTATCGGTCGATAATAGGCGCCGATCTTCACTATATTTGTTCACATATCACGTACGTAGAAAAATTTTTCAATATCGGAATTCTTTTCCTCGTTTCGATGGATTTTCCTCTTCCAATCTGTTATAACGAAAATGTGCATAAATACAACGAATATTTTTAAATACACATTCATTCGACGACATGTGCACTAATGCGGAACACATTTAGGAAATAATTCGAATTACTCTCGGAATTCGAAAACCGAACATAAAACTTTACGTTAAATTGTTCATTTTTTTAAAATGTCAAATTGCAAGTTAACGAACCACTTTGTAGGTAATCGTAATTTCAACTAAAGGTTAACTACTTCGAATTATAGTCGGAAATTAACCTATTCCCGAAAGGCATGTGCATTTTAGATGAATTTGAGACCATTATGGTGACGATTCTACTGCTCGGTGCTCGGTGATTAATCATTGTAAAAATTTCATTATCAAGGTTTAGCCATCTTCGTGAATTGTGCCAATGTTTCCATATTTGGATGTTTTTTTTTTAAAAACAATATTCGGATTATCGATCGATCTTTGGCAATTTATGGTCGAAATGTGCTGATAACGAAATACTAAAAATGAAATTACACAGGTATACTAGGAAGCGAACGTTGCTTGATTATGATTCATTCTGTTTGAATGTTTACAATTTCCTGTGTGAGTAATTTGTGCTTAGGTGAGAGGGGTTGGATGAAATTTTTATTGGATCGGTTTCATTTCAAAATGTATCGCAATTTGAGTCATAGAAATAATCACGTGAAAATATGACCTACAGAAAGTGTCCCTTGACTAGAGCCAAATTGGCCTTGTATTATCTCCCTTTGTCCTCTCATTTCAACTTCTTCCCTCAAAAGTCAAATGTATCTTTTGAATGATTTTTTGGTGTTTGGGAAAAGGGGGAATGGGGATGATCTACCAGCCAAAAATTCGGAGAGAGATTTTTTTAACCTATCAATTTTTATAAACTAAAATCATCGAGGTGTTTTGAGGTTCTAAACTCCCCTCCCCTCCCCTCCCCTAACCAGCGAAAATTTTCTCCTTTCTCGGATGATTTTTATCTGTTTTAAGAATTTTGAAGGTTTTTTTCAATGCAAAATTTGTTCAAAAACTCGACAACTTTGATGGCTCTTTAATTCACGATACAATTTTGTCCAATTTCATATTTACGACTATAAGACAGTAAATTTTTAAAATTTCATGGCAACGCACTGTCTACATTCTTTTCAGTTATTAAAATAGCAAAAAAATTATATCGTGTAATTAATTCGTAAATAAAGCCCGGAATTCTCAACCTGTGCTGATAACACTCGTAGCATATAATTAAAAGAATTTTAAACGTTCATTTCTCGAAATAACGCGTGTAAAAATACAACCATCAAATAAAACTCGGAAATTATGTAAAAAAAAAAATTGAACGTTAGGCTGAAAAAGCAATAATACGACACAATATACTTAAGCTGGTTTGAAAATAAACAGAAGAAGAAGAACGAGAAGCAATAAAGAAAAACACGTCAATTACCAACTTATTAATATTTTCTCACAACAATGTTTACCTGAACACTTTAGGGAAGAAAATTGGAATTCTAAAACAAATACCCTTGAAGCGTTAATTAGTATTAAATAGAGAACAAAAGCAAGGTTATTTTTTGCGATGCCTTAAATACAGCTTTAAAAATTTAAGTCTGGCTTGATCCGAATTAAGAGGAGGTTTCGAGTGCTACGTAAGCTTATCTATAACGTTTGCGAAATACTCGTATTCCAATCTGCTGCAAGAAGTAAAAGGCGAGAGAAGTTTTTCAGCTTCCCAAGGAGTTACGTTATTGCATAGACAATAGAAAAAGAATTGTGCTGAGACGAAGAATAACGTGAGTTTTACTTCGGCTTACGCTGCCGTCATCTTGTCGTTATACAATGGATGAGCAAATTCACCCATTTCATTATCATTAATCAACTAATAATGGATTTTTAATTGACCTTGCATTCCAACTGATGCTCCCGCTGATGATTTTATAATCTCTACGAGTATCTTTGAAATTGGGAAGAGAGCTCTATAAGTCGTCGTCGAATTCGTTACGTAATAATAATATCTTCAACATAGTGTGTTCCTGGTTGAGTAATCTCAGTTAGTTGACAAAATGCCGAAGTATTTCGAGGACAACAAACAGTGTTCATAGAGAAGTATTCGGTGAAACACACAGGCCAGAACTAATTGAAAGATTTTACGCTGTAAATGTCACCGGCGTAATGAAGATACCACATAGGAGATTCGATTAGAAGTGTTTATTCGAGTACGAAGATGATGGATTTTGTAATTGTTAATGCTGCACCTACATAGAAAAAAGAATCTACTCGACACGTGGAGAAACTCGCCGCGTTCATGAAGCTCTAAAATGCAAATCATCAATGGTCAATGTAACCGGTTTAAAGATGTGCCGGAGTTGTGCTTTTGGTACGTCGGGTTAGATTTTTGAAAGTGGCATTTTTTTCTACATTCCATGTCCGAGATGGTGGCGGTAATTTTAGACAGTGAAAGAAAGGACTAGACGAGAAGCTAAATCCGGCAACGTTGGGTTGGTGAAAAAAATATGAAATGAAAAAGGAAAAAACAAAAAGTTCGTTGTTTTTTTTTCTAAATTACTTACGTCACGAAAAAAATTTCAAGTTTAAAAAAAAATGACCTACATTACTTTTGGTCAAATAACGTTTGAATTTGATGATCTAAAAAAATTAATTGAATCCATTCAAAAAATTTTATCAAGGTTAGAATCAAAACGTCCCTTGATGAGGATTCAATTTTTGGAAAACAGGAGAGGGGCGGAAACCAACAAAACCGCGAATGTTTGTTTCTATGATTTGGTTAATGCCCTGCTGACCTGTGTGAAATTCTGTGAGAAAAAATTCATAATGCCATTGTTGGTTTTCATAAGGTTAGAAACTGTAGAAAAAAAAACAGAAAAAACGTTATGTAGGATAATTCTGTTTTGAAAACGGAAGTAAACATACATACTTGAAAAATGAAATTAGCTCATGAAAAACAGAAAGGAAAAAGGTCATTGTCTGATAAAATATAGGTTAATCGGCTTCTATAGCTCAAATTTTGAAACCAAGTGGTAAAAATGGCCGTTTTGGTTGAAAACTTGATAAAATTTTTGATCTCGCCTCCCCTCCCCCCAATCGGTGATTCTAGCTTATTTTTGGAAATTTTCAGTCGAATTTGAGACATTTTAAAATTTTTTCAAAATTTTACTTTGGGTTGAGATACGTTTAAGGTTTCGGAGTTCAATATAATAATTGGTATATGTTCCTTCTAAGGTGCAACGATTTAGAAAATATTAACATTTTTTGAGAATTTTTAGACAGGCTTTGGAGTTTTTTAAAAATCTGTCAAATCTTGTTTTTTTGAAACTGGGTTCTTCTTAAAATGATCATAACACCAGCAACTTAAATTCGAAATAAATTGACCAATTTTTGTAGTTTTGAACAACTTTTTTTTTAGAACAGATCCTTGGAGCTTTTCTGAGTGCTATAGAAATCAAAAAATTCCAGTGTTGATGACTCTTCAAGCGCAATCGAATAACTGAATCTGTCCCTGACTTGCTCATTGTCTTATCAATTGGAGAAGGAGCTGCTATTGCCATTTTAAAAATAAAGTTCGCAAAAAAAGCTACGTTTGTGTCGGGAAAATAGAATAGAGAACGCTTTTGAGCTTCAAATATTAAAGGAAAGATGAATTTCAACTGGAATTCGTGATTTGCTGTCTGCCATAATTTTTTTTCTGGACAAGCTGATCAATGAGTCTTGCAAGTCTTATACAATGATGAGAAAGTCAGCATTTGACACAATTTTGTTAAAAATGAAAAAAAAAATGGAGAAAAAGCTCAATTTTATGGACCAGTTGCATTTGAGGTAAATGGTCCTTTTATCTTGAGAAATTAGTTGAAAATGCTGTAGAAGAATGAAGGAGGAGTATGAATTTTGAAAATCTCACGAGTGTTGAGTCCGCATATTTGCGATGGGGGGGGAGGGGGTGGTCCAAAAAATACAGTGCTCAAAATCCTGCGACGTTTTGAAAAGGTCATACAAAAGTGTTACGAAAATCCTGCATTCTGATTTGAAAATTTTGTTGGACACCCTGCTATGTAGTTAAATTTTGATTCGAAGATTTGATCCCTGAAATGTCAATTTCCACCCCGAAAAATCATGACTGATTTTTCTTTAGACACTTCCCTCCTAAAATGATAATTTTTCTTTCATCTCGAAGTATGTACTTATTCAATCTAATTCCTTTTATTTCCTTGGCTCTTCCCATTCATTCTAATATTTTTTTCTTCCGTTTTCAAAAAAAAGCTGGGTTTTTTGAAATTTATTGTCTACATTAGCCCCTTCTCTTTTCTTTACTGCCTTTCCCTCCTAATGAGCTCATCCTTCTAGTGCTTATAATGTACATTCTGTTTTAAAAAATGCATCTCATGAAAAGATTGTTTTGATCTAACACGATTATAATCAGATTCGTCGAAAATTCTGAATAACAGAACGATCTGTTGACCATAACACGGGATATGAATCATTGACCTGGCGAAACTGACAACGCAAGAGAGGAGATTGGTATTTCTAACCCAAAGACATTATTTACCTGTTTTAAAACAAAACTACTTCACGAAAATACCCATCGTGCGAGTGGAATTACACACGCACTCGAGTATGGTGGCCAGAAGAAGAGGACGTCATAGGCCATATTATGATTCAACTCGTGACTCCATCTCACGTATGCGGCTACACAAAGTCATTTTTTAAAATTTTTTTTACGTAGGAAACCTCAGCTAACGCATGTCTAGCATAGAAAAAAGACACATTTTTACTCCGTTGTCAAAAAGCTTTCCATAGCTAAGTAGGTATTTGTTACCTGGAGCAGTGTACCTAGTTTCACCATTAAATCTCTCGAGTCTAATTTCTATTAAATCTCTTCTCGCTAATTTGTAATCTAATTAGAGAGTGATATTAAATATGAGCTGGTCGTATTGATGGGAATTATTATTTTATGACTCATGTTCGAAGTTCACTTCCTATACTACTGGCCAAATTTACTTAAGCTGCAATGTATTACGGATCTAGCGATGATAAGGTTATCATTCTGTTTTATTATTTTGTAGATATGTTTATAGTACCTATTGCTACCTACCTAAAACCTATTGAAAGCTTTTCACATAAATTATCTCATCGCTTACGTCATTTTATTTACGTTGAGGGGCTTTTACGTGATTGTAATAAGGTATTAGAGTGTATTAGCGAAGATGTTGAGAATTATAATCACCGGCAAACTGGTTATTTTTTTATTTCGATGGAATTTTATAGCAGTAGAACGATGCTAACAGTGTCATCTTTCAAATTCGTGAGTTGATGGTTGCGAAAAATATGTAATATTTTTCCTCAAAGTAATGGTCCGTTAAGTTGCAATTTGATGGTGCATAAGTCGTCGTTGTATTTAAAAATATATTTCTCGCGATCACTAATACGGAAATGCTCGAACTGTATGCGAACCATAAACACATAACCGCTTAAAGAAATTAGGTTCCGATAGGATGAACCCAACATACGTATCATTAAAATAGAGAAAAAAAAATAGTTCTATAGACGTAATTAAAAGCGGAAATTCTCTCGTAACACTTGAAATATAATATGATAATTTGAATATTTTCAATAAAAAATAAAAAAAATAATAATATAAGTAGTATTTATACCGAAGAAATTATTATATTACACTTTCACGCAACCGAACGATAGCTATGAGCGCAATGTGCGCAGACGCACTGTTAAAATAGAGAGTCGAATTAAAACGACCGATTGTAACAAGCTCGGACACGAGCACAACACTGACGCGGTTTCACTTGACTGACGGTTTACTCGGCAGAATCTAAAGCGTACAGGTTCGAGGATACCTAAGGAGGAGATTTTACCCAAACTACACGTACCGCGAGATTCTTGCATAAACAGCTCTTTGAACCTGCTACCTTAAGCTTCCATGAGTATCATACTTGCGGTCTTCCTCAAGAATCGACCAATGTCCATGTCAGAGATTTTTTTTCACTTGACGTAAATGTTAAGGGGTCGAAGAGGCGATTGCCTTGGTTTTTTTTTCTTCTTGACGGATTAAATTGTATAATTGTTTCGAATTTTTGAGGTAGTTTAAGGTTGGTTCCGCATTTTTTTCTGAATTTTTTTTTTCAAGGTGGGATAGATTAGATTGCGTTTTGTTGGATTTGAAATTCTCGTGGGCAATTATTTTTTTGGTTTTTTATGTTCGAATTCTAATCAGAAATGAATGATTGATAACTGACGTCAAGTAAACAAAAATTTTAAAAATTTGGTTCATTTGAGCTTTTGTTCCTGTTTATAGGAAAACTTCGTTTGGAATGTAATTAAAAAGGTAATCTTTTGAATTGGCACTCTCTGATTTGAATGAAACCGAGCTCGATCGAAATGCCCTTGAAATCCTCGTGGCGTGACCAAAATTTCAGGTGCTGAAATTCATTTTTGGATTTTTTGCAAATTTTTGAAAATTTTTAAGAAATTCGGAAAAGCTGTTTCAGAGGCGATTTTCAAAATTGTTCGTAAAGTATAAATTTTCTCGGCAAAATTAATTCATGTAAATACTTAATTCTCTCGACTCAATTCTCACATATTAAAAATTACTTCGTTTCAGCAAAATTCAGAGTGTCTGAACGGTCATGCTTATCTTACTAATCTTGCTTTTGCCCTGCTTTGTTGATGTGTCCTGCTTTGTTGATGTGTCCCGCTGATGGAGTCCTGCAGTCCTGTTTTTTTTTCAATTGAACAGAATTTTCAATCCATGTTGCTTTTTGTAAAATTTTGAAAAAAAATCGTAGTTTTTCGTACATTATTGATTGAAAAATTTTGTGTAGATAGAGAGCAGATAGCTCCCCCTCACACATCCATAAAGAAGTCGAAAAGTGTTTGAAAAATGTTCTGCCAAAAGTACTGCGAGTGCAAAAGTCCTGATTTTTCATTTTTGAATTTTTTTTTGGTGTCTGTTAGAAAGAATTTTTTACAAATTTGTTTTTTCAGGTTCATTTCTCTAAACTTTGTGATTCATTTAAAACCATTTCTTGCTATTTTACATTAAGTAACTGCCTTGAAAATAATTTCAGATTATCAAATACTTACTTTAAAAGTTTATCCTTCAATTTTTTAGCTATTTTTTAACAAAAAAATCGCATAAATCGTGTGTAGAGATCATCAAACAATGGCGAATAATGCAAACCGGACATTTTTTCGATTTTTTTTGGCGGAGCTGTGGGGCTTCAAAGTTCTCCAAAATGGCGGAAAATGGAAAATTTCAGTTGCAAATTGCTCCGGTTGTACGTGGTATAGAATTTTGAACTTTTTTTCAAATTGTAGTACTTTGAGAGGATAATCAACGAATGATGTCAAAATCAGTGTTGCCACTTTCAAAAACCTGAAAATCGATTTAAAAACTTATAATTTGAATGTTGATCTCGACGAGTAAGAATTCTGAAAAAATTCTCAGTTTTAGTCCTTTTTATGTAGAATAACATATCAAAAAATTGGACTGGCATTTTCCCTCATTTTCGAGAAAAAAAATACAAGTTTTACACTTATTGCAAAAATACCATCAGAAATCCTAAAAAATGAAAATTTTTCATTTTTGCATTTTTGAGATATTTTACCAATGTGTAGACGAACATGTGAAAGAAATCCCCCTCCCCCACCCAATTTGTCAACGAATTGACGAGAAATTCAATTTTTCGTGCTAGGTACATAAATAAGTAATTTTCAGAGTGAAACGCATTGAAAAATTTTCGCCACCGTTTTAAACAAAAGCAGGAACCTAAAAAATAAATATTTTTGCATTTTTGAAATATTTCACTAATATGTAGACGTGAGATCCAACAGCTCTATCTTTGTTATTTGTGTACTGTGAATGACTTTTTGCATGAAACCTTCAATTAAGTACAAAGATTGTTATGTATGTGAATTTGAAATAAAATGAAAATGCCTTACAATAAAAATTACTTAATTTTTTTGGAAGTCCCCTCAGAAATTTTGATAAAAAATCCAAAAATTCGCAAATATCAAATTTGGGGTTTTAAGTAATTTTAATTATTGAAAAGCTAATTTTGGCTATTTAGGTGAGTTTAACACCTCATTTTGGTAGGTTGATGATGTAGGAATGTGAGTTAATACTTCATCTACCGGGTACCACTGAAAACCCAACTTTGATAAAAATGGACAAAGCGAGTTTTGGAATATCACTCTTCAAGTGTGTTTTTATCTAAAACACATTAGGCGGTTGAAAATCTACTTGAAAATGAGATTTCATGATTGTCATCATAGTTTGATTTTACATTTCAATTTCGAATTAGAAACAATTTTTTCTCATCATCAAAATGTAATTGATGTGAACAGGAAGAGATGAATATCTCAAAGTTTTTAAAAAAAATACGTGATTGATATTAATTGGATATTTATACTTGGTAGGCAGAGGTACTTAGGTAGGTAGAGGTACCTAATATGAAAGAATATCTCGAAGAATCCCTTATCATTTTTTAAATAACATCAATAAATCTTCGTAATCATACTTATCTAGGTAAACATGTACACCCGTGTAAAGTCTGACTGTAGATTACTAAAGATAGAGCTAGAGGGACCGGGGGGGGGGCAGAATAGGTGAGTAAAATTTCAGCAGCACGTTTTAAATCAAGCGAAGGTTTTCAATTAAAGTATGTAATTTCTAAAGAGTATGTGACAGCATGAGTAGAGTATGAATCTAAATCGTTCATCTTTCATGCTCCCTTTACCGAGTAAAAAGAAGTTTGTTTTTTTTTTACCTTTTAAAATCAGATAAGTGTATTAAGATATACCTGTAGAAGTATGATATTTTTCTTCGTAAAATCTGATTGCGTAAGATTATAATTAATTTTCGAACGAATGTCGCTTTTTTTCGACATAGATAAAACGATATAATTATCACATTATACAAAACCAGTCTACGAGTTTTAAACTTTCGAACAAGTATATCAAACGTTAACTTTCATCGTATGTATAATACGGTCGTATAAGAAGTAAAAATTCTTCAATATTTTTCGCATTTAAAAAAGATGGCCGTTTGCTCGACAGCAACGGGTAATTTTTACGTGTGTAGCTCGTCCAGGTTCACGACAATTACACATCTTTACACGACAAATTACCATAATCCGTTACAAATTAGTCGCGAGTTATAATGGAATTTATGTAAATTGGTGAAATTATCTAATTTAGATCCTTTGATGTCCTTCGAATTTAAATACATATAGTTGACGTTAATTACCCGCTGTAGAAAGGGAAAGGAGATAGGGGAGAAAAAAACCATCGAGAATACATAAAATTAAATTCGAGTATCTCGAGGTTTTTTTTGCCACCTGTATCTGTATGTACAATATGTTGAGACCAAATACAGAAGATAAGTACATACATAATTTGTTCAATAACACCATCGACTTCGACGTCATCGACGTGATCATCGATTACGTCGCGATCGTCGAAGAATATCGGAGGTGAATGTAAATATTACGAGTATAATGTGGACATATTTTTGGTCGCTGTATTACACTTTCACCTCCCCAGTCGACAAAATAATTATCGTCATTTTCGTAATTAACATTAGCATCGTTTGTTACCAATTCTTTCATAACGTTTAAGTCTCTCTTCGTCTTGTCTTTTTGTTTACTTGTATAGGCAGATATACCTACTAATCTCTTATTACCGTATTTGTTCGAATATTACACAATATCGATAGTATGTCTGTGTACTGTACTTACTACAAGTATTCGCTATTGGTGCTACGAATAGTTAGTACTCGTACCTAGTATTCCATTCCAGAATTTAATTAGAGAAATTTAGCTGATCTTGAAGAGCCGCAAGCCTCGAGCTATTCTATTGGTACCAATAAATCCGAATTGACCTTCGAGTTAAACGAGCGATTAAAATAAACAAATTCGATTTTTTTTTAAAAGCTTAATTTCTTAAACGACGCACCTCTCTCGTATGTGCTCCGATCCAAAAGTTACGTAAGAATTCGCGTGTAGCTTATTCGTGTACGATATATGTTAGCCTATTCGATTTGTATTCGTAGAATTTCCACAAACACGTTTTATACTCGAATCAAAACATATTTAATTAGGTGTTAGATTATACGCCTGGTTATACGGCGGTTAATTTGATATTTTACAAGAATATTTCATTTATTTTATCGTGTCTGCAGGTTTGTCTCGCGGTTGACATTTTGACTACCATAATTGTTTTTTGTTTTAAGGAATGATAAAGGCAAGAAGATACAGTTTTGCGGTTTTGAGAGACCTACTCAAAAAATGCGCGAGTTGAATAACTCGAGAGATTTATGATGCTCAATTTATTTAAATGGGGAATTTTCCCGATGTTTGGGAATTTTATTTTTAAACACGAATGTGGGTATCTGTTGATCGAGGTGACTATGTAAAAAGAAGCTTAATTTTACGCATTATTACTGGAATAATCAAACATACGAGCTTTAATGGCGGATTTTTTATGAAGTACCTAAGTAGTAACCTAATAGGATTTATTACTTTGTGGGATGATTTCATCTTTACGTTATGTAGACAGTTGTATAACTTTTTGAAAATTCGCCAAAAATTAAAAAATTATATGCATCTTGATGAATGACAAGTTGGCCATCATCTGCATTAGTACCTACTTCTCAATTTTATTTGTTGATTGAACAGGTGCTTAATAAAAATAAAAGTTATTAAATTGAAATCTGCAGAATGGGTAAACTTTTATTAAAGAGATGCTGCAGAGGTATCAAATAGATTTTAACGAGTATTTTTTTTTTTAAACTGGTTTGATAGTGTTTTCAATTACCTAGTTAGTTGCTGATGGTTTTCTAAGAAAACTGAGAATGAAGTAGAATTGAAATTAATCATTTTTGGAACCGGTTGAGTGGTTTTTGAGCAGTTTTTTTAAATATAGATTTAAAAAGTCGCTGAATGTTGAAATTGAAAAAGTTTTTGGAGCTGTTGCAGTGGATCTTGATAATTGCCAATTTTATAGGTGGAAGAGGGTTGAAAAAATGAGTAGCTGATCTTGTGTGTTTTTTTTTGATATGGAAGTTGTTCAAAATAAGTATTCTAAAAAAATTCCTAGATGAGTTGATTTTATGAATTGTAGAATATTAACAACCTAAAATTGAAATTGTGTTGAAATGTGAAAATTGAAAAATCATACATTCCCATAAAATCATCATAAAACCAAAAATTCAAGTTTTTAAATTTGTTGTAATGCAGTAGATACCATAAATTTTTATCAAACCTCATTTTCTTAAATCATCTGTTTTGTATGATTCAACTCAATCTTACTTATTCAATCCATTTTCCAAGATAATAATATGTCACAAGAAATATTTCTCACAAATTCAATTTTTAAGAGTAATATAGGGTTGTGTGAAGTCTAAGGTTGTGTGGTTTTTTCTCACCAAATCTCAATCAAGGGTACCAAAAATGTTAAGGAATCTTTTGACAATATGATGATCAACAATCAACATTTAGAGCTCCTGATCAAGATTTGGCACTGTCTCATTTGACAATCTATTTTACTCCAAAACATTCATCAAAAAATGAAAAAAAATCCATTTTTACTGTTCTACCTCCTTGAAAATTTAAAAATCATCGATATTTTCTAGCTTCATTTGTATCAAAAAGTTGAGGGTGGCTAAAATTTGAAAAAAAATCAATATTGCATATGATTGAAAAAAAATTGGACAGTTGGACAACTTTTTTTAGCAACTACAACTAAAGGAGATGTTTTGAAAATTTTCCATTTAAAATGCTTATGCCACCGAAAAAATTGGAATATTATTTGAATTCCTTGGGAGCATTTACCAATGATGAATGAGTTTTCAATTATTTCTACTCGAAGTTTACATGGCACCATTTATTTGGCTTAAGATGGTGAAGTGGGGAAAAGGGTGGTACAAATTTTCAAGAATTTTTTTTCAAAAATTGCGATACGATCGTATAAAAATGGCTTGAATTAGTGTCCAGCATTATTTTCATACAAAAATTAATTTTTTTGGTCTACAAAATTATCAAAGTTGATTGAAATTTTTGAATTACCTACTGCTTAATACTTTGGTTCAATTTGATTGTTGTGCAAGGTGTTTTTTTAAATCGTTTTTTTAGGTCAAAATAAAAGTAGGTATTTCAATTTTTATCAATTATTGCCCTACTTTTTCTGTCTGTATGGTCTGATTTCCCCCCTCAAATAAGCAGCTACAGGCAATCAACTTTTGACTTTTTGAAAAAATGTTGATACAGACTTGCAGAAGTACATACAGTTGCAGTTTCAGAAAGGTGTTTAGTTCTATCAATTTTTTTTCAGTCCTGTATCAATTTTCTTCAAGTTAAATAATTTCGCGTAGTATTTTTTGAATCGCCTTGTTTCAAAGTTCTTTTTCAAAGCTGCGGTGGTGGCTGGAAGGGGAGGGGGGAGTTCCGATCTTTTTAAAAATTTGCTTAGCATACTGTAAACAATTTTTATGCTATTTTATAACATTTTCAGCCAGTTTTTTATTGCTCCTTCATTGTTTATTTCATGACAACTAATCGAGTTTTATCAACGCCCACTCTGTTTATTTAGATTGCGTCAGCTTTTATACGGTTTCAGTATTTCAGTCGTAGAAGATCCAAACATGAAAGAAAAAGTTGCTGCATTTTGCACTGAAGCTGGAAGATGCTCTTGAAAGAAATGAATTGAAATTTTCCAAGGTAAGTGACGAATTAGGTATCAGTTGAAATTTTTACCGGCTTTTCGAAGAAAAGTCAGGTACTGTATTTGTCTCAACTGTGACAGTTTCGGTCCGGAGTAAATTTTCTTTGCGTTTTGGGGTGTTGGGATCATTGTAGGACCATTAGTTTTTTTTCAGGTTTCCTTAAAGTTTATATATATATAGATTTAAACTTAGTCATTGTGGTGCCCGTTTTAAGTATACGTAGTCATTGAGGTGCCCGGTTTTGGGCTTGTGGCGCCCAAATCGGGCACCACAAGGTCTTTTTATATAAAACGATGTAGAATTTGATGAAATGCACTCTAAGGTGAAAAAAAAATTTTTGAGGCAGGCACCACAAGTACCAAGTTTATATAACGGGCACCACAATGACTAAAAACCGCAAAAAAAATAAACTGCTCCAAAACACCTTTATCATACATATATATGTGATCCTCTATGTACGCGGGCACCACAATTACCATAAAAGACCCGGGCACCACAAGGTACTAGGTACGTGTATTCATAGATATATATATATAAATATTCTAGGGGGTAAACTCGTAACTTTTTTATAGATTAACCAGCAAACTCATAACGTTTTGACAAACTCGTAACCTTTTTAGGACGTGACTTTTCGATGAGGTGCCATATGAATCTACAAGGTGTGGGGAGTCTACTGGCAAAGTTTGAGCAGGGACGTGAGATTGCCGTTTATACACTTTCTCTTTTGACTCAATTTTCAAATGAGTGCATAGCCTAAGTATTATGTACAAGGACATGAGGAAAAGGTGTTTATTGCCAAGAATCATTTTTTACGTTCTTTTTGGTGATTTTGGTGGTTGAAGATGTCCTCTTTCACATGGCGTGGTCAAAAATCGTCTAAAATAAATTTTTGACTGCTCAATTTTAATTTAGAGTTGATTATACAGGTCCGAATTTTCGTGTTTTTCAGTCTAAACAGTGATTTTATGGGAAAAGTACGCATCCTAGGAAAAAAATGCATTGAAGGAAATTGTAGAGAATAAAATTTTCTTTCTGCTCAGAGCTGGTTATTTTTCTGTGGGATGCTTTGTTAAAAAGCTATTTGCGAAAAACAGAGACGTATGGGACTTTTAAAAAAAAGCTTTTCTGAAAAATTGATGTTTCGGCAATGAGATACCTCTCCACAGGTCACCCAAAAATCAAGTTAACGAATATAACGCGGCCTAACATCGAGTACTATCAGGCCTATGGGGTGACGCGTCGAGCGCATGCACAGCAACGAAGTTATAGGTGGGACGTGAGTTTGTATTTTATACAAAACGTTATGAGTTTACCTGTATGCGGCTATATATATATATGTGTTTATGTACCAATTTTGTGGCAGAGTAAACTCGAAACCTATGAAATTTTGAACAAAGTGCTTTATCCCTCCCAACTAGTGTATTGCCGAAATTTTGAGATTTCGAGTTTTATTAAAATCGGTTTAGGCGTTCCTTAGATATTTCAGATTAAGTGATTTTTTTTGCCATTTTTGCGTCCTTTTGCAGACTTCCTCATCAGTTTTGTTTTTGGTATACCTATTTTTAAATATTTTGCTTAGCAATAATCACTAACGTCTGTCTTTATACCCAAACGATTTCTCAGTTTATTTCTTGTTAGAAACTCGATGGAAAATCGGTTCAGGTGTTCCTTTGACATTTCAGCTTAGGTAGGCTTTGTTGATTTTTTTTGTTATTTTTGCAGACTTTTGCAGACTTCCTCATCAGTTTTGTTTTTGGTATACCTATTTTTTTTAAAGCATAAATGTTTTGCTTAGCAATAATCACTAATGTCTATCTTAATACCCAAACGATTTCTCAGTTTATTTCTTGTTAGGAACTCGATGGGTAATGATGGGCCGATTATTAATCGATTAATCGGGCCTGAAACTCTTTCGATTAATCGATTATTTAAAAAAAAAATAATCGATCATGTTTTCTACGAAAAGCCGGTTCTCTCACGCTAGTTGCGTGAGTGTTTTTTTTTTAAAGGCGAGTTTGTATCTCATCTTTACCTACTTGTACATACAGTATAATATGTTAAAAAATGTTCTGGAAGCCATTCAACTGACCACTTGTCTTGAGTGACGGGTGGAACAAAAAGTGGGTGATTGATTTATCGATTTTTGATGTTTATCATTTGTGTAAATCGCCCTCCTCGAGTGGAGATAAG
Organism: Planococcus citri; assembly: GCF_950023065.1. Lineage (NCBI taxonomy): Eukaryota > Metazoa > Arthropoda > Insecta > Hemiptera > Pseudococcidae > Planococcus > Planococcus citri. The sequence continues at coordinate 39,800,470 of NC_088678.1, forward strand.
TTGAATTGATTAACGCATTGATTACAAAAATTGAAAATTTCAACAGTGGCCTTTCTGAGAGGATTGGGGTGTAAAAGGAAAGGTACGAGGATGTACGAAAAATGTTGAGATATTTCATCGGGATACCTGGTACATAGATTATTTTATTCCCTTTAAAATAAACATATTTTCTTTCAAAGTTTCAAAAATTCTACACTAGTTCATTTTTTTTATCAAGAATGACCCAAAAGTTGCTATAAATCATGAAAATATTTCTAAATATGGTGGAAAAACTTGCATGAAAATTGAAAAAATATTTTTCATCTTACATTTCGAAGAACGATTCTTCATAATCGTGCCATCAGGGACGTTGAAACTGCTGTTGATCTTGGAAAAAAATCGATCCAAATTTCGTGTCATTTTTTCCAACGAATTAAATTTCTTTCATTCAGTTTTGGCCTCAAAACTGAAAAAATCGCATAAAAAATTCTCTTACGATTCACGATTCGAAAAAACCATACATCGCGAGAACATTAAACTTCATTACACTTTATACGATTCGAAAGTGAACCTATCGTTTGAATTTTTACATGTATTATGGTCACGCAGCTAGAAAATAATCAGTCGTAAATTTTCATCATGAGTAGAAAAAATCACACGATAACGATATTTATGTCCTGTATGTACATTTTGAATCGATTTAGGCTAAAACATATACCTGAATGGTATGTTTTGTGCGTGATGACGACGACTTATGAGCTGGCAAAGCTTATTTTAGCCATGGTATATTATTGTCATTAATTTCGTACCTAAACAGATAGTTAATTTGAATGATGGAGTGCTCTATTAAATTAGGAATTTGCGTTTTTAGATATACGTACTTATGGTCTTGGTAATTTTTCTCGTGCTGTGTTTTTTTGTTTTCTTGGAAGATGTTTTTCTCATTCAATTTATACTTATCTTCTTGTTATAGGTACGTGTGTAATACTCGTATATTGGAAACTTCTTCCTTGTCCCCCTCTCTCCCTTATCTTTCAAAATTCTCACACTTGTACGTACCTACAAAAATTTCAAAGTAAAGATCAATGACGTCACGATGCTTACATAAAGTAAACTAGTATTGCGGTACTTTTTTACGATTTCGTTTATGGCTCGCAATATATGGTACATAATCGAAACTATACATAATATACGAGTAACTCTGCACCGTCGTGTAATAAAAGATCGATACGACGATGATGAAGAAGATTCTCTTATTCACACATCACGTCGACTCGCGACCGGTCTCATAACTCATAAAATTCATATCTGCTGGATCAGGCAACTGAGGAGGCGTCGCGATGCAGGCAGCAGGATACTACATCGCTGTGTTGTATTGTCACGAGCACGAATAACCGGGACACAGGCTGAATTTCCTACAAGGGTTTTAGATTTATCGAAGTGCATTGTTTTTAACGTATGGTCGAGCATCAATTCAAGGAACAGCAGCCTTGTTGAACGTGAAAAAAACACTCTTCTTGTAATACTCACAAACAAGGGTCCAAGTCTTGAGTCATAATTCACCGGCAGCTCGGTAAACACGTTCTTAAAAAGGTTATCACATACTAAACCTTATTTCGCAAGGACGACTATTTAGTTGATCGTCGTCTTGGAAGTCGTCGTCGTCGTCGTAGTGATTTTCAAGATGAAATTATTAAAATATGCATACACATATTTCTCACTAGTAAAATAATAGTACCTACGAGTATGTGACTACCTAATAGATACCGCAGCTGCGAATTGTACGCGGTGATTTTGCTAAATATTCGCGAATAATTTAGCACCGCGGCGAATTTCGGAATAATACCGAAATGCAAATCATTCTTCGATGTTTACCACCTTGGGATAAAGTGAAGTTAATTCGACGTACTCTATGTACCTAGATTTACCATTCGAATACTTTTAAAATGAAAAATTCTCTTAGCCAACATTGTAAAGCATTGTGTTTCCTTATATTTATAGGAAATAAAAGAATAATTTAATTTACCAACGAAAAAAATTCGACTGTTTGAAAAAAGATTTGCTTTTGAAACCTTGAATGGCGAGATCCGGAATTAGGCGCTAATTACCTTATACTCTGGAATATTTTCTCAAAATACCTTATCCAGTCAGCCGAAGCAGCAGCAACGGCAACGCGATCGCCAACGATTGTTTTACTCGAGTCCATGATCCTCGAGTGTTGACATATTTTCTCACAATAGAGACGGTGAAATGTATAACAACGATGGATGGAACGCAGAACGCCATCCAAGCCAGCCAGGCCCAGGCACACGTCAAAGTTCTGTGATCCGGACCGTTACAGAGGTGGCATGTGTGGCAGCTTCACCGTGCCTTAATTTATTGAAATTTCAATCAACAATGCACCGATGACAAGGAGAGAGTGTATAGGATGGATTTTTTAATTCAGCTTGTTTTTGTGTTAATACGGTCACGCGACTTCCCTCTTTTACACTTTTATTGGTCATGACCTTCGTGAAGTTTAGATTCTTGGTCGCGCTCGGCTAAATCGCGCAAAGACAACATTTTTGGAATTTTTTATTTCATTTTAGTACCGACAATCGGCAATTGAACGCTTCGTAGGGTCATTTCCTCGTCAGATGATTTTTATCTCCCTTTGCCCCCCTGTTTTGCAGTTACTTTGTAATATGATGATGTAGGCTTTATATATGAACTTGAATGACAATGTCCCATGCGAAAATATTCGCGGCGAATGGCCAGGTACGCGGACATTGTCTGCAGTCGAGAATTTATGTATTTGATCGTCGAGCTCGTCCTACTATAAGTATGTACTTTTTTTTAACGAGTTTTAATAGGTAATTTATTTAATTACGAAGACTAAAGGAATTTCCTTGTCGAATGTGATCGATTTATGTGCATATAGGTTGAAATGACGTAGTGATTTTTCTTCTCTCATATGTAGGTAAGCACTGTTTAGGTAGGCCAGGTACACTCGAGTACGCTGTGTACATAAGTAATAGATGATATGGCTATGGGTAAGGCTAAGTATCTATTAACTTGTTATTATAATGAAACGTTATTTTCAGGCCTAAAAATAAATCAATTTCAGAGAAATATTTTTATATACCTGCGAATGGTAGAGTAAGTTACGAGAAAATTCCACGTCCAAAAGAGAAGAGGTCATTTAAAGGTGGAAATTTTCATGAAGGATAATAACAACTACAGCCAGATAATTCATATTAAATTATAGTCATCCTGTCTACAATATTGTTTACTTTCGTTTATGTCTTTTCATATTGATCGATTGCGTAATTAATACACGAAATTATTATAATGACCTACCATTTTTAGGTAGGTATACTGCATCATGTGTGGAAATGTTTGATTGACATTTTAGAGACGATATTTTTGTCGTACGTTCAATGTAATAATTTGAGTTTATAAAAATGTACAGAAATTATTTCGTTTTTATTGAGCAGAATGAGGTTGAGATGTATTCAAGAAGGGTTGGGCTTAGTTGGTACCCTTATGTAGAGCATTTTTCAATTTGAGATTTCTACTTGGAAAAAAATGGGTATAGAAGCCTCCTCTTCAAAGAAAGTTTTTAAATCATGGATATGTTTTTTGGTCAAATTGACTTAATGCTCGATCAGACATGATCATCCAGACCAGGTCTTTAGCCTGATCTGGACCAAGTCTGAGCTTTATGCTGAGATCTTCCGCAGCTTTACCTCCGCCCCCGGTCAGATGTGTCTGTATGGACGCGAGTCATACTATCAGAATTTGATGTGAATAGGTCTGGTCTGGTCTGATTATGCGTACCAGGTTTCTGCCTATGACTTGTCTGTCTGTCTGCCCTCTAGGGTCGTTGACCCTTCAATATGATTTTCCAAGGTCGTCTGTCTGTCCGTCCGACTGTCTGGTCTCTAGGGGTCGTTGATCCGTCTGTCTGGGCTCTTAAGGTCATTGACCTATCCGTCAAGCCTCTCATAGTCGTCTGTATACGCCTGTACGTCTCTCTTCCTGTCTGGCCGCTTCAGGTTATTGACCTGTCTGTCTGGCTTCCCAAGGTCGTCTGTGTGCCTTTCTGGCATCTTAAGGCCATCGACCCGGCTGTCAGGCCTCTTAAGGTCACTGACCTACCTGTCTAGCCTCTCATGGTCGCCTTTCTGGCCGTACCCGTAAGGTCATTGACCCGACTGTCTGGTCTCTTAAGGTCACTGACCTATTTGTCTAGCCTCTCGTGATCGTCTGTATAGTCTTTTAAGGTTATTGACCCGTTTGTCTAGCCTCCCAAGGTCGTCTGTCTGCCTGTCTGGCCACTTAATGTCACTAAACTTTCTGTCTAGCCTCTCATGGTGGTCTTTCTGCCTGCTTGTCTGACCTCTCGAGTTTAAGTTTTCAAGAGTCAGCGCGACACAGATCAACGTCACGCAAATTTGCGTGAAGCGGGTCACCGTGACAAAAATTTTGTACAAAATTGAATTTTCACCTACCGAAGTTGATTCCAAATGCCTTCTGGAGCAATTTAAGATTACCTACTGGAGAACCTGATCGGTTCAAAATGCTCGAAATCAATTCAATTGGGGGGAGAGGTCGACTTGGGTGCATAAATTGATGTTCAGACTTTTACATGTAGGTATTTACTTTTTTTTTTTGTAAAAAATTAGACCATCTCAATCATTTTCAAAAATTCGTCTAAAATCGAAAAATCAACTTCAACTGCTAGAAATTTGGTTCTGAGGTCTAAGTGACATACTCTGAAAAAAAGAACAAACAAATACACAAATATTTAGACAAACTTGAGCTATTTTAATTGTTTTAAACATAACATCTATGTAAATGACCAATTTCAGCTTATTATATCAACATAGGCTAATGTCCAGTGTGGCTCTCAATCTTCTCCAAAAAAATTTCATTGCCAAAAATTCATCAAAAATTATTAACAATGTTCATTTTTGCCTAAAATGATTAATTTTCATTTTACGACAATTCCCTAAGGTGTTGAATTTCAAAAAAATTGAGAGCTTGTGATCAATATTTCGTTTTTTCAGCGAGGATGAAAATAAGCTCAGAGCCTTTTCAATTTCAAAATCGCCCAATTTTTTCATGCCTTGGTCAATTTTGTGAGAATCAGCACTGAAAAATCAACCCCACCCCCCCAAAAAAAATCACAGCAGTTTAACGAGACACCTTGTACATGTTGATGTTCTTCTCTTTGCCGAGTCAGTTTTACTCGTAGTTCGTATCCAAATGATGTATTTCAACAACTCCTCATCAAGCACTCTGCATAACTAATGAATAACAATTACATCGCAATTTTGAGGTAATTTTTCTTCTTGTAGCTAAATAATATTTAATAAACATATATTGAGGAAGACGTAATTCCTAGAAATTAACAGACTGATTGGACACCTAACAAAACAACTATTCCATAGCTCATAAAGAGCCCATGCAGTAGATTCTAATAAGAGACAGGTACTTGCGGCCTATATAAACGGTACTTCAAAAGTATTTAAATGGTAATATCTCGGATGGTATATCATTTACCGCTAAGTATACGTATTTAACAAACGTAAAACCGCAAAGTTAAATCGATACATAAAAAAAAATCACCAATACTCCGGAAGGATATTCTTGAAAAAATGAAGAAAAAAAGCGTATACAAAACCGCATTTTGCACATAATTACATCTTTACTAAATACGTTCTAAATGCTATAGCCGTAGTAGCTTTATAGTATAGTGATAATAAAGGGAATAAATGATGAATTCTACAGCAGTGATTGTCTACTTAGAGAAAGTAGAATTACTACAATTCGCGTTTATAACAGTAAGTGAGGTCATCATTGTTTTTTTGTGTAAACACATACATATACATTCTCGCAATGTGGACGTACGAGTAAGTAATTACTTCACCAAAACACTTACGAACGTAGTAGGTACTTCACTCGTATACAGACGAACCACGCTGGCCATTTTTACCAACGTCGGACGCGGCGAAAGCAAGCGTTAAATTACCCTATGAAATTTAATCGACTTTAAAAATTTTCAATTTTAGTGTTTTCGCAAGCATATCTCACACCTCACTCACGTTCTAAGGGCGCCGTAATTAACCTGTTACGTATCAAGTACAATAATATTTTAATCGTAAAAGAAAACCCATAAAATATTTACATCTTTTTGCATGATTAATGTTTCCCGGGAACAAGAGAGTAAAAAAATGTAATTATTAAATAAAATTTGACGAGTAAAAATTTTTCCTCAAGATACCTACATAAATCAGCTCACACGCGCGCTTAATCATCGAAAAAAATCTCGTGTGGAAATTAATCAAGTGCGAGATTTCATGGTCAGTTCGCGTACTATCCTGTTAACGCGTAAACAAACGACCACCGAAAACGTGATAATATTTTATTAATCATCTATTTGACTATATACAAAGTTGAATGAATAAAATGAAACCTTACTTTTTATGTATCATATGGCATTGTCAATTCTAATTGTTCAATAATCCTCTATCGAATATTCATTCGATACGAAATGCTGTAAATTAATCAGCAGTTTGAATTTCGTCAACGGAATAGGTACTTAGGTAGGTACCATACCTGGGGTATATGCGCTGGTTGCGTATGGGGTTCTTAATCTAAAAATATGTCCTCGAGATGAAGAGTGCTTTGGATGTATAAAATAAGTATGGGTAGATTGTCAAGTGGTTCAGCCATTTTAGACATTTTTAGTTATAAAAAGTCTGACATATTGTCAAGAATTCATCGCAATTTTTGCCAAGATCCCATAACATTCAGACAAAATACTGTAAAATAAGATACGAGTACAACCAAAAGTCGACTAATTTTCTTGCAAGTTTTTAAAAGTCAGCGTTAATACACGGATCAGCGTCACGCCAATTTCGGAAGTACACCCCACCCTCCCCTCCACGCAAAAGACATATCCATATATCAACTCGAAAAAAAAATGCTAGAAAATCGATCGACTTTTGATTTATCATTTATCTGATTTTACCGTATTTTGTCTGACTTTTAGGAACTTGGAAATAATTGCGATGAATTCTTGACATTATATAAGACTTTTAAAAACAGAAAAAGTGACCAATCCTTGACATTTTGGCATTATATGTCAAACTTTCAAAAATTTCGTTATCAAATTTGAAGCAAAAAACATATCCATGATTTAAAACTTTCCCTGCAAAGAAGACGTTTACCACCATTTTTTTTAATTTTCAAAAATTCAATTTTTTATTCATCCTGAAGAAAAAATATGCTATTGGTGGTAATAAATGAGTAATTTGCAAAAGTATGCGCTTTTTTACTCTTTTTCAACTGGCTACAGTGAATTTCAGCGTTACGTTTACAAAGCCCTGCTTTTTGCTAAAATTGTCAAAGTCTACTTTTCTGACAAAAATAACAAAAATTCTCACCTTTTGTCAAAATTTTCAAATACATAGTCTCTGTAAAACAATTCAAAAAGTTACCTACCTGTTCATTTTTTTTTTTAAAACTATCTAAGTGGTCCGTTTTTTTATTTGAAAAAATTCCAAAAAGTCTAATTTCTTAACCAGAAAATTTACCTCTTTTTTTAAAAAAAGATTATGAAAAAGTACCATTTTTTTTGCCAATAATTGTCAATTTGTGCTTTTTGCTGAAATTGTCAGTCTCGAGTCTTGCTTTTTGCCAAAAATTTTCAAAATTCTCGTATTATTGTGAAAAATTCCATGAAATTTTACTTTTTTCAAAAATTGTTCAAAAGTTTTGCATGTTGTCAAAAATGCTAGCCTTTCAGCAATTGAAAAGTCTCGTTTTTTTTTCACTTGAAATAGCCTAAAATTACAAAAGAAACAAATCTCACTTTTCGAAAAAAATAGGGAAAAAATTCTTGCCAATATTCCCCATAAATTGCAAATTTCTGCTAAAATTGTCAAATTTTTGCTTTTCAATTTTTTTTTCAAAAATTATTCAAAAGCTTTGCTTTGGTATCTGCCAGAAACTGCCAAAAAGTAGACGTATCGCTTTCTTGCCAATAATTTTCAAAAAGTCCTGCTTTTTGTTGAAATTGTAAAATTATTTTTAGGTATCAAAAATCATGAAAAATTTTCCTGTTTGAAAAAAGTTTCTAAAAATTGGTCGTTTTTGCAAAAAAAAAAAAAAAAAAAGGTCTCGATTTTACATCAAAAAGCTCAAAGTTCAACTTATAAAAATTGAGAACCATCTGTTTTTTTTTTGGTAATTATTTTTCTGCATTAAAGTTTTCCTCGCGTTTTGTCACTTTTTTGATTACTTTTTGGTTATTTTTTCGAGTTTTTTTGGTTATTAATGTTACTTTCTTCGAAAAAAATTAGATACACCACACAATAAGTATTCGGTGATTCTGCTGGAGCCTCCAGCGCACTTTTCGATTCCTCCAGAATTCCAAAATTTCTCCAGAAGACGTATATACAGGGTATCTAACAGGTAGTGCAAGTAGTGAAAAAGTAGTGATTTTTAAAATGGGTAGTGAAAGTAGTGAAAAAGTAGTGAATTTTGTTAAAAAGGTAGTGAAAAAATGAAAAATTCAAATTCGTTCCTTTTTCTCGATCTTTATTCCGTAGAAAAGAGCTCATTTGTCGACTTTTTTAGAGCTTCAATTATAAATATTTTTGAGAGCTTTTGCCCTCGCTTCGCTCGGGCTATTTCCTCTTTTTCCACGTGAAAAACGTATTGTTCAAAATCAAGAAATGTTCAAAGTTTGAATCAAAAAAATAAACTCCTCCCTGCATGAAGATATTTTTTTTCACTCCTCGAAACATGAATTTTTGAACGCTTTTGCTCTAGCTTCGATCGGGCTCGTTTGCTTTTTTTCAATTTTCAAGTTTAAAAAAATCCTTTGAATTTCAAAATTTTGAAGCAAAGTAATACATAACTTATAAACTTCCTATAATTAACTAAATCATTGTTTTTTACACATCTGTACTTCTCGAATTACTGATTTTTGAGAACCAGTTTATTTCTCCGTTCCGCAATTAAAAAATTCCAGACAATTGAAGGAGAAATCATTAAAACTCGTGGTTTCATTCAAAAAATTGGTATAAATTTTTGCACATTTTTAAAAAATTTGTTATGTAAAAATAGTTTTTTACTTGCCCAATTTCATTTCATTAAAAATTGAAATGATAAAATTTGGGGTGTTTGAAGACATTGGAAAAGCGAAAAATTCGAATGTGAAATTTTGCCTCCCCCCACTCCCCTTTCTTGTAAAATCTTTACCTAGTGTTTGAAAAATGTCCTGCCAAAGTGCTGATTTTTTTATTCTAAAATTTTGTTAGACACTTTGTCTAATGAGCTCATTTGTATTGTTTTTTTAAAAATTAATTTTATAAAATTAAAAAATACTTTGCATACAAATTTTCTTCCAATCTCAATTTTTAAAAAAAAATTCTTGTAAAAATTTGATTTTGTTGATTTTTTGTCCGGAGGGGGGGGGGTGGTCGAGTGGATAGCATTCTGAAAATTTGGTTGAAAAAAAGTAGTGAATGAAGTAGTGAAAAAGTAGTGATTTTTTCAAAAAAAAATCCGTTAGATACCATGATATAAATTAATTTGGAAAGCTAAAAATCGAGTTGTGACGTATTCTAGACATAACGATGCAAAGTCATTTTCCTGTTATGCACGGTTATTTGAATACACGTGAAATCATTAAAATCATAAATTTAAGTAGTATGCAACAGAAAATACGTAAGTTGAATGAAAGAAGGAGGGAATAAACTTTATTTTGGTTTATGTAATTTTTTTATTTTTTCCTTGAGAATGTCTTTATAAAATTGTCTGGCCAATTAGAATTGTTTTCTAGTTTCTGATGTTCTATTTGATAACCTTAATGTTGAAGGTAGTATTTTGGATTTTATTCTTGACATTTGACAATGCTCATTTCTCTACCTCTTTTCCTCATCTTTTCATTGGCAATGATGAGTTCAGAATTTAAATATTCAGATTGTTTTTCCACTCATCCATCAACCATTTCAATTTTTGGAAAAATGGAGGAAATTATCGAAGAAAAAAATGAAAGCATGAGCGTGAATGTTGAGAAGCGACTTGTTCTGTACGTATGTATCTATAACATTATCATGAGTTCTTCGAACTGGCCGATTCAAAGAGCATTATATTTCATTTAAAATTCGGATCCGCTTCAACTTGAAATATTTACAGTGTTATTATACAAAGAAAGAGCATGTTTACATTCACAATGCTGCTGAAATACATGAAAAACGTGACCATAGACACCACACACGAGGCGAGACATTGTCTTTAGAATAGCATTTTTTATAATCACGCGAATCGCATCTGAGATTATCTCAAAGGTTTCTACACAAGTATTAAGTAGATGCTTTTGGTAACGGTAGCTCGGCGGTAGGCTTGTATGTATTCAATTTCTATCATAAATCCTGGCCTTAGATCAAGAACACAGTGAATATATCTCGGATATTACTTCATAAATATATTTTATTAACGTTCCAGTTACATATTTGCATTCGAGGAGCTTGAATTTATGTAATCGAGTGCGTATCTTAATGGGTAAACTAGATTAATTAATAGTGGCTGGGGTGGGTTGCGATTACGACAATTTTATGATATCGATTTATTCTTAGAACGCGTATGATTCGCTGTAGGTAAATGTGTGTATGTCGGTTGAATTGATCGAATTGTTTACATTTTTACGGAGGATTTAAAGCAAACGTAGAAATACTCGAGAACTGTGCTGAGGACGTTTCAGAAGCTGATATTGTTTGAAAATGTTACAAAATTGTAAAATAAATGGAAAAATTTTCTAAATCGAACGGTATGATTTGAAAATTTTGTGTGGTTTTTCAATTATTTGGGAAATTTTTCCTCTCTTGCTCTGGATCTTACCATGATTTTGTAATTGAAAAAGCAGCAGATTGAGAGAGTTGGCAACATTTTGAAAAATATGGAAATTACCTACTGGTCGTATGTTCACAACTTCACATCCCCTCTCCTGCCCTCTCCTCTTTTATAAAACATGTGACTATATTTTCATGGATTCCAATTCACTGATTTCTCGTCGTATTAAAATTCCCACCCTCCTCTCGTTCCCCTGGTAGAGTTGAGTAATTAGAATTTGACTATACTTTTACTCTATTCCAAGTAAAAGTAATCTATGTAGTAAATAAGATTATCGCCAGTAAAATCAATGGATTGTGAAGTATTTGTAAATTTACCTGCAGAACGAGTGGCTGGTTGAATTATGCGAGTCATTATGACCTTCTGAAAATTGATCTTGGAATGCGCGAATTAATTTTAATCAAGAATTTGACATTTCAACGCTCTCGCATGCTTGCTCGTTAATATCTTTGTTGTGGAATCGAAGAAGATGGGATGGAAAATAACGTATTTAGATTACGAGCAGCCGCAGTGGCTGGAAAAGAAAAGAAAGCTTACGATGTGTAGGTAGCCTAGCGTATTTCCGTCAACAACCCAAACTAGTTGATTACTTTCTCTGCGAATAAGAATTAATGAAAATATTCGTTGCGATCGAGTTTCATTGGAAGGAAATGTATTTCGAAATAAATATCGATTGATTCGATGAGACATCAACCAGCTCGGAGAAAAAAGGCTACGAAGAATATGCTGAGGCTGACTATGAGTGACCTATTGATCGTATGTGTAATTCGCAATCGTATACTACGTAAGGTGCATATTTGATTGAAGGACTCCGCGAGACGGTACAATCCGACTCGCTCGAGGGTTCCCGTTCATTGGCGCGAGATCAGTGATGCGCGACAAGACGTACTCGTATAGTCGTATCAGTAGGCGGCGGTGTATTTTTCGGGGGGTACGACTACGACTACGAGTACGAGATCGAGTGAACGACATGGCTATGGTTGGTGTTTGGTGTCTGTGTGCGCAAAACATTGGTGTGAAAGTACTCACGTATCGCATAATCTTGATTCCAGTTATCATTGCAGTTCATAATGAGCGAAATAATACCGATCGGTTTTGCTTTACGATTCATCGAAGGTCTGCGATTCAGTTTGAAACTATCTGTGATACCCTTACTCCTGGAGAAATGATTGCCGTTGCTGTGGCAAGGCTCGGACGTGGTCGTTGTCGGTCTCCTCTGGCAGACCGCATCATTCGACTCGATCGAATCACCCGGATCACTTTCGATTGACATTTAAAAGGCCGCGCGACTCGGCGTTAACATTGAAAAATTGCCAGAATTTTACTGAAAATATTTAATTTATCTACGAGGGAAACGTCGTTGCACCGATTCCACTAATACTGTCGATGCTGGCGATTCGGAAACTCCGAAGCCGTCATGCAATTCACGCTCTCTTGACTTTCTCCCATGTTATTATCATGATACTGTGTGTGGTATATGGTATTTTTACTAAATTAAACTTATTACTGCTCTATTTCCTGTCCACTGGCCATAGAGAAAAGCGTAGATATACACGTTTGGATATCGCGCTCTTTTATACCTATGTGGATTTTCTCGTTTCCCCAGCGATGCACGGCCAGATCGTAGATCTGTGTAAATGCCTCCTATTTCGTTTACGTTACGTCCAGTCCAATTAATACTACTTCCAGAAGAGTAGGAGTAGTTCCCCCTCTTCTTGTCGAGTTGTTGCAAATTGCATGCTGAACAACGCGTTGAAATTCAGACATCTTCGACTGATAATTTTTCTCAAAAAAAATTCACGTTTTCAACTCCTAAATTACCTGTCTGGAAACGATAATTTTCAAGCCTGATCTTTTATGCCTCTCCCATTCTTGAAGTTTCACCCACTAGGTATACATGTTTTGCTGTTGTTACTTTTGATCTGCCAGGCTTCATTCCTCCACCCTCCCAATTATCGTACTATTTTGATCTTCGAGCCTGAGTGATGACACACCGTTGAAAACCGTCAAGAAAACACTCAAAAATATACTTGTTGTTCGGAGGACCGAAACTAACAGAAAATACTTGTCGATGCAGGGTGTCCATAAAATTTTACTTAGCTAAAATGGAATGTTTTAGGAAATCATGGTGTTGTTGTTACGGCCGATGTTCTCTAGTATAACTGATTTGAATTGGAAACTGTTTTAAATCGTCTCTTTCCAATTGAATTTTTTGTTTCTTTTTTGAAAAGAGTATGTCAGAAAATACTCATTTCCAAATTTTCAGCTGTCAAAATTAATTTTTTGATGTTCAGTAATTTTTTTTTCAAACTCTAAAACTACTGCATTGCATTAAGCTGAAATTATGAAATTATGAAAACTGTATTTCTGAAATTTTTTTCATGTGTATAAAATTTCACCCAATTTTGTTGAAATTAATTTCTGATCTGGAAAAAATGAAAATTAATGAAAAAATATATTTCATTCCACAAAAGAGAGAGTTGTACTAGAGTAACGGGAAGTCTCAGGAAATGAATTTGAAAAGTCGACATTAAGAATTAACTGAAATTTCAGCATTTCACCCCGATTGTTACTTGATTTGAGGACAATTTTAGATTTTCTCACTGTTTTTAAAAATTAAAAAATAAAAAGCGTTTCAAAAACCTTCAAAAAAGGTAATTTTTTTCAATATTGAAAAAAGTATGTCCAAAAGGAAATGGTTTTTGAACACTTCATTTTCCTAAAAAATGCCAGTGTTGGCGGATGTCTCTTTTTTCTGAAGTGGGGGGGGGGGAATGCCACGGATTAGCCTACCAAAAAAAGGGAAACAAACGAGAAAAAATTGACTCAATTTTCATGGAAAAATTTATGGAAGTTACAGAGCTCTTACTCGGTTAATTTTTAAGCAATCAAGATACCTACTAAATTTTGATATTTTTTTTCAAAATTTTGGTTGTCAAAGTTTCTTGTTTTTGAAAATGTTTTAAGATCCAATTTTTTCACATCTCGGCCCTACTTCGTGAATAAAACTGGACAAAATGTCTCGCTTTTTGCAAAAATATGTATGTACTAAAATAGTACGTAACAAATTCCGTCTTCTTCAATGTTGCCAAACAGCCTCGTTTTTTGCTAGAAATATCTAAAAATTGTGGCTTCTCGCAAGTAATTTTTAAAAATCTCATCCCACCCAAAAGTCTTGCTTTTTGTAAAAAATTAACAAAACATATCGCTTTTCAGCAAAATGACTGAAAAATCACACTTTTTTCCCAATAATTGAGCACCCCAAAGTTGAGCTTTTTTGCTATAAATTACCAAAACGTCGCGCTTTTTCCAATAAGTTGCAAAATAGCTAAACTTTTTTGACAAAAATTGCAAAAAAATATCACTTTTTCGCTACCTAGGTCTATTATATAATTGCTAAAAAGTCTTGTTTTTTCCTAAAATTGTCAAAATCTTTCTTTTTGAGGAAAATTCCCGCGTTGCAGTAACATTGCTGCTAAGTCCCGCTTTTTTGGCAAAAATTTCCAAAAAGTATCACTTTTTTCCAGAAATTTTCAAAAAGTCCTGCTATTTGCAAAATTGTTGAAGTCTTGCATTTTGAAAATTTACAGTCGAAAATTCCGGTTTTATAGCAAAATTGCTAAGAAGACCTGCCTTTGGCTAAAACTAAATTATCTTCAAAGTCTTGTTTCCTGCCAAAAATCAGCAAAAAGTATTGTCTTTTGCCTGAATTTCCTAAAAGTCTCACTTTTCGCCCAAAATTGCTGAAACCGTTTTTTCAATGATTTTTTTAATTCATCAAAAATAAAAAATGCACTTTTAGCACCTGAAATCTTACTGATGATATTTCTGCATATTATTGTTTCGATTTAGCTTTGTTCCGTTCAAAATATTGTCGGCTAAATGTGATATTCCTCAAGGTCGCACATAGGACAATTATAGTGAATAATTATCGAGTGGGGGGGGGTCATTGCGTCAACGTTATTTTCACACGTCTATTGTAATTTTTTGAGAAAATTCAATCGGTTTTGAAAATAAAAATTACATTTTTTAATCGAGTGGGCAGTAGTGTAAAAAACCCAACCGCACAAATAGATTCTGACTTTTCAAGTATGTACTTCTATTTTTAACCCTAAAACCAAAACCTCTTTTATGAGGGAGAGGGAAGCTTGAAACCGGAAATTTGTTAGTCTTTCAAGTAACCACAAAGACCAAAAAATATTATGAGAAAATGTAAACCAAAGAAGAGTATGATTTTATTTATGTTCAGGTCTTGCAAGACTCTTTATAGATATTTTTATCATTAAAAACTGCTTTCAAAGCTCAAAATTTTTCATTAATGAGCTAGTTTTGGAGATCCCACTTCCAATTTGACATGAATTGCCCACTCGTAGGTACCTCACTCGACCACTCAATTCCCACAAACGTAAATTTTTGCTGTAAACCGGACTATTTTCACAATTAGCCAGTCGTCTACGCTGCTGCAACGTTCCCAAACATGTCGTGTGCTCGTGCGTCCTGGAAGGACAATCGATTAGCGCAAGCGAAGTTTCATGTGTAATTAACCGCATTGGAAGACGACCCTATTTAACCGCTGTTCGCAAGTTCGCACCGAATACAATGCTAACGTAATAATGATTAATTGTGCGATCTTTGGCGAATGTTTTCAAGGTATTTGTACACCCGATCGCCATTTTAATGATGATTATAGTGATGACCTGAAACGCGACGACTGGCATTTTATACGGCAATATATACGCGGAAGGAAGATGACTATATTATGACGCCGACGCCATCGAATCGGATCGGATGTACACATCGATGTCCATCAGCCCTTTCGTATATGCAACTCACCTGTTATACCGTTATACTTTCTATCGCGGACATTTAAATAAGCCACAAATATGAGACTAGTTTAATCACGAACATGGTATTGATGTAATACACACATACCTAGGTATTAGGTCTACCAGCAACATAAACCTGAGCAGTGAGCATACAGAGAGCTCATGTGTTTGTGTCTGTAGCTAAATAGCTATGCACTCGTACTCGTACTTGGCTAGTTCATACCTATATCGTGGGCCTTCATTTGTCTACTATGGTATATGCAGCCTCCTCCTAGTGTAATCGCACAGTCGGCTAATAAAAGGTCAACAGTACGGTTACACTTGCGTAACACATATGCTCTCTCTTCGGCAAATACAAATCAAAGCTTTGGCTCCTGTTCGACAATCTTTGCTCGGGATTTCTACTCATATGATCAGAACGAAGAAAGACTCCAACGAGCGAGGAAAGGAGAGAAAGAAACAGTACACAGGAAACTATACGAGTAACTTGCTCTAGTCAAGCTGGTTTTTAGAGGTCTAGCTTGCCGAAGGAAGGTCGCGCTACTTCCGTAACAGCACAATTCGTGCTACGAGAATAATTGCCGCAAAGTTCGAGTATAACTGGTTTTTACTGTGTTTTTCCCCCTTTGGAGAAAGATATCGGTTGGTTGTTTTTTTTTCTTTTTTCTTATTTCAGATGCGATGTGAAGTTATTAGGAAAGGTATTGGCAGCGAGTTGGATCGGTTGTGAATGTGAAAGGAAATGGGCTATGATTTCGAGTCAGTTTGAATTCAGATTTATTAATGGATGAAAAGTTGTGCTCTTTTTCAAAAAATACCCTCCAATTTAGAGATTTTTTTGTTATCAGGGATAGAGTTTTTGCTCCTGTGATACTAGAGTAGGCAATTTTTTCAACATTACGTTATTTCGATCGTTCAGCGATGCTTGTCTCTATTGTTGAGCCTTGAAAATGCATTCAGAATGCTGATGTGTCAGTCAGGTTGCATACTCGTAGATCCGGAAACTATTTAACCCCTCTTCCTCATACCCTAATCACATTCGATGAGAAATGAAAATGATTTTTTAGTGAGCGAGGGGGGGGGGGAGAGACATCCTGCAGAAAACTGGTTGAACTGATACAGAATGAAACGTTTGAAATAATTGTTAACCGTCAGGCGTCATTTTTTTCAGATAGGCAAATTTGATTAGTTATTACCCCGTCTTCGTCAATTTTTGATGGGAAAATACCTGATTTTGTTAACGTGGTTGTGTTCTGATTGTTTTCTTTTTTCCGTCATTTAAGTAGTCAAGAAATGAGTATTTTCGAATAAATGTTCATTAGTAGGTACCTATTTTTAAAAATATTTACTCGTTTGATTGTTTTCCACTTTTCTCTATTATTTTTCTGTATCATGAAAGTGGACAACTTGACGTACAAAAATTTTAATGATATTCATAATTTTTGGTTCAATTACGACGTTCACCAAAGAGTAGATAGGTACCTTGATATTTAATGCACTGAAAACTTTCCCCACTGTCACAGAAATGGTTTCAAATTGCAATGTAGCTGCTCGTCATATGTATAAAACGTTTTGTATGTAGTTACAAAATTAACGTGACTGAATTTTAATAGACAAAACAATAGGGGAAATACGAGTGTAAATCAAATCAACCTGATTGTGAGCCATAATTTTTGACTTCAACAATAAAAATAGCAGGTGCCTGGTAAACAGGTAAATAATGCACAGATTATTTTCCTGGCTAAAATTGTTTAGGCAATTCTTCAATACGTAAAGAGTTAATGAAAGCATAATCAATGTTCAGTCAGGTAATTCAGATTTTATTATTGAATCAAGTTTCATAAACTTACTTTAAACATAAATTAATTTACATATAATGTTTTTGAATAGAATTATTGAAGAGAATTGTAAAGGTTTTGAAAATAAGTCGAGCTCGTATTATTACTCGTACGTTAAACTACACTAAAATCAATTAGAAGACATGGATATATGATAATATCAGGTGAAATATAACTTGAGTGCACAGATGATTGAATATTAGGTATTTTTTGAATTTGTTTGTTCTCCATATTTTGATTGGTTTTTGAACTCTTCAGTCAGTTCGTTCAATCGTCGCCATAATCCTGTAACGAAATCAATTACTTATGAAACTTTTTAGATATTTTATAAAATTACAAAATTATGCCTTCAAAAGAAATGCACATTATGTAGTTGACTTGTCAGTTCAGAGTCGAGTAATTTTCGCGCAGGTATGCCATGTACCTACATACATATTAAAATTAAATTGCTGTTCTGAATTGTTTTCTTTTAGAGAGGGAGATAGAGAGAAAAAAAATCTTAGTAACTTACCGGCTTGTTGTTTGAAAAAACTCGCGAATAAAATAAGTCAATCATGGAATTCAGTACGTTTTGTAACTGGAATAATACATAAAAAGATTCGATTTGAATTTATGTAATCAATTTCTGTCTCAAAAATCAACTTCCAATTGATTCAATTTGAGTTTTTTTCAAAGATAACTGAGGAAAAAAAATGTTTGCTTACTTTGGCTACGAATGCATTAACCACCTCTCTGTTGTCTACTTCTTCTTCTTCTTCATCATCATCATCGTATCTGAACGGTTCGTATTTACCAAAAGGTTCATTTTTTTCTTCATGTAGGTCATTTTCATGTTCATCGTCTTGCGATACAGCACTTGATAGAAATGCTTTTGAAAGTATAGGTTTTGAAATGGGTAGATTGTGCCGAGGTGTACCAGCCTGTCAAATAATGGGTTCATAAAATAAAAATTAGGACACGAGTATATTTTCCCCTAGTTTTTTTTTTGAATTATTAAATATAAATTGATTGTTTACCGTGATAAGAGATGGAAGGAAATGTGATGATTCTGGCGCTGCCCTTTTCCATACACGTTTTGGTGTTAGCTTGTGTAATTTTTTTTGTTCACTCTGATTTTTTTGCGCACCCTGATTTTGTTGTCCATCTTCTGATTTTGTTGATGGTTTTGTTGTTGTTGTTGTTGTCGTCGTCGTCGTCGTCGTCGTCGTCGTTTCTGGTTTTGGTGACGTAGTTGTCCTCTATCAAATAAAAAAAGTAGAGATTACGACTATTTCAAAGGTAAGTAGGTATTGAATTTTTTACAATTTTATTGTTACGATTCTTGGTCGTATCATTTCAGGGTTCACGTCTGATATTTTCTATCTAGAAATCTAGTCAAGATGTGGTTGGCAGTCTTACGTCATGACACAATTTTTTCGTCAGCTTTAATTCAGAAAGGGGAGTGTCAAAAGATTAAATTCAGTTGTGAGATTGTTTGTTCGAGGAGAAAAAAATGAGACAGGCACCTAACTGAATAAGTGCTAATATTCAAAATTGAAAAATTCTTCAACATGATAGATAGGTATTTTAAGACTTAATGGTCATAAAAAAGGGAACGATTTATTAGCATAGATTTTCTTTCCCAATTGAATTTAAATTGAACTGAGTTTTGAAGTTTGGGAAATTGAAGAACGTAATGTTGTTGTTATTATTGTTTTTTTTTTGTGTTTGTGGAGAGTGGTGAAGTATTATTTTATTAAAATCTTCCGTACAATTTGGGTGTTGAATTCACCTAGTTTAGAAGTTTGTTCATAGATGTATGTACCTATTTATATTTAAGTTAAATTTATTTTTCAATGAAAATTTTATCTAGAATATATTCTGTAGCGTTCAAAGGATCCACTATATGCAAATATTCTAAAATGGTATATCTACTTACGTTTTTAGGGAAGATGATGCAAGGATGTGCGTTATGCAAATCGTTTATTGGATTACAGAAAATCATTTTTAAAACGAAAAAACTCGAAATTAACCACAATAGTTTCATTTTGATTTTAATTTTTCAGCGACTAAAAATACTGAAACGAACAATGCTTGAACTAGATTTAAAGTTTATTTACTTCGAATGCTCTATTTAAATGCACTAGTTGAATGTAGGTAGGTATTTTTATTAGGTCCACACAAGGTTTTTCCTATCATTTTAAAAGTAGAGATATTTTGAGAGTAATTTACGTGGGTGATTTTTTAAAATAATTTTAATGCGAGTACCTTTTAAAATTTTGGTTTTGTATCATATTTATTTACATTTTTATATGGAACTTTTTATGATGTTTCTTTTTATATCGTTGAGATAATATTGTTAGTTGGTGCTGGGTAGATAGGTATAATATGTAGTAGGAAAATCCCATTGAAGGTGAAAAAAATAGTTTCTGGTAATGGGTTCGAATACTTGCGTAAGTTAGTGCTAAGAAAAAGAAGAGTTATTGAGGGAAATTTTTGGACTAAATCTGAATTTGAGTGGTGATTTGCTCGTATTTTAGGTACCTAGGTATTTAGAGGTAGTTTTGAAATTGTAATCAAAGACATGCATTTTATATGTACGTACTCGTATTCATTAAAAGCGCGGATTCGATGCTGTTAAGAATCATCAGCATTTTGAGTTGACATTCAATGAAGAATATCAAAATTGTATTGTAAACACTGTTTCAATTTGCATGAAATAATATCAGTATTGGTTCGTGTTGTTTTTCAACAATGTTTTATTCAAATATTATTGTTTGAAGGTGAAAATTTCCTCTAAATTCGAATTACACCTCGCGAAAATTTGAAAAATTGATCGCATAATGCATTATGCATGCCCTTGTACAACATACACGACTTTTTAAAATGATTTATTCATTCTCATAACACATATTTGGCTTTTTGAATTTAATAAAAGTGTGCCTAATACTTTTTAAAAAATGAATCTTCGATAAGGAAATTAATCATCAATCGACAAAAATAATTCAACCTTTTTTGATTAAAATCATCAACGTTTCAGTTTCAAAATTTATTACTGTTCTCCTGCCAACTTCTGCATAGGCAACTCATTCATCATGCTGTCTTCCATTCATGGGCAAAATTTATGGAAGTCTTCTTTACGCGTCATGGAATAATTCATGTTGCATTTTTACTTACTTACTTAGCTACATGTACCTACTTAATGTTCATCAAGAATGAGGAAATATGTTTTTGTATAAAGTGTTTACTTTAATACGAGTACCTATAAGTTTAATGGTGGTGCTACCGTCTGGTTTATCTCATAGTTATGGACATGAAATTTATAAACGACATTAGGTCGAATGAAGTTTTTTTTTTTTTCAAAATAATATCCCATCATCCATTTTTGAAGATACATTAACGATAATCAGCGAACGATATTAGAATATAAATAATTGATTAAATAAGTAATCGTGTAATTATACTTGCCGTAAAAGGAATAATAAGTAATTTTGGATGAATTTGAAACAGAATCACGTTCACGTCTTTATTTTAGACTCACTCTCTCTTCAAGGAAAGTGATTGACTGCAGGTATATTGCATTCCGTGTTCAATATTCTGTTTACATTTTTGTAATTTCAGACGTTTGTGTTTGTTTCCCTTTCTTAGCGATCTTTGGTGCTTTGTATTTAAATTCATTTCTCGATTCACTTTTTGAATCGTAACATGTTTAGAAAATTTATTTCGAGAGAATCAAACGTGATAAATTATTATTGAACTGTTGGGACAGGCTAAAAGTATCAAAAAATTTTGTAATTATCACCCTAGCCCTAGACCTAACCTCAAATAGGAGACATGAAAGGGTCCACATTTTCAGTTTTTAGATGTTGGGAAGAAAAATACAGCCCCTACACAAAAAATAGTTCAGATCAAAATTAATCAATATCAAATTACTCACAAAATGATACCAAACATACCCCCATAACATTAACCCATACTAATCCCATTCCTATTTCAGCATCTTTAATGATGGTATTTTCTCAAATATTGAAAATTTCGCGAAAAAATCATTACAATGCTTAATTTTTTACTTTTCATGACAAAAGATGGGACTGATCCTGAAACCATAATTTTTGAGACTAAATTGCAAAACCGATTCAGGAGCTCCCAAAATTATAAAAATTGTGCTTCTTTAATGTCATCACTGTTTTTGCCTATTCCTGACAGAATGAAGTTCAGGGGGTTGTGATGTTGAATATACTTACATTAAACCACTCTTGACAGCCTGCAACCTTTTTCTCCCAGAAATTTTCAACATCTTAAGGGTTCTCAAATTTGAGTTCTCGATTTGAATTTATTTCAAGTTGCACAACCAAACGAATATTGCGACCAAAGTAATTTTGCTATTAAAAACCAGTCCAAATTAAATTTTTGTTGAATTTTATAAGGATTCCAAAGATGTATTAGTTTTTGTCTTGGCGTTGATATAGTCCCAATAAGAATTTTGATAATTTAGAAATTATATACTTTGATGGCAAATTTAAAAAAAAAATTGAATCAACCGTCTACGTTTATTCGGGCCAATTATAATCAAAATTCAATAAATATGTACATATGTAAAAAAAAAATGGCATTTATTGAATATATAGTACGAGTACAATTTATCCTAAGGCCGAGTTACATTTGTACTTCAATCTTGAAATCGTATAGGTAACATAAAAATTTGATTGTCCTGGATTTGCGGAAGTTCGAAAAGTATCAATAAAAGGTACCTATTACCTCTATAATACACATTTGAAGGATACAAGATCGCTTACAATACACAAAAAATAACATAAGCTATCACATAAAATTAAAATGTATAAAATTGAAAAAAAAAATATCACATCTATTTCTTTAAACTTATAATGAATCGTATAAGAAACAAATGAAAAGAAAGAGAGACAGAGAGAGAAACATTAATGAATAAATAAAAGAAGAAAATTATCGGAAAATTTTGATTAACCGTTCAAGAAGTCATTGACCGATTTCAATGCTGAAATTGGGATCTGCAAAACAAACATATTATTATTAGCATAACATCATATTATGTACGAGTGGCAATGAGAAGTTTAAAGTGTCATGTGGTGTAACTTACGTTGAAAATTCTGTCATAATCTGGTTTTCCACCGGGTCCAGCTGGTCTGAAACCACTAGGAGATCCAACTCCGGCGCTAGCGCTGCTTCCAGCATAAGCTCCGGCTGATGCAGAAGCTTGAGATGAAGCAACAGAAGCTTCTTCGGAGCTACCAGCACCAGCGAATCTGGTGTTGAAATCTGGAGTACCACCAATACTAGCACTGGCTGCGGCTACTCCATTTTGACTAGCGGTTGCTCCGGCGCTTCCTGAACCATTTTCAATGTATACTCCTTGACCTTGTTGAGCTATAAACATTATTTTTTCATCGTTAGAGATTTATTAGAAACGAAAATTAAAAAAAAAAAAAAAATACTGCTTACATTTACGAGTACCTTTACCTTTGGTTTTAACGTATTCGTTGACTGATTGGAGGACGTTGATGGGAATCTGTGAAACAAATGCCGAGGATAAGTTGCTAATTCTTTGAAGACTATTGAAAATGCAAGAGATGTGAGATGTTTACTTACGGCGAAGATACGGTCGAAAAATCCATTTCCATTTCCATTTTGAAGTGGTGGTCTTTGCTGGCCGTAATCGAAACCAGATGAAGCTCCGGCTGAAGCTCCGGCGTTTCCGTAACCACCGACTCCGGCACTAGCTCCGGCTTCGGGGATACCGGCTGAGGCGAATAATCCACCGCCACCGGGACCTCCACCGAGTCCAGCTGATGCTTGGTATCCTCCGAAACTGGCTGAGACTCCTTTTTTCAATATTTTTTTATCGGCTGGAATTTCCTGTAGAAGAGCATAGATGTTTTAATTAGTTTAAAATCACGTTATAGGATTGGTTGCAGAGAAACAATTTTAGGACTTTGACCAAATTTCACGAAGATCTAATTTTCAAGTTGGGAGTAATCCAGAAAAAATCTTAATACCGGAGGTGTCCTTTGAAGGGGATGTGTGCTCTCAAAAAGGAGGCAATTTCAAAAAAAAAATCATATTTTTTCGTTACAACTCCTCAATGTGGTCGGAAGAAAACACGTTTTTGGGAAAATCATGTGCCAGAGAACCGCGAAGAATGAAGGGGATGTAGTCTTTCTCATCCCACATGTTGAGCCAGATCCAGTACTCGTATCGAAGGTTGAAAAACCCGACTGGATTAAACCACATCCTCCGCTTGATTAAATACAATTTAATTATTTTTTATATGAATAATCTCCAGTTTCTACACCTATTGATATCTTAATCAGCGATTGGCATACTTTTGAAATGACTTATAAACCACTGGTTTATGACTTCTGAGAATTTCCCATTGCAGAAATTTTCCATTCGAGGTTGAGTTATTTTCAAAACGTGATAGAAGAACGTTGGGAAAATCCGAGCTCATCTGAAGCTCATAAAATACAACCAGCACAATTGAACTTACGCTTACGCACACTTCGAATTGAAAACCGGTTCGTTATCCATTCGCAAGAATATTGTTCCGGTTACGATCAACAACTCGGCGATGTTGTTGTTTTGCAAATATCGTATAGTCATTTTTATGAAGATGCAAATTATGGGGTAGACTCTTATTTATAGTTCGTTGATCCGTTGCACACGTCTGGGAGCTGTAAACTTTCCGTATAGGTACAGCAAAAATCCAGCTAACCGTTATTTTTACGACCGACTTACGAGGAGATTTTTAATTCTTTACAACTTGCAACAGAAAATCATTGGCGTGGGCGTTGGTAAATTATCTCGTATTTTTACGAAGAGATCACAACAGGGTATTATATGTACTCGTAATTTTGGCAAAACAATGCATTATTCATTCGCGTCAAAAAAAGTTGTGGAAAAAATCATCAAAACAACATTATAACCGCGTTAAATAACCATCCTAGGTTTTAATTACACCTTTAGCCCTAGCAGCTTAAAAATAATGGATTAAGTGCGAAGTAAAATTCATTCTATACTTACATTATCTTCGACGAAAACATTTTTAATATCATTCGGACGAGCTGAAACGATGGCTGAGTAGGCGAAAACACCCAAAACGAAAATCGCGAACTTCATGTCGATTGTTACTTGGTGCACGTCTGAAACACAAATAACCTTCAATGAATTTTTCACAGAATGTACATTTGATTTTTCAATACACTGGCGGTGGCGCTGTCGCCGCACCGAATTAAAAGCGGAAGAAAATTTACACCAACCGGTTCGTAATTACTTACGTAGAAATACCTACAGTACTTATAGTGGCGGTGTTTCTTACTACGCTTATAAAATGTTATAATATTGTGTTAATGAAAAGCCTACAATGGTTACAAATACGAGTAGGTACATGGTGTGTATAAAGTCGCTGCTCGAGCGAGGTTTTGTACCTATAGGTAGCTAAGGTACATAGTACATACTTATGCTACATGTCGTATGAGCTACTTGAAGATTGAAGGCGACCTTCTGGTCGATAAAATTCACACATTATGAATTCGTCGGTCGACTACACGAGTACCAAAATTTGTGGAATTTTGGATGGTTACGTCATTCATACATGTGCCATGCCAACTACGAATTTATTTTCGTAAAAATGTCAACTAGTGAATGGAAGAGAATTCAAGGCAGAAGAGATGAGGTGGATACGAGTTTTATAGTTGTTTTTAATTCTGTGAAATATTTTTGAGCAGAAAGTAGGAATTCATTCGATTTTTTTATTTCAAGATATTGAAAGATGAAATGATGTACATATATGTATTTCTATCTGCTCAAAAAGACAATCTGATGGGGTAGTTTTTTATCTCCACTTCTTTCCCTCAAGTAAACTAAAAAATTAATATCTTTCTTTAAAGGTCTTTCACTTTTTCTAAAATTCGAGTTGAATTGATTTTTTTTGTTAAAATATCTAAACCGGCTTTCATTCTCTGATATTTCAACGAGATAACATGTATCAGGTGATCTTTTTTCGATCTCTTTGCTTTTAATATCTGCTGTTTTTTTTTTTTTTTTTTTTTTTTTTTTACAAATGCTTCAGTTTTCGGCGATTTAGATAAATTTTAATCCAACATGATCTTTGGAGACTTTGGAGAAAGAGAGAAGGGAGAGGGGCATTTTTAAATCATTTCTCACTTAAAAATTTCATTTCAGTTTCGAAAAATTATCTATTTTGTGAATTCCACCGTTCAGTGCCCCCGTACTTCTATTTTGAAAAAAGTGAGTCACCGAGGATACTCTAAGGTGCAAAGTCTAAAAGAATAAACGAATATTTGGATTTAGTAATCTTCAAATTTGTAAAAATCGACCTATCACACCTGCATTCGAAATTTGGAAGCTGAAAGGGTATTGAGGGGCGGTTTCCAAAATAAAATATTCCAACTCTGCACCCTCAAAAACCTAATAAACTTCGTGCCAAACTTGGTTTTTATCTATTTTTGCATGTGATGGTGGGAGGAGAGCTTACAGGGGTGGGGGGTCAGATTGAAAAAATGAGCCAGTATTTGAACTCACTGCTTTCGAAGTTGTAACAATCGATAGGCCATTTTACTTTTATAATTTTTTTCAAAAATGTTGGTGGAAATGGGGAAGGGGGCGTCTTTGTGCTGCCAGCATCCTCGAAAACTAAATCAACGAGAAATCACATGTCAGTTTCAATTTTTTCTCGATTATATTAGGGGCTGTGAGGGAGGGAGGGAGGGAGAGAGGGAGGAAGCTCTGAGCAGTCAGATTATTGATATAATGAGTTAATTGTTGAACATACGAGTCAAATCAGTAGAAATCGATATGCCACTTTATTTTTATTTATATTATTGAAATTTTGGTCAAAATAGGGAGGCTAGGTTTCTGTGTTTCCATCACCCTCGAAAACTTGAAACACTTGTCATCTAAAATTTTTTTTGACCATAATGCATTTTTTTTTAAATTTTAGTCGAAATGGAGGGAAGGGGTTCTTGTTTTTCTTAAATGTGTCAAGGTAAGTATTATAATTTTGAAAGCTGCCTTATAATTTTGTTCATAATTATGAAAAGTTAAACTCTCACCATGAAAATTAAGTTTTGAGGTTCAAATTTTTCATGATCAATTTTGAAATAATCTTGCAAAAACATTGCTTCAAATTCTACGATACTCAAAATTATGACTTACGAGTATGAGCCTTCAATGTTTGGCTGTTTCTCAAGAAATTGCAAATGAGTGAAAATTACAAGACTCGTATCTCTCTCCTCAGGTTTTTGTAGGGGGGGGGGGAGGGTGAAGGACAAAAATTGTGGTAGTTTGCAAGACTATTCAAAAAAATTACTTGTAGGTAAATAAATTTTGAGGAAGAGGGAAGGACCTACTTACTTCATTTTTAATTAAAAGTTGCTCCTTATGAGACAAATCATGGAACAAAACTAAAAAAAATTCAAAAATTGTGATTTTTTATTTTAAAGAAATAATCTATGTAAATTAAACATAGGTATGTTTTGGATGTTGAAGAAAAATTCGAGTATTTCTATCTGAAAAAAAATGCATTATATAATTTTAGTCTTGTATCAAAAAACCCTGAAAAAATTGAAAGATTGATTGGAAATTTTTTCTTTCGAACTATGATTTTTTTTCAATCTCGAAAACTAAAAAACGTATTGATCGATCAAGAGGTTTTCCCTTCCCTTCCTTTTTTTACGGAAAAGTTCAATTTCTTTTCTTATACTTAACTTACTTACATAAAATCTTGTTATTGAAACGGTAAGTTGAGTAACATTTTTCATTCATGTTGAAAGGTCAAAATGTAATAGAGGCAATTGCTATGTTTTATTCACATTTTTATACAATGGTATATTTTTTCAAAAATTGCAGAAACACTAAAAAAAAATAAAATGACCTTCAACTCAGAATTTTACGGAATGAATTAAATATGGAAATATAAAAATTTCAGTTAGAGAAAAAATATATTAATTAAATCAGATTTTTAAATCGCTCTTTCTCTTTTTCTAGTACATATATTATTACACTACTTGGAAAAACATAAAATTTGTCAACTCAGCAAAAAAAGTATAAAAAATTCCTTGATAAAGATAAAAAATGAAAAAATTGTTTCAAAAAATTGTAAGAGTATATAAAAAGGAAATTTTGAGCAATTATTGCAAGAAGAAAAATCTTTCTTTTTTTTTACAATTTGTACTCGTAAATGAAACATCTAAACATTTCCTAGTACTTGTAATTCACAATGGACAATGTTTTTAGTTTAATAAAATCATCTCACTTCGTTTCAATTCCTTCTGGGTATTTGTCTTAAACTAGATTGCTTCCTCATAGCAGCAAGTAGGTACATATAAAACATTTTTCCAAATTTTGTTTAAAACGATAATCAGTGTTGTCGTTTAACCTACTACAACACCTCTCTGCAAAGCATCAACGTATCTACAACTACAACGTTGGAACATCTAGTGAAGTGATTACTTCTTGATAGTTACATTGTTCTAGGAAAACCTTCAAGAATATAAATACAGGTATTTCCTCGAATATGAAATATAAAGCAACGATAATGAAAGGGTGGTAAATGGAATTACAAGCATTGTGCACGACTCTACCGTATAAAGGTAAACTTGAGAAAAGATGATCGTAAATTCAAGTGAAATATTGGCAACTAGGTACGATGATGTTTCCGTTCCATAAAAGATTAATTGTTGTCGTTGCTTTTTTTTTTCTTCTCGTTTTCAAAGTAAATAAATAAAGTACCCGTATATGAATAATTGTAGCACGAGTATACCTACATATACGTACAAGAATTGTATTTTAATGACGTAATAATTTATGTTACGCCGGGCCGAGTATAACCAAGAAGTTTTCATTATTAATGTGTATTCGAATTACCAAACTATTACACAATTGTTATCAACAGTCAAAGTAATACTTATGTATTACAAAATACATCTCTGTTCTGTACTCTTGAGGTATGATTGTCGTCTTAAAACTATGTGTAGGTATATATTGATGATGATATTGAAAGACATCTGAACAACATCAATCTCCTATTATAACTCGTATAGGTATATTATGGAAAAGTTTCAATTACAAAAAAATAGGTACGCCAAAGTCATATCAAGTTGTGAGCTGCACGTTTTTTTTTAAACCGCGCAATTTTAATTAAATATTGTACATTTGTGGTTCTATATCGCAAGCCTCGGACGGTATACATCGTTTAATTAATGATACGTTCAAAAAAACCTGACTAGTTACTTCGCCATAGCGAGTACTTGGAATGGATAAGACGAGACTCATAGTTAAATTACCATAAACCCGAGATATGCGGCAAAACAAAGTACGAAATTCGACATGCTATTATAATTAAAGTTTGCTTTTTCATGTACGATTGTATAATGCGTAAATTCGGTACTAGGAGAAGAAAAAAACAGCGCAACAATACAAAAATGGTATTTTAAATTTTGAGTTTTTTTTCTAAATATTCATCAACGCCTTCGAACTTGAAGTAAAGGTGTTTGCCAAAACGAGGTCAAGCGAGTAGGTAAATTGGAATAAAAATAAGTAGGTACATCTTTCGTATTTGTACCTCAAAGATTCGCGGATTTGTTTTTTTCGGCGAAAATTTCACGATTGCAAACATGAAATTGATTCTTATAAAACGTTCGTTAGTCATTTTAATTACACGAGTGGATATGAGTTTTGTATTATATAATTAAGGGGAATTTTGATTTATGGATACCCGTCGAATATAAACAATAGTCGAAGACGTTTTCATAATTGATATTCTTAAAAGAGATATTTATGACGAGGTGACAATAAAAAAGCCGTAGAGAGACTCGTTTAAGATTTTCTAAACTGATATGTAGGTATGTAAATAAACTTGCGGTTGAGATGTCTGGTGTATTCAAATCACGAGCCGACATCTAATTTGAGATTTAATTCACGTACATTAAGAAAAGTACTAATATGTCTAAGAAAAACCCCGACTAGAGTTGATATTTTGATCCCGTATCATACATAAACAAAGAAACTTGAGTAGATTATGGAAAAGAACCAGTTCGAATCCAAGAAGTAGGGAGAAACGCCAAAATGAAAATAAAATTGCATCAGTTGTTTTGAAATCCTATAAATTGTACCTAAATCGTGTAAGTAGGTACGTAAGTATAAAGAAACTAACGTACTTAACGGTTGTTTGTATTCGTTGAGAATTGTTAATTTTGACGAATGATACGTATTAATAATTTATAAGGTTGCAAATTCACGTGTAGGTAGGTTAGGTATATCCGCATTATGCTAAAAATTTGAATTCCGAATTGAAAAACTGCGTTGTACATATTTGCTGAGAGGTTGAAATATAGGTAGCAGAAATAACTCATACTGTGGGTTTAATTTTTTTGAAATTTGCTTAATTTGGAAATGGAAAGGAGCAGTGGCGTTATTGTGAGAAAAATTAATTTTTTTACGTCATGATTTTTGACATAATTAATGGGTAACTTTTTGAGACAAAGAGAAGAAGAAAAAAGGTTGTCTTGTGTAAAGATTTATTCTAATTCAAAACCTTAATCTGGTTTTATTTTTTAAGACTAATAAAAAATATTTTCTTGAAGTAGCTCAACTTTGCATGTGAAGAAATTATAAAGCTGGAAGAAAATGTGTCGTTAGAAATTGAGTTTTCGTCACTTGAAGTCACATCATCTCAAAATCAACGTTGAAAAATGTTTATAATTTTTGAAAATTGACTAGCAGGTATCCAGGCAAAACTCAAAAGTGTCATTTAAAGTAATATTAGATAAAGAGCTTCACATTTTTTCATAATAAATTCCAAAAATTGTTGTTTTTTGCAAACAATTTCAAAAATGCTTATTTTTTCCCAACATTGTGAAAAAGTTTTGATTTTTGCCAAAAATTGACAAAAATTTTAGCTTCTTAATAATTGAAATCTCACTTTTTTGGCTAAAATTTTCAAAAATTACCTACCAAAAAAATGCAAAAAAGTCTCGTTTTTTGAAAACAGTTGCAAAAAAAGTAATTTCTTTGTCAATAATTCCCAAAAGTTCGGCTTTTTGCTGAAATCTTGCTTATGGACAGAAGTACAAAATATTGTTACTTTTCAGTAATTTTGCTAAAAGATTTTCACTTTTTTTCAAAAATGATCAAAAGTTGCTTGTATGCCAGAAATTGTCAAAAAATATCACTTTTTTTTACCAATAATTCCTAAAAAAAAATACTGCTTTTTGCTGGAATTGTCGAAGTCTTTTTTTTTAGTTTTTGTCAAAAATTCTCGCTTTTTAGCAAAATTGTAAAAAAAATTAGAAATTCCAGAAAGTCTCATTTTGTTCCAAAAATTATCAAAAAGTCTCACCTTTTTTCCAGAAATTTCCAAAACACCCTTCCTTTTGTTAAAATTGCTAAAGTTTTGCTTTTTGCTGAAAATTGTGTTTTTTTTTTTGGTCAGAATTGCACAAATCCTTGCTTTGTTGTCAAAGACGTTCAAAACTCACGCTTTTTTACCAAAAATTTTTAAAATAAAAATCCAAGTTTTTTAAAGGAAAAGTCAAAACATTTCAATTCGTTGTGTTCTGTTTTTTTCAGTGATTTTGCTCACTTTTTGGTTACATTTTGGTTACTTTTTCGAGCTTTTTTAGTTACTACATGTTACTTTTTGTGGAAAAAATTGAGTACAAGCCCTGAATTTTAGAAAAATGTACGTAAGAAACAATGTTGTGAAAAATAAAATTTCCTATCCCCAGTGCTTCATTAATTTTTTGATACGATCAACGGCCGATGAAATTTAATTAGTAGAAAACATATTTTTACGAGGTAGACCTACATACCTATTTTGTTATTCCAAAATGGAAAAAAATGGTTTAAAAAAATTGTGAAATTAATCAATATCTAAAAACTTGAATTTTTGGGTTTTTGGACGTGCTTTTTCGATTTATGTTTTTTGCAACAAAACAAAGCTATTTAGTAAGAAAGTAACCTGAATGCTCTACAGATAGAAAGTTCTTTAACGCTTGGTTTTCCCATTTCCCCTAAAATTAATTTTTTCATTTTGGTGATGAAAAAATAAAATTGAAAAAAATTCAACTTTTTTATTTCAAACTGTCGATTTAACTTTTCAACGTTTTCTTGTTATTTGTGCTATAAAAACAAAACTTTTCAGAAAAAAAGAATTGCACTACACCGTGACGAATTTTGTGCTCTAAAATTTAGTTTATTTTAATTTTTTTCGTATAATCCTCCGGTTTTTCTGAAAATCAATTTTTTGTGATGCAAAATTTGAAATTCTTCAAGTTTTAGTAATCGTTAAGAATAGATTTTTGAGAAAAATTAAAGGATATTTTTAAAAAATGGTGATAGGGGGGGGGGCAAAAAATTTCGAGCATGAAATTTTCCATTGTTAAAGTGTGATCTGATCAACGCAAAATCGAAAAAAAATTATGTCTAAAAACCCTCAAATTCAAGTTCTTAGCTGTTGTAATTTATTCTTCATGGTTTTTTAAAACCAATTTTTGATATTTTTGAACTCTTTTGAAGGGACTTTCTTGCATGACTTTTTGAAAATTTTGAAATGTTGTACATATTGTCACCTTAACGATTTCTCTTTGAAGACTGAGTATTTCACACACACAAAAAATCAGCTTAAATAGCTTCTTGGTTCACACCTCAATCTCTGCCATGTTATTCCTCTCTCTGATATGCTTTGAAAAACCAATCCCTATCAACATTTTTGCGATGTAAGACCTCCTCCTCCTCCTTTCCAAAAACAAAACTTCAACTCGAATCTCACTGTACATATTGTCATGATGAAATAGGTTCACCTGAATGTGCTAGAATTTTGTCTTTTGGTTGGGTACTGGGTTGAAAAGAAACAAATTTATTGAAAAAAAAAACTTGGTATAAATATGTACATATGAACAACCTTTGTAGTTTGTAAAGTGACCAGTTTGATGGATGGTTCTGGTTTCTCATACTTAAAATTCTACGAAGTTGAATACTTTTTTAAGAACGTAATACTTAGAAATATAGCACCCTTGGCATTTGCTACCTGTTGCGTTCCCTATTTGTTTAACATCATGTACCTAGCGATTGGTAGGTGGATATAGGAACCGGTTCCAAGCAAGGATCAACCCAAGGGGTATAAATAACCCTTTTCCGAGTCGGAATCACATTTACGTATATTATTCATCGTATGTATATTCACGCAAGGCCAGGTATATAAACTTAAAATAATAACAGAACAATGCCCTGGATGGTTTTAAATTCTGCTCACTCATGGCACATGTTGGTGGAAATCTGTCATACTTGCACAATCACACCTTCGCTTCGTTCGTAACCTATTGTACCTTTCACTTGTACGCCGAACCAAGTGTAACAATATTCACTCATTGGTACGTATATGTATGTACCTATTTGCGAGCATCCACCAGCACCCGGTGGCCGTTAGATTTGTGGGTTAATGCCTATAAGGGAAAATATCCGACTCAACTAGTCGATTTCGCAGTATTATTCTGCGGTCGGTGTTTTTCCTGCAATAGTTGTCGATTCTATTTACGTTCAACTAGATGGTGATGGCGAACCGGATTTGAAAAATCAATTAACTTAGAAAATTGCACCGATATATGACGCATAATGAAATTACCGGTTTAATGGCCGGTCAGTGTAGTGAAATGTTTGTGACATGAACGAAACTATCGCATGGTTTTTACCCACACCTGTGCCCATTGCCTTTAATTTGATCGTAAAAATTGATTCGAATGTGCTGAAATTTGCATCGAATATTGTGCTAATTTACATATTAGAAGTATCGGCACCTGGGACTCGGTGCTCAAAATATTATGGAAAACATTGGCGGAATTATTCAACGAGATCTTGACCTTGATATTGGTATGATTAATGAAATGGCTTCTCTTTCTCTAAATTTTATGATTGGAGAAGGTAGAGGTACCTATACTAATGCTTATCTGCGGGTTACATAAGTCGCGGGTTTATTGATCTTCTTTTTTTTAATGTACTTGACATTGAAGTACAAAGTACCTACTTAAGAATCAAAGGCAGATTAACGCGGTTCGCAGATCTTTGTTATTGTGCAAAGACACCTACTGCTTGATTTTAGAAGATGTTGGGTGGAAGAGAAGAGATAACAATAGAATAGCAGAGTAGAATTAAATCGAACTTGTTCACGATGTTAGGAACATTCTCGATTTCCAACGATAAAAACATAAGATGGATTAGTTCCACTAAGTGAGTAAAAAAGTACAACTGGTATCGAACCTGCTCATTTAATGTGGAAAATTACACTTATGGAGATTTTTTTCGTTCGTTAAGATGACCGTGAGCATTAGAGCGTAACTTTTCAAAGCATTGCAAGGAAAATTAATAGAGAACTAGTTTATTGCTTGTAAATAGAATATGCTGGAAAAATTTGTAATGAGAGACGCTATTTGGGGCTAAACTAGAAAATTACTTAATTTTTTATACCTAATGATCAAAAACAGAATTGATGTTCGAACGATTTCTTGAAAAATTTTGGATAATATGACATCTGATTTTAAATCGAGACGAAGTGGGTTTTTTCAGAAATTTGGGCCATCAACTCAAAATAGTGAATCTTATTTGACCACTCGTATTTCAAAACAATCAACAAAATCTAAAGGTGTAAAACTTAAAGTGTGAAGACAAAAATGCACTATAAAATAAAAAAGTCCTTGCTGATATAGGTAGTTTTGAAGCTCATTTTGGGTTAGTTGGTAGAAAAGTATACCTAAATTGACACCACATATCCAAGTATTACTATTCCAATCTCCGAAAAAAAAAACTCTACACCAAAAATTAAAACTTTACTCTATGGAAGGATTTTTTTAAAAAACTGAGAATTTGACTTAATTTTTAAATCATACGTATAAATATAATTAAAAAAGAAAATCTAAAAGCGAAGAAATAAAAAATATATGAAAGTACTTACTCGTCAAAAACTATGTCCAATTTTCTGAAAATTTTCCTGAAACGAAATGCGCCCAACTAAGATAACTCCACTAATCGTACTGTACAGGTGATTCTAAGCGTAGAACGACTCGTGCCTTTTTCTAATAGCATTAGAGAAGGTCAAACCAGATTTCATGCGACGAAGCCGCACGCCAAGGAAGTCCACTGCTGTTCATTACAAGCTTCCTCATTGGTTGAAATCCCTTACACATACACACTCGCAGAAAATTCACCAATTGCTTAGTATTATGCATAATTTCCCTTCTATTTTCCGACGTCATTTTTTTGTTTTTTTTTTCATGAGTCGATGCGATATTGTGAACGTCTTACCCGGTGGAATTTTCATTTTTATCATGAAAACTGTATATTCGTACTTATGTATTGACGTGATGCCCAGAAAATTTTTTTGATGTGATGGAATAATGTTGAGGAAAAAGGTTGGTGTATGAGTCATAATTGCCGAGAGGCGAGCCTTGAAAATATGTGTATTAATCATATGGACCGAGTAAATGCATCGTGGAAAGATTCCTCTGGCGAAGTTTTCTAGTGAATCATCTTGCAAAATTATTCGCGATGTTGGAAACAAAATTCTAAGATAGAATTTCTTTATTTTTTGCTCTTCTTTACGATGAGACCTCCTATTTATAATCTATACCTATAATTAAAGAAAAAAAAACAAGTATATCTCTTCTATGAGGTCGAAGGCATAGTTATTGTTCGGTGCAGGTTTGAAAGTATTTGTGGATCAAGCACCCTCTAGCATTGATCATTAATTTCTGATTAAACAATTTTTTTAAAAGAGCAAGTAGTGTTTAAATGGAAAAAACTGTTATTAAATGAAATTATCACCACTTCTTTTTCTCTTTTTACTGTTAAATATGGCTAAAATTAGAAATTTGTGTTACCTTTATTAAAATCAAAAAGTCTGGTGTGTACTTGATAAGTTCTACTTTTGACAAAGTGATGACAAAATGTTGAAGAAGTTTTCTCCTTCTGTTGATATCAGAAAAATTCTTCAATTTTCCAGAACAGTACAAATCAAATTATTTTCCCCCTTTTTGAGTTTGTTGTTGTTTTTTTTTTACTTTGAAATATTGTTTCGGTTTTTTTTTTGACTTTTCCTTACGGTATTAGTATTATTTTAGATGTTCTTTTTTGATATTTTTTCAATCTTTCATTACTACTTTTTCCAAGTGATCAAATATTTCTAGTCCAAGAACATAAGCATGGAGATTTCCACATTTTGACAAAAAATGTGAGTTTTTTCAAAATCAAACTGTCCTCCGGAACTTTATTGTTTTGTAATAATAATAGCGTGAAAAACATTTTTTTTTTTTTTTGAAGCGAAAGTGGCAGCTTCTAGATACCTCTTAAAAATTGACAACATTAACCTTCAATTATATAGAAAAAATTTATTCTGACGAGTTGATAAAATTTAAAAAGTGGTGACCTTTTTTTAAAAGAAAGGTAAAATGAATTTTCAGATTAAGTTGGGAACAAATAAATTTCTATGCGGAAACTCGAAAATTGCTACTCGTAGGTAGATATTTTGCATGATTTATTTTAGGCTTCAATTTTTGTTTTTTCATTTCATAAAAACTAGTGGGAATATTACCGAGGTATGGAGAACCACTGAAAAATCTTGAAATTTGAATTTCTGTTTTTTTAATGTGTCAAAAAATGAATTATTCGAGTTATTTTGTTTTTATAAAATGTTATACTACATAGCATAAATTTTTTATGATTTTCAACGTTATGTATTTTTTTGCATTTTTTATGCGCTTTTTATCACGTTTCATTGAAATATCAAGCACACTCGTCTTTTTACGAGTAATTTCATAGTTTCTTTCTTAATTCGAGTACAAATTTACCTATAAGTAACACCTTGCAAGAAATTTTCAAAACGTCCATCTTTATAAATTATGCGAGTATTTAAAAAATTTCCAACCACAGCTCATGAAGTCATAATAATCCGAATTTCCGTGAAATCTATGATTAATCATAAATTTTCAATGTATCGCCTGCCACTTCTCTTCTAATCGTACTTTGTTCAACTTCTGTATAGTGTATAGGCAACCAAAGTCACTTTTCCACCTAACAGTGCAGTTTGAATTCTCGAATAAGGAAAATATCCATTTACTTGAAATAGAACCGGTTTCATGTGCCGAAATAGTTCATAATTTTTACTGGGCATATTGTTCCTAGATATGAACCCGTCGCCTTCACGAGTTACATTGAACTTCTCTATGAAGCTCGTGGTAGGCAAAGTTTTCAACACCTTTATCGTAAAGGTTGCTTTATTCTTTGAATTTCAAGGCAGCGATGCTTGATACTCGATTCGTTCTTCAACTCGATATAAACTTACATAAAAACAAGGAACAAAAACCGAACATTACTCGGCGCTACTTCAAAAGATTCCATGAAGCGACCGCTGTTTCAATTCCTTTTGTCCTCAGTACCCTGTAACGACTCCAATTATTTGGTAATCGTACCTGCTGTGTCCTACATGATACCCCAATGACATTATGAAATTCTATGGAAAATTTTTTAGCTGCATACTAAAGTATGAAAATAAGTTCACTTTTATGTGATACATTTTAATTCTAAATTAATTCATTAATATATAACTTGAGAACACTTTGGGAAATATTTCATAGGTAACTTAATGATTAAATGCTTCGAAAATATCGGAAAAATTATTCGGAATTGGCATCTCGTCCTTGTGGTTTTAATCTGTTTCCGTTGACATTACCGCCATTCTGTTGCCATGTCTGGTATTGTTGCTGGATTCTCTCTCGAGCTCTTCTTATAACTGGTCTAGTACTTTTGATTAATTCATTTACCGCGTTTAACGTCGAAATTGGAATCTATAAAGAAGGAATGAATGGTTGAAAGTGATTTGAGATGCTATCAGCTACCTAGATTGAAATTCGTGAATGATCGAATATTACTTGGAAGACATTATTGAAGAATTGATCGGTTGGATCTGGGGTCTGTTGTCTCTTTACTCGAAGAAGAGAGTCACTCGGTGTTGTTCTGAAGGAATCTCTGTCCTATAGAGTGCATTTTAGTATTAATTTGAAATTTGTTTTTGTAGATATGTACGTATAAAATGGTTATTACGATAAAAAGTAAGTTTAAATTAATAAAGCAAAGAAGGAAAATTCTTTTCGAAAAAGAAACTACCCATCTATTAGTAGCCTATTTAATGTGAAGGAATGGATGGGTATGGGTAATTTTGAAAAAATTGATAAAAAAGGTCATCACGTATGTTTTGCCAACTGAAGAACAAAATCTTCTTCCAGCATAATTAAAAAAATGTCAATTTCCCTAAAAAAAAAAGTATGCAAAAAATTAACTACATACGAGTATAAATGTTTGACTTTGAACGAATATTTACTTAATTTTAATAAGCACATGAAAAATTTCACTGTTTGCTGAAAAACAGTAAAACACCATCTAAGGTGATTTTCCATTTACTTTCGTTTTTGAGATAATCTAAGAAATAAATTGAAGACCACTTTCAAGATTCTTCTGCTCTCTAAATTTGAAACAGTGAAATTTCACTGCTTAGCAGTCACGACATTTTGCCTTCTTAAAAGCAGTAGTTTTTTGCTGCAAAACAGTAGAAAATCTACTGAATTAGTCAGTCAAAATTATTTTTACTGACCAATTCAGTAGATTTTCTACTGTTTTGCAGTAAAAAACTACTGCTTTTAAGAAGGCAAAATGTCGTGACTGCTAAGCAGTGAAATTTCACTGTTTCAAATTTAGAGAGTGAGTAGTTGAAAATTTTTTGTAAGTTGCTTATTTTTGGATAAATTCGTGTTTTGAAGATTTTTTCTTCACAAATATTTCGCATTAATTTAGCAAAAATACTAAAAGATATCATTCCTGAAACGGGGGAAATATTTTGGAACAGAGGGGCGCCATTTTTTTGATCATTTTTGATGATTTCAAAAAATTGAAAAAATGTTATGTTCTTTGGCAATTTTTTTCGATTTTTCAAGTTGGCAATAATGACAGAAAAATTGGAACTACTGCGTTCCAAAATATTTCCCTAGTTTCAGGAATGATATTTTTCAGTATTTTTGCTAAATTAATACGAAATATTTACGAGGAAAACGTTTTTAACATTTGAATTTATCGAAAAATGAGAGCGATTTGCAAAAAAAAATTTCAACTGCTCAGAAGAACCCTGAAAGTGGCCTTGGATTTTGACGGCAATAGCATAGATCTACGCACGCAGAATCTCAAATATATATCCACTTTCATTTAGGACTGGCTCATTTTTCGCCCCAAAACAGGAGGTAGCGACAGAAGCAAAAAACCTACGATTTCTTTGAAAATGCCCCCTTTTTGAAGGCCCATTTTCCCCTCCAAGGACAGTTCTGGAGTTGTAAATTTTTCTGAGTAACTTTCAACTCAAATGAAGCCCTCTGCTGAATTTGGTCAAGATCCGCCAATTTGGGGACGGCAGAGGGGGATCCACCCTAGTACTTATACTCGTTAGGGTGTACCTTATTTTGAAAAGATCGAATTTTGTAGCTCCTACCCTCCAAAAACATGACCTCAGGTGAGAAAATAATTCCCTATTTTTTATTTTTCCCCTATCTGTAAAAACAGTGGTGCCGGTAGCCCCCCTGAGTGGAGAAAAAATCAAAAAAATCAAAAAAAAGTTCTATTCATGAAAATTTTTTGTTTCTGCGCCAAAATGTTTCTAAATAATCCACTTTTTAAGAAAAAAATGTCTCCGGCCCTTCAAACCACATTGGCCCCCTAGTAAGGAGCTCCGCAAAGTTGAAAAAATCACTATCAAAGTTATGTAAAATTTGATGAAAATATCTCATTTCCACATTAGAATTGATCTACATAACCCCCTTTTCAAGAAAAAACCATTGTTGGACCTCCAAATTATTTTGGCTCTCTTGCACGGAGCCCCTCAAATTTGGGGGGAAAAATATTAAAAATTGATGTCTGTAGAAATTTTTTGAATTTTTTTTATTTATGTGCAGATTCTTTCTGAATAAGCACTTTTTCAAGAAAAACCTCCCCCCCCCCGAGTCTCTCAAATCATGTTGGTTACCTATAAAGCCTCTCAAAGTTGAAAAAAACAACAAAAAAATGAAAAATTCATATCTATACAAATTTTTTGATAATGTTTCATTGCTGAGCACTACTCGTAGTATTCAAACTATCTGGTCTTTTGCTCAAGCATAATAATTGCACTTTATTGCACATGCATGAAGTGCACTTTTGAGACGGTTTTGACAGTTTTGTATTGCAATCATAAATTATAGATCCAAGATCAAGGCAGCTGGCAGAAAAATATATCAATTTAAGTAGGCACCTAGTCTAAAGTATTATGAGTTCAAGTGGGCCTCGTTTTAAAAAATTCGTTTGTACGTACAATAGGCGATTTGGCGCTGAATTTGAAAATAACAATGATTTCAATTTCGACTTCTGAACTGTGATGTTCAGTCGCCAGTCTTAAAACTGACATTTTTAGTTTCAAAAATTTGAAAAATATGCGTGAATTTTCTCGATTTGGACAAAAACTGTCCCTACAGCTGTTCAGCTGAACTTGTAGATGAAGATGATTTTTGCCTTGTCTCCATAGTAGCAATTTTTGAACCTAAAAATTGGTCATCGTTTTCGTAAATTTTAATGATTTTTGTTTTTTTGGAGTTCAAAATATGGTTACTGGCGAGTTTAGGGATTTTGTATTTTCGTCATGAATCTCTAGAGTCAAATTTTCACAAACTTTTCAGGAATCAAAAAAACCACTTGGCCAGCTAAAAATTTATTCTGTTTATTTTTTTACTTGCTCTTGTTTAAAATCCAATGTTCATTCAATCTAAAGTCACTAAATAAATGGTCTTTTAATCAGTTGAATAAATATCGTAAATTTCTTTTCACATAATTCTCGTTCTGTTGATAACGATTTAATGGAATTTATGGATTCAAGTGAGAGTGTGCCATGTGCTGTGTGGTATTTTATGAATAATTCCTTTAAACCGCTAAAATGCTACGTATGTGGAATCCGAGTTACACGAACTGGATTGTGTAAAAATTCGTCCATTTTGTATAATTTAGAAAACCAGTAAACCCACCTTCTGTTTGTATAAGCATAATGATTTGCAAATGAGTTAGGTTTATAATCGAATGCTATCGGATATCGAAGTAAATAATATCTTGCGTAATCCATAAGTTAATCCTTAAGAGTTGATTCACCACCTATAAGTGCACGTATCGAAACCTTAAACTATAATTAGATCGTTAAATACGAGTAGTTATCAAAATAGTCGAAATTCGACCCTGGATCATAACACTATTATGTTCAAAATACGATGAGTCATTATTGAAGAAAAAAAATGCACAATGTTTCATTAGTAATAAGAGGCACGCTGACACGTCTAATCTTCTTACACGTATAGGTATAATTTCGTATAATAATTTAATTTCATTTTTAGATAAAAAAAATATTTTACACGTACCGATGATTAAAAAAATTACGTAAAAATTGAATGATTTTACTTACGAATACAGTTTTAGCGTCGGTTGCGCACCAAAACACCGTGAACACAATCACCCCGACGAATAAATTAGCTCGCATTTTAACATGAACAATAAGAAAAACTCGCGTCTGAGATTCGTCTACGATGCTCTTTGAAGTAAAAGTTAGCTATTCGATTAAGAATATTGCGAACGAATGTGGCAAATTTCCTCTAGCGTTCTAGCAAACCGAACGGGTAATACTGAAATAAATACGTAATGTATTTAATTAGTTCGAGAGCCTCGCGAATATTTATCCTAGACCTACCTAACAAAACTAGCGATATCTGTCAATTCATCTAGCCAAGGTACGGGATGTTATTAATTTGTACAAAGACCGAAACTGCAGCCAGCGTTGTATTGTGGTTCGTCGATCATCCCACGTGTTTCCTTTAAAAAAAATTCTTCTTAATCGTCATTGACCTAAAAGGCGGCCGTACCGTTAAAAGCGTACGAAAAACAATATCCACCTTTTTGCCATATTTTTTTTTTATTTGAATAAATTCTCTCAAAATCGTAATCTCGTTTACCACAACTGGTTTTTCTAGTTGAGTTTTTAAATTTATCGTATATTTACGGTTGCATAATACTTATAACGATTGGCGCATGCACGTTTCCCTTTGTGTGTATAGTAAATTTAACAATTTTTTCTCATTGAGAATTGCATCACTAGATCGGTTTGTTGATAGAGCTGGACGTAATTTTACTACGTCGAAAATTTCTATATACTTTTCTAAGCTATTATTATTTTATGTCTGTGTAGGAAGTACCTACAG
The DNA here is from genome assembly GCF_950023065.1 of Planococcus citri. Lineage (NCBI taxonomy): Eukaryota > Metazoa > Arthropoda > Insecta > Hemiptera > Pseudococcidae > Planococcus > Planococcus citri. The sequence continues at coordinate 39,842,350 of NC_088678.1, forward strand.
AAACTATCTCACCGCCAGATTCACGAGCCTGTCTTGGATTAAAATGATCTTCGAGTTCGAGTATAGATTTTAAATCGGTAAGTTTGAATTTTTTCTGTAAAATTTGGCATTTTTTGTGGGTGTATTTTTCTTGGTGTTCTTCTTGAGGAAGTAATCTTGACGGATTCTTCCAAAGATTTGAAAGTTGGCTGGATGATTTACTAGAAAATCAGCTCGCATGGCTTGGAATGAAAGCAGGAGGGGATTTAGAATTTTACTTGAATCTGAAAATCGTTGAATGGAAAAGTGTGACTTCGCTATAGACAGAATGTTTAACATTTACAAGAGCAATAATGAATTTTATGAAATTTTATTTGGTGAAAATTGCTCATTTTTGTGTCTATTTAAGCTGCCAGTAATCGAATTATTGATGCTAGTAGGTACCTACTTAATGAAGACAATTAGAGGCATTAGGTATACTACACAGTAAACTGCTACTTATTCAATGGAATAAGTCAATGACATCCAAACATCATATCGTAATCGCATTATAAACATTGCTAAATTCCATCGTAGGTAATTAACCTATTTCCTCATAACTACAAATTTATCAAAAAAATACAATAACGACTCATCGACAAGTGTACGTTATCTAGACGAAAAAAAAAATACCTTGAATGTAGGGACATAATTAAACATAGCGGTAAAGCTACCGCTGAACCTAAAGCCCGCATCAGGCATTCTGAAGGTCGAGCATGCAAGAGATGCATTAGGATCACCTTTTTGTCCAATGCTAATTTGTATTTTCATTGATTCAAATTACAAACATAAATGATAACAAAAGCTTTCAAAAGTGTGCGGGATTGATTACCTTAGAGATTAAGTAGTCAGGTAGTCAGGTATTTTGCGGTTGGATGTTGAACTCTTTTCTTGGACACGATGATCGCCAACTTCCTTGGTGAACTCTGCGAGGTTGGTTTCATTTTTAATAGTTGTGGGAAATGGGAATATGAATTCGTATTATGTTTCGAATTACGTTTATGACTTATATCAGGGTTTTATTTACTTAAATAATAGACTCGCGAATTTATCCTTTCTTATAATAACACATTAAGGTCCTTTGAACAATTATGAATTATAGGTTCATTGCTAATTTGGATCAGTTGCTCTGATATCAAATCGCGAAGGATTTTAATTTGGAGGGAGAGGGGATTCTTTGAGAGTTTATGTTTTTGGTTGAGCTTTTTGTACTTTTCTCGGGTGTATAAAAGCACCTTTCAATTGAGGTTTTTGAAAGTGACTTTATTCCTTGATTTAATAAAATAGGTAATTTTTTTCATCGATGGGTCAAGTTTGAATTTTTTCCAATTCGACAAAATAAAAAAATATAGGTGTTCTGTTTGAACTTAGAAAAACTCAGAAATTTGGATGGGATTGATGAAATTGAAAAATTTGATTGGGTTTGGCGAAACTAGAAAATGTAGATAGGTTCGAAAAAGCATGAAATTCAGATGAAATTTGGAAAAGTTCATTGTTGTACGATAGGTTTGCAAATGCATTACATTTAGATAAATTATCTATGATAAAAGTGAAAAATTTAGATGGATTTGGAAAAATTTGATTTGATTATGTTTTCAAAAGCAATCATTTCAGTAGATTGAGTATATTGAAAGTTGAAAATTTAATTTGGTGAAATTGAAAACTGGGAGAGATTTAACAAAACTGGAAAATCTTGTTCGTTTCAAAAAGGCTTCAATTTGGTGGGGTGTGACCTAACTTGAGATGTTAAATTTGAAAAAACATTAATATAGATTGGGTTTGGTAAAGCTCAAAAGTTTGATCGAATTCAGTGAAACTGTAAAATGTGGTTAGGTCTGGGTCTGGCAACGCTTGAAAGTTTGGTTATGTGCTACAAAAAAAAGAAAAGTTAGGTTTGATAAATCTAGAAAAATTGGATAGGTTTGCCAAAGCCTGACGAGAGGGAATGGGAAGAAAGGAACTTCTCTCTCTCCCCCTCCCTCCAACCCCTCTGACAAATTCCGATTGGCAAGTTAGCAATTTTTTACACCAAAAATTTACCTACTTTCTACTTCCAGAATAAGGCTTTTGACGTATTGCGGGTTGCATATCGGTTTGTCTGAACTTTATCAGTTTGGTGGGCATTCTTATCAGTGAGTATCAAAATTTCATATTTTGAGCAATTTTCACAAGGTGTTTTTGAGATGTATAGCTTTTATTTAGTTTTTTCTTCAATTTTAAACTCTGTTAAATCCTGTGATGGAAAAAGATCCGCTCTTTGTCGAGGTTCAAAGACGTTTTAGTCAACTTCTTTAAAACTTGACAAAGAGAGGATCTTTTTCCATTACATGGTTTAACAGTGTTTAAAATTGAAGAAAAAACTAAATAAAAGCTATACATTTCAAAAACACCTTGTGAATAATTGCTCAAAATATGAAATTTTTATACTCACTCATAAGAATGCCCACCAAACTGATAAAGTTCAGGCAAAACGATATGCAACCCGCAATACGTCAAAAGCCTTATTGATAAATTTCGGAAAGCTTTAACTCAGGCTTCACTTGGGCTAAATCATGTTCCTTGTGCTTCGGAAATTAAATTTTTTTAAATATTAAGAGAAGAAAAATTGACTTGATGCATCAAAAATAATTTTACTTTATTTTATTTTTAGAGGATTGTCAATTTTCAATCGCCCCACTATACTCGGGCTTAATTTCTCCTATTTTTGGTAGAACGAGTATTAAAATTTCCTGAAAACTATTATTAAGATTTGAAAATATTAAAGCCATAAAAATGAACTTATTTTCAATTTTCGAATTATGAAATTTTCGAAACCTCAGCTCTCTTCCAATTTTACTTATTGTACTTTTCAAAAATTTCCCAGAATGGAAAAATTAAATTAAATAGGTAGTAGAAAAATTCCAATTTTATGTACTAAATTATCGTTTCTTGATATTTAAAATCATTCGGCGTTTTTTAAAATGGGTAGTTACCTGCCTACTTATTCCGATAGTTTTTGAATTTTTATTCGGCATTTTTGTTCCAATTCCCCTTCTAAAAAATGTTTTGAACCGTCTCTGGACAGAACTCGAAATTTTGAGCAGGTTTGGTAAATTTGGAAGATTTGATTGAGGTCGAAAACGCTAAAAAATTTGTTACGTTTGACAGAACTTGAAAATTGGGTTCGGTATAGAAAAGCATAAAATTTAGATTAGGTTTTGCAACGCTTGAAATGTTGGCTGGTTCAATAAAACTGAAAGTCTTAGTTAGGTTTGAAAAATGTTTCAGCAAACGTCAATTTTTTCACGTGAGCCTATTGAAGAAATAAATTTATAAAATGCTTTGAAAGTGAGCCATTAGCCATTTATGAAACAGTGATAAAAACCAAAGTTGTGAAGCTTTTTCCGAAGGCTCCATTTTTAATGAATGCATAATATGCGAAAAGTTGCATCCATTTTAATTTTTTTAGTTTTCTTATGATGACTCGAGTTCTTGAATTTTGTTTCTTTTTTTACATTTTAAAAAAAATGCTGGCTCATTCATATTCTTTTCTTCGAGTTTATCATTGTTGTGTATTTTTTAACCTCAAAAAAGCACCAACTATTAGAAAACTTTTTCACCTTCCGAACATCGTAAAAAAAAGGAATATGTAAGTAACTCATGATTGAAGAACTGATCTTCTGAACCTAAAATTTGAAAATGCTTCTTTATGTTGCTGGAAATGTTATGTCGATGGACATTTTCCCTTAGATATTCTTGGAAAATTCCAAAAATGAAAAAATAAACAATTTCTTAATAACTATGTATCTAGGTATGCTTGAGTATAAAAATAATGAATCTTTAAAATTTTAATTTTGAAAGCGAAATTTAAATAAATCCGCCAATGTCAGTCTGATAAAAATACATGTGATACGTATGTAATGTATTGAAATTGAAAAATCGATTTTCTATACCTGGGTAGGCTATTCTATTACGTATTTACAAAATAAGTAATTGATGTAAAATAACTTTATTTACTTCTTTCTCGTATGATACAAAAAAAAAAAAAAAAACTTTGCGCATTTCAATAACAAGTGAATAATATATTACAATAAAAATGATGTTCTTTCAAAAAAAAATAATGAAAGAAAGTATGGTAAAAAAATATGGCGTTGTTAGTTCCCAATGTATTCAGATTTTCTGAATTTCATTTTTTTTTTCATTTAAAAATATTTATATGTTTGGTCAATTAGTTATAGAAGATACGATTCATTTTTTTTGATTTTAAAAAAAGCTCTTTTTGTTCACATAATACATAGGTGGCTTTAAATTTTTTGATGAAATGGTAATGGCAATTTTTCATCAAAAAAATTGAATGTAGATTCACGAATTGGAGATACAAATTGATCATTTAAAATAATTATAAAACATTTTACAAATCATTAATAAATATTATCCTAGAAGAGACCAAAGTGTAGGTAAGGTATCCAAATCATCTGATTGCGTTCCCTCGAAACTCTAGAGACATTCTTGCAGATTGTTTTAGTTCTTTTCTGAATTGGTACACATTTTCATATGAATCCTGAAACGAAACGCAATATTTTAATTATAAAACATAATAGGTGCTGCAGTTCTGTATTTTTAAAGACGTGAGTTATTCAATGAATTCGCACAACGCAGAAGTGAGTATCTGAAAGAAAACTTACGTTTAAGGCCTTGGTAAATTCTTTATCAAATAGTTTCCTTAATCCTCGGTAATTTTTTCCTAATAAAGCTAAAGCTTGTCTTAAAGTAAATGAAGTCGCATTGGATGGCGCAGTTTGATTAGTGGTAGTCTATTAAAAAAAATGCACATTTGATGTCATTAGGGATTATTCAATTTTTAATTAAATGTTATCGTATAAGTGTGAAAAGATAATTGCAACGAACCGGCCTGGGAGGCGCAAATGCTCCTTGTACTAATCTGGAAACATTTCTGTACGCGGTGAAGGTGTCAACTACGGACTGAAATCCACATAAAAACGAGAGATTATAAATGAGTATTACGACATTTTGAATGAACTCGTTGTACATCAGCTACATGTATCTATAGGTAGCTATCGCTATGAGATTGATTCATGGTCCATCAGTCCATCTAGATACAAATGTACTTACACCTCCTAGGAGAGAGCTCACAGCTCCAAATAAGCTTGGCGGCCTTGGTTGTCTGTTTTGTCTTTGCAGTCTCGATTGCAGTTTTGTCTTCTTACCATTCGCGGGTTCCTTGAAAAATACAAATTAACGAGTTAATCATCGCCAAATATTCGACCCATGCGAAGATTCTACCAATAATTCCCTTTACAGGCCCGGATACCCATACAAAATATTGCCAATTTTTCATCTCGCTGTCATAAATAAAGGGTTAAGAAGGCAATTTGAATTCAAAACTTATACACTGGTGTGACTTTAGATGCCAAAAAATAGTTATTTTTCGGCTATCGAGTTGATGCGACATTTAATTGTTCAAGGTCGTTTTACCAGTTACACAATGAATAAGACGAGAAAGTATTACAATGATGTCTTTTATTATGAAGTAGTATACGCGCATCACTATAATGACGCGAGTTTTACGACGAGTCTCGCGTCAGATACGTAATCGTCCAAATACCTGTGTAATGGAATCGGTTATGAAAAATTATCTTTATTACATCATTTATGTAATATACGACTCAGTGGCGGTTTGGTTTGACGGCAATGGGGCACTTCATACCGTAATTAAAGTCGAATTAACGCTAATGAGTGCATTTTTAAAAATATTTCTTTTTTTCCCTTTGAACTTATTTTGGGTATCCCTGAATAATAATAAAATAACGCCGGTAATAACTTTCATAATAGGTAAAATATTACGAAGTACCTACTTTTTGCGTTTGATGAAATTTGCCATCTAATGAAAGTTGTTTCTCGTCTTCCATCGTAGTCGAACAGAACATGGTTAATGTTAGGTACGTTAGCAAAAGCAGTTCGGTCGTGATTTTCATCGTTCTGGAAAAAAAAGAAATGAAAATTGTATTAGTTTTTCGTCGAATATCTATAACAAGTCCAAGTACCTATACATTTATAAGTATGTAATGAGGGTACAATTATGGGTGGGGGGTGGGTAAGAAGGTGCGAATGAATTTGATATGAAAATGGTTTAAAAATTGTGTCAACTTTTTGAGTGACACTTGAACGAGTTTTGAGGTCTGGCAGTTGCAAACCCTAAAATCTATCATCTCAAAACTTTTCATTTCTAGAATAATGAGGCAGTTTTTTTTTCAAAATTTTGAGTTTGCATCTTTTGGGGTCCATTTTACACTATTGTGGATAAGTAAATGAATGGATGTATTTTTTGTGTCCTTGATGACGTCATATTTTTTAGGTCTCAAAAAAACGTTTTGAAAAGTGGCCAAAATTAGTCTATGAGGACTGCTTGGACGATTGAACAACGATTTCTGCGAAAAATTTGTCCATTGATGGGAAATTTTCTTCATGCAAAGTCACTTTTTGAGCTCTTGGGTTGAAATTGTGCTCTAATCTGTGTTTTAACTATATATAGAAGAACGGGTGGAACCTCGACGAAGATATGTCAGTAATTATCATTTTATATGCACCTTATGTCTATTAAACTACATAGATAAAAATGCCAGTTCAATGGGCATGGTTCTTTCTAATTACAATAAAAGTTGCTTCAACTGTTGAATAAGTTCATTAATATGAATTTCATGTTCATTATCGTAGACGATCACGACACGACGATGAGTCGTAGATAGAACCTCCATGCTGTCATATCCCCCTCTCTTCACTCTCCTCCCCATCACTCTCTCTCTCTCATAAATCTCTCCAATTCGTATAGGTAGGTGCATCATGAATAGTGTAGTTTTTATTCATATTTTTTAAAAACCAAACACGTGATGAAAATACATACCTATATCTATGTAAACAAGAATTATGGAAGAATTATGATACAAGTATGTGGTTTTTAACCTTGCATAATTAATTTGTACATCATTTTTGTAAAGCTTCTCTTTGCCTAATTATATTTGCGAGCCCATTCTGGTTCTTGAGAAATGGTTTTATTTTTTTAAAGTTTCGTAATCCTTAAGTAGAGAAATAAAAATCCATGAAAATGAGAAATATATGGCTTATTATAAGTACCTTTACCTACCTACTCGTGCCTATATGATATATTAAGCAACAGTGTGCTTAGTAAAAGTGTACAGAAATGTAGCCTCGTCATTTTATTAATCTATTATTTTGAATGAATTTTAAAACGTGTTTTGTTTTCAAAGTTCACTATTGTCAATGTATTGAAAAGGTAGAAGCCTTTTTACACTAATGAATTAATTTTCGAAAAAAACTTGAAAATATTAATGTTAGTAAGTTGATGTTTGTTTTTCGGAGTTGAAACGAATTTTGGAACATTTTGGTCATACAAAACCAAAACAACTTGGAAAATCCGAATAAATATTATATTGAAAAGATACTTGTTAATTTTTTTAACCCCTCAACGCCTGAGAGAAGTTCAATTAATAAATTTTTAAAAATTTTCATTAGAGAACTTGGGCTGAATAATTAGATTGTGACATTTGAAAAAAAAAATTGATTAGGGTGATCACAAATCTTGGAAATTCAGGCTTTTCCTCAATTCTCTACAAAAGATTATGTTTTCTTCAAAAGCTAAATTTACAGTTGCAGGCGGAGACAAAAGAAATTTGGTGTAAGATTTTATCAGCTGAAAATTTTTTTGAATGTTTGTCTCAATTTTTACATTGCTAGTCGCTACAAAATTGAAATAAGATAGGGTAAAATAATGCCAGGGTTTTAAATTTTGATCTAATTTTAATTTGGAATTCAAATTTTAAAAAAATGGTAAAAATTGACATTTTTGGAAAATTTTTGAGAATTGTTTTTGAATGTTGAAAAATTTCTGCTTTGAATGAAATGAAATCTTTTGCAGACAGAAAAATCGCCAAGATTTTGAAAATGAATTGAAATTTTTGTTTTGAATTTTAAAAAAGAAATTGAAATTTACCCAACAATAAGTTTTTCATTTCACTGTAAGAATAGTAAAATTACCAAATTTGAAAAAAAAAATCAAATTTCTAAAATAAAATATAAATAAGATCAAAAATTTACATTCAAATTTGTATGTATTTTCCATACAAGTAATTACAGGAGTTTTCTGAAATGAAATTTTGTTTTATTAAATAAATCTGATGCTGTATAAAAATAGCATTAGTTTTCATTTATACTTTAACTAAATTTCCTAAAATTCCAGAATGAAATTCGAAGTTGTTGAAGAAAAAAGATGTGAAAATTTGTGTTTTGAAGCATTAAAATTTTCCTTTTTCTTATGAAAAATTGTAATATCTGAACAATAATTAAACGATTTTTTGCTTATAAAATTATGCAGAAAATTTCTGTCAACTTGGCTTTTTCTGTGGAAATCAGTATAGCCTTTTTGAGAAAAACGAGAAAAGTTTTCAATTTTTAAAATGTGTGATTATTTGAATTCAATTTTTTCTCAAGTAATGGATCGGATGAGAAAAAAAGTTGTGGAATGATGTCAGAAAATTGTGGAAAAAATATTGGATCTCTGACCCGATCCTTCAGCTCCCTCTCTTCTATTTATCTACTTACCTCATAACGAAAATTGAAAAAACATTCTTTACTTCTAAATCGGATACTTATTATAATAAGATCAATCATCATAAAAAATTGTATTTTCAGATCTTTTTCGATTCTCTTCGTAAATTTTAAAATTTAATTTAGAACATTCAGTAGACGAGGGAAAAGTTTCAGTAAGAGATCTAAAATTGATTCCACAATGTTCTGACTTCACCCAAAAAAAATTTTCAAGTAATTAAAGAAATTTTATGATCCATTTTTTTTTAAACTGAAAAAAAATATTTTGTTGAGAATCAAAACAGAAAATTGATTTTAAAAAATTGAAAAAGTTCAGATTTTAAATCTTTAAAATATTTCTAAAAAACTTTTTTTCTTTTTGGCCAAAGGTAAAATGTTTTAGTGCTCCGTCAAAAACAGAACACAGCAAACAAAAATCAAAAAAAAATGATTCAAAAATTTTTTCTAAAAAACTCCAAAGGGTTTTAAAAATTATTCAGCAATGTTGAAAAATTTCAAAAAAATGATAAAATTTGAGTAATTTGTTGAAATGTTGATAATTATGAAAAATATTTACCTAGGTATTCATTTTAAAAACTGAAACCAAAATTATTATTTTTTTAATACATACTTCTTACAAATGATTTTTCATTACTTTTTGCATTCAACTAAGTAAGTAAATATTATGCAATTTCGTAACTTCTAATTTAAATATTTTCTTTTAAGTCTGAAACATACGAGTAAATTAAATCCATTTCAATTCATTATGTACGTCTGACGAAGGAAAGTATCAATTTGCAGCTCATAATGCATTTGTATACCTACTCTACGTCTGTCTCTGTACGTCTATGTACACCTTGGTATTTGAATAACCATGCAAGGCTTATTCATTATTTCACCGGTCTATCAATCTCTTCGTGTATGTAAGTAGATATGTATATTATATATACGTCGTACATGTATAAAATTACCCTCGAGATAGAAGTTCAAACCACAACATTGAAATTATATTTACGGCTGGTTAAAATGACGTCCTTATATCGCAACCACATCATGAGAGTAGGTACGAGTAATTTCGCACATGCGTACATAGATAGGTACATATGGCTAACTTTACTTTGGTATTGGTACTAACCTCGTTCTAAAATCATCGCCAACGATGTGTTTGGAGGAAAATTGCACGTTTCAAATTACCATACCCGGTCTATGGGTTTAGGTGTAGAGGTACAAATTGAACAAACCAACATGCGGTGAAGAAAATTGCTACAGACACGAGATAGATTTGATAGAGAATAAAAAAAGGGAGAAAACTATTAACGATGCATGTACAAAGACCGGTAGATATAGGTAGGTTTAAGTACATATAATATGAGGCCGAAGCGGCGTCAGTCACATTTTAATTTAAAATCAAATAGGTAAATAATACCTATAATAACGCACGAATGTACACTGACCGCAAAGGCAAACTGAAGTTTAGCAGTCGTACACCTCTGATTAAATATAATAACCACCGGTTCGGCGGCCTAAAGTTAAAATTCACTATCGCCTCGATTTCCGAACTGGGCTCGTGGAATGGTTTGGAAGCGGAGTAATTTGTATCCGCGATCGATATATCATTATGATGTAATAATCTAGCCATTACATAAATCCTCGTGCTCGAGTTGTTCTTTAAATATTCACCAAAATAAAAAAAAAAAAATTAAAATCCGATCAAAACCAGTACTGTTTAGCGCTACAATTTGGATTTCAATCCGAGACTATGGCCACGTGCGTCTGCATCGTCGATTAATTCTTCTCAACGAGCGACATGACAAGCTTATTAATCGAAAATAAAAAAGGGTGATGCTTGATGCGGTATACGATGCTCGGCTACACGTAGTTCCGTCAACGTTCTCGTATAATTCAAAACCGTAATTATGTAAATATTCGTGATACGCTAGCGAACCTGTGTTTTAACTACTTATTAGCGTGTCTTTCTCTTATATGTGCTTTGAATTGGAGAATACCTCTATTTCAAGAAAGTTTTGCACCGAGTAGCCATTTTCTCAGACTCAAAAAAATTCTCCACTGAACGAATGCGCAGCTCCTGAGCAAAAAATAAACCAGGATGCTGCGTTACGAAAGCGTGAAAGTTGCTGTTAATTTATTCGGTAATTAAACGCACAACGAGGAGGTTGATTTTGTGATTTATTTTCGAGAGTGTGCCATTGATGGACGGATGGATTATGCAACTTGAGATGAAATACGAGCGTGGGAAGTAGTCTGTTTCCTTCAAGATGAAACCATAAATTTGGTAAAAATCTGCTGGTTTTTTTCCGCGATCCACCCTAATCTACATAGGTACTAGGTAGATACCTAAGTACTATTATGATCCTCACCAAAAATAAACTTTTCTGATAGTTTCAAATTCAAATTATACTACGAGTAGTTGAAAAGTGATTCAAAAAACCTTGATTAAGAAGTTGAATGGTGTGAATAGCGCTATAATGAAGCATTTTTCACGAAAAATCTAATTTTTGGGCATCCCCCTCCCCCAATGTGACCCGTAGGAAGGTCCAACTGCAAATCTAACTGCATAAGTATTCGTGTTCAGCGAGTTCGATTCATATGATAACGATACCTAAATTATCAATCTTCTTTCGCCCCAAAATGGGGGAGGGGGTACCTATGGCCTCAAAATTGGGGCTTCAAGAAGTTGGTTGGTTTTCTATTGTTTTTGAAGGTTCGAATGCAAAATTGCAGAATTATATCACTGACAGTATCGCTTTTTTTGGTGGGGCCATGACAGTAAAATCACATTTTTGAGTGTTTTTTGAGTTTTTGAAGATGATCCACCTGGAGGGAAAATTTGAAAAAAATATCAATTATAGTACTCATGCTGATATATTTTTGAAAAAAAAAAGTGTACCAGAATTAGGTTCGTTTCAAATTTTCTTATGTCAATTCTTCCCTCTGGGGGCCAAAAAATTGTGAAAAAATTCACGTTGCTAGACTCATGTATCCTCTATACAGTATATTTTGAATTAATTCAAAATTTTTTATTTAAAACTTGTTGAAGTATGATTTTTTCCCCGAAAAAAGTGTTTTTTCGCCATTGTTGGCAAAGTGGTGAGGTGGGGGGGGGGGTATTCTGAAGACAGGGGCATTTTACCTATTTTACTCTGGAATATCCTTTACCATTGAGGACCAAAAGTTACTTTTGAAAAAATAATCCATTCGAAGACTCGAATAGCTTTACGATAATATAGACAAAATTGTCCATTCAAAAGCATGGCAAAATACATTAGGACAGAAACAATTGATCATTTGAGGATCTGAAATCCACATCCAAAACAATGAAAACACTCGCTAATATTTTTCAAAATTGAAAAAAAAAAAATAATCAAAACGTCGAAAAAGGTACATGAAATCATCTCCATTTCGGACTCCATTTTTAGGCGATATCCACTCGAAATTCGATTAATTCACGACGAAAGTACGTTAAAATAGGTATAATAATATGTAAACACACGAGACTCACCAGATATAACGGTATCAGCTGTGAAGCGTTTGGGCTGCCAATGAGATATCGAAAAAGCTGCGAACATATTTTTGAGGTGCGAAAATACACATGATTCTCAGGGTAAATAACCCGAGAATGTCGAGACTGCGATTGATCTATCAATTAATAAAACTCACTGGACGTTTAATTAAAGCGCGAGCTTGTGTGTGTGTTTGCTTGAGGTACGGTACTTGGCAGGCTAAACGCTGATACCCCCACTGTGCCTAGGATCGCTCCGCGAGTCCGCGACACAACCAGTACCACTGCTAATTTCAACAGTACTTTCATTTTCAATGAGGCTCGATCGCAATCTCTCGTCTTTCAAGCACACTTGAACTCGATTTCTCTGGCGAACTGAATAGCCGGTTAAGTACAATGCGAAAAGTATGAATCGTTCGCGCGACGTCGCGCGAATTATCAACGCTGCTGACCAATATGTCAAAGATTAAAAAGGTGACTTATTTGTTATTTTAGTCGATTTTTTTCTCTATTAGAATTTTTTCGTCTCATGTACCTACCTACTTATATTTGAAAAGTGCGTTTTATGGCGTTTTTTGTTTAATTCGAAGTCGCCGAGTTCGAATCTGGGGTTCTTTTTGAGCGACGATCGCTTCTTTCTCGAAAATGGCGATTTTTTTCTCGATAACTACTTGTAAGTAGCGAGGCAAGGCTTCAACATCATTTTCATGCTCATCAGGGGCTTCAAAATAGTCAGAAAACGTCATGAAAAATGCACTTTTCGAAAACATTATTTCTTGGCCCAATTTTGAGCCTCCAAATTCTCAATTTCCAGTGGAAGGAAGCGTTGTGACGGAAATCTAACACCGGAAATGAATTTGCCGCGCTGAAAAACCTCCCTAGTTCAAATTTTGATTCGATTCGTGACAAGGAGTTATTTTTTCTAAAAATTTCCTTTTCATTGTTTTGCAAATCAAATCAAAATCTGAACTAAAAGGTTTTTTCAGCAAGGCAAATTTATTTCCGATGTTATGAGAAGGATAACATTTTAGTCTGAATCATGATTTCGGGATTGAGGGTGGGAATTTGAGTCAGGATGACTTGGGCTAATATTCACGGATGTCCAAATTTTTGGTAGAGGCTTGAGATAGGCGAAAAATACCAAAAAAGGCAGACTGAGAACGAATCGATGAGAAATCAAAAGTTGCATTATGTACCCAAAAATCAGCTTCCTAGAGAAATTCTCAGGGGAGAAAACCATGTTTTTTGACCATGAAAAATCTTATGTCATGCCCCCACCCCTCCCAATTGACATAGGAGGCAGAAATTTGGCATGTATATCCGGAGGGTGACCTAGATGTGCCTTTTTTGGGTGAAAAATGAACGGAGGATGGCAAAAAAATCTATCCTTCTCATTTTTGGAAAATTTTTTTTGCTACCAATCGAATCGAAATTTGGTCGGGGGAGGGGGGGTTACCAGAGCAGATTAGTTTCCGGAGTCAGAGTTCCATCATAACGCTTCTTTATACTTACTGAAAATCGCAAGTTAGGAGGCTCAAAATCGAGCCATAAAACATTGTTTTCGAAAAGTGCATTTTTCATGGCGTTTTTTGACTAATTCGAGGTCGTCGAGTCTAAATCTGGAGTCCTTTTCGAGCGTAGGTCGCTTCTCAGCAAATCGCATTTTCTCGACTATTACGCAGCGAGGCGTGATTTGGATGTCATTTTTGTGCTCAGTGACCTCAAATTAATCAAAACACGTGAAAAATTCATTTTTTGAAAACAATACTTTTTGGCTTAATTTTGAGCCTCTAAATTCGCGATTTCCAGTAGATGGAAGTGCTTTGACGAAAATCTGAGATCGGATATAACTTTTTCGTTCCGAAACCCCCCGTAGCTCAAATTTTGATTCGATTCGCGATAAAAAGTGGTTTTCCCCAAAAAATGAGAAAGATAGGTAGGTACATTTATGTCTATATTTTGAGTAGGTATACTAATTCGTTAAATACCGAAAAGGTTGTTCTCCTCATTGTTTACACCATGCACTCTTTCATACACTTCTTTCTCTTCTCTTCTCAAACTCGAACCGGTTCCACCTATGGTTACCTTGAACATCGAGCATTCTCCTCTCGCCCTATATAACGTGTCCATCTCTTTTTTCACGTTAGTTTCATAATCGTCAACACTCTCCTCCATGCCTTCACCCCTTCCTTTTACTAGGCTCAGATGCACTCGCAGTACCTGCTAAATTTTCACAGACGCGTTTCCAAGAATTTTTTTTTTTTACTAATTTTATCGAACTGGTTGTTGCATAATACACATCGAACAGCTTCAAACGCTCACGCAGTAATCCAAATACATTCGTCAGCTGTGCCATGTGCATTTTTTTATGGTACGAGTTATGTATATTTTCGGCATGTTTTAAACTGCTACTATACTGCTGAGGCGACTGTAGCATGATTTTTATCTCGTATTATATACTGTTGTAGGTATATGGTCTATTTATCTCACGCCGCTTCTTACTTCCTAAATATTCAATTCGTACTCGAAAAACTGGTATGCACTTTACGGAAGCTAAAAGGACTGCTTATAATAGAGGTACCTTACCTACTCTTACAAGACGACATTATCAACTACTTGTAGTGTAGGCTAAAATTGCCATTATCGAATACTCATTCAACAACTTACGTACATACGCTGGACTGTACCCTTCTGCAGAGTGACAGCAGTGTACTTTGGAAGGAGGAGAACATGCTTTCATTGATAGGATTTTATTACTTATCAAAGACGTAAATGGCAATCCAGTGAAACATTGTGAAAGAATATTTAACTACTGTTAATCTCATTTTTAACAAGGTAAACTGCAAATCTATTCATTAAATGGTACTTTAAAGAATATACATAATATGATGAGTAAATGAGAAGAATCCACGACTTTAAAGCATGAATGTCTAAGTTGTTTTTTTTTTATGGTGCAATGCATCGAATATTGGGTAAGGCTAAGGATCCGGCTCGAAATGTTTACATTGTAATTAGATGTAGGAAATTTGGCCATTTGAGCAGATCCTGGTCAGCTCTGATTATGTAAAGAGAGGTGTGTATTGGTTAAAGATGATTTAACTTGTAATTGACGAGTTATGGTTTTTTAGCCGGATTTCCTTTGGTAGAAAAACTGGACCATTATCTATGCTGTAATAGCTTGCCGGAGTTTTGGGCCGCGTATAAAATCCGTTTCATGTTCCCAGAACTTCAATATCTGTGGTACGCATGAAGAAATACTCATAAAGTAGTAGTAGTTATCATAGCCTGTATTGCAATTTCAGAGAATTAAAAATCTTCGATTTTGAAAGAATTTTTCCCAATTGAAAAAAAACTAAAATTTGACAAAAATGAGCAAAAAAAAATGGTAATTTTAATTTCTCCGAAATTGCGATGTATTCAGCTTAAAATTGAGAAAACCATATTTGTAACTTGGAGATAGATCTGCTTATTATAAATTGAGGTGTTAGAAAAAAACACTCACGCAAAAATTGAGCAAACAATTTAAAAAATTTTCTCCAAACGAAGTAAACAAATCTGTAAGCTAAACAAAAATCTGCTCGCTTGAATATTTTTGTTGAAAAATCTGCACAAAATGAAGTAAACAAATCAGTAACCTAGAGATAAATTTACAAGTAAATTGAGGTGTTTATTTTTTTGGAAAATAGCCTTTCTTCAAAATAATGTAAACAAATCTGTAACCTGGAGTCAGACAGATATGTTTAAATACTTGGGATTGGAGTGTTTTTTATTTTTTTAATGAATCCTTTGAGAATGAAGTACTTGAACTAAACAAATTTTCAACCTACATAGATGCAGAGCTGTTCACTTTGAATTGATTTTTTTGGGGTGGGGGGGAGGGTTGCTTAAATGATGCTGAGAAATCTGTGATCTGGAGAAGTGGAGACAAATCAGTTTGCTTTAAATGAAATCAGTAATCTGGAGACTGGTGCTGAGTCTCCCTGAAGGAAGGGCAGAGGTTTCCAAAATTGCACGATCCAATTTTTTAATAAAAATTTTAAAACGGAGCATTGAATAGTGATCCAGGTTTAAAAGTGGTTGAATGCGGATAACATCCAACCAAAATTCACATGTTTTCAAAAAATTTACGAGTGGGGTGAGGTGGTTGAAAATTGTAAAAAAACAATATAAAATTCGATTGAAAGTAAATTGGCGCTCGATGGCTTCGCTCAAGAAGGAAACACTTGAAACTGAAGAAACTATAAATTGAACCAATATAAATTTCCCGAAGTTTCTGTTTCAGACATGTTAATAAAAAGTTCATTATTCAACTTTTTGCTAGTATTCCACGATCGAGAATGATATTTTAGAGATTTTAACGAACAAGTATTTTATTTAAAAATAAAATGTTCAAAATTAGTCTACTTACATTTTATTTTTGACCTTCTTAGTGAGTTGAAATTTACTTCAGGTAGTTTTGAAGCAAAGACTCCAATTATATTTTTCTTTTTCTCCACCTACTTGAAAATTTTAAAAATGGACCTCCACTGAACTGCATTAGCATTTTTTATAACTTCAGAAAGAAAATTTTCTGAGAGCCACAAAATATCTATAAAATGTTTTTCGAGGAGCCAAAAATGGTCGTTAGATTTGAATGTTTCACCTGCTGCAAAATCGACAATTCTTTATCAGCTAGTTAATTTTTTTTTCGTGAAATGTTTTGTCGAGTTGGCAAAAACACACCTGAAGAGGTCTCGAGTAAACCTCAAACCTCAGATCAAGACTGGAGAAAAATGAAATGAAATGTTATTTTCATCAGCTTTGGAGACTGAAAACACAAAACAGAGAAATTTTAAACACTTTGATTCAAAAAAAAAGAATGAAAATTTTTCCAAAACAAAAAAATCAACTTTTGTATTTAAAATATTGAAAATGAAAGTTTTTCTAAATAAATGCTTTTTTCGATTCATTTTTGTGACGTTCAAGTATTCAAGTTTTACTCGTTGATACTTACTCCTGTCAATTGCAAAGAGCATGTTGAAATTTTTTATTCTCCAAATTTTGGATTTATATTCAATGCAAAAATCAAGATTATTCATATTCAAATAACTGAAATAACTAATCAAAAAATTCAATCTTCAATATTCAGGCTTAAATTCCCTTTTCAAAATTTTGGAAATTCCAAAACATTCTTTTTTGCAAAGTGCTCTACAAGCATTCAAGTGATGCATCGTGGTTTCGCCACTGATATGTACAATTTGTTCTAAATAAATGCATGTTTGGTTGCCTAACTTTCAAGGCATAGGCGTAAAGAAATGTTGGATCGTTGAAAAATTTTACTTTCAACTTATCTCGTCTGGCGTCTTGTTTTGGTACATATTATTATAATTTTAATAATAAATTAACATTTTACCTGGTGCGATGAAAGTTCATTAATTTTCTCCTTGATTGGATTTTGATTACGATCACTGATTTAAATAAAGACGTGCACAACTTACAGTATAAAGTGTGAATTCGTTTTTTATTTCTTCATTTTGTTAAATTACTATTTTCCAAAAGTTCATGATAATAACAGTACAAAAAATTCTGCTTGGACATGTAGTAAATGTACAGTAAAAAAATCATTCTACTTTGAGATTTTTTTTTTCAAAAATCGTATGTTTGATTTGTTTTTTTTCAGATTGAGTGGGTATTTTCAGATTTGATTAAAATCAGACGTCGCGTCGTCGCTTTATCTCTTACCCCTCTAAAAATGGAGCCATAATTGAAAGTTGACAGCGTTCCATTTTTATTTTGCATGCAATTTGTGAAATTAGTATGAATCAACATTTGAGGGGGGACGTTGGACTAATGAAATAAACATGTCAATCCAATTGCAAAAATTGAAAAAAATTGTGCACCATGCATTACAGGTGTAGGTACCATGTATCAAATTGAATACTTACAATCAAAATTTAGAGATTTTTTCAAAATATTCTTTGAAAAGTAGGTCCTAAAATAATTCAATCAAATCATGTTTTACTTTCCCTCAACCGATTTTAATCACCATGCAAAAAAATTAATCTACAAATAAAATCACTTATCGGAAAATGACAAAGAGATAAAAAAAATTCTCCTGTCATTTACATTCAGTTATACTATACGACTGTACCTATCCACTCGTAATTCTTATATCAGAATTATATATCTGCGATTGATCGATACCCAACAATTTATCGATCAATTATGCTGACCGCAGGTGTTCGGTTTATTCCTTTGAAAAAAATGTCATTATATAAAAAGACACGCGCGCTTCCGAAATTGCACGTACTTTCACATGATACATAGAACATGTGTGTTGCCTTATGCCAAGAATTAGCCTAGGTACTTTACCTATACATATAATGACATAACAAATTTAAATAACCTGGCTGCTATGTAGTCGGAGTTGCTCTCGTATTCACGAATAAATTGCCATCATTCAACATAAAGCCCTTCCGAAACGGAATATTGTTTCTCAATCTTATTAATTTCATCTCAAAAGTTCAAATGATTAATAAAATTTCTTTACTGTATCATTTTGAATCCGTGGACTTTTCTTTTTTCTTTTCTCTCTTTACTTATCAAGATAATAAAATTTCTAAAGCGTCGAATGTTCAACAACAAATCAAGTTTTATTAATAAAAAGTACGTAATTATGATAAGGTAACACTTATAAATTATTATAATGCACTTATTATTAAGTCTATGTATTATTTTGTACTTTTCTTTTTTCAAGTATTTTATCATTTATGAATATACCCTTCGTAAAAATATGGACTGATGATAATGTACTGAATTCATTTTTTATGCAATGAAATATGTCAATATGTGGAGTTTCTTTTTCATTTTTGAATAATTTGGTGTAAAATTTCTATATTTTTGAGAATAATTCAAATTTTGATACAAATTTTTATTTTAGATTTTGAGTCGGAATTTTCTAATAGCCTATTTTTGAACTTCGGTGAAACTGAATAGCATTATATTTTAATTTTATTTAGGCTACTTAATTAATGGCAAGAATACATTGAAAAAATGCGTTTTGATTTTCAAAAAAAAAAAAAAAAAAAAAAAAAATAGAAGAAAATGCCTCAAGCTTATTTTTTTTTGATAAATTGAATCGCTCAAAATACGGAGCACATTTTTTAAAGCTTCAGTACTTCTGTTTATCTGCGCTGTTTTCAACCTCAACTTCAACATGAATTTTAGGGAACGATTAGGCAACTTATTCAACACATCGATACGTTACCAAAATAGCACTGCTGCGTACATTTCAAAGGGTATTGGTACATTTAAAAAATTAAAAAATGCCCAAATGGCAATAAAAAGACATTCTGAAATCAGATGCTCGTATGTACATTTCAAAAATACATCGACGACATTTAACTACGAGGAGGCTGTCAAATTTGGAAACATGCTTATATGCACAGCCTTCTTATACACTTATTTCTACATATACTATAAAACAAGAATACATAATTTAAAAATGAATCCGTAACATATACAAATTAAGAATAGGTAAATAAGAAGAAAAGAAATTATTTAACGACGAATAGGATAGGTAATTACAACACAAACACACTTAAAAGTTAATCAATACGCAACGATGCATCCGGTAAATACTTACTAGATAACTAGCTTACATAAAATTAACTTATCGTACTTATATTTTACATTAATGAACGCGAGCAACGTTACTCTTTAATATACTTATATGTATTTACTGTTGAAATACGTCGTGAAATATACCCCTCCCGCCCCTCCTTTAGGACCCTTTGCATAATACGATGTAGTATGAAAGTTTTACAATGATAAATTTGCGAGACACAGATAAAAAAAACCGTGTAGGTATAATAATACAATATATCCCCTTTTGACATTTTTACATTAAATGCCTCACGAGCTCCTACAAAATAAAAAAATTGCTCAATTTGAGCATATATGGCACGTGGGATATCGCTTATACGAAGTGCTCGTTTAAAATAAAAAGAAAAAAAAATGCTCAATTTGAAATCGCTGGTTTGATTCAAACCTTATACGCGATTAACTATTTGCTACCAGAGCCGTATAACTCGACTTGAGCGGTGTTTTTTCTTCAATTTTTTCTTCTTTAGCGAATTCTTCGGCGATTGAGGAGGATTCCTGCTTGGCGGACGAATCGGTGTCGTCGAAATCGTTTGTGAAGTCGAATTCTGTTTCACGTTTTTTCGACTTGAATCCGATGGAACTCCTAAGAAGAGGTTTCAGCGCATCGAATAGACGAGCGATTCGTAAAGCTGTGTTCTGTGAAATTATAACGATTAATTATCGACCTCGTAGATTAAAAAAAAAATAAATATTCAAATGTTGGCAGATATGGACATGAGAGGAATTACGAAATGTGTACTTTCTCGCACATGTTTCGTCATTAATCTAAGTCGTGGTTTATTTTAATGAATAATGTTTTTTTTTGCTGTATTAACCTGTATTAGTGTTCCGAGAACTTGAGAAGCGCCATTGGCGATATTGAAGGCTGGTGCGAATACCGTTTCAGGAACTTGAAGGGAGACTTTATCCGGGTTGAATTCTGGAACTCCTGCGTCCTGTAAAAGTACAAAAAAAATTGTCAGAACTACGATGGTTATTCAAATTTTAATTGGCCGGGTGTGAATTGGTGATGAGTGTATAATCACGTTGCGAAAAATTTCATCTACTGCCCCTTCGCTCTTCACATTGTGTGATACGAGTGCAATGTGCATAAGTGTAGGATGCAGCATTTGATAAAAGTTTGAAGACAATTTTTGGATTATCAAAATTTTGAATTGATGATGGAACTAATTTCGAGTTTGTAAGATTTTTAATACTTATTGGAATAATCACTCAAAATGACCATCGTCGCTATCATCTTTAAATTTATTGATCATGTGGTAGCAAGTTCCAGTTCCAGTTCCTTCAAAATACCAGATATGTTTTTCAATCGACAAGAATAAAAGAGAAGAGAGAGAGAGAGAGAACGAGTTAACATTGAACGACAGTTTTCATTGTCATTGTTTTTCTTTTCTTTTTTTTTCTAATTGACGACTACGACTGGTTTTTTTATTATCAATATTTCGGTGATTTTTTTTTGTTTTTGAATATCTGACGATCATTTGCTAATTGCAAGTTTGTTAAGAAATCGTGTTAATAATGTTACTTAATTGTTTAACGGGTCAGATGGTGTTGATGATGAGAGGATTTATGTAATTAATTTTTTGGTGCGGTTTAATCAACTTATCGGCGTGGAGATCATCGGTATTAATGCGAAGGTCGAGTATTCTGTAGAATTTTTCCAGTGAATTATACGAGGTGACGAATGACGATGATTATACCTATGGAAGATTTGGATGATACGATATTATTACGTCGTGAAAATGATGTTCGTGTTCTTTCTGATTTTATGAGTTCTTTTTTTAAAAACAGAAATGAATATTTTATTTTTTGATAGGGCTTTGCATATAAATTTCAACGTTAACCAGGGAAAGAGTGCATCAAAAGCGGTCAAAAAATATAGGTATCTTCAAACTGATTATTGCTGATTTAGCATTTTTAAAATGGTCTAGATCGGTTATTGCCATTAAAACTTTTCAACATGAAATTTGAATTTTCAAGGTGAAGGCTCAATTTTACATGATGATCTCTTAAATTGAAAGCAGCGTTTGGAAAATTTTTAGAAACTACTTTCGAGACAAGTTGTTACTTTCTTTGCAACTTCTAATTTTTTAGAAGGGGATTTTCGCACTCTTTACTTTTGGACACAAGAGCTTCCAATTTCGCTCAAAATTCAAAATGTCGATTGTCAATAGTTCGAAAACGCCAAGTTCAAATGATCAGCTCATTTTTTTGATTTGACTCCTCTCAACTTCCAATTTCGAGAAAAAAGTTATGTAGATTCTGAATAATTCAAAGTCACTGAGTCGAAATATTCATTTTCGAATTCTATCCCTCGGTGACCTACAGCTCAGTGATTTTGAAACAAATGAGGTGCTGAGAGCCTGAAAATTCGAATTCAAGAAGTGAACACTCAATATTTATAAATTATGATAGAGAAAGTCCAAATTTTTTCCAAAATTGCAAAGAAAAACTCTTCTTTTGTTGTCAAAATCGCCAATAAATCTTGAATTTTTGCTAAACATTGTCAGGAAGTCTTGCAAAATGACAGAAATTTTTTCAACTTTTTTCCAAAATTGTAAAAAAATATCATTATTTTTTTCAAATTGCAAACAAAAGTGAGACATTTTGTCACGATTGCCAAACAATCTTGATTTTTTGCTAAATTGTCGAATAAGTTTTTTTTCAATCGTTTTTTTTGTTTAGAAAAAATGCAAATACTCAAGTTCTGCTTTTACAAATATGCCAAAATTGCAAACGTTTTGTTTCTTACCAAAACTGCAAAATAATCTTGACTTGAAAAAAAATTGCCAAAAAGTCACGCATTTAAAATAAATAAATCCTTTTTTTCTCCCTGGATTAAAAAAGTCTTGCTTCTTATCAAATCTTCCATAAAAATTGATTCTTGCTAAAAAAAATTACCGCAAAGTCCCAAAAGGTACAACTTTTTCCAAATTGCCAACTAATCTTGAATTTTAGAAAAAATTTCCTGAAAATCTTCTATTTTTCTCAAAAAAAAAAGCCTTTGCCAAAATTACTGGAGTTCTCATCATCAAAATTACTAAAAATTCCAAAATCTTGCATTTTTGCAAACAAAGTCTAATTTTCTCCAAAACTGCCAAACAATCTTGATTTTTGAAGAAAAAAATGACAAAGAAGTCCTGCATTTAAAATAAGTACTAAGTGAGTCCTGTTTTGACTGTTTTTTTTTTTTTTTTCAAAAAGTCTTACTTCGTACCAGATTTTCCAAAAAAAAAATTCCAAAAAAATACCAAAAAGTCTTGTATTTTGCAAAAAAAAGCCTTTGCCAAAATTACAGGAGTCTTTCTCACCAAAATTGCCAAACGTGCAAAAGCTTGCATTTTTGCAAAAAAAAAGTCCAAATTTGATTTTTTTGAGAAAAAAATTGCCAGAAATCCTGCATCTTATCCAAATTTTAAAAGTTCTGTTTTTCACCAAAAATATCAGACCAATTTGATTTTTGCTAGAAAGTTTGGCCTTTCTCGAAAAAAAGTTCAACTTTTTTCAAACAATCTTTATTTAAAAACAAAAAAAAAGTCCGTTCAAAATTGCGTAAAAATATTGATTTCTCGACTTAAATTGCAACAAAGTTTTGCATTTTTTCCAAAATTACAAAAAGGCTTTGCTTTGTTGTCAAAATTGTCAGAAATTCTCGTATTGCTCAATAAGACTACTTTTTAATTTCCAATTCCGAATTTCATTAAACCTATTAACATAATTCTCTTGCTAAGATATCAACAACAAATTAAGAATCTAATAAACTTCGAGATTTAGTCATTCATTACGTAATCGTACAAAATAACACGAATTATATTTTGGCGATAAGAATATACCTATATGTACTTTTTAATTGAATATTTTATGCTGTTGCAAGAAACATCGTAGGTAATAATGTATGTGCACAACCATCAACATAGGAATTAAACATTTACTAGAAATTTGCGTTGAACGTTGCAAATTGCCTACCTACGTATTTGTGCCAATTTTATATACATTTGAGAAGGTTGGTGTTTGAGGCAGGGAGCGAGAAGGGGCGGTAGATGGATTTTCAAATAGAAAATCCAAATTTATGTAATATACATATTTTGGGCAATTTTGGTTTTTTGTCCCCCCCCCCCTCAAAGAAAAGAATTCTTTTTTCTATTTTTTTTCTATGAAAGACAGACTTTGAATCAAATCACCTATCTGGAAAGTCACCAACAATTTTGACTACATGCTGACTCGACATGACGAGATTTTATCTACGCAAAAATAATTACGCGACACCTTTAGCCAAACGAGGTATTTTGCAATCGCTTTTTAGCAGAATTAAGACTGAAACTGATAAAAAATTCTTATCACTACACCGTGAAACAATTAAAAGACGCGTCGAGCTCGGTAATGTTCTAATATGTACGTCTTGGGCGATACACGGAGACTCTATTTACGCTACCAGATTGTTATGAATGTTGGTCAGTTACCCGATCACGTTATAGTACGATTAGGTAATACGGTACAGCGGACTTATACCGGTTTTGTTTTTCATATTACGATTTTAAAGTGCTCGTATTAATACATATAAGTACGTGTGTATTAGTATTAGTACTCGATATACTATGTTTACTCCACTTTCTCCTGCACACTGGCATAGGCAAGGCAGCTTCGTCGTCGTCGTCGTCGTCGTCGTCGCACAACATATGACGAAAATCAGCAATCAAATATGTAGTTGCATAGAAAGATTTTTTAATCGATCTCAATATGTATCGACGACAATGGTGGCAGAGGCAGAGGCAGAGACAGAAGCACACAGGGATTTGTCTAATTGAAATTATATCAGCGCATTGATTCTATAGTCTATGAGTTTTAATTGATGACGAATGATATGTGGAAATATTATTTTTTTCTTAATTCGATTATTGTTTCACGAATCCGTTCGATACGCTTGTCCTGAATCTAAAAACTATACACGGAAGTAGGTACCTATAACTCGTCTAAATTGAGAAGGAGGTAAGCAGGATCCATAGCCCCTAAAGTTAAACAGACGTCTATTTAATTTTAAAAAATTACACGTATTCATTATGTATTTACAAAAAACGTGCATCTTGTTATGAAATTTTTGCGCATCTTGTTTTTTTTTTGTTTGATCGATAAATCATCTAGGTGCAGTGAGATCATCTTCTTTCACGACTATTACGAAATGTACAAAAATTTCTTTCTCTCGTGTATACCTATTTGTAGGACTAGTATGATAATTAGGAATTCAGGTTTTTTTTTCTCTCTAAATATAATACACCTATGATTTGTTGTACGCCTTATTGTGCGATGTTTTAAAAAGTTACAACTAATTTTAAATATATACAATGTGTTAAGAGAGGTCGAGACCCGATGGCAAGAATGAATATAATTTAAGAGTATTTTTATTAAATCAACGATAATACAAAAAAATGGTTAACTTAGATACTAAAAATAAATAAATACATAAACAGAAATTGTCATTTTTAAATGAAAACTAAAAAATACGAGATTGTTCTGCTCGTGTGTGATGGATTTACGCACGTAAAATGCAGACAGACGCGTACGCTAGGTGAGTATTTAGCGAGTATTACACATTGTCAAGGGCTTAAATAGTCTTCGTCGAACCAGTCATCCATCTCAAAATTCACCCCTTCAGACTGAAGTGCCACTTGGCTAGAGCGACTACTGAAACATGATATTACTCATTTTTAGCTATTACGGTATGGTCTTATAAGGTCATTAATCTGTATAATACCTTTCACCGGATTAGTATTTTATGGAAAAAACTGTCGCTGGATGATAAGAGTACATATATCCTCGATGAAGTTACGAAATTGCGGTATAAGCAATGGCCAAAATTTTTTTCGCGTTCCCGAACCCAAGTTAATGAGATGTTAAGATATGAATTAGGTATAGGTAGGTAATTGGTTCGGTGCAGATGTTTGATAAGCTATTTTATTTATTTTTTGTATGTTTGGTTTGGTTTTTTTCCAGTGTGTTGAGATGCGATGATTTGTGGGAATGTTGAGAAGCGTTTTAGTGGTGAGGAAATTGGTGAAGGGAAACGCGACGACATTGAGTAGTAAGTAAATTGTTCGTATTTATTTATAGAAGGTATTAAATTATGCATAAATAAGTTACGTATATAGAATGTAGATGTCCATTAGAGCGGATGCGAAAAAAAAGTCCATGGATTTTTAC